>NC_138768.1:673680454-674880454 GCF_965119305.1 Pelophylax lessonae | reverse complement strand
GACTGGATTTAAGCATTGTTTTGCATTCATTTTATTTTCTGTATTGCTAGTGTTTTCTTCTTTCTGTTTTGTAAATTGTTTATAAATTATTTATTATGCTAAATCGTAGTATTACTCAATGGGGGCATTTGAAAAACAAAAGTGTTTAGTAATAATTTACTATTGGTGGTTGATCGCTAAATATACAAAATCTGTAATGGCGTGTGCTTACACAGTAACAATTTGTTAAACTTTGTAAAACAGCAAAAAGAAAATAACATTAAGATTTCATCATTAAAGACTGAACCAGCTTTGTCTGTTGTAATGGAAAAAAATGACAAAATCCTGTTTTGTCTAATGTTTGTCCGGTTAGCCACAGCAAGCTGTTGGGATTTCCCCTATTTGGGGGCTTAGACTTCAGATGCTGTTTAATCTGTAGCCTGCGCTTAAAAAGACATAGCTAACTACAAAAGTAATACTTTTATTTTTTATTGCAAATTATATTATAAACATAGCTATGACTTAACTTGGTGCAATTTACACAAATAATTCCATAGAATGTATGAAATAAACAATGCAAATATCATCTCACATGGCAATGTACTTTTAACCACTCTACAACTGCTCACAGTAATACTACTGCGGCAGAGTGGTTCGTTATCGTCCAGCGACGTAGTATTAACGTCGTTGGACACTCCCCCTTCTGGGCGGCGCTTGCGCGCCGCCGGAGGCTCGCTCCCGCTGTTTTCATTCACAGCGGGAGTCGGGCCAGGGGAGAAGCAGCGGCGATCGCCGCTGCTCTTACCCGATCGTCGGGGATCGAGTCTGGAGATCCGCCCGCTGTGTGTAAACACAGCGGGCGGATCTCCATAGTGACAGGGAGTGACAGATCGGACTGTTCAGCATAGCTGGACATCCGATCTGTCCATGACTCACACAGTCACCTCCCCCCCTACACGTCAGTAAGCACCAGGCATACATTAACCCCTCCCTCTCCAATAAAATTAACCCCTTCCCTGCCAGTGTCATTTTTACAGTAACAGTGCATATTTATAGCACTGATTACTGCAGTAATGTCACTGGTACCCCCAAAAGTGTCAAAAATGTCAGTCAAGGGTCCGATCTGTCCGCCGCAATGTCGCAGTCCCGCAAAAAAAATCGCAGATCGCCGCCATTACGCGTTAAAAAAAAACACCAAAAATGACAGAAATCTTTCCCTTTGTTAGTAAACGCAATAACTTTTGCGCAAACCAATCAAAATACGCTTATTGCGATTTTTTTTTACCAAACATAGGTAGCAGAAAACAAATTGGCCAAAAATTTTTAAAAAAATTGGTTTTTACATCTTTTTTGGGGGGAATTTCATATAAAAAAATGTTAAAAATATTGTTATTTTTTCAAAATAAACGCTCTTTTTTTGTTTATAGCGCAAAAAGTAAAAATCGCACAGGTGATCAAATACCACCAAAAGAAAGCTCTGTTTGTGGGAAAAAAAGGACGTAAATTTAGTTTGGGTACGGCGTCGCACGACCGCGCAATTGTCAGTTGAAGTCGCACAGCGCCGAATCGCAAAAAGTGGCCTGGACGGAAGACAGCAAAATCCTCCGGTGGTAAAGTGGTTAATAATGAGTGCAGCAATACATTTATAATATCAGGGGGGCAACAGATTGATGGAATTACTGTGATCATCAGTGCTTTTGAACATCAGGAGCTTTTGTATGCTATTTCTGTGGGTGAAGAGGCTTATGGCGACTCTTACCCAATGGGAAGGGGCTTTCTGGAAGCCCCTATGTGTTACCAGTGCTGACAGAAGAGGTTAAGGCTAAAGCCTGTGGAGGGGACCTCAGAAAGCTCTGACAATGAGGCTCTATAGATATCTGTATCTACTGTGCTTGGAGATTGAAAGGGGGCAGTAATGTGTAAGGGACATTTTAAACTAGGAACCATCCAACTCAGGATAAGTTGCTGAGCTGTGAGTTGAAGAAGCAGGGTGGAGGCAGAATATGGTGTGGTGGTGGTGGTGGTGGGGGGATAGGGAGAGAGATAGTAATGAACGAGTTGTAACCTCTATCATTTCTCAGAGAAAAAGAAAAAGCACCTCACTATGTGGATTGACTGGATTGCTGTCTTCACCCAGGAAGAAGAGTTATACTTCCCGGAGGAGAGGGTTAACAGTTAAAATGGTATGTATGTGTTGGTACCTCATGCCAGTAGAGTGGGACTTTTCGGGCAGGTAAAGTAGTAAAAAAATAAATAAAATTTGAGGTTTTTAATGAAAATTAAACAATGAACATAGTAGATTGGTTCATAATAGTAGTGGGGGGTTATAGACCCAAGTGAGTAGGTGAAGGTAGTTTAGAAGTTTGTGACATGTGTTTTATATGGTGACCTTTCATATGCGGACCAAAAAAATCCTTGAAAAAGGCTCACTCTGAAGCCGAAACGCATAAGAAAACGCAGGAGAATTCTCTGATCAGAAATTTCCAAGCCACTGAGCGTGGAAAGACAGAGACCTATCCACATATGAAAAGTCACCATATAAAACACAAGTCACAAACTTCTAAACTACCTTCACCTACTCACTTGGGTCTATAACCCACTATTATTATTATGAATCAATCTACTATGTTCATTGTTTAATTTTCATTAAAAACCTCAAATTTTATTTATTTGTTTACTACGTTACCTGCCCGAAAAGTCCCACTCTACTGGCGTGAGGTACCAACACATACATGCAAATTATTTAGGGACGATGGCAAAACATTACCAGCAATAAGCTAATAGAGGTCAAAATCTGTTCAACAGTTAAAATGGTAGTAAGCTTCTGAAAAAAAAAAACAAAAGCATTTCTTCCTGCTAGGTAATTTTATATTGTGCTTGCATACTAGCATATTATAAAAGACTTTAAATTAAGCCCTCCAGTGGCACACTGTCACCACTACCAGGGCTTCCATCTTCACTGGGCTTCTTTCTGGGTTCATGGGCTCTGGCCACATGCCCGTGGGAGTTACGGCCGCGGCACAGAGCTCTAAAGGAACGGCATGAGTATGCCATTCTTTCAGAGTGCATGCACCGGTGACGTCACTGGCTGCCAGGCAAATGATTATCTCTGTGCACTTTTAGTAGATATGTATTTCACCTACAGGCAAGCTTTATTATAAAATTACCTGTAGGTAAAAATCAAAGTAGAGTTTACTACTACTTTAAATCTGTGGCCTTCTATGCAGAGAGCAGAACAGTGGGAGGGACCAGCAGACCTCACCCACTAGTGTCTGCCTGCAGAAAACTACAGGAGAGGGAGGAGACAAGACCAGTAATCCTGCACAAGAAGAGAGAGCAGCAGTGACTGGTCTTTATTACACAGAGGCAATATTTCACACTGGATTACTGCTCAGATCTGGAAGAAATACATAAAGCACACAAAGATGCAAGGAGGAATACACATACTTTTTTTTTTTTAGACAATATTGATTTATTCCGGAGTTCAGTTTTAACATTTTTGTGTGTCTACTTACAATTAGTACTTACACAGCACATTTAATAATTTCAGTTAATTTTAATGTACTATACCTAATCTAATCACTCAACATTTTGGGAACAGAGACTCTAATTAGCATTCATTTGTAAATGTCCTGCTAGATATTGTGTTACATGAGCCAGTTAATTACTTCTAGGTGTCTCTTAAACGTTCAAGCTATGACGTCCAACAGTACTTTGATGTCAGTGTTTGGAATAGGCTCTTTCCATGTTTCCTCTGCATGCAAAGAATGGTAGCAGATGAAAGATGCCTCAGCTAGGACCCCAATCCCTTTGGAATATGCAATAGATAAAGGTTCATTTTTATAGACACAGTGTGACATAAAAAGGATGTAATCTAAAGATTCAATCAGCAGGTGGGCTGGATCTGATTCTCTCAGATTCAGACTGATATCTTTTATGTGGACAAAATAGCGTCAGTAACTAATGCCCAAAATAAAATGTAGCAGACAAAGTTAG
Organism: Pelophylax lessonae; assembly: GCF_965119305.1. Lineage (NCBI taxonomy): Eukaryota > Metazoa > Chordata > Amphibia > Anura > Ranidae > Pelophylax > Pelophylax lessonae. The sequence continues at coordinate 674,876,479 of NC_138768.1, read as the reverse complement.
TTATAGACCTTTTCAATGTTTTCTGTCATTTAATAACATTTAAATTCTTTATGTCTTGCATTAGACATGGGGTTATTAATAAAGCAGTGCATGTAACATTCACCAAACTTTCTCTTTAGGTTTATCTTTCTGGTGCTTGTGTTTTAAGTTACAATGAATGATTTATCTGCAGTGAAAGTGTGATGAATGTCACATTCAGTGCTTTATAAATATGCCTCTTTGTGTATTTATTTAGTTTGTTTGTTCTTTCATTTGTTACAACTTAAATGTGTTTAGTGGCTTTTGAAAGTCACAGATTCACTGATTGTCAGTCATTACAATTAAATATTAGCTGTCAGTAATTTTTCAAATTTTTTCTCACATAATTTGCTATATGTAGGTTACGTTCAGGGCCGGCACTACCTATAGGCAAATCAGTCAGGGGTGGCGCTCAGTGGTGTTGCTACAGGTGGCGCTCAGTGGTGTAGAGATCACGGTATTGGGCTTTTAGGATGGAAGTATCCCTGGATGCGATCAGATATCTTCAATAGGCAAGGTCACCATAATAATCCATACTCCAAAGTAGGGGGAGATGATCCCAGGTACCATGTAGAAAGGAAGACCTCGTATAGTGAAGTACCGTTTTCAATTGTTTATTAAAGTATATAAAAAAGACTGTACTCACATTTAAAACAAGGCAAAGCAAGCATGCGAAGCAGTAGGGGCCGCGAGTCCCTCGTTGGCGGCTACTTCCGGGACGCTACAGTAACCAGCGACCGGATCTGCGTTCCAGTGGGGCGGAAGTGACGTAACCATGCACAACGCGTTTCGTCACAGCTGACGTCATCAGTTTGAATCTCTATGCATCCAGGGATACTTCCATCCTAAAAGCCCAATACCGTGATCTCTAGGAGAGAGGCTAATACTTCAAGGCTTATTACCCCTGCAGGGGTGCATACCTCTGGTGAGTGCGGGATACATTGGAGGGGTGCATGGTGTTTTTACCACCCCACACTTATCACCGGATCACCGCTTGAAAATTACTTCACCATTGGTTTTAATGAAGCACAGATTTTTTCCTTTATAAGCACTTTATGGACTGTGTTTGGACTTATTTGCCATTTATTTAACAATCTTGGTGATTTCACTGGACAATAACACAGCAGCACTTTGTCATTGTCACTTTAATGATTGCACATATCACTTTATATTCACCTTTTATTATTTTATATGTCAACGTGCAGATTAATTTTCTACCACGATTTTATATAGGTTTATTTATTATGTTTTTCAATACGCATCACTACTATATATACATTTTCACTATCCCTTCCATATATCCTTATCCCTCCCATTTTTAATATTTCATATACCCTTCCATATTAGTGTGTCTTACACTGTGGCAGCGCCGCATGATTACAAAAATCCAAGTTCTTCTGCTTACCCGGTGGAGAGGCTGTCATACAAAGTACCGCCTCCTGGACGTTTATCATAGGAGCCGGTCCAGGAGGTGGGACTTTGTATGACAGCCTCTCCGCCGGGTAAGCAGAAGATCTTGGCTTTTTGTAATCATGCGGCGCTCTAATCCGCACTGGTCAATCTGCATTAATGGGGGCACACACACTGGTCAATCTGCATTAATTGGGGCAAACACACTGGTCACTCTGCATTAATGGGGGCACACACACTGGTCACTCTGCAATAATGGGGGCACCACACTGGTCACTCTGCATTAATGGGGGCTCACACACTGGTCACTCTGCATTAATGGGGTCACTGGTCACTCTGCATTAATGGGGTCACTGGTCACTCTGCATTGAATGGGGGCACTGGTCACTCTGCATTGGATAGGGACACTGGTCACTCTGCATTAATTGGGGCACTGGTCACTCTGCATTGGATGGGGGCACTGGTCACTCTGCATTAATAGGGGCACTGGTCACTCTGCATTGGATGAGGGCACTGGTCACTCTGCATTGGATGGGGGCACTGGTCACTTTGCATTAATGGTGACTTTGCATTAATGGGGGCACTGGTCACTCTGCATTAATGGGGTCACTGGTCACTCTGCATTAATGGGGTCACTGGTCACTCTGCATTGAATGGGGGCGCTGGTCACTCTGCATTGGATAGGGGCACTGGTCACTCTGTATTGGATGGGGGCACTGGTCACTTTGCATTAACGGGGGCACTTGTCACTCTGCAATAATGGGGGCACTGGTCACTCTGCATTGGATGGGGGAACTGGTCACTCTCCATTAATAGGGACACTGGTCACTCTGCATTGGATGAGGGCACTGGTCACTCTGCATTGGATGGGGGCACTGGTCACTTTGCATTAATGGGGGCACTGGTCACTCTGCATTAATGGGGGAACACTTGTCACTCTGCATTAATGGGAGCACTGGTCACTCTGCATTAATGGAGCACTGGTCACTCTGCATTAATGGAGCACTGGTCACCCCCCCTCTCTGACATTGCTCCCCCCCTGACACATTGCTCCCGCCTTCTGACACACTGCTCCCCCACCGTGACACATTGCCCCCCCTCTGATGACAAACTGCGAGTGATGCAAGTATAGGGGGGAGTATGGGGAATGCATGGAGTGAGCAGTGAGTATAGGGAAATAGGGAAATTTTGGAAGTTTTCTTTTTTTATTTATTGAGGGGGCGCAAGTAGCTGGTTTTGCCTAGGGCGCAGAATAGTCTAGCACTGGCCCTGGGTACATTTTCCTTGTATGGTGAAGAGCCTCATAATTAATTATGCTTCAAAAAATGGCCTCAGTACATGTTTTTATGTGTTTGTATTTTCTATGTCTTTTACACTAATATAAACCCCTTTCCATCTGAATATAAATGCATATACTGTACATTGACCTCAGATTTGCAGTACCAATAGTTAGGAATGAAACAAAAAAGGAGAGGCGCCACTAAGTGTAGGAGAAAATTGTGGTTTAATAAAAATAGTAAAATGGCAACTCACAAGGGTAGGAGTAGACCAGACACATCTACGTGGTATTATCCCGGTGAGTGTTCATCAGTGACCGTTTTACTGTCCCTCCGTGTGTGTGTCAATCAATTCCAAGACAAGGCTTGGGGCGCAGACATACATAGACCAATATTTACAACCTTTGGTCCATGAATTATAATCTTATATTAGAGATGGAACGCATCTTTTAGAACTCTTTTCTCCATACCAGTGGGAACCTACACTTAGAGGCGCCTCTCCTTTTTTGTTTTATTCTCAGCTTTTGCTGGAACCTGCTTCTATTTCCACCTTGGTGAACAAAATTTTGCCAATACAGACTGTTACATCATACCATCTCTGTTATCTGGACTATTTGTTGATCGGAGATTAGTTTAGTCTCCCCATATAGACTACTAAATTTCACTTTGTGTCTTGCACCTTCCTTTTTGTGTTAGGATCAATAGTTACTAGCTTAAATTTTTGTATTAAACACTCAATCCTCCACATACATGCATAGAGTAGGGAAGGGTTTGAATCTCTATGGAAAATAAAGGATGTTTCCACAGTAGGGAGTAGGGACCCTTTGTATCCAGAACAATAAAATACGTTTTGTGTGACGTCAACTCAACCCATAACAGGGAGGGAGAAAGGGAATCCTGGCAGTGACTCCAGTGGCTGCCAGAAATTCATTAGTGGGCAATTTAAAGCAAAAGCCATGCACCTTCTGCAGAGTGAGCTGCCATCCAACCATTTAGATACTGTTGAGATGAGAATATTTAAGGTAATTGGTCAATGAAACTTGGTAGTAATTGTCAGCATAACCAACTAAAAGGCTGACACTATTACTTCACAAAGTACTTGACTAACTTTGTTGCTGTTAGAATAAAAAAATGAAATAGTTAACTCCACCAAACAAATTAACTCATTATTCCTATGTTTCACCCCATGTGGGCCCTTCGCTAATTTGCTGCCGTTCCCTTTCATTAAAAGAAAAGTATGGCTAAATCTTTTTTGGCCATACTTCTCTTCTGGATCACAGAAGTGCACTTACTCTTGCTCCTCTGTGACCCAGACTCAGAGTCCTCTGTTGGCTCATGTCACAGGGCCACTCCAGGTTCACTATAATGTCAGGATCCACCCAGATCCCTGACTGGCAACTGGCTCAGCCTCTCAGCACACTTTTAATAGCCTGAGCCCGCTGCTCTTCCCGCCGCACCTGCCTGGCACTTCAGTGGGCACTGCGCATGTCGTGGTAAATATTTTGTGCCTATTTTTTGTGTGTGTGTAGTAATCTAGCTGGCTAAATTTAGTTTTTGGCTGTACTGTACTCAGCTGAGCAGCGATTTATTTTTTAGGTCTGTTTAGTTCTCATTAAGCCTGGTAGTTGATTATTCCTGCCTGCCTCTGGAAGAAACTTCCAGAAATAGAGTAGAAGGGACAGCCACTAAGTTATGAATATTTCTCTGACCTCAGCCAATCTCTGAGAGGTAGGTTCAGACCAGAAGGTGTGGCTGGAAGAAGATACATGTTTGGGAGGGTCTGTTAGCATTTTTTCTTCTTCTAGGACCTCCTCCCCTGGGAGACAGCCTGTGTAATAAAGGGTTGGTATCAGGCCTCAGCATGTGCTTGGCTGAGGTTCTGAAGGAGCCTGGATTAAGGAGAATTGGCTGGATAACACTACCTTAGGAAGCTGGGTTGGAGAAGGATCCTTTTCACTGAAGAATACTGCAGGGAAATTGGTGGGGAGCTGTTTCTGGACGTTGTGAGTAGGACCTTTTTGTCTAAAGCTTCAGGCATGTCTGAACTTTGATGGTTAGATGGCAGAGGTTGCTACACGAACAGTGACTGCTTTTACAGAGTCTCAGAGTAGCAAGCTGTCCCCTCTACCTCCATAAATACTAAAGGCTGTTACTGAAGGACTTTGCCTGAGAATCTGTCCTCTGATGTCTACATGTGCTTTAGAGTATCCTGCACCCTCATCCCTCTACCCGCCTATGTTCAAGTACTGTAATAAATCTGCAAAAAGACACCCCAAGACTAAACCTGAATTTTTTCAGTGTGTTTTGGAACTGATACCTGGGCCTGGTAGCCTCTGAACATTTAAGTGATTTTTTTTTAGTAGCCCCTTCGCAGATGAGCACTACATGGGTTAAGGTAAGCTACCTACCCATTCAAAAGGAATTGGCTGCCTTAGGGCTCTTTCACACGGGCGGTCCGATCAGATCCGCCTGTCAGTTTTTTAGGCGGATCTGATCGGATCCTCCATGCAGCTCTATGGGGCAGCGGGTGTCAGCGGAGACACCTCCGCTGACACCCGCTGCCATCCGCATCCGATCCTGTGCTGAAATCTGGACGGATGGAAACCCTATTTTTCCATCCGTTCAGTAATCGGAGTGGAGCGGATCTGATGAGAGCGGACAAGCGGTCCGCTCTCCTCCGATCCCCCATAGAGGGCAGCGGGTGCTGAGACACCTCCCTCTCCGCTCTGCAAGCGGAGATGGAGCTGTCATCCGCCCGGCTCAGCGGGGATCGCGGATCGATCCCCACTGAGCAACACGGATCCGCCTGCGGAGGCGGACCGTGTGAAAGAGCCCTTACAATTACTCTTGAATGCTAATTAATCACTGTCAAAATCTTGTGTAGACTTCACCTTGCCCCTTTTTAACGAATGAAATCAACAAGCTATGCATTCACTCTTTTGTTATCTCTCACCTTGACTATTGCAGCTCCCTTCTCATAGGCCTACCTCTCCAAAAGATATTACCTCTTCAGTCTGTCATGTATGTTGCTGCCAAATTAATCTACCTTACCAACCGCTCAGTGTCCTCCATCCCTCTCTACTAATCCCTCCACTGGCTTCCAATTGCCAAATAAATACAATTCAAAATACTAACAACACTGTACAAAACCATTCACAACTTGCCCCTAGCTACGCTACCAATCTTGTGTCCAAATATCACCCAAACCATCCTCTCAGATCCTCCCCAGACTTCCTACTTTCTAGCTCTTTTGTCTCCTCTTCCCATGGTCATCTCCAGGACCTCTCCAGAAGCTCTACCATCCTCTGAAACTCTGTACCTCAATCTTTCCGGCTATCTCCTACTCTGGCCACCTTTAGGCGATCCCTGAAAGCTCATCTTTTCAGGGAAGCCTATTACGCCTCCAATTTACAAATGACCGTTTAACTCTTCCATCAGCTCATCCCCCACTGTTATTACCTTTTTTACCACGTGCTCCATCCTATTAGATTGTAAGCTCTTATGAGCAGGGCCCTTCTAACCCTTTTGTATTTTATTATATTGTAACTGTACTGTCTCCCTGTAGATGGTAAAAAGCTGCGTAAACTCCTGTCGCTATTTAAATCCTGTATAAAAATAATAATAATGCAATACATAGTGTAAATGCACTCTTAATGTTTCTTTAGTCAAGCCATTGAAACAAGTCACAGATCCGGAAAGTCAGAGAAAAGTCCTGAGTCCTTTTCTATGTCTGTTCCATGTCGGTGCATCAATGTTTCAGGTCAGTAACTCAAAGTATTAAAGCCAGAGAGTGAGCGTTACAGTAAAAAAAAAAAATGTAACTTATAAAATAGTGAAACGAGAGAATAAAAATGACTGCCAGGCAACTAGCATTTCCAGAAAACATATCAGGAACACTCTTGCTTCAATGCTTTGGGCCACTAACCCAGAACAGATTTGCTGAAAATGCAGCTAGCATTTTTAGAATCAGGTCAGCATTAACAGCCCCCTTAAGTTTCTTTACTTTCATAGTCCACAATACCTACCTTCGCTTGAACAGTCTGGTGCTCACAAGGACCTTTGCTGGTGTTGGCATATTCTTGGCTTCCTCCATCTTGATTGGCCAGCACAGGATGATGTCACTTCTCTACATGCACAGGAGATCAGTCATCCTGACATACATGCACTGTGCTGGAATGTAAACTGAGCTGCACCCCATGAATACTGGTCTATGTTTGTATCCAGCCACCAACTTTACTACTTAAAAATGAAACATTACTGAATATTTTATAGTGGGCCTGAAAATGCAGACTGTCAAATTCATGAATAGAGTAGGTATTTCATAAATCAAAGCCTCCGGTTGCAGTGGCAGTATAGTGAACAATGTGCAGGTACTTAATCTTGTATGTACAAAAGCAGGGATTTTAATTACGACTTGGGTAGCTGACTAGTATAATGAAAAACACATTTAAAAGGTTTAAATGGTTTAAATGAGGTTTAATTAAAGGGAACAAGCAAGTGAGTTTATTGCTGTGTGATAAGTTAAGTAAAACATGGAAAAAAAAAAGGTTTATTTTGTTATAGTTGGAAAAAAAATGTGCATATCAAGCTTGTCTTCCGTTCTCCAAAAACTTGTCCTGGAAGTAAACATGGGGCTGTAATTTAATGTACAAGACTGCAGATGTGTATTGAATTTTTAAGCCAATTAATCATCTTAAAGGAACAATGTTTAATTGTTTACTCATGTGCCATGAATATAGTGTGATATAAGCTTCCTCTGCTAATTACGGTATACATGGCATACCTGTTTTGTACCTTTCTGTACCTTGACTTGTCGCAGAAAAAAGCTGTAATTAGTCTTGCTGTTATCCCTTCTTCTCACTTTGTCTCTGATCCTTAAAATACATGACCCACTGAAATATTTGGAAACGTCAGGAGCAGTGGGTATATCCAGAAAACGCACTTTAGACTGCAGCTGTGCGCACGTGGAACACGATTTGTGCAGACAATAAGACTCTGGTGGATAGCAAAACAGTGGAAGCTGGCTGAGGCTGTTACAAGCTATAATTCATAAATAGTCTAGTAACAAGGAAAAAAATATATATATCTATAAAAAGGGAGAGACAGAGAATAATGTAAAGAATTATAATTTTTCTGAAAATCAAAAAAAAAAGAAACGCTCACATTAAGAATGGCTTATTTTTATTACATGCAGATATTTTTAACATACAGATGCCCAAAGCTGTTTACCTTTTAACAATCAATTTTTTTCTGTTCTGGAGGTAATGTATAAACTTAGTAAGTACTTGCTGTCATAATAAAGCAGCGCAATGTAGGTAGGTAAAGTATGTTATGCATCCTGTTTGCTTTCATTTGTAATATGTTTTCTCATTATAAAAAAAATGTATCATATAGACTGTGGGCTTTATTGACATAAAATTGCCATTCTAGTGGAAATCTGCTCTTTACTCTGACGTTAGTCATTCAAGTATTAAGATTTCTTTTATTTAGAAAACATTAAATGGCATGGCTTTTAATGCACTTCTGTCCACAATTTTTTTAAGTAGCTTATCTAAAGTGTGAATCATATGAAACATTTTCTAATAGCCCTTCCATACTGTATGGGACAAGGCTTATTTTGCATATATAATTATATTGAGTGAATTCAGTGTTTATTTTGTCATTCAGTACAAAGTGCATTAAAAGGGTTTTGGATAGAGTGGAAAGGAATTAGAATGCCTTTCATGTTTTAGTGTTGTCTGTGCCCCCATTAGGGAGAAACAACCTCTCTATTTGTCCTGTTTACATTTATCAACGAAACTAAAAGTAAAAGAAAATCCCAATATACTGGGTTGTCAGTTGAACAGGAGTAGAGAAATCTTCCAAAGGGTCACCCCAGGATTCCCAAACTTTTTAGAGGGATTTTCTGTTACTTCCTGTTTTGTCTATGAGCCAGAAAGTGAAGGGAAATCTCACCTATGGAAGACACCCCTAATCCTCTTTTATCCTTGACGCCTTATTCAAGCTCAAAGTCACCTGCTATATAAAAGTAACATACATGCCTCTCCAATGGCCCATGTCTATTACCCTCCCTCCATTCCAGTGCCTCCATGAGACTCTTCCTCTTAAGACACTTCCAGGAGTGTTTAATGCCTGTTTTCCTGATACATACTGTGGTTTGGTCCTCCAACCCACATTTTTGTGGTTTGATCCCTCAACCCCCTATGTCACTGCAGGACTCAGCAGTGGTAAAAGGGTCAGAGAATGGAACCACAGCATGAAGCTCGGGACGCCCGGAAGAGTAGAATGCCAAAGAGACTAAAAGAGGTTGCAAAAATGGAATGGAAGGAAGGTAGCAGACATGGTCCACCAGAGAGGTGAGTGTAAGAGCTCTTCTTTTGCAGAAGACCTTCAGTTCAATTTTGTAAGAGTAATTTTATAATTTGTAAATTCTAGTAACTCAACTAAATCAATTAAGTATCATGATTAATATGGTCAAATGAGGGATAGACTACTTCTGCTTGCTGAGGATAATTGTACTTTGCTTTGTGCAGTTAACCACAGGTATGTTTTCACTATCTATTTTATTTGCTTCCTGCCTTGTATTCCTTTATATTCTATATTATTTTACATTTCTAGTTTAGCACATTGACAGTTGTATGTGCAAAAGCGTTGGCTCTTACTAATGCCAGTTCAGGTCTCAAAAAAAGTTATACATACACAAATTAAAGATATTTAAAAGTCACATTTGCTAGGTCCTTGCAAGGACCAACACATCTTCATTATACAGGAGTCCTTGTGTATTAGCTTGGCCCTATACATATTGGGGGAGATTTACTAAAACTGGTGCACACAGAATCTGGGACAGCTGTGCATAGTAACCAATCAGCTTCTAATTTCAGCTTGTTCGATTAACCACTTTACCACTAGAGGATTTAGCTGTCTTACGCCTGGGCCACTTTTTGCGATTCGGCGCTGTGCGACTTTAACTGACAATTGCGCGGTTGTGCGACGCTATACCCAAACAAAATTTACGTCCTTTTTTTCCCACAAACAGAGCTTTCTTTTGGTGGTATTTGATCACCTGTGCGATTTTTACTTTTTGCGCTATAAACAAAAAAAGAGCGTAAATTTTGAAAAAACAACAATATTTTTCACATTTTTTTTATATGAAATTCCCCCCCAAAAAATGTAAAAATCAAAATTCTTTTAAATTTTTGGCCAATTTGTTTTCTGCTACCTATGTTTGGTAAAAAAACTCACAATAAGCGTATTTTGATTGGTTTGCGCAAAAGTTATTGCGTTTACTAACTAAGGGAAAGATTTTTGTAATTTTTGGTGTTTTTTTTTTTAACGAGTAATGGCGGCGATCTGCGATTTTTTTTGTGGGACTGCGACATTGCGGCGGACAGATCGGACCCTTGACTGACATTTTTGACACTTTTGGGGGTATCAGTGACATTACTGCAGTAATCAGTGCTATAAATATGCACTGTTACTGTAAAAATGACACTGGCAGGGAAGGGGTTAATTTTATTGGAGAGGGAGGGGTTAATGTATGCCTGGTGCTTACTGACGTGTGTGGGGGGAGGTGACTATGTGACACAAGGACAGAACCAGGGTTCAGCTATGCTGAACCCTGCAATCTGACCCTGCCTGTCACTTAGGAGATCTGCCCGCTTGTATTTACACAAGCAGGCGGATCTCCACACTAGATCTCCGACAATCGTGGAAGAGCAGCGGCGCCGAGAAAGGGGAGTGTCTGACGACGTAGGTCTATGTCGTCAGACGATAACGAGCCACTTTGCCGCAGTACTACCAACGTAGGCAGACGGCAAGTGGTTAAAGTGGTTGTAAACCCTCACATATACCCAGTTAAGTGACAGGCCTCGGGTGATACAAAGAGATAAAACCAATCCTCCTACATTTTTTGTACCCGTTTATCTGCAGACTTCTCTTCTCTTATCTACATCTGTTGAAAGTCTACAAATGATAAAGCATGTCTGAGTGTTCAGAAAAAAAGGGGGTGGAGAGCTGAAATGACACTCTGCATAGCTCAGTGAGGAGAGGCCTGAGAGCTGATTGGAGGGAAGAGACACACACCCCCTTCACACAGCACACAGGAACAGAGCTGAGGCTCTAAAGAACCATTTTGGATAAAGTAAGGAAGGGTTATAACCCCTGTTAGTGTCACATTGGGGAGATTCACCTCTTGCCCTCTAACTACAACAGGAAATGTGAGGAAATCCCTTATTGTCACCAAAGTCCTCAGAACTTGAACCACCACTGGAAGATTTCCAAATGGAAAAGCTATAACCACATCAGTGTTAAAATTATGTATAACAAATACTTGACTGTCTTGGTAAAATAGGTTTGATAACCAGAAACTCCAATAAAGTGCCAAAAGCTGCTTCAGGCTTTGCTGCCCTCTTCAGACTGGGGGAAACTTTTGGTTCTATATGACAGGAAAAGACAAGAAGGGCACACCAGCCTTGTGCATTACCTAACGCATAATTTATTAATAAAACCAATACAACAATACTCACAAAGGCCAAATGGTAACAGGCATATAATTAATCCTAGAACACTGTCAATTGGCAAACTTTGGACCTCAATATCCAAGAAGAATACCTGGGTGACACTCCACAGCAGATCTAAGAGCTCCAAAGAAGAGGGTCTACCCCTTGAAACGTGTCAGTGCTTGCATCTGCCATGTAGTGTCAACCAGTTCTTCTTATTGGGCACTGAAGTGTAAGGCTTTCCAAGTGTTTCAGGATAACCAATATGCCCGCTACTATTTGGCATTTGTGAGTATGTGTATTTGTTTTATTAATAAACTGTGTTTTAGGCTCCGTTCACACTTAGATGACTTGGGGTCTTACTTTTGAGACATCAAGTCACATGACATGTAAAATTCAATGTTTTTTATGAGGCACGTTCCTACTGACATTACAGAAGTCGCTGCAACTTCAGAAAAGGTTCCTTCACTACTTTGTTCTGACTTTTAATGCGACTTTGGTTAATAAAATGTAAAATCAGATCAAAGTCGCACCGAAAGTTGCATCAAAGGAAATTGTGCGACTTTGGAGACACGCTAATAAAAAAGGAGCCTTAGGCAATGTAGAAGGCTGGTGTGCTTTTTGCCTTTTTCTGTCAATTGGAAGATTTCCCATCTGTTACTATTTAAGTGACAACTCAAACTTTGATATTTTCCTTCCTTTGACTCTCAGTGATAATGGTCACCAGGACAAATAGATAACAAGATATTCTTCCTAAAAGGGCCACCCACAGCAATCCAAAACTAAAAAAAAATGTTTTGACTTTCATTATACTTTGATCTTTACATTTATTTGTGGTTAGAATATATTATTATTATACAGGATTTATATAGCGCCAACAGTTTGCACAGTGCTTTACATTTGCCCAGAACAGAAAAATCACTATGAAATGGACAATTACAGCAATTAAAACTTGAAGAGAGGTTCCACTCTATCAAAAGCCAAACTGTAGTTTTGGCTGGAGTTACAGATAAGTTTATAACCTTTATTGTGTGCTGCTAAATGGCATTCACCAAATCCCACTAAGCATTAATTAATGGCATTCACCAAATCCCACAAAGCATTAATTAGGGTGGAAAAGTGAGGATTCGAGCTGAGTAAGAAGAACATAGACAAGAGTTGCTTTGTATATCCATAGCGTGGTCTCAAATACACATAGGGAGAATATAAAAAAAAACGAAAAATAACACACAGCACAACAAACATATACAGTGCGTACAAAGGATTTTCCGAGCACCTCCTGTATGTTTATCTACAAGAGATCAGATTGCTGCACTGTATAAGCAGCTTCTGACTGCATGGCTGATGAGTTCAGCTGAGTGTGTATCATTTACAAACAGCAGTGGCTGCTCTTTGTAGATGTTATCCTGCACAGTATGTGACATTTAATGTTCTTCATCAAAGAGAAAGCCTTTTTTAAAGTAAATGTAATTCAAGGATGTGGAACCACCAAGGTTAGAAGGAGTTTTGTGAACGATCTGGGGGGTGCTTTACCAAAGGAATGAATATTTAAAAGATATTCAGACCTAATCAACAGTAACCATCGCCTTGGTGGACCTGAAGATACCAGTCACCGAGGATCTGGTGGGCTGGAAAGTTTCATCTGATGTTCATTTCATCCTTGCTGATAACAGCAGCAATAGTAATTCAGCTGTATACTTGGAATGGTAGATGTGTGTGTATCAGGTCAGTAATTAATTGCCTGATCTCCAAATGGATCAGTTTTAGGGCTGGTTCATAGTTGTCAGTGTGAGGTCCAATAGGAAGCAGTGCAATGCACATTTAAGACCATTACACCGCTTACTTTTTTATTTTATTTTTAACACTGTTTGAAGTGTCACATGTGCTGCAATGCGGTGACATCCAGTGCGCTGCGGAAAAATGTAGACATGGTGCAGTGCATCCTACCGCACATAACACCAGCGTTGAGGTGGGAACTGGGCACATAGAAAACAATTATCTTCAATGCGCCTGCGCCTGCGCCCTTGCAGTGATTGGGTGACAGGTGCAGAAAATAGTGAACAAGTCAGAGCAGCTGGAACTCCTGCTGTAAAAGAGGTGCCATCTGGACATAGTGGAGAACTACAGGGCTCCTGACACATGACACACACATATCTACCAACTTCCAGCTTTAAAACTTGAAAAAGAGGGATACGCTTGGGAGATGAGGAATGGTGAAATATTGGGTATGGCCTAAATTAGTTGTGAACATATTGGGGTAGATTTACTAAAACTGGTGCACTCAGAATTTGGTGCAGCTGTGCATGGTTGCCAATTAACTTCTAACTTCAGCTTGTTCATTTAAAGTGGAACTTCACTCTCCCAATCAACAGTGATTGTTTTTCATGCTGTTTGCATTCGTAAATGTATATTAAATAGGAAAGTATATTATTTATATTTACTTGTTTTAAACATTTTTTTTACATTTCTTTAGTTACTTCCTGCTTTCCTGCCTAGGCAAATGATGTCATACATCCCAGGAGTCTTCAGGAGGGGAGGAGAGGAGGAGGGGTTTTCTCAGCTAGGCACACGCTCCTGCATGCATGCTTGAACTAAGGGCAGGAAGTAAGTGCTACATGAATCACTTGCCCTTACTCAAGATGGCCACAACCAGAAATGCTAGGGGGTGTTTTTCAAAGTGATTTCTCACCAAAATAAAGCATGGAGACATGCATGGGTGGGGGCGTTTGCTTTGAATATTAACAATAAATGAATCAGCGTTTTTAGTTTTTGGTTCTCAGATGCAGTGAAGATCCCCTTTAAGCTTTTGCAGTAAAAACCTGGAAGCTGATTGGTTTTATATGCAGAGTTGTACCAGATCTTGCACTCTTTAGGTTTAGTAAATAATCCCTACTATCAGTGGAGTGTCATCCATGTGTGCAGGGTGTTCACTGCACATGGGCCCCCGAGTGGGGGGGGCCCACTGTGACTCACCCTGCACACATGGATGGTCCCTCTGGTTTACAACCGGTTCAGCGGGAGGGACAGCTGTGAGCACCGATCGCCAGGCATGGTTTTTCACCTGACAGCCGCTTCTCCTCCTCTCCTTCCTGTCAGCTGAAAAGCCATGCCGTGATATTGGTGCTCTCAGCTGTCCCTACCGCTGCACCGATCCCCAGCTGTTCCCTGTGTCCTCCCTCTCCGGCCCCCCTCTGTGTCCTCATCTTCCTCCTCCGGCATCCCTCTGTGTCCTCCTCTTTCTTCTCCACCCCTTGTTCTCCTCCGGCCCACTGTCCTCCTCCTCTGCCCACCCCTCCATGTCCTCCTCCTCCTCCTTCAGCCACTCCTCCGGCCCCCCTGTCCTCTTCCTCTGCCCCCCCTCATCCCCCGCAGCCAGCTTCCCTCCTCGTACGCTGGCTACTGGTGAATTTGTCAGGATAGAGAGCAAAGGAAGGGGCCATTAAACATGTCATTTACCGGCCCCTTCCTTTTCTCAATTTGACATAGTGAGCATTCGCTACTGATCGCTCCTGTGTCCTTTGATAACTGAGCAGAGTAACCTGTGATTACTCTGCTTCAGTTTATGAATGAATGGGAGACTGTATCCTGTTCATTCGTGTTCAATGGTGCGGCTGTTGAGAAAGGGACTGGGGAACCTGTGTCCTAAGTCCCTTTCCCTGTCTCAAAGGGAGTCTATTTAGACCCCTGATATCTCACCAAAGCCCAAGGAGGAGGAACAAGGCTTATAAAAAAAAAACAGGGCTGATAAAAAAAAAAATCAATAAATAATAAAAAGATAAAATTGTAATAAATAAAAAAACAAATGCTAAAAAATAAAATTGTAAAAAAAATAAAAAATAAAATAAAAAACTACTGACACCCGCCCTACCGACACTGGCCACTGCCCAAACCCCCTCCCCCCAAAAAAGCATTGTGAAAAAAATTAAAAACAAATTAAATTGTAAAAAAATAAATACGTAAAAATAAAAAAACTACTGTCACCGCTGCTCTACTGACACTGTCTATTGCCCTGCTGACACTGTCCATTTCCCCATAATCCCATACACACTAGTGGCAGTGTGGATTAATAGCCTGGCTGTTTCATATCTTTCCAAGCAGAGTTTTGAAGATAGAAGTCCTCGAACAATGTGAATAGTTCAAATGGATTATCCCACTATCCCCTTCTCCTATCCCAAATTATCAATAAACAACAAAACAAACAACACCCCAAGACTGTTCATTCATGTGACAAGCCATTGTGAACAAGGAGGGATTCAGAGACTTGTACAAGTAAATATTTGTTGGTAACCAGGGGAGCCCATAAAGACAATATCCAGCAGTTCCTGCAGGGGCAGTGCTACATACCCACCACCATACACTCTATACTCCTCTACTGCACATTCTACCCACCTCCATACACTCCGCACTCCTCTCCTGTACATACTACCGACCGCCATATACTCTGTACTCCTGTCCTGCACATGCTACCCTCCTCCATACACTCCACACTTCTTTACTGCACATACTACCCACCTCCATACTCTCCCCACTCCTTTCATGTACATAATACCATACACTCTGAACTCCTCTCCTGCCCATTCTGCCCTCCTCTATACACTTTGTACTCCTCTCCTGCACATACTACCTACTTCCATACACTGCACACTCCTCTCCTGCACATACTACCCACCTCCATACACTTCTCACACCTCTTCTGTACATACTACCCACCTCTATACAATCCACTCCCCTCTCCTGCACATTCTACCTACCTCCATACACTCCGCACTCCTCTCCTGTATATACTACCCACCTCCATACACTCCACACCCCTCTCTGGCACATACTATCCACCTCCATACACTCCGTACTCCTTTCCTGTACATACTACCCACCTTTATACACTCCCCACTCCTCTCCTGCACATACCACCTACCTCCATACACTACGTACTCCTCTCCTGTACATACTACCCACCTCCATACACTCCACACTCCTCTCCTGCACATACTAACCACCTCCATACACTTCGCACTGTACATTCCCTATTTAACATTACCACATTCTGCACTATGTAAGGAATCTCAGACTCTATTAAACCACGCCCCTTTTAAGCCACGGCCACTATTTAACACAATGTAAGCTACACCCACATTTCACCGCGCCACGCTTAGCTGATTGGCTACCATACACAACTGCAGATTTTGCACTCTCCATTTTGAGTAAATCAGTCCCATAGTCTTTTTGTATTCTATAGTCTCTTCTACCTGAGGCAAGATGCAGGCTATGACTGAGCATTGGGGGGGGGGGGGGGAGTGTGTGCCAGAGGCAGGCTGGAAGGCTGTGATTGGTTTGGTGGGTGGGGCGGCTGGACAGACTACCAAACACAAGCACGCTATGTGTCTGCCTGCACAGTCCCCTGTACTTCGGAATTCCCAACAAAGGGATGAAAACTGACCACGCTAACACAGATAAGCTTCTGTGCTTTGTGTGGTCAGTTTAGAACAAGGAAGAAAGGTTACTGGCAAGATCAACCAGGTACTAGAGATGGAAGAAGTACATGAAAAAGAGAGACTATGATTTATAATATACACAATAATGTGAACCCACATTATTTAGGGTAACATGCACTTCAGTCAGGGCCTACTCGCAGTACGTACCACACAGCAATTCAGCCTTGTACTTAAAACATTTTGCTTAAATACATTGGCACAAATGCCAGTCTTACAGACCTATAAAGCTTTTAGCAGAAAATACAATTTTTCAAATTGAAAATCTGTCATTACACACACCTTTCTTTACATAGAATATAGGCAGACAGCTAACAATTTGACTGATCCTACATTAAAGAATAACTTGACTAAAATGAATGGGGACTGCATGGCAACCAGCAACTGTTGAGACAATAAGTGCTGTGATCAGGAGAATGTAATGTATACTACACGTTACAGAGTACAGCAGTCAGGAATATTTAACATAACATAACAATATATACAGTGTAGCAGGTAGGAGTATATAATGTACAACATAACTTTTAGAATGCAGAGATCAGGAGTAGAACACACAGCACAAGATAGAGTGCAAAGGTGAGAAGTATGTAATATACTGTACTACTGTCTGCTGGGTAGTAGGAGGCAATCAGTGGGAGGAAAAAATGCAGAAATATAGGTGGTTTGTGGAAGATAAAAATGACTGTGGTCAATGGGTGAAAGAATACTTCATTGTCCATGTCAGTGAGAGAAAGAATCCCACCTCCCAAGGCATGGATGGTTAGTGAATTAACCCCAATCCCCCTGTTCCCAGACATTGGCAGTCAGTGGAGGCCTATTGAAACTAGGGGGTTGCGGTAATGCACATTAACTGCGGTGAACTGCGGTGGCAACCCCAATGCATATTCCCAACACAAATGCATAGCAATGTACCTCATTGCTCAGAAACTCATTGAGGTGGATTTACTAGGCAAGGCAAATATACTTTGCAAGTGCACTTGCTCAGGAGTTTAGTAAATGTTTAATGAGGAAAAGTTTGCAAAGTGAAGCTTTACCTCATTTACAACTTTGGAAGCAATGTAATGTATTGTATTGTATGGTAATATATTCTTTCATTTCAGAGCATGTGAAGTCTTGTTCTTCTAATTCTCTTTGTATGAAAACTGTACTGATTAAATGAAAATCGTATGATTTGGTATGGTACGAGAAAAGTTTTTGTGTTTGCCTCTTCAGATAATTTCGGACAAACTATGTGATCTGCTTTATTGATTGTGTGTACTAGGCTTTAGGTGTTGAGCTGAGTGTGAAAACAAGCATTCCAGCACTCAGCTGTGGGACACAGCCCAATCTATGAGACTCTGGGATTTTGTTGAAATGGCAGGGCAGTCCTACAGAATCCAGGATGGTTGGTAGATATGCTAACAGTGAGGGTAGATTTAAAGTTTTCTCTTACACAGGAATAATGCCTACTGGTTTCTGTATCACATGATGTATAATGTACAGTTGCTGAGCATAATGTGTTTATGTCATCACACAATGAAACATTGTAAAATGTATTTGTCCTTATAGTTCATTGTCATATATATTCCTGCCATAAACATTCACAAATACATGGGTTACAGTCATACCTCTCCTGCTCATAACCTTTTTGAGCATTGATTTAGGAAGGAGGTGTAGAAATAAAATTATATTATTTTATTCAGTGAGATCACTGTAGCTTTTACACCACCCTTTGCCCTTGTAAAGAGCTTAAGGTCCAATGTTCCTACCACAGTTATATGGACACTCTATTAGGTAAACATTTCTTCAAGTTTCTTCTGTCATCTGACCACCTCATGACATGTGAGAGCAAGAGAATCGTATGAGAAGTAAGGAGAAGTCTGAAAGTTCTTTATAGTTCAGGAACAACAGAATATGTAAATGCAGCAAGTGGGAAGATGAGAAGAAGCTAGGCAGCTGAATATCAGTGTTATCACCACTGATAGGCAAGCTTGTAGATAGTCTATTAGTGGCTGGTTTGCCTAGTTAAGCCTCCCTTTGTCCATTATACTAGTTTAACTCTTCCAGATGTGACATCCAAGTGATGGATAGACCCTCACACCTTGCATTCGATTTGCAGTGGGATGATTTTGCAATCAGAGAGTTAAAGTGGCTGGAAACCTCAGTTATGAAATCTGAACAAAGCACGTATATCTGTGGTGTTTACTTATTTCTCCCCAAAGCTCTAAGTGCCGTTTCTCTCCGGAGCTTTGTTCTATTGTTGTCAGCATGTCTCACTTCTGAGAAGTTTTCCCTGACACATGAGATACAATTTGTGACGGGGAGGGAGCTCAGCACACAGTTTATATATTCAGAACACAGCTCTGTACCCTTCCTTCTCTCCCGTGTGCTGTGGGAAGGGGGGATGTATGCCTTTTCTGCAATCAGCTCTCACACACTGTAACTGCAGCTCTTCACCTCCTCCTCTGTGCTCCTGACAGATGAAGAAGGATTTTAACACGATTCTGCCCTTTTGAAGGGGGGGGGGGGGGAGAAAATTTAATCTCATCAGTTTCATCTCTGTGTATTACACTGTTCACTTCACTGGGTATATGAGAGGGTTTACAACCACTTTAACCTGGCCATTCATGGATAAAAATTTGGCAGGTTCAGCAGGGACTGACCGTATTTCGATCTATGTATGGGAACAGTATTTGTACAGAAGTCAATCTACTGATCAACTTTTGTACAACCAGACTGTCAGATAAATGCTATTTGATCAGTGTCGCCAGCTGCAGCCCTGATCAATGTGTTCTGACAATGGGGGAAGTCTCTGTGCTGTCATGATACAATTGCTCAGCAGGAGTGATTCCCCATCAACACATTTGAATTTGTAATTGGGTCAGTTTTTTTCATTCATCCCGCTGGTTAAGCGAAAAAAAAACATCTATGGGTTTACTTCGTTAATAAAAGGCTTTATCAGTGAGACTAGAATTAATTAGAGGTTTATATTTATTTGGATTTTGGTGGACATAGGGTTGGATTTACAAATGTGCACTTTGCCCAGAGCTTAGTGAATGTGGTGAAATTCTGCTGTTTTTTACTGTATTATCCAATCATGTGCAAGCAAAAATACTGTATTTTCTATTTTCCTTGCATCTGATTGGGTATTCTTTACAAAGTGAAGCTTCATCACATTTACTAAGCTCTGGAGAAAATAAGTGCAACCGCACTTGCAAAGTGTACAGTCAATTTGCCTTTAATAAATCAACCCCATTTACGGTACTTTAGATTTACTTTAAATAAATGTTGTTCGCATTTGTCAAAAAATATCAAACTGAAAGAAAAAGATCCTGTGCATACATTTTGGTTGACTTAGGTGCTGTAAGGCTATTTGTTGCATTGACTTTGACCAATGCAATGCTTGATTGTCACATCAAGAAGCATTATCTACACTCAAAATTGTATACCTGCACAGTTCTTCTTTACATGTTGAAAAAAAATCCCTCCAAAAAAGTAAAATTATTTTTCCTCTGCTAATCTTGTTAAATTGGAATTTAGATTGTTTTTCAGAATGGCTTTAGTGTGTATGTACTGTATATTGTTCTTTTGCCAATGGACTTCATTCATGATAAATGCGGTATGTTTCCAGGAGCAATAGATATTCGTTATGTATGGCAGAATTGATTAGGTTCGTACTGAAGTAAAAATGCACCTAAAATCTACATATACAACCGAAAATGTGGCAGGTTGGGATTAAACTGCATTTATGACAATAACACCTGGCATTTATTTATTTTAGAGAATGCCTTTAACATCCCTAAATCCATTTAAAGACCTTGTATCCTCTTTGTTTTCAATTCTAAAACCATCAGTCAATAACTAGTAAATCAGAACTGTAGTTCAAGCATAACATCTAAAAACAGCAACATCCCTAAGCTACTTGCCCCGGACGTGTTTCTGGCTAATAGCCTGTGGTTATTTCCTCTGAGTAGCAATTAGCCATGAAATTTGTTAGAGAAGAGAGCTTAGGGACATCATTGCTTTTGGCTATTTCACTTTCAGGGTTTTAAAAGTTTTGCCCGATAGTTTGTAAACTGTTGGCCGTTGTATTTTCTGCATGCCATAAGTAATTATAAAAAAAATATATATATATATATATAACGATATTCCTAGAAATAGATTGACCATCAGTTTGTTGATATTGTTTGGACTGAAAGATGATCTTTATGTCTACAAATCCCAACCTTGGCCATTACAAATAATATACAGTTTAATAGAGGGGCATTATGCAACTGAATGCAGAGAGCTGCAAAGAAAGTCAATGTTGGCAGAATAAAAGACTGTGAATGTGTTGTATTCAGTTGTAAAGGAAGCTGAGTGATGCATATTTATGATAATGGCATTGTAATAACGATAGTGGCATTGAATTTAATTATTGACATATTTGTTTAAGGAATTCAATATCATTTTCAAAGAGGAGCAGTTATGTTCAGCTTATATAGTTTCCCCTTTACAATAAACCCCCTTGCTTTAGCATGTGTATGTGAAAAGGTATGTTATAGTAAGGCAATAACCACCTTTCACCTTGTATAAGATAATGTAAAAAGTAACGGCACCTCCCTTTGTGCTGTAGTAATATATAGTGTAAAGCTGCCTTCAATTTAAGCGCAATAGACTTAAATAAGGAATAGTAAATGAAGTCAGGCGCTACCACTATATCTTAAACATAAATAGAAACTTTGCCAAATATAAAACAAGCATAGGCACGACAAATGCTCTAAAATCCACCAACTGTGACGTGAGACAGTGTAAAGGTGAAAATATATAAATAGAATAATAGCAGTGCTGATAAAAAAACACATGTTGTGATGACAATAAATAAATACTAATAAATATGTGCACAAAAAATGTAAACAATGGTGTTACATAGGAAGTGACCGGCCCAAATATATAAAATATATTATTCGGAGTGAAGCATGTGCACTACATAAAAATAAAAATATTCAAATAAAGTGCTTGT
Organism: Pelophylax lessonae; assembly: GCF_965119305.1. Classification (NCBI taxonomy): domain Eukaryota; kingdom Metazoa; phylum Chordata; class Amphibia; order Anura; family Ranidae; genus Pelophylax; species Pelophylax lessonae. The sequence continues at coordinate 674,854,806 of NC_138768.1, read as the reverse complement.
GTGATGATAGTAACCATATAGTATTCAAATGTGGGACTGACACAAATGGGGTGCCCAAAAAACAATATTCGGATGATGATGACACACAAAATATTATAATAAAACAGTGTCCATATAAAATCAGGTGTAATGATAGCAATCTTGTGCTTGAACTTGTGCCTCTTTCAGTGGTACCATGGACTATATGATCCTCCGCCCAGTGCGTCGTGGCCACTTACCAGAAGCACTCAGGCCTCTGGGGACCTACAGTGCTTGTAGAACTCAAATTCCTTTGGGGCAACCACCTCCTCAAAGGCTCAATGGCTTCTATCCATAATGGCTCAAAAATGCAGGGATAAATCTCATAGTGTAATATGTTTTTTATTATGTGCGATAATAAGCAATAAAGAAAGGGGACTCACATTTAAAAGTGCCTCTAATGGCACATGCAGACAGCAATCAGAATGTAAAAAGCAGGAACTGCTGGTAGTGTTCCGCCTTGCGTTCCAAGATCCGAGTTGCCGCAAACCGGAAGTGACGTATTGAAGGTACTGCACCCACAATGCATTTCGCTTGATGACGCCATCCAGGGTCCAGTACATTCAATACGTCACTTCCGGTTTGCGGCAACTCGGATCGTGGAACGCCCTAAAATGCAAGGACAATGCAAATATCCCCCAAACAGATATTTCTAACACACATCATAGGCATACTTAGAATTACACCCCAAAACACATTTTGCTACTCGATCTGAGTATAGTGATACCACATTTGTGAGACTTTTTCACAACCTAGCCACATAGAGAGACCCAAAATCCAAGGAGCACCTTCAGGCGTTTCAGGGGCATAAATAATGCATCTACATATTTTCTTGCCTACTTTTTATATTTTTGGAGGCCCTGGAGTACAAGGACAGTGGAAATACCCACAAAGCGACCACATTTTGGAGAATAAACACCCCAAGGTATTTTTTAAGAGGCATGATAAGTATTTTTAAGACTTAATTTTTTTGCCACAGGATTTTGGAAAATGCAGAAAGAAAATGAAAATACAGAAAACTGTCAATGTAATAAGATATTTCTCACACACAGCATGGGCATACTTAGAATTACAATCCAAAACACATTCTACTCCTCCTCCCGAGTATGGTGATACCACATGATGTGTGTGTGAGACTTTTTCACTGTCTTGACTGATTATATACTGGACATTGTGTCTTGTGTGTCACAGAAATCAAGCCATCGGAACAAAACCAATGTATTACTATAGACACCTCTGCTTGAGCGGTCAGGGATTAAAGTTTAGTGTAGTGTCACCTATACCAGTCCCTGTTCCTAAAAACTAAGCAATTCTAGCCTGCTGGTACATGGTTGCCCCAAGGAATGCCATGTTCACTGTGACTGGCTGTTTGACATGTGTGGTTCTGCGGGGTCCAAGGGAATAAAGCAGGTGGTAAGGTGGCAATACAATGTCACCTCACTGCCTGCCAAAAAAAAAAAAAAAGTTTAGAAAAGCTCTGAAAAGCGATCTGAACACGAATGGCTCTTCAGAGAACATTGCGCATGGGAATGCATCCTTATGGTGATTTATGGTGACACTAAGACTGGTATGGCAGTGATCAGGGATACTGGGACTTGTGCAGTGATTAGGGACACTATGACTGCTGTGGTGGTGATTACCGGCAATATGACTGGTGTGGCGGTGATCAGGAACACTGTGACTGGTGTGGCAGTGGTTAGGGACAATTTGGCTAGTGTTGCAGTGATCAGGAACACTGTAAATGGTGTGGCGGTGATCAGGAACACTGTGACTGGTGTGGCAGTGATTAGGGACAATATGACTAGTGTTGCAGTGATCAGGGATACTGTGAATGGTGTGGCAGTAACCAGGGACACTGTGACTGAGCAGTGATGATCAGGGACACTGTGACTGATGTGGGGATGATCAGGGGCACTGTGACTGATGCGGGGATGATCAGGGACACTGTGACTGATGCAGGGATGATCAGGGACACTGTGACTGATGCAGGGATGATCAGGGACACTGTGACTGATGCGGGGGTGATCAGGGACACTGTGACTGATGATGGGATGATCAGGGACACTGTGACTGGTGCGGCGGGGGTTAGGGACACTGTGAGTAGATGGCAATGATTATGAACACTGACTAGCAGCACTGGGCTGGTGCTTTGGTAGTCAACCAGTGATATCAGATCAGCCAGCTATTGTACATGATCACCCCCACAGCAGTAAAATTTGGCCATAGTGACACTGTGCTTGCTCTGGTGACAGTATGTAAAGTAAAATTATTAAATAGTTTGTTTTTACAGCTTTTTTTTTTTTTTTTTTTTACATACTGTCACCACGAGAGTGCAGTGTCACCATAGAGCAGTGCAGTGTTACCATAGTGACACGGTACCCTTTTGGGGGGATTAGGATTTTTTTTTTTATAATATGATTGCCTAACACAGTGATGATCACTGTATAAGCAATCAGTTTAACTGTGTTTGGAATTAATTCATGATTCCATTGTTTACTATTGTGATTGCTGTAAATGGCCATAGCTATCACATTGTACAGGGCCGTTGTGTACCATGTGATTACTGTGACCAATCACAGAGATCACAGTAGTAAGCAATGGTATCATAAATGAAAGCCATTGTTTACTGTGGGACATGTGATCACTGTGATTGGTCACAGTGATCACATAGTACCAGGACCAATAACAGCCGTCCGTAACCCTGTTTTGTGATCCACTGTGTCAGGTTGACACAGCAGTCACAGATCCTGCCTATCCACCCTCTTCCGTATAGGCATAGCTGATCAAAGGGTTGTCAGGTGTAAATGGAGAGTGGAGTCAGTTTACTCCCAGACACCCATGGATCAGAGCTGACTCTGTCCGTGACCGCTCTTCAGATACTGAATAGACATATGTATCATCTGCCCGCTCTGCTTTGATCAGCAGGGGATCTGTGAGCTGATCCTCTGCTGATCGGAACAAAATCTACCCTGTGTGAAAGAAACCTAGTACAGAAATGTGTTACCGGCCAGATCACCAGGTGAAAATAAAGGAAAAAATAAATAAAAACAGAAAACGAATGTGGCCATGCTATCTAAGGATTGGTAAGCTTCAATATATTACATTTTGGTTTCTGGGTTTGGATCTCTTTAGTTAAAAAATACAGAAAAAAGGAGAGGAACTTCCAAAGGTAATACTTTACATAGGTAGCCTTGACAAAAAATACTGAATGGAATAAAAGCATAATGGAAAGCCACAGTGATATACAACTGATAACAGAAAGGATTTCAAGGATTTCCATTTCAAGGAAAACAGTACCAAGTACGCACGCATTAGTTTAAGCACCTTCTGTATGATTTAAAAATCCTGATTAACCTCACTAAGCGTGCCAGCTATTGTAGGATTTCTGTTTTTTTCTAACAAAGAATATTCTTTAACGTTACTCCATAACTGTATATATTAAATCTGGTTTTAAATAGCATTTTTATCACAGTTCTCTGTTTTCAGCAAAATAAACTTTAGTGACAAGGTTCACTTTGTTTGAGACAGGCAGATTTTTCTGTAAGGTTCACTTAATTCTTGAGAATATTTTCAAAGCTATGTCTTAATTGGGGCTATTGAAGCCACCCATAATTTTTTTGAACTTGCTCATGATTGTTTAGGTATCTATCAGATATTGTGATGATGTGATACAGAAGCACTGATATCTTGGAAAACTGATTTGTTTCAAAAGAATATTTAAGGCTCTGCTTTAGGATAATCAGTCTCAACCACAACTGCAGTTGTGGATAATCAGTCTCACCCACAATATACAGTATATATACATATATTAGTATATATTAGTATATATATATATATACAGTATATACTTTATAGCAGCGTTTCTCAATCTTTTCAACACAGAGGAACCCTTGAAACAAATTTCTGTTCTCAGGGAACCCTTGCTAAAAATTAGAAATCTACACCCCTGACACATTAGTTTGGCAGTCAGTGGGAAGAATGCTCCTAAAGTGGGGTACACACTAGTAGAAAATCTGCCGTAAAATTCCGTCCGAGGTAAAATCATACGATTTTCGGCTAGTGTGTACACAACTTTCAGCAGCCGATGCTGACATTTTCAACGAAAAAAAACGGAGGGACAAACACCAAAATTTTTATCGTCCGTCCCCAGACGACCAATCTTCGTTTAATATGTATGCAGTATGTCCGCAAAAAATCGGATACGAAAGACCGCGCACGATCTGAAGTTGCTGATGACCCGAAAGTCTAGGAACAAACGTTCCAAAAAAATATATATATCGGACGAGAAATTTTGTGAACATTTATGCACTGTCAACAAAAAATGGTTATGACCGCTGAGCAAGAGAGAGAAAAATCGAAAGATATTTCGTCCGATTTCCTTCAAGTGTGTACGGGCCTTTACTCTTGTCATCATTAGGAAGAATTACCCCCTTACAGATAGCTCAAAGGAACAATGATGTCATTGGAAACTTATCTGAGAGGCAGAAATTGCCCATTGCTCAAGGAACCCCTAGCAACCTCAGGAGGAACCCTAGGGTTCCACAGAACCCTGGCTGAGAAACCCTGCTGCATAGTATATGCAGTGTACATTGCTAAATGACTGTAACAAATAGATCAGTAATGGGATACAATATATAATATAGAGAGTAAATCCTCTATAATAAAGGTCTTGCAACCAAGTTCATGGAGTTGCTTTGAGGTGAGAGATATAATAAAGCTTAATTACTGCGCTGTGCACAATGGTTTTCAAACAAAAAGGTAACAGTGGTATTTACATTAGACTGACTATGTGAATTTACATGAAGTCCTTCATTACATTAAATTACCATCATTTCTTGTATACCAAATGGCTCAAAGTAAAATTTCTGAAAGTTACCCAGTCGTTTTTAAACATGTTTCTAGACGTTAGAGCTCATTCAGACACAGTGCCTTTGGATCCATGCATGTGCTCCTGCTCACACGTCAGGTTTTGACATATGATTGCATCTGCGCAGCTGCTCCATGTGCATCCACTTCTATGGGCTGCCATGCAGCTTCTAGGAGGATTCTCATGCAGTAAACAGCGGCTCAGATCAGGGGACGGGCCTCATCGCACATTTGAATAAATACTTAAGCAGTCCCTTAAAGTGGCTGTAAACCCCGTTCATGAAATCTGACCCAGGCACATGTATCTTTAGTGTTTACTTATCTCTCTCCAAAGCTCTAAGTGCCAGTTCTTTCTGCTGCTCCATTCCTCTGTTATCAGCATGATAACTTCTGACAAGCTCTCCGACACAAAGAGATAAGAGCAGCTGAAAATTTGTGTGAGGGTGGGAGATTAGCAGAGAGCTTGTCTATTCAGATAACCGCTCTGGATGCTTCTTCATTCCTCTGCTTATGTGGAGGGGGAGGGGTGTGTGCCTTTCCTCCCATCAGCTCTCACACAGTGTAAGCCAAGACTCCACAACCACTGCTGAATGAGGAAACAAGATTTCTAACACGATGTTCACTTTCTAAAGAGTGTAGAAAGCCAGCAGATAATATATACAGACAAAATGTATGTAGGGAGACTTGTTTGGTCTCTGTGTATCATCTGAGGCTGTTCACTTTACTGGGTATATGTATTTCCAACCACTTTAATGTAAGTATTCTAAATGTACACATTTAATTGTAAGGTCAGTGCAGCAGACATTCCTTAAAACTAGTATAAACAGAAAAATATCCAGAAGATACTATAATCAGATACTTCAATAAAATAGAGTAAAGGGATTGCTTTCAGTGTGCGGGTTCTTTTATGATGCTTTCCTGTTGATGTCAAGGGTTGCACTTTAGTAAACTGAACCCTGTCTTAGGTGTCATGATATCCCATGATGCTTTGCAGGCCAGGACATTCTCCATGCGCTTGACAAAATCCATCTTCTACCCCCCAGCTGTGTGTAATCTATATCCACTGTGTGGCTGAGCTCACCTTTACAAGGACGTGTTTCTATTTGTTTTTGGAAGGTTTACATGGTAACATGGAGTAAAGTGAAGCGTGTATTATAAGATCTATGCTGAAAACAGGCCCTGGGCCATCTGTAAACAAGAGACAAGTTAATTTCTTGTGTATGAGTAGTAATTCTGCACCTTCTCTTCTCTGGTTCATTTAATCATAACATTTCAGTTATTTAGCAATTTTTATTCCTGATTCATCAGTCCCAGCTGATTAACAGAACTGCACATCTGTTCCTTGGGCTCTGTGATTCCAGTAGCAGGCTGCGATATAGAGCTGTGCTCTGAGACCCTGCAATCAGGACAGGAGGCATGCATTCAAATCATATACATCTTTAATACAATTAATCACAAACCTGTGCTGTCTGGAAAATTTAGCTAAGCCTGCGGTTGCAAAGATGGCACTGCCAAATGACAAGGCACAATAAGGAGAATTTAAAACAGCCCTAACTGCACTTCTCTGGCAGTAGTTCCCTGCACCTAATTTAGGCAAGTATTTTATGCCAGTGTTGGTAACATTACCGACATGTGCAGCAAACTCAGGTAGTTCTTACTACTGCTACTTTACTTACTTCATCCTTTAGGACATACCTGTTCGTCCTTGGTTTAAAGTGGTTGTACTGGGATGAAGGTGACAGCTGCAGCTATGATCTCAGTACTGAGATTTTCAGCGAATGATGGGCTTTTGTGTAGAGGTCATCAATCGGCTCTATAGCCACCCCATCACTTCTACAAGGCGAGTGAGTGGAAAGCTCGGTACTGACATCACTCGGTGTATTTGTGAACTGATAGGGGAGGAAGGTACACCTTTACCCGCCTACCCTCTGTGATGAAAGAACCCAGAAGCAACAAGGATTTTGTCACTTCTCGTTTTGTTTTGTTGTCTACAAGCAGTTTCTGGATTGTACAGCATGTTCTTGGTTTGATCAAATGCTTTGGAGGCCAGTGGAGTTATATGGAATCTAATAGATACCAATGCCCCTGATGCTCTCTCCATCCAAACCCTGCTGACTGAACAGTAAAAAAGCAGCAGAATAAAGCTTAGGTCATCTCTCTGCTCTTTCTACATTTGTATGCAGACCATCTAAATGATTCCTTGTTTGGTCTTCTCTTGTAATACTGTATAGCAGCCCTTAAAATTTCCACTTGCCGGCTGGCATTTGGTGAGTGGAAATTAGTTGAGGGGAAGTATGGAGGGGGAGATGGCGCTCAGCGATGGCAGACAGGGTTGAATGGGAGCTGATTCTGCAATCGGCCAGGAAACTGTGAGAAGGGAGAGGAGAGGAAGAGAAGCGCCAGCCAGACCAAACAGATCTCTGCTGTCAAAGTCCCGCCTTCAGGACCAGCTCCTATAATAGAAAGCACACTGGTCAACTGCCAGGAAATTAAAGTAGTGTGACGTACATAGGAGCCAGTTCAGGAGGTGGGACTTTATTTGACAGCGGAGATCTGCTCTCTGTATGATGCGGCAGCACTCCTCTACTTCTCCTCTCCCTTCCCATGAGGCTACATTGAGGGACACTGATAGGCTGCGCTGATGGGCACTGGTAGGCTGTATTGATGGGCACTGATAAGCTGCATTGATAGGCACTGATGAGGCTGCACTGATGGGCACTGATAAAGTTGTTGTTGTTAATATTTATTTTTGTAACTTAATTCTGCATAAAACATTTAACAGTGTAATTTCATGAGATAATTTATGAGGGCATGTTTAGGGGTGGAATTAGGGGCAGGGTGGGGGAGCGCAGGGCAGGGGTTGGGTGGGGAAACTGGGGGAAAGTAACTCTTAGGGCCTGGCTAGTACTTTAGGACTTGAAACTTTGAGCCCTTTGTATAGGAGACTGCAAGAGGTTAATACCACTTCAAATTCAAGTCCTTATAGTTACATAAAAAAAAATTAAAAACCATGATCTATTAATGAATCCAGAACTGTACTTAACCCCATTTTAGTACTGAGGAAATGTTATACCTTGGCAATGAGAACACATTTCACAGTCCTGCCCTGTGGCAGTTTAATTAAGAATAATTCTTAAAAGGCTTTTTATATGAAAGCAAATTTTAATTAATTTAAATGCAAAACACAAATGAAATCTTGCAAAGCAAAAACACACACCAAATACACACACACACACACACACACACACACACACACACACACACACACACACACACACACAATATACAGTATATATATATATATATATGTATATATATATATATATATATATATATATATATATATATATATATACAGGGCTTTTTTTCTCAGAGAATAGGTGCAGGAACTCCCCCTTCTAAGTAACTTTGTGTCTCCGCCCCCTACCCACCTCCGAGCAACTAACCCTTGGTTCCACCCCTTCCAACCTCCGAGCAACTGACCCTTGGTTCCACCCCCTACCAAGCATCCAGTACAGTCCCTTTTAGAGAATATAGGGCCAAGTATAATTTTGTATTGGAATGTATAGGATTAGGTTATGATAACAAGAAAAGCAATAAAATAGATCCCCCACAGCCAGCAGCAATAGTTCCCCCCCAGCAGCAGCAAAAGATCTCCCAACAGCCAACATCAATAGACTCCCTAGCAGCCAGCAACAGTGGACCCGTCTCTAAACAGTAGATCCCTTCCAGCAACAATTAACCCTCAGTATCAAAAGATCCTCCACCAGCAACAATAGATTTCCATGCAAAAATAGATCCCCTCCAGCAACAATAGATCTCCCAGCAGCCAGCATCAGTAGACCCTCCAGCACCCATTGGAGGTGCCGGAACTGCGTTCCCCCGCGTTCCCGCTGAAAAAAAGCCCTGTATATATATATATATATATATATATATATATATATATATATATATATATATATATATATATATATCTTTCAGGTAGTTATTCTCATCCAAAGAATGCAGCCCCCAGCCTCACAAAATCTTTACAAATAGTTTGTCTAGTTCAAGCTTACAAAATTCCTAAATGTTAAAATGTTTTTACTCTTTATTTTTAAATGTACTGTGCATTCATACCCCTTTATAGACTAGGGCAATTTTTACAGTTCCACTTTGTCATTACTTAAGATAAAGTACAAAATACGCTTTTTTTTTTTGGAGGACAGATTGAGATTTATTTTTTTTCTATGATGTAGAGCAACAATTCTTTTTTTCAGATCCTCAGAGAGTTCTTTGCCATGAGGTGCCATGTTGATCTTCCAGTGACCAGTATGAGAGAGCGAGAGCGATAACACCAAATTCAACACACCTGCTCCCCATTCACACCTGAGATCTTGTAACACTAACGACCCACATGACACTGGGGAGGGAAAATGGCTAATTGCGCCCATTTTGGACATTTTCTACTTAGGGGTGTACTCAATTTTGTTGCCAGCAGTTTAGACATTAATGACTGTTTGTTGAGCTATTTTAAGGGGACAGCAAATTTACACTGTTATACAAGCTGTACACTCACTACTTTACATTGTAGCAAAGTGTCATTTCCTCAGTGTTGTCACATGAAAATATACAATAAAATATTTACAAAAATGTGAGGGGTGTACTCACTTATGTGAGATATTGTAAATCTAACTTCCTGATAAGTTTAATTTTAGTTTTAATTATCATGATATACAACCTAGTTCCAAAAAAGTTGGGACACTGTACACATTGTGAGTAAAAAAGGAATGGACTCATTTACAAATCTCATAAATGTATATTTTATTCACAATATAATATAGATAACATATCAAATGTTGAAAGTGAGACATTTTGAAATTTTGGATTTCATGAGAGCTACACATTCCAAAAAAGTTGGGACAGGTAGCAATAGGAAGCCGGAAAAGTTAAATGTACATATAAGGAACAGCTGGAGGACCAGTTTGCAACTTATTAGGTCAATTGGCAACATGATTGGGTATAAAAAGAGCCTCTCAGAGTGGCAGCATCTCTCAGAAGTCAAGATGGGCAGAGGATCACCAATTCCCACAATGCTGCGGCGAAAAATAGTGGAGCAATATCAGAAAGGAATTTCTCAGAGAAAAATTGCAAAGAGTTTGAAGTTATCATCATCTACAGTGCATAATATCCTCCAAAGATTCAGAGAATCTGGAACAATCTCTGTGCGTAAGGGTCAAGGCCGGAAAACCATACTGGATGCCCGTGATCTTCGGGCCCTTAGACGGCACTGCATCACATACAGGAATGCTACTGTAATGGAAATCACAACATGGGCTCAGGAATACTTTCAGAAAACATTGTCAGTGAACACAATCCAACGTGCCATTCGCCGTTGCCAGCTAAAACTCTATAGGCCAAAAAGAAGCCAAATCTAAACATGATCCAGAAGTGCAGGCGTTTTCTCTGGGCCAAGGCTCATTTAAAATGGACTGTGGCGAAGTGGAAAACTATTCTGTGGTCAGACAAATCAAAATTTTAAGTTCTTTTTGGAAATGTGGGATGCCATGTCATCCAGACTAAAGAGTACAAGGACAACCCAAGTTGTGATCAGCGCTCAGTTCAGAAGCCTGCATCTCTGATGGTATGGGGTTGCATGAGTGCGTGTGGCATGGGCAGCTTACACATCTGGAAAGGCACCATCAATGCTGAAATCTATATGCAAGTTCTAGAACAACATATGCTCCCATCCAGACATCGCCCCCTTCAGGGAAGACCTTGAATTTTCCAACATGACAATGCCAGACCACATACTGCATCAAATACAACATCATGGCTGCGTAGAAGAAGGATCCGGGTACTGAAATGGCCAGCCTGCAGTCCAGATATTTCACCCATAGAAAACATTTGGCGCATCATAAAGAGGAAAATGCGACAAAGAAGACCTAAGACAGTTGAACAACTAGAAGCCTGTATTAGACAAGAATGGGACAACGTTCCTATTCCTAAACTTGAGCAACTTTTCTCCTCAGTCCCCAGACGTTTGCAGACTGTTATAAAAAGAAGAGGGGATGCCACACAACATGGCCTTGTCCCAACTTTTTTGAGATGTGTTGATGCAATGAAATTTAAAATCAACTTATTTTTCCCTTAAAATCATACATTTTCTCAGTTTAAACATTTGATGTCATCTATGTTGTATTCTGAATAAAATAATGAAATTTGAAACTTCCACATCATTGCATTTTGTTTTTATTCACAATTTGTACAGTGTCTTAACTTTTTTGGAATCAGGCTTGTAAAATAATGAATGTGGGGGCCTTTTTGTGGGCATTAATTGTGGTGGTGGGGGCAGCATTTCATTCTTGGACCAAGGCAGCATAATGTCTTAGGCCAGCCCTGGTAAAGCTTTAAAGTAAAAATGATTTCTATACATTTATTCCCAGGTATAGGAATACAAAATGTGTTTTATCAAGTGGAAGTGTTGATGATATCACTGCAAACCAATAACAACCTACCATTAACAACTACCATAAAATGAAGAACGGTCTCTTAGGTTGCACAGAGTTATTACATTAGCATAAATTGTAATCTATTCTATTGTAATATTGCTATGATGCTCTAACATGGAAGATGCAGAGCCATGACATGCTGTGATTGTAGTTTTTGTATGCAAGTATGCAGATGTTTTCAGCAAACACCACTGACTTAAGTGGTCTGCCTTTTAACTATAAATCTACGGCAAAGGGCTTCATCTTACATTGTAGGAGCACTTGCTGTAACACAAAGCATTCCAATGCAGCTCCCAGCTCAAGGCACTTCTCCACACCTCAGCATCCCACTTTGATTGTAACTCAGCTAAATCTCTGGAGCCTCTTGCCAGCAACCAAAAATGAGTATGAATTCCTTCAATATTAGGGAAGTGCTCTCAGAACCAAGCTTAGGCACATGCACAATTACGAGGACCTGTCACGTACACCATGATGATTATTTTCATTAGTGTAGGAGGAGACATGTATTGATGTCTCAGTGTTGTTGTTGAACTGTACAATTACTTTTTTGTTTTCAAAATATAATTCAAACTGTACACAGACGTCTCTCTTCCTGTGTGTTAATTTCAGCAGTATAGGGCAGTGGTTCTCAATTCCGGTCCTCGGGACCCACTAACAGGCCAGATTTTAAGTATTACCTTGGGGAGATGCAGACTAGAATACTGCAATCACAGAGCAGCAAATGGGATCACCTGTGATGTAATTTAGTTATCTTGCAAACCTGGCCTGTTGGTGGGTCCCGAGGACCGGAGTTGAGAACCACTGGTATAGGGTGCATTTGATTATGTCAAATTAAAGGAGAAGTCCACCCTAACATTAAAATCTCTACATCTGCAGACATCCACAATCTAAGAAATCAGTATACATAATCCTATCTGATCTGGTCCCACTCTGAGCTGTCTGCGGTGGCTTTGCTGTGGAGGTGGATGCAGAGGACACAGCCGGCAACATAAGCTCCATAATAGCTCTATGGGTGGCGTCATTTCCCATTTATTTTACAGCTGTTGTTGGCTGTGTCCTCTGCAGAGATTCCGCCGCTGGAGACCGGATCGGCTTCAAAAAAGGTATGTATATTGATTTCTTCTTTACAGGGTTAGATAGGTTAGTCTTAGATCGTAAAAGGGGTAGGAGAAGAAAAGCAGCACCACCTCAGTGTAGATTAAAAGGTTATTTATTACATAAAAACAACCTAGTAACTCACACAGAGGAAATAGTTGATCAGCAAATGGTGATGGTTCATCTGCAACACTGCAGGGATGTTAGGGAAGTACACTGTGGCGGCCGTGGTCCTGGCTGTGCCGGTGGAGTCCTACACTTCCTGTGTTTCTGGCAGCGTTCAGTATCCAGGCTTACATCCAATAGTGGCAGGGGGGTGCTCACGTTCGGAGCATGCATGGATACTGAATTGGGAACGCTGCCAGAAACACAGGAAGTGTCGGACTCCACCGGCACAGCGATTTTAATGTTAGGCTGGACTTCTCCTTTAATTTAGAGTTGCAAGGTATTGCTAGCTATCCCTTTAAGGAAATTTGTAGGAGATCTATTGTGTTGGAATGGACAAATCTGGTGCTGACTTTTTATGTTCTACCTATGAGAGTATCAGTGCCCTGATTACAGTAAAGCAAAAACACCAGCATCAGTGACACCAATCAATGCCCATCAGTGACACCAATCAATGCCCATAAATGACATTAATCAGTGCCCACCAGTGACCTTAATCAGTGCCCATTAGTGATGCCAGTCAGTGTCCATCAGTGCCACCTATCAGTGCCCATCAGTGCCGCATATCAGTGCCCATCAGTGCCGCATATCAGGGCCTCCTCATCAGTGCCACCTAATCAGTGCCCTTCAGTGCCACCTCATCAGTGTCCATCAGTGCAACCTATCAGTGCTGCCTCATCAGCGAATATCAGTGAAGGAGAAAAATTACTTATTTACACATTTTCCTGACAGAAACTAGGAAAAACTTTTTTTTTTCAAAATTTTCTGTCTTTTTTTTTTTTTAGTAAAAAAGAAAAAAAACCCAGTGGTAAATAAATACCACCAAAAGAAAGCTCTATTTGTGTGGAAAAAAATTATAAAAATGTCATATGAGTATAGTGTAGCATAACCGCGCAATTGTCATTCAAATTGTGACAGTGCTGAAAGCTGAAAATTGGCCTAGGCAGGAAGGGGGTGAAAGGGTCCTGTATTGAAGCGATTAATCATTTTGCCAATACTTCTCCTGAGAACAAAAGGAGATACATACATGGCTACACATGCAACATAGCAAAAATGGAGCATTCAAACAATTCTGTCTTCTCCAGGAGAAGGCAGTTTGAAAGGAGGTTGTGGGGCAAAGTGAACTGATAATTAAGATCAATAGATAAGGATAGAATAGATAGATAGCTAGATAGATAGCTAGATAGATAGATAGATAGATAGATAGATAGATAGATAGATAGATAGATAGATAGATAGATAGATAGATAGATAGATAGATAGATAGCTAGATAGATAGATAGATAGATAGATAGATAGATAGATAGATAGATAGATAGATAGATAGATAGATAGATAGATAGATAGATAGATAGATAGATAGATAGATAGATAGATAGATAGATGATAGATAGATAGATAGATAGATAGATAGATAGATAGATAGATAGATAGATAAATAGATAGATAGATAGATAGATAGATAGATAGATAGATAGATAGATAGATAGATAGATAGATAGATAGATAGATAGATAGATAGATAGATAGATAGATAGATGATAGATAGCTAGATAGATAGCTAGATGATAGATAGATAGATAGATAGATAGATAGATAGATAGATAGATAGATAGATAGATAGATAGATAGATAGATAGATAGATAGACGGATAGACGGATAGACGGATAGACAGATAGATAGACAGATAGACAGATAGCTAGCTAGATAGATGATAGATAGATAGATAGATAGATAGATAGATAGATAGATAGATAGATAGATAGCTAGATGATAGATAGATAGATAGATAGATAGATAGATAGATAGATAGATAGATAGATAGATAGATAGATAGATAGATAGACGGATAGACGGATAGACGGATAGACAGATAGATAGACAGATAGACAGATAGCTAGCTAGATAGATGATAGATAGATAGATAGATAGATAGATAGATAGATAGATAGATAGATAGATAGATAGATAGATAGATAGATAGACAGATAGACGGATAGACGGATAGACGGATAGACGGATAGACGGATAGATAGATAGATAGATAGACAGATAGACAGATAGCTAGATAGATGATAGATAGATAGAAAGATAGATAGATAGATAGATAGATAGATAGATAGATAGATAGATAGATAGATAGATAGATAGACGGATAGACGGATAGACGGATAGACGGATAGACAGATAGACAGATAGCTAGATAGATGATAGATAGATAGATAGATAGATAGATAGATAGATAGATAGATAGATAGATAGATAGATAGATTAGATAGATAGATAGATAGATAGATAGATAGATAGATAGATAGATAGATAGATAGATAGATAGATAGATAGATAGATAGATAGATAGATAGATAGACAGATAGATAGATAGACAGATGGATAGACGGATAGACGGATAGACGGATAGACAGATAGATAGATAGACAGACTGATAGATAGTTTTAGAGAGGGGTAAAGGCGAGGCAGAGAACCAAAGAAAAGCTGCACATAGCTGTAAGCATCCCTGCAACTACAGCTTTTGGCTGCTCCAGAAATCCAGAATTTGAGTGCTCAAGCAATTCCACTGGATCTGCTCATAGCCAGTTTCAAGAGTTCTGGTGGGATTAGTGGAAGGGAAGGAATAGGCTTCATCCAAAATGGCAGCTTTTTTGTGCTATTACTCCTGCCAGTCATTCCACCTGAAATGTATTTTCAACTGATATCAATCAAATGGAAGTAGGTTGGATTGCTGCTGTCTGTAATTCCACAGCCAAAAATATGCTACCAAAGTACACTCTAACTAAAAATCATGCTGGCTTCAAAATACAACGAACAGCCTAAAAGCAGAGCTCCACCCAAAAGGGGAAGCTCCGCTTGTCTGCCTTCTCCCCCCCCCCCTTGCTGCCACATGTGGCACCTTTTGGGGGGAGTGGATACCTTGTCCCCCCCTTCCTTCCCCCTCAGCTGGCCCATTCACAGAGCTCAGTGAGGGAACCGTCTGGGAAGCCACAAGGCTTCTCTGCCACTTTCCCTTAGTAGAGATGGTGGTGGCAGCACCCAATAGCCGATTAAAAAATCGGCTTGGGTGAGGACACCGCTGGATTCCTGGACAGGTACGTTTCTTAATATTAAAAGTCAGCAGCTACAGTATTTGCAGTTGCTGACTTTTCATTTTTTCTGAAGGAGCCTGGAGTTCCTCTGTAAGGCATCCCTCAGACCTGTTATTTGAAAGATTTGTGTAGTAATTTGCTTCTTGTCATCTAAGCCGCATTAACTGGGCCTGCACTGTAATTGATTTTATTATTATTATTTTTTTTTTATAGTATGCCTATTGGCTTTGAAATTGGCCACAATTTAGTATGAAGATTCACCTTCCCCCATAAACCACATACCTAGGCATATTCGCCCATTCCCATACCTAACTAGAGCCTGTCTGCCATAAGAAATCACAGGAAACCAGCAGCATGGTAGGTGTGCCTATGAGCTTAGCTTAGCTCAGAACTACCAGCATTGCTTCCTGACATTGTTAAGAGTCCTGAACCAGCTGCAAAAGAGCCCAGATTAGTAAAGCAGAAGTTCACTCTCCCAGTCAACATTGGCTAGAAATAGGTAGGAAAGTATATCATAATTGCTTGTTTACAATTTTTTTACATTTCTTCAGTTACTTCCTGATTTCCAGGCTAGGCAAGTAATAGTCATACATCCCTGGAGTCTTTGGGGGGGGGGGGGAGGGGTTTTCTTAGCTTAGCACCCCTTCTGCATGCCAGAGCTAAGGGCAGAAGGATTCCAGGAAGTAAATGCTACATGAATCATCTACCTTTACTCAAGAAATGCTTGAGGGTGTTTTTTTTTTAAAGTGATTTCCCAGCAAAATAAAGCATGGAGACATGGGTGGATTGGCGAGCTCTGTTTTAGGTCAAAACACATTTTTTTTGTGACGTAAAAAAATTATTGTACACTGTGATATTTATTTATGTAAATTGAATTTGAGGGGAAAAAATGATGTTATCAAAAACTAAATAATGATAAAATAACTCATGCAACTTAGTAAACTGATGTGTTAGTACTTTTGGTCTTTCATAGCAGCTAGGGCAAACTCTAATTATTATCTAATTATTATATTTAAAAGTCCTGGACAGCGCTGTGATACTATGTATACTTTTACCAAGCTGTTATGACTAACACAGCAGTCTGTCCATATAGGGTAAGTGTAAGAACCAGCCTTTGTACAGCCAAAACATAGATAAAACAAGTAAAAACATTACGTTATTCACGTGGAAATTGCTCATGATACATTACTTTTGGCATTTTATATTGGAGCAAAAGGAATGCCTATGTTTTAACAAATTGTTAGTAATTGTCCATGCCAACTTTTGTCAGCAGTTAATAAAAAATGTATTCATTCATAAAAGGCGAGTTTAGGTTATTTCACATTATTTATAACTCTATTAGAAACAATGTCCTGAATATAGCATATTTTCTCAGAAATAAAGGTTCACTGATTAAAGGTGTTATTTAAAGGAAAATCAGCATATCACAAATTACGTTATTACATTTCCTTTTTTTTTTTTTACAGAAAATATTCACCTTAACCACTTTACCACTAGAGCATTTTGCTGTCTTACGTCTGGGCCACTTTTTGCGATTCGGCGCTGTGCAAATTTAACTGACAATTGCGCGGTCGTGCGACGCCGTACCCGAACGAAATTGACGTCCTTTTTTTCCCACAAACAGAGCTTTCTTTTGGTGGTATTTGATCACCTGTGCGATTTTTACTTTTTGCGCTATAAACAAAAAAAGAACGTTTATTTTGAAAAAATAACAATATTTTTAACATTTTTTTATATGAAATTCCCCCCAAAAAAGATGTAAAAACCAATTTTTTTTTAAATTTTTGGCCAATTTGTTTTCTGCTACCCATGTTTGGTAAAAAAAATCGCAATAAGCGTATTTTGATTGGTTTGCGCAAAAGTTATTGCGTTTACTAACAAAGGGAAAGATTTATGTCATTTTTGGTGTTTTTTTTTAACGAGTAATGGCGGCGATCTGCGATTTTTTTTGCGGGACTGCGACATTGCGGCGGACAGATCAGACCCTTGACTGACATTTTTGACACTTTTGGGGGTACCAGTGACATTACTGCAGTAATCAGTGCTATAAACATGCACTGTTACTGTAAAAATGACACTGGCAGGGAGGGGGTTAATTTTATTGGAGAGGGAGGGGTTAATGTATGCCTGGTGCTTACTGACGTGTGGGGGGGAGGTGACTGTGTGAGACAGGGACAGATCGGATGTCCAGCTATGCTGAACACTCCGATCTGTCACTCCCTGTCACTGAGGAGATCCGCCCGCTTGTGTTTACACAGGCGGGCGGATCTCCACACTAGATCCCCGACGATCAGGGCAGAGCAGCGGCGATCGCCGCTGCTCCTCCCCTGGCCCGACTCCCGCTGTGAATGAAAACAGAGGGAGCGCGCCTCCGGCGGCGCGCGAGCGCCGCCTACAAGGGAGGAGTCTGGCGACGTAGGTCTACGTCATCAGACGGGATCGTGCCACTTTGCCGCAGTACTATTCCAGTACTCATTGGTAAAGTGGTTAAAGCCTGGTTCACACCTATGCATTTTAAGTGCGTTTTCAGTTTTGCAGAAACCCAGTACAGTCCATTTAACATGGTTTCCTATAGATCACATTCACATCTGTGCATTATATGGAAAGGGCTAGGGACCAGCAGGTTGCATTTTTGGTCCCACAGACTTCAATGGATCAAAAATGTGTATTGGGAAATGCAAAATGCACCTGGAATATGCATCAACTGTAACCTGCATAGATGTGAACCAGGCCTAAAGCAGTAGTAAAACACTTAAAATAAAAAAAAATAGGCACCGGGCAGTTTAAGGTATAATGTGCTAGTATGCATCGCACACTGGTACATTATGACAGACTTACCTGAGAACAGTGCCCTCCAGCGGTGCGCTGTCACTGCTGAAGGTGCTTCCATTTTCACCTGGTCTTCTTTCTGGGTTTGCGGCCTTCAGCGATATGAATGGCCGAGCTGGCAATGACAACACTCCTGTGCATGAACGTGGAAATCACTGTTTAGTGGAGACTACAACATTGGGTTTTAGTTGCTTTCTAAGGCCTGGCTCACACCAGGCATTTGTAGTAACACATGGCAAAATGGTACACTTTGCATCCTGCACTATTTGCATGCAATTTCAATAGGCTGTCTCAACCCACAGAAATGCATGCTTTGTGGTTCTTGGCCTTGTAGTGTTAACAGACCCTAACAGCTTACATGATTTTGCTGCTTGTTTACATTAAATGGCTGTCAGGGTGTCAAGTTTCTACGGCTATAATAAATAACAGAAGAGGAGCTGCAATTTCTTTGTTTTTGTTTGCAAATTATGAAAATAGATTTCTCCACGATGCCTATAGCTACAGAAATGAATGAGGGCTTGTTTAAAATGCTTGTTCAGAATATGTAAACTATTTGCATAGTGAACACAGGTTCAGCATGCTAGCACATACATTTTATGCTAGAATAGCCACAGTTTACAAATAAAATTTGTGTTACACTGAGCCTCCCTTCACACCTCTGTGTAAAAGTATATTAGGGAATTTTCTTTGGAACCAGCAAACAAATTGAACTGTTGCTTTGTGAAGTGAAGTTGGCAAGCTTAAATTCTGCTGGTTTCTGTAAAGTAGTCTTGCTGGCTTTTAAGTATATGGCTTTGTTAGTTGAAAAAAATGTGAAATTACAAATAAAAGCACTAAATCTAACCTCAGAGCAGCACAAGTCACTTGATGTGCACCCTTTCTCTGCTAGTTGCAAAGAAGCACCAAGCATTACAGTTTCACTGTTGTGAGTGTATGAATAATTCCTATGGTAAGAGTAAAAGTTGTGAATGACAGGTCAGGCAGGGCTCTATTCATTCAATAGCAGATTATTAAATTCCGAGTCGATGTCAGAGGGTGCAGATTGGGGGAACCCCTTTATTAGCTCATTTTAAAGGGAACATGTCTTTTGTCCATGTAGGACAAAGCAACATATTTACTTTAAACTGAAGTTCAAGCCAAACATTACAAGATAAAAAATGAATAGCTCATTACAATACAAATTTACAAAACCAACTTGTGCCGTAATATCCACCCTTAAGCCAGAGATGTCCTCAGTCTGATAGCCAGTATCATTCAACCAACTTCCTCTAAACCCAGGTCCCTCTGAGCCCAGGTCCCCCTTGACCTGCCTCAGCCTGTGACTGGACGGTAAAAAGAGAAGCAGCATAGTGATGAGCTCATTGCTCTGTAGCTCATTGCTTTCTGTTCCTGTCAACATGCATCTTGTGAGCACAGGAGCTGATTATTTTCTTGTACTGCTTCATCTTCTCAAGCTCCAACCCTTGCAAACGCAGGGAATGCAAAACGCTTACGCAAGGTCAAATTCAGTTACTTGCACTGCTTGCATTTAAAGCATACATGTAATAATGTAGTAATGATTACAGAGTTACTGTTATGTGTGCCTGTAGTTTAGCTTCCCCACATGCCTATCAGGGCAATTTTTTCATTTTCTTGCACACATGTTAAATTATGTATTTTTTGCTAGAAATTCCTGTAAACCCCAAAAATGTATATATTTTTATTTATTTTATCACTATCACAAGGAGGGGGGGGGGGGAGCCCCCGGGGGGTGATTGCATGGTGGATATTTAAACCGGTTTCTCTTCACAATAATAGCTATAGATTATGCAATTTACTTTTTTTTGTTTTATTTATGTCCATAAATATTGATCCTATTGAACTGATTGGGCTATACATTTCTGGATACCATCAGTGATGATTGCAAAGCTCACATTCTCTCAAGATCAAATTGAAAAAAAGATAGCCTAGAAAATTGGAAATCCCCTGTTTTTTTAGGACCATGCAATGAAAAAAATTTGAGTGGTCCTGCTTTTTGTAGCCTCCAAGCTTTCTCAGAGTGTCGTAAATTACATATTTTAACTTACATTGGCAGCAACTGTTGAAATCTGGCACAACCTAAAGCCCAACTCCAGCCAACAAATTTTAACTTTGGATAGGAAAGGCAAGCTCAACTTCATTTGAACCATATCTAGCTCAAAAAAAAAAATTGTTAGGTTTGCTGTCTGTATGTCAGACACATAAAGATAAGTATGTTTTGATATCCCCAAGAGCATTTCAAGTACTTAAATTAAAGGAAAGGTAATACAGTCACCCAACTTTTAAAGCTGCCTCCCCATTGCTATTTTACTTTTTAAATTCAGTTTCTAATAATTCTATATGTAAAAATGTAGCACTACCACAAAGCTCCAGCGTGTGCGTCTGAAAAAACAGAGTCAGCAATGGCGATAAATCCTTAGAGCTATATATCATCCTTTCGATGTCCATAGTTCATGCCCACTAGTCACACCACACCAACAGAAATGCCCGCCAGAGCAGGTAATGCCTCCCCTGTGGGTGACCCCTGATATCTCCCCTGCATTCTACTGAAGTGAATGGAGTGCCGATCAAAAGTGACCGCAGAAACTAAAAGTGTTTAAATTCTCATCATTTCTGGGTTCTTACTAGCTAGGGTAGATCAGAAAACAGACATTCTCTGGACTCCCTCCCCTCTATCCAGGGACACTCACTATGCTGGTTCCAGGCTCACAGCAGCTGGGATAGCGGAGCCTAAGAAACATGACTGATGGATGCTGTCATTCCATGAAACTTCATGAATGAAATAAAAAAACATATACCATTAAAAGTAAAAATACAAAAATAATTTTGCAGCTTTGAACACATTCATTGATTTCTGCCTCTAGAACAGTGGTCCCCAAACTGTGGCCTGAGGACCGAATGCAACCTTTTCCTTGCCTCTATCTGGCCCTTGGGTCACTATTTCTTCCCACTGATACAAGATATGCTTCCTCCCACTGACACAAGTTATGGGACACCATTCCTCCCACTGACACAAGTTATGGGACACGCTTCCTCCCACTGACACAAGTTATGGGACACCATTCCTCCCACTGACACAAGTTATGGGACACCATTCCTCCCACTGACACAAGTTATGGGACACCATTCCTCCCACTGACACAAGTTATGGGACACCATTCCTCCCACTGACACAAGTTATGGGACACCATTCCTCCCACTGACACAAGTTATGGGACACGCTTCCTCCCACTGACACAAGTTATGGGACACGCTTCCTCCCGCTGACACAAGTTATGGGACACGCTTCCTCCCACTGACACAAGTTATGGGACACGCTTCCTCCCACTGACACAAGTTATGGGACACCATTCCTCCCACTGACACAAGTTATGGGACACCATTCCTCCCACT
This sequence comes from Pelophylax lessonae, assembly GCF_965119305.1. Taxonomy (NCBI): domain Eukaryota; kingdom Metazoa; phylum Chordata; class Amphibia; order Anura; family Ranidae; genus Pelophylax; species Pelophylax lessonae. Next base: position 674,832,829 of record NC_138768.1, on the reverse strand, counting down.
GACACAAGTTATGGGACACCATTCCTCCCACTGACACAAGTTATGGGACACCATTCCTCCCACTGACGCAAGTTATGGGACACGCTTCCTCCCACTGACGCAAGTTATGGGACACCATTCCTCCCACTGACACAAGTTATGGGACACCATTCCTCCCACTGACGCAAGTTATGGGACACGCTTCCTCCCACTGACACAAGCTATGGGACACCATTCCTCCCACTGACACAAGTTATGGGACACCATTCCTCCCACTGACACAAGTTATGGGACACGCTTCCTCCCACTGACACAAGTTATGGGACACGCTTCCTCCCACTGACACAAGTTATGGGACACCATTCCTCCCACTGACACAAGTTATGGGACACCATTCCTCCCACTGACACAAGTAATGGGACACGCTTCCTCCCACTGACACAAGTTATGGGACACCATTCCTCCCACTGACACAAGTTATGGGACACGCTTCCTCCCACTGACACAAGTTATGGGACACGCTTCCTCCCACTGACACAAGTTATGGGACACGCTTCCTCCCACTGACACAAGTTATGGGACACAATTCCTCCCACTGACACAAGTAATGGGACACGCTTCCTCCCACTGACAAGTTATGGGACACGCTTCCTCCCACTGACACAAGTTATGGGACACCATTCCTCCCACTGACACAAGTTATGGGACACCATTCCTCCCACTGACACAAGTTATGGGACACCATTCCTCCCACTGACACAAGTTATGGGACACCATTCCTCCCACTGACACAAGTTATGGGACACCATTCCTCCCACTGACACAAGTTATGGGACACGCTTCCTCCCACTGACACAAGTTATGGGACACGCTTCCTCCCGCTGACACAAGTTATGGGACACAATTCCTCCCACTGACACAAGTTATGGGACACGCTTCCTCCCACTGACACAAGTTATGGGACACGCTTCCTCCCGCTGACACAAGTTATGGGACACGCTTCCTCCCACTGACACAAGTTATGGGACACCATTCCTCCCACTGACACAAGTTATGGGACACGCTTCCTCCCACTGACACAAGTTATGGGACACCATTCCTCCCACTGACACAAGTAATGGGACACGCTTCCTCCCACTGACACAAGTTATGGGACACCATTCCTCCCACTAACACAAGTTATGGGACACGCTTCCTCCCACTGACACAAGTTATGGGACACGTTTCCTCCCACTGACACAAGTTATGGGACACGCTTCCTCCCACTGACACAAGTTATGGGACACAATTCCTCCCACTGACACAAGTTATGGGACACGCTTCCTCCCACTGACACAAGTTATGGGACACAATTCCTCCCACTGACACAAATAATGGGACACGCTTCCTCCCACTGACACAAGTTATGGGACACGCTTCCTCCCACTGACACAAGTTATGGGACACGCTTCCTCCCACTGACACAAGTTATGGGACACCATTCCTCCCACTGACACAAGTTATGGGACACCATTCCTCCCACTGACACAAGTTATGGGACACCATTCCTCCCACTGACATCAATGATGGGGCACTATTCCCACCATTGACACCACTCCCACTCGTACAAAACGATGGAACATTCATTACTTCCACTGACATCATGCATTTTCTACTCCCACTGGCCACAGTCCAGCCTCCTAAAATCGGAAAAACAGTAAATTGGCCCTTTGTTTAAAAAGATTGGAGACCCCAGCTCTAGCCGTTGGCCATCTTCTGTGTTGACTGATGGCCAGCATCATTCTTCTTACTTCCTTTGAGCTCAGGCTGTCATGGATACACTCTGGTCTTAAAATTAACTGAAAAGCCCTCACATGCTATTATGTGCATACTTTTCAGTGCACTGGACCAGTCAGAAAATCCTTGGAAAAAAAGGTATCACCAAGACTACTTGGATCAATAGTGAGGGCAAATCTGTGCAACAGAGAAACAAACAGCAGGAAAAACCAGATAGAGGTTCTAACCCTTCCACATTTTATCACGAAAAGCATTTTTGACTTTAGATACAATTTGACATGATACAAATGGTTGAAGAGAAAATATTAGTGTTAGCATTTTTTTTATTGCAATTTTGCAAATTAGAGGGTGAAGGCAGAAATGTGCTAAAGTATTATAAACTTTAAATATATGCGCTTCTATTCTCAAATGTTTCTAAATAACTGTAGGTAAATCAGAGCCTGCAGCATTGACCTCTGTTAAAAGCAGAAAGAGTGTTTTTCTTTCATTTAACCTTGAATGGAGAATTCTACGCATTTTCTATCACGGAGTAATGAAGTGAAAGGGGTTATAGACATTAAAGCATCATTACTCATCTTTTGTTGGAAAGCAGTAGCACATTCTATAAAGTGGCCAAGAAAAAGACAAGAAAAGATGGCACATGTATTGTAAAGATAATTCAAGAAGCTTTTGCAGGTTTTTAGTGTAATCGCTGGATATACAGGAAGAAAAAGAACAGCAGGTGTGATTATACCCGCTTCCCCTCTCCTATTTATAGATGATTGTCATACCCATAATCCCTTTGGACTGGTAATTTGTTTTATTTGGTACATGTTGGGCCCATTGCTGTCAGAAACACTTATCATTTACTATGCCTGTTTCCCTCTTGTTATGATTTTTTCATTCTTTGTAAAAGCCAGTCTGGATATTGGGGTTAGGGTGATTCTAGTACAGTGTACAGAGCTTTACGGGGCAGCGAGGGAGGAAAGGCAATTTATTTTTCTGATTAATTTAGTCATGTGAGAAAACTGGATTTCAGTTGCGCAGCCCAGTCCTGGCTTTTTTTAGTAGAGTGGTAACGTGTATGTTATGCTTAAATTTATTATATCTGTCTTGTATGCTGTGTTGGTATGTTAAATAGTAACCCCCCTTGTATTTCTATTGATTCTTTTGGACACAAATACCTGCTGATCCTGCCAGGCCCTATTAATTACTTCAGTAAACTGACCACACCGAGCACGGAAGCAGATACATGCTGGCACGGTCAGTATGCTTCTCAGTCTTACTCAGTTAGAGTTAAAGCATGCCAAACTGATGCACAAACAAGAAAAATGTCCTGGCGCTAGTCCTTTGGGCGTCCTCCTATGGGATCATGGGACCAAAAGTCTAGATGATGTGAAGATGGGAACAGGAGTAAAAGTATTACACATGAGGCTGCCAAATCCCTAACATGGGATGATGTGTGGATTGTGGAGTAGCTGGAAGGAGGGATGGCGCACTACAGTGTAGTAAATTTGCCGTGTTTCATAAGTCAAACCACTGATGGTGAGTGATGGCAAAGGGATAACATAGAAGTTTATTGATGATAATAAATGTTAAAAACAAACCGGTCCTGAGGTCTTCGGCATCGCCTGGGGTGCTGTAAGATTCCCACCCACTGGGATCACAGAGCGGTATGGCCGAATCCAAGGGTGGGAGGAGAGGAGAAATCTGGGGGGTCAGAGGAAACACCAAGATGGATAAGTGCTGCCGTGCAAAGCCCGTGTCGGCCGCAACACAGGCTGTGCACCGTATCTCTCATCGTTTCCCGGAAACGTCCTCTGAACTACGTCACCGGAAGTGACAGCCGAGGCGGAGATGGAGCACTGACCGGACGTGGGATGTGGAACGCGCGCTTCTGGTTGCCGTGACTACATGGTTCGTGCGCATGGGACCCCCCGGATTCCTCCAAAGACCTCAGACCGGTTTGTTTTTAACATTTATTATCATCAATAAACTTCTATGTTATCCCTTTGCCATCACTCACCATCAGTGGTTTGACTTATAAGACACGGCAATTTACTACACTGTAGTGCGCCATCCCTCCTTCCAGCTACTCCACAAACTGATGCACAGACTGCCTAAGTTACACAGACATGTCCTCAGCCCAGCTGCAGCTTCACTATCAAGCCACAACATACACAGATGGATAACAGAAATGGCTTTTTGTTATAACAAAGCCATCCATGTTATAAATGCAGGGGTCATTGGATACTGATTATCTTCGTTTTTTGCAGGCCATCTGTGGACAGAAGATTCAAGTGGTTCAGCCAATGGTAATTGGTGAAAACTGGTAAGATGTGGGTTTACTAATGGCACTTTTCCACTGCAAGTACCGGCTCGGCTCTACTCGGCCCTGCTTGGCCCTGCTTGGCCCGGTTTGCTTTTCCACTGCTGGTACCGCATGGTACGGTGTTGGTACGGTACGGTATGGTTTGCTTTTCCACTAAAGTAGTACTAAAGTTAAGTGGGTGGGATAACAACGGGGTGGGTGGGATTCTCTGACCAATCAGTGGCTAGTAGTGACTGCATGCAAAGGATTGTGGGATATGGTACCGGGTATGGTACCTCTTGGAACCACAATCGAGTAGGTACTGTTTTTGAGAGCCGTACCGTTCGGTTCCATGCAGTGGAAAAGCTTTGCCGTACCGTACCGTACCGAACCGTTCCTACACCATACCATGCGGTACCAGCAGTGGAAAAGCACAAAAGCGAGCTGAACCGTTCGGTTCCATGCAGTGGAAAAGCGCCATTATAGTCACTGCCGTTTAATCACATACCACCTATGTTGCAGTCCTGTCAGGAGCAGCGGAGAGTCCCCCTGCCACCCTCCCAGCAGGATATTTTGTCATGATGCAAAGGTACCTTTGCATGTACAATAAAGATCTTCTTCACTGAATCTCCTGGTGTGCGATCAATTTCTTCATATATAACTCCATTTTTTGCACCACATTTGGGGAATAACATGTAACATGGTGTAAATGAAACACAGAAGGGGCACGCTTCTGAAGAGCAATATACAGATGGGAAAAGTACTTCCCCCTCTGTTTTTAACCTTAGCCCCCCCTTACAGAATTGACATGCCCCCGCTATGCAAAAAAGGAACATATGTAAGGTGGTGCAGTCATGTGACTGCATACTAAACAACCAAAAAAAGTAAAACACTCTTTTTAAATACATAGATGCAATTATGGGGCACACATAATATTTGATTTATACCAATGTCCTTTAGATAATGTGTATTCACATATACTTTTACCTGTGCTTTGACAATGTAGGGTGGGGTACCCTCTTCATTTTAATGCCCCCTTACTGCATATAGCTACCTTCCATTTAATTCCCTGCTTATTTGTTTGTGGTTGGAAAAGCAAAAAGAAACGCTTCGTTTTTCAGGGTGTAGGCAGGTGGGATAGGTGACTGAAGTGTTGTTGCTGTAGCCAAGAAAACTCTCTATATGGCTAGCAGTATTGAGGAGTGATGCAGAGATCCAATATCGCTAAACAACTTTTTCAGTAGTTAACAAAGTGGTCACATGACTGCTGCTTACAACTGATGCTTGAGGGAAAGTGGTGTAGGTCTAATGTGTCCTCTTCCATGGGCTCCAATCACCATTTTGGGGAGGCTGTGTCTAATGAGCAAATATATCAATGATACGGTACAGAATAATATTTGTTTTCTTTGTAGGGATGCTTTTTAAAGTTTTTTTTTTATAGAGACAGAGTTGCTTTTCCTATACTATTATTATTCTTCAAATAGGTTTACTCCTTGTTTTTACTGTAAGCGTTTTACTTATTTGAAGCATGGAAAGAGCATCGTAAAATTTTCCAATAATTTACATGTAACCACATGTATTAAAAATACTGTTTTAGGACTCCAGCAGATGATCTTATAGAGATTCTTTTATGTAGCATGTTTCAGCCTGCAGCATTTGAATAAGCACAGTTTCAGTTTCTAGCTAACATGTTGCTACTTGATTAAGAGATATTAACACAGCTGATTAGAGATACGTCTCGTGGTTTCTCACCAGTAATCTGCAGGATTACTTCAACAAGCTCTTTATTCGCACACGTTATTTACACCTTGCTTTTATATTTAGCATCCTACTTGTACAGACACAAGGGCATTCATTTTTATCATCATGCTTTAGACTCTTTCCTATAAAATACCCCATTTCCAAGTTATTTACTTATTCTCTTTGGTATGAAGTATTGAGGTCAGTTTGTTTGTACTAGGTATTAGGTTTCTAATTGCTATCAACCTGAGCTGTATGTGCTGCTCTTCTATTCACAGTTACTTCATAGTCCGTGTTGTATCCATGGCACTGTTTAAGTGTGTTACTGTGCTGCAGTGCCAATCATTTTTAAACAATGCAGCTCCGATGCGCATGCACTGCAGCACACTATAAAGGGCTGTCATGCGTTGCAGTGTCCTGCATTAGAAAAAAATGCTGCATTTCCATTTTCTTTTTTCTGTGCTTTAGCAGGCCATTGAAAATACATATGTTACTTTAATGCAAACAGAAGAAATTACATTTTGCTACAATGTAAAGTAGTGAGTGTAACAGTGTAAATTTGCTGTCCCTTTAAAATAACTCAACGCACAGCCATTAATGTCTAAACCACTGGCAAAAAAGTGAGTACATCCTTAAGTAAAAATTAAAAAATTGGGCCCAAAGTGTCAATATTTTGTGTGGCCACCATTATTTCCCAGCCCTGCCTTAACCCTCTTGGGCATGGAGTTCACCAGAGCTTCACAGGTTGCCACTGGAGTCCTCTTCCACTCCTCCATGATGACATCACAAAGCTGGTGGATGTTAGAGACCTTGCGCACCTCCACCTTCCGTTTGAGGATGCCCTACAGAAATTCAATATGGTTTAGGTCTGGAGACATGCTTGGCCAGTCCATCACCTTTACCCTCAGCTACTTTAGCAAGGCAGTGGTCATCTTGGAGGTGTGTTTGGGGTCGGTATCATGTTGGAATACTGCCCTGCAGCCCAGTCTCCGAAAGGAGGGGATCATGCTCTGCTTCAGTATGTCACAGTACATGTTGGCATTCATGGTTCCCTCAATGAACTGTAGCTCCCCAGTCCCAGCAGCACTCATGCCACCCCATACCATGACACTCCCACCACCATGCTTGACTGCAGTGTTAATTTCGTCGACTAAAACCGACTAAAACGTTTTTGTCGACTAAATTAACACAATTTTAGTCGACTAAAATACGACTAAAACTAAAAAAATTCAGATGACTAAAATACGACTAAAACTAAAATGGCATTTTAGTCAAAAGACTATAACTAAAACTAAATCGAAATTTGCTGCCAAAATTAACACTGGTGCATGCTCAAAGCTTAATACCACCATAAATAATAACATATTAGATTTTTCACTCCAGGACCAGCAGTAGAATATAATGAGTTTGGAAATTGTAGAGAAATGCTTAAATAATGCATTACAAATTACAATTGAACTACACCCATTCCATTATAGATGACTAAAATGAGTTTTAGTCGACTAAAATGTAGGACGTTTTAGTCGACTAAAATGTACTGAAGTTTTAGTTGACTAAATACGACTAAAACTAAAACACTTGCAGAAGACTAAAATGGGACTAAAACTAAAATTCCATTTTAGTCCTAAGACTAAGACTAAAACTAAATTGAAATTTGCTGCCAAAATTAACCCTGCTTGACTGTAGACAAGACGCACTTGTCTTAATACTACTCACCTGGTTGCCCCCACACTTGCTTGACACCATCTGAACCACATAAGTTTATCTTGGTCTCATCAGACCACAAGGCATGGTTCCAGTAATCCATGTCCTTAGTCTGCTTGTCTTCAGCAAACTGTTTGCGGGCTTTCTTGTGCATTATCTTCAGAAGAGGCTTCCTTCTGGGACGACAGCCATGCAGATCAATTTGATGCAGTGTGTGGTGTATGGTCTGAGCACTGATAGGCTGACCCCCCACCCCTTCAACCTCTGCAGCAATGCTGGCAGCACTCATACATCTATTTCCCGAAAGAAAACCTCTGGATATAACGCTGAGCACATGCACTTAACTTCTTTGGTCGACCATGGCGAGGCCTGTTCTGAGTGGAACCTGTCCTGTTAAATGACTGTACGGTCTTGGCCACTGTGCTGCAGCTCAGTTTCAGGGTCTTGGCAATCTTCTTATAGCATGGGCCATGTTTATGTAGAGCAACCAATCTTTTTGTTCAGATCCTCAGAGAGTTCTTTGCCATGAGGGGCCATGTCGAACTTCCAGTGACCAGTATGAGTGAGTGAGAGTGATAACACCAAACTTAACACACCTGCTCCCCATTCACATCTGAGACCTTGTAACACTAAGGAGTCACATGACATTGGGGTGGGAAAATGGCTAATTGGGCCTCTGTTTGGACATTTTCACTTAGGGGTGTACTCACTTTTGTTGCCAGCAGCTTAGACATGAATGGCTGTGTGTTGAGTTATATTGAGGGACAGCACAGTTACACTGTTATACAAGCTGTACACTCACTACTTTACATTGAAGCAAAGTGTCATTTCTTCAGTATTGTCACATGAAAAGATATAATATAATATTTACAAAAATGTGAGAGGTGTACTCACTTTTGTGAGATACTGTATGTGCTAATGAAACGCACAGGAACATAGACGTTTGAATCCACACTAAAAGTCTACTTCCTGCTTTTCAGCTTGCCCATGTGTACCTATGGCATCTGGGGGTGGTGGATATTTCCTTGCACATAATTCACAAACTTCTGTGATGGAAAATGTCCTTATTCATTGGTGGCAAGCATTTTATTCTAGGATAAAACAGGAACTTCTGCGGAGAGCAGATGGAAGAATGGCTTCACGGTAGTATTTTATTCTTATATTTGTAGCACCCTCTAGGTAGGTGCTAGAGAGAGTTTAGTTTTTGGCTCTGTCTGCCTATCAGAGCAGCAGCAATTCTGTATTGCTTTCTGCTTAACAGAGAGCAGGATCTGTGAGTTAGGTCTGCTCATGGTGCTCACTGTGTGATTCATCTGGTCTAGGGAGTGTTCCACACTGGTCCAACAGGGAGGCATATTGGGAAGTGGAGGAAATCAGGCCAATGGGTACACAGGTTTTGATACAGCCTCAGTGATTGGCACAGGCTGGTTGTCTTGGTGCATTCTGGGGTGTGGTATAAAAGCCAGGAGCACATGTGCTCGGGGTCTTTGGCTGGTGAGCAGAGTCCCGGAAGGAGGGTGGCTGCTGCCTCCTCCTCTGTAACAGTTGGTGTGTGGTCGCAGGCGGTCAGACTGGTGGATCATAAGGAAGGAGCTGAACCCAGAGGTCCAGGAGAACTGACTGGAGGGGTTGAGACACTGGAGACCCTAGAAAAACAGTATCGTGAGTACAGGGGATCATGTCTAGGGGCCTGATCTGAGAGGGGGCCAACCCGGAGTAGTATAGTCAGAGGCCGGGTGTCAGCTGGTGGAGTGAAAGGGGGTGCTTGGCCAGTACCCTGAAGATTAGTAAGTTAGTTTGAAGATAGTTCAATCTACAGACAGGAGTCCTCATCTTTTGTGAATAGTTCAATTCTGGAGTATTCTACTCTTCCCTTCTCCCATCCCTAATTTAAATAAACCCACAAAAACAACTACATCCCCTGGACTGTTCATTCACTGAGCCAGAGAGTAAAGAGTTAAAATGTGCATGCTGCAGTTGCTAACGGTAACCAAGGGGGGTCCCAAGATGAACAATCCGGCAGTCCTCTAGTGGGCAGTGCTACATAGTAAAATATAATTCTGAGCATTTGAAACAATATTTTTGTGGTTATTATACAGAAACAAGTCAGCAATCCACGTGGATTGTATTTTTGTACATTATTGAATAAAAATATAATTCATTTTACAATCATTATTGTTAGGTGGTTTGACAAAGCTTACATTTTGCCACAGCAGTATGCTTAGTGTACTATTGCCATATCATTCTAAAAACTGCTCTCTCAGGTTGACATCTCCATCCAGTCCCTTTACTGCTCTCAGTCTCCCTGCATGCCCAGAGAAAATAATGATATCCATACTCCTAACTTCACACATACCAAGTACAATCAAAACTTTCCATGGAGACACACATGTCTTTGAAGTATGAGGACTGAACAAAGGACTGAGCCATGACTTGCAAGCAATGAAAGCCTTGAGCAAGCCAGGCTGTGTGAGATGAATGTTTTTTATTTGGCTGTGAAAAGGGTTTGGGGGAAAATGGTACTCGCACTTTAAAGTTGCAAGGTGATCAAACATGAAAATATATATTTGCACTTGATGAGTGGCTCTGACTCCTCTTGGCTATTCATCTTGTGCAGCTGAAAAACATGCTTCCTAAATATTTTAATATGTAAGTGGTGGCGGGAAAGTGCATTTCCCAAAGCTAAGATATATTGTACTTATACATCCACTTGTACCGTGGCTAAGTGGCAAAGAATGATTTCCGCTGTATTGAAAATAAACCACTGCCGGAAGAATCTTCATAAAATTCCAGGAGTGTAGGATTCCTGGTCTCTAAACATGCTCAATGGGTCAATCTGCCTGCCCCTACACCATTACTGAGTCCTGTAGTGACATAGGGACCAGTCGGAAAGAACCAAAGATTGCAGCAGTGGACCAGAAATCCAACACTTTCCAATGTGTGCTGAAGATTCTTCAGGTGATGATTTCTTTTTAATACAGTAGAGATCTGCAGTGTGGGCAGCAGGAGTAGTACGCATTTACTTTCTTTGCAGGGGACATCCCCCCCCCCCAATTATATGTCAGTGACACAATCTCTTTAAAGGACTCACATTGAAACTTGGTAGTTAGTAAGGGGGGGTCAAATATTTGACTTTTACAGAAAAAGTCCACATTTGCTTAATATCTTTCTAGCTTCATCTTTGGATCCATAGCTCCCAACGTTCCCTGATTTTGAGTCAAGTCCCTCTGTCCCTCTTTCCTCCACATTTGTCCCTTGTTTTCATCTGATCTATATAGTTGTATGTAAAATGCACTATTTATCTTTCAAAAGCTGTTCCCAAGATCTAAACTGCTGCATTTTTAGATTTAAAAATCCAGTATAAAGGAATAGTATTGGTAAAAAAAAAAAAAGCATTTGGGGATTAAAGCATAGCTCCCAACTGTCCTTGATTTCAAGGGACTGTCCCTGATTTGGAACAAAGTCCCTCTGTCCTTCTTTCCTCCTCATTTGTCCCTCATTTTGGTCTGATCTATATAGTTGTATATAAAATGCAATTTTTATCTATAAAAAAGTGTTTCCCAGTGCTAAATCTTTCATCCAATTTCTAAATTTCTGCACTCGTAAATTGCAAAAGTCAGTGTAAAGGAATAGTAGTGGTAAAAAAAAAAGCACTTGTGGATTTACCTAATCATTTTTTTTGTATAATTCGTCTTAAAGGGGGCGTGGCAGGGGGTGTGTCCTATTGCCTACATACTTTTGCTAGTAGGTGTCCCTTGTTCCCATCTCAAATGTTGTGTGTATATGGATCTTCTGTTGCGAATGCAGGTACTGTCTATTGTATTTTTCATCATATTTTTGGTTTGAATTTTTCAGATTAGTGGCAGGTTTACTTGAAACCTGTAGTATGAATTGAAACATATATTTTTTTTGCGTGTTTATTATGTACTTTTAGGAGCTACAGCTATTTCTGAATCATCTTAAACATCTGTTTTCAAACATTAAAAGAGGTGACTCTCAGATGTTACATTTATATGCCTTCGTTATCAAGGCTTATACAGGTCTGATTAGGAGAAGGGATTCATGAGACTGATCACTTGAGGTCTGTATTTTGACTAGGCTTGTTAAATCATATAGTACACTTCCTTTCTTAGCAAGCTCTGGGAACCAACCCAAAAACAATCCTGAATTAAAAGTACGAATTGCAAACAATCTGACACTAATTTGCAGATAAATAATTCAATGCAGCTTTTCATCTTGAATTTAAAAAAAACCACCTTAGGAAAAAAAATCAACACTAGCAGGCATTTACGCAATGGAAGGTTTTTGGGTTTTACACACAATCCATTCACAATCTGGATCCGGAAAAGAAGGAGAAACATTTATTTTTAGATACACTCACTGCTAAAAATATACTTTGATTCATAAAGAAACTATTGCTTTCCTTAAAAAACTGGACCGTCTTTTAATCCGCTGAACGCTAACAATGGAATTCTATGAAAGCAGCTTAAAAAAATAAAATGACCATTTTATGCAGTAGCAGGTGATCTCATCTTCTGCCTTTGTAGAATATAATTGTTCTTATGGGCAATACCTCCACATCTGCTTTGCAATTGGCTGCTAGGGGCACTACACTGGAGGGTATACATACCCTATTGTGGTGGGACTAGGACCCAAACTAACACAATGTCATGGCACAGGTCCTGAGCTACAGGTCATGATTACTATTTTCCACCATTCACCCTAGTTTTAAAAAAATAGATTATAAATTAAATAAATGGAAAATTAGCTATCTGAATAAACATAAAGCTATATGACTGACTTGGAACATGAAAACAAAATAAACAATGTTAATATTTACATTTTTATCCTCTGAAATTCAGTTTTTCTGTTGTTTTGTTCAGTATAGATGTTCTCTAATACTGGTGGGAGTACAAATGCTTGTTTACGTTGGTGGTTTTAAGCAGTATCAAGCAGAGTGCATCTTACTCTGGGGGTCATTTAGAGAAAGAATTCCCCCTTCCCTTGGTGGTCAGTGGGAGAAAAAATTCTCCTTTGCATCAATGGTCAACGGAAGAAAAAAATGTCCTCTTTACATTAATGTTCACTGGGCAGATGAATGCCCATTTATACTAGCAGGCAGTGTGAAGAAAAATCTCTCCTACATTGGTGATCAGTGGGATGAATGTCCCCCCTAAGGAATATGTAAACCCAACATTTAATATTAATGATATGTGCCTGCTGTACCATTTAGTTTTATGGAAAAGTATCCTGTTCTCTTTTATATTATTTCCTTTGTGTGAAATCCCTGGTGTTCCTGTCAGTCCCCCCCGCTCTCCTATTTCAAACTGACCATGCTAGGTAAGTGAGCACAACATGGTCAGCTTTCTAGCAGTACTGAGAACTCTTCTTCTCCAATGATTAGACTTGTGCTGACACCTTCCCTCCTCCCTGCACAACAATTCACTGGGAAGATAGGTGTACTGTTGCTTCTCTTCCCCCAGCTCTCTGTGCTCCTTATGCAGCTGAGAACACAATTTAGGTAATTACTAGTAAAAAAAGGGGGAAAAAAGGTATTTGTATTGTTTTTTATACATACAGTATACACAAATGTTTTGCCTTTCATTTCTATTTTCAACTGAATGGGATGTTTTACAAGGTGAGAGTTTACATATACTTTAAACTGGTTGTCCAAAGGAAAAAGAATGACCTCATACATTGTTGATCAGTGGGGAAATGAATGCCTCCATCCTTTGGTAATTAGCAAGTGAAAAACAGTTAAAAAATGGAATTAAATTGGTAGTCATTGGCAAAATTTGTCTCCTTACATGGTGATCAATAGGAAGAAACTATTACCAAAAAGTTCTGGCGCTACTCCAAGATGATGAAGTCCTGGAATGTCCCTTCACAGAGAATACACAAAAACCTGTAAAGTTAATGTGTTGATGATGTATGGGGATAGCAACACTGTTCGCCCAATCCCTGATGCAAGACAGCATAGAACATGTAATTGAAATTGAATATAAGAGATGGCGCTCAGTATGCATGTAGTAATAAACCCCAGTATAGACTTAGGTGGATAATCTCATGAACACTTTATTATAATGATCCAAGGGTAAAGCATAATGTGGATGAAACAAGATCAGTCCTACCGCCCCTTGTAACCTCTGGACATTCACACCGATGGTAATGGAATCCTGTAGGAGACCGGTGGCTAATGTTGAGAGCCGGTTGTCAGATGGGGTCGCAGGCAGGAGGGCTCGATCGGTCTGATGTGCGGCCGCTTCCTCAGACCGGAGCCTCTGTGTCACACTCCCTCGGCACCTGGCAAGAGCCTCGGGAGTCGCGCTTTGATGACGTCACTGCACGGGACCGAAGATCCACAGACAGCCGGCTACAGGAATACTAGGATGTCAGCACGGACGGGAGACTGGTTAAGTTTGCTTCTGAAGAGCCTCCCGATCGCCACAACGACATGTTTCGCTACAATAGTAGCTTTATCCATAAAAAGCTACTATTGTAGCGAAACATGTCGTTGTGGCGATCGGGAGGCTCTTCAGAAGCAAACTTAACCAGTCTCCCGTCCGTGCTGACATCCTAGTATTCCTGTAGCCGGCTGTCTGTGGATCTTCGGTCCCGTGCAGTGACGTCATCAAAGCGCGACTCCCGAGGCTCTTGCCGGGTGCCGAGGGAGTGTGACACAGAGGCTCCGGTCTGAGGAAGCGGCCACACATCAGACCGATCGAGCCCTCCTGCCTGCGACCCCATCTGACAACCGGCTCTCAACATTAGCCACCGGTCTCCTACAGGATTCCATTACCATCGGTGTGAATGTCCAGAGGTTACAAGGGGCGGTAGGACTGATCTTGTTTCATCCACATTATGCTTTACCCTTGGATCATTATAATAAAGTGTTCATGAGACTATCCACCTAAGTCTATACTGGGGTTTATTACTACATGCATACTGAGCGCCATCTCTTATATTCAATTTCAATCAATAGGAAGAAGTCTATCTTTACATTGGTGGTCGATGTTAGGAAGAAAAATTACTCTTTGTTGCTATCTTTTCCTACCAACCTTCAAAGAAAGCATTCTTCCTCCCACTGATCATAGTGTAAGGGAGCATTCTTTCTCCCACTGACCACCAATGTAAGTAAGCATTCTTCCTCCCGCTGGCCACCAGTGTACGGGAGCATATTTCCTCCCATTGACCACCAATGTAAGGGAGCGTTATTTCTCCCAAACCTCCTCTCCTCAACCTAAAAAATGACTTTACAAACTAAGAAAATCAATATTTAAACAATATAAATATAATATGGAAACCAGTGGCCAGTAAGATCGCTTCTCCTTTTGGCCAATCAGGAAAGGGGTCTCACAACCCTCTTCCTGATTGGCTGGGAGGAGAATCAGTGTGACAATAGTGAATATTTATTCGCTATTGCCATACAAATGGGTGGGCTCAGGGCGCAGTGCTCTGCGCCCCAGGCCCTCCCTTTTTTTAAGCCTATTAGAGCGTCATGCATCTGGCAACCTGCATGTAGATTAGGGGGTCGGACGCAAGGATGTTAAAGGTTTATGCTGCCCCATGCACACTTGAGAAATGAAAGCCCCTAAATAACTGACCATGCACTTTTTATCTTGAATACTTCCACAAACATTTAAACCAGTGACAACTGAACAGAAAGGGTGTTTTAATTATTAATAGGCAGACCATAATAACACTCATCAACATTAAAGGGCCGTGCTCAGTGACACTTCATTCACTCAATGCAATCCACGAGAATAAAGTGGAAAACTTTTAGAGTGGCATAATAGGCCAGCTTAATAATCGTAGCAGAGATGTGAATACATTGTATTGATGCAACAAGCTTTAAAAAAGACATTCCTATGGCCCTGGTACTGACCTTATGTTCAGCAACATATGATGCAGCTGCAGGGGATTATGCAGAACAGATTGCTTGAACTTTCTTACTTTAGCACAGTTTAGGTGCTTACTGAACAAAATCATTTTACAGTATCTTGACTCCCCAACTCTAGCAATGACTGCCATTGTCAAAAATAACTGAAACTACAACAATCCATAGCAATGTTCCTCAGCTATATTTAACTTCCTATTTTATTTCTAGTGATTGCTGGGTAAATCAGTAAACAGCCAGAGAAAAAAACATTAATAGATGCCATCCTGACTTCAGCAGGATGGAGAGATGATCATGATGCCTACGGTGTGGCTGTTCTATAGTAAGGTAATCTTAGATCAGGGTCAAAGCACAACATTAACAGTTGAAATGTTTTCTGTTCGCCTTTCCTGGTTTCCATTTAAAATTTGATATTGTGTATGGCCAGCCTAACAGTTGCATTGTGTTATAAAACTGAAGTCCTACCTCTCTTGTTTCTGATGTCCCTAAGTTCCAGGGACAATCCTCACCTTCAGGAGGCTGTTTCTGGATAAAATGTGTCTCCAACTGTGTTCCCGGGATCATACCTAAACCTAAACCCTGTACACTGAACAGTGTCAGCTGGCAGATTGGAGTTTTCTATTTGGAAAGGAACAAATTTACTGCTGGACCAAGGTCATATTGGAAAGGGTGTAGAGCTGGTGAGCTCTCCTTCTCTCTCTTTATCTTCTACTTCCCTTTCCCTCTTACATAGCAGGTCGAGTTAATGCTAAAAAGCTCAATTTTGGTCTCATCTGACCACAGCACTTTCTCCCAATCCTTCTCTGAATCATTTAGATGTTCATAGGCATGACTGTACATGTGCCTTCTTTGGAAGGGGGACTCGCTGTGTTTGGAGGAAGAAAAATGCTGACTATTACCCTAAGAACACCATCCCTACAGTCAAGCACCAAGATGGAAACATTATACTTTGGGGCAGTTTCTCTGCTAAAGGTACACCCTGATTTTGTCGCATTGAGGGGTCAATGGATATGGCCATGTTTTGTAAAATATTGGATGATCCAGAACACTGTAGATGGGTCATGGATGGGTCTTTCAGCATGACAATGACCCAAAACATACCATCGAGGCAAAAAAGGAGTGGCTCAAGAAGAAGCACATGAAAGTCACGGAGTGGCCTAGTCAGGCTCCAGACCTTAATCCTATAGAAATTTTATGGAGGGAGCTAAGACTTGGAGTTGCCAAGCAACAGCTAAGAAACCTTATGGATTTAGATAAGATGTGTAAAGAAGAGTGGACCAAAATCCTTCCTTAGATGTGTCCAAGCCTGGTAACCAACTACAAGAAACAGCTTACCTCTGTGCTTGCCAACAAGAGTTTCTCCACCAAGTCATATTTTGCTTGGGGATGAAATACTTATTGTACTCACTGAACTGTAGCTCGATTTATAACATTTGTATCATGTGTTTTTCTATATTTTTGTTTGATATTCTGTCTCTATCATTTAAAATACACCTATGATAAATATTATAGACCCTTCATTTCTTTGTAAGTGGGCAAACTTACAAAATCTGCAAGGGATCAAATGGTAATTTTCCCCACTGTATTTAACAGACCAAAAGGATCATATAAGGGAATTTTATTGTTAATATTTACATACAATTTTATTTGAGTCTCTAAGCAACAATAAATATTGTAATGAATAAATGGTGCATACAAACTATGTTTGCTTCAAGGTTGAACAAAGGCAATGACAATGCATTGCTCCAGCCCAGCACACCAGATCTTTAATGGAGAAATTTTCAGTAGTAATTGTTCCAGCCTTATCAGTTGAGGTTATAGGTAAAGATTTACTAGCACAACAGCTTATAAAAGCATTTGCAGGAAGCCTGGAATATCCAGAGTCCTTGTTTGGTTGTTAGCTTGTCTTTAATACTTGGGGGGTATTTCTATTACTGAAACACGCCATTGAGTACCGTACATGTAAAGAAAACATTTCTGTCCAATTTAAGTGCTCCCAGGTTTCTTTTTATGCATAGTGCTTTGTACTTAGAAACATGTGCCGAAGCACATTAAACAAGCCTTCACTGGTTGCAGAAAGGCAATTTGCTGGCACACATCAAAGATAACCCAATATCATATTGCACATAAAATCCTGCCAGTTTCAGAAGAGACCTCATTTGTGACACATAACAAATGGCACTATACAAAGACCCTGGGGGGCTGCATGGGATCCTAAGGGCTCAACTTCATAGGCAACTTTAAAATTCCCATGCTAGTGTTTTTTTTTTTTTTTTAACTTATGATAGAAGTTACTTAATGTCAACACATTGGAGGCAATGCACTGCAAAATATTGTTTTTTAACAATTGGCTAAATTGCTTAGTAATTTAATATTAAACTCTTTCATGTAGTCTAGTGCTTACACTGAACTTATATAGGTTTTGAAAAGTTTGAAGTGCCATGAGATGTGAAAATTGCAGTTACCCACAGAAATAACTTGGCAGTCACCTGTTACCTGAACTAGCTGTAGCAATGTGAACTCTATTATGTGCATCTTCTTTTTTCTATTTCGTCCTTTTCCATATGCCTGTATATGTTACACTATGCTTAAAATCAACCTGTACTAATATCCATGTTAATAAAGGGGCAGGCAGATTGTAGAACAGATGTTTACACATATAATATTATCTATTGCCTGCTCAAATGATAGGCAGCTTCACTGTCCAGAAGTAAGGTTTAGGAGTTAGGCCAAAACATGTGTTTCCTAGTTACAGTAAAATCAGTATTTATTTTACAAAGGTTCCTAGGTTGGGAGGTGAAGTTTTTTTAATCCATCTGCCAATTTAATAATGAGGATTGCTACAGGATTAATTAAGGTTGTATGTGCAATTTTGCATGCTATTCAGCAGTAGGTATTACCTTCAACAAATCAGTTGAACAAAAGTAGTCTCTGCCAACGCACCTGAAACTTAAGACAAAGTTCAGTCCCAAAATTTAGTTTATCACCCATCCTCCCCGACACACACACACCCAAATAAGTCCAAAAAATATATATTTTTTTGTCTGTTTATATATTTTTTCATCTGGCCCATCTGTAATCATCATTAACCACTTGCCTACTGGGCACTTTTACCATCTTGTTGCCCAGGCCAATTTTCAGCTTTCAGCTCTGTCACAATTTGAATGACAATTGCGCAGTCATGCAACACTGTACAACATTTTTGTCATTTTTTTCCACACAAATAGAGCTTTCTTTTAGTGGTATTTAATCACCTTAGGGTTTTTTATTTTTTTTCTAAATAAACAAATAAACTAAAATTTTGAAAAAAAACCAAACCAAATTTTTCATTGTTTGTTATAACATTTTGCAAACAGGTAATTGTTCTCCTTTACTGATGTGCGCTGATGAGGCTGCTCTGA
Organism: Pelophylax lessonae; assembly: GCF_965119305.1. Taxonomy (NCBI): domain Eukaryota; kingdom Metazoa; phylum Chordata; class Amphibia; order Anura; family Ranidae; genus Pelophylax; species Pelophylax lessonae. Next base: position 674,814,042 of record NC_138768.1, on the reverse strand, counting down.
TGGGCACTGATGATGCGGCACTGATGAGCATTAATAGGCTGCACTGATGGGTACTGATGAGGGGGCTGTGGTGGACACTGGTAGGCAGCACTGATAGGTGACGCTAATGAGGAAGCACTGATTGGCAGCACTGGTGGGCAAAGATTGGCAGCACTGGTGGGCTTTGTTTGGACTGCACTGGTAATCAGACACTGATTATGCCCAGTCCCCTGATTATCAGTGTACATTGTCCCTTTTAGTGAAGCTGGTTATTGTCTCTCTTCTCCTCTCCTCTCCTCATGCTTTCAGCATCAGGAAATGAGTACCGATAACCTGCTTCTTTTTACATACATGATCAGCTGTGATTGGACACATGGTAAAGAGCCACTTATTGGCTCTTTACCTCAATCTGTGACATATAACGGCCCCCCAGAACTAGCCGGCCATGCTGTAGCTGTCATTTGGCTATAGCGCTGTCATCAAGTGGTTAAAGCAGAATTTCACCTGTGCTGTTAGAATTCTCTGTGAGAATTTATGTAGTTAAATTTCATAAGCCATTGTTATTTGACTTCTATAAAATTGGTTATTATACTGCCACCTTGTGGTTGTTTTGGTTATAGCACCATCCTTTCCTATCTTTCCCTTCTGTGTTCCCTCCCATCCCCTCCCATCTTGTGATGTATTTCCTGTTTCTCTGTCTTGATGGGATAAGAGATGGCAACATCATGTGAATGGAAAAATATGTGTTTTGGTGAGTTCAGCTATCTGATAATGACTGTCTGCAGTGATTATATCTGCTTATACAGGCCAGGCATAGCTCTCGGCAGGGATAAGCAGATACGTCTCAGCAGATAAGTCACTACTACAACAGTTGGGGTTAGAATATCACCCAAAAAGGGAAGTCCCACTGATTCACTCCCTCCCCTGCCTGTAACTGAGTTACATGAGTCTTTAGGGGGAAAGGAGTGGGTGAATACTGATTTTTTTCAGTACTCACTCCCACTTCTACAATCCTCACCTTGACAAAGATGATGTCCCTTCTGCTTCCACTTTCACTGTTCATTTACAGGCTGGGTTGGTTCCAGGACAACTTAGCCTCAGGGAAAGTGGATTTGCATCAAAAGAGGTACTGCAGGGAAAAGCTCTGAAATAAAAGTATATACACTGCAACAAAATCGGCTTTTTATTTTACCTTTCAACTTTATTTTTACTTTTATCTTGTTATTAATTGAAGACATTCTGCTTTAAAAAATATACATATTTGTGAAAGCAAATAGCAGTACATTCAAAATAAAACAATCCTGATAACATTTCACATGTCTAAAAACTACATATGACTGCAAAGTGCCCTTTATATAGGAAAATGCTTTATAATACATGAAATAACGTCTAGAAAACATGATTTCCATCAGTATTTATAACAACAGATACACAGTTTTTGTAGAAAAAATGATGCATACTCCCATTTAAATATTTTTAAAAGCATTTTTAATTGTTGCTGTTTTTCATTAGAAGAAACATTCTGACAGCTCAAATAAAAAGTCAGTATTTTCCACTAATATCTGATGTCTAATTTATAATTTTTTAACTCTGTTCTAGGTTAGCATGTACTCTGTGTTTTAAAGGTCTTGAAAATAATTGTATAATTGTATAAAGATGCACAATGTCTAGCATAACACGAGTAAAATTCATCATAGAATTATTTCAAAATAATTCTATTATCAAATAAGACATTTTACAATGGAACAGAAAATAGTAACAATGTCACATCAAAGTCTTTAATACTTATAGAGCAACACTCAATTATTTCCATTTTTAAATGTGAAGTGTCATATTGTGAATTCAAGCCTAAAAGTTAAAATATTTATTGTGATGCAGATAAAACAGGATTCTATTTACTAAAATGTTTCCACATATGGAGCTACCACTCCAAGAGCCAGGTTCATGCTTATGGTCCCAAAGGCATGGTTGCCTGTTATTATCACTTATCTTTCACTTCTATTGGGAAACTGGGAACCATGAAGGAAGACTTATGATACTATGTCAGATCACTAAAATTCAGCCCACGTTTTTCCAAGGGGATAGTATCTTGTTGCCCAGTCCCATGATCTGTGATTATAGCAATTGATTTTCAGCAGCTTTTTATTTAGTTCCATAGTGCCTTGTAGCAGCTAAGGCATCCCTGTTTTTGCCATCAAGGAAAATTTCATTTCAGTCAATGTAAGGCCTGTGTAAAAGCAATTCCTTTGTTTTTTTTCTTGAGTGTTTGCAGCATTTGGAGCTAGCTACAGAATGTCAGGCTTTAGTAAATACTCATGCTACCCAATGCTGTTGCTCATGGCATACCAGTGACCTGTAGTATTAAACAAGGACTATATAATAGCATGGATAGTCCGTGAGGTGCAAACTGCTGTGACAAAGGTGCTAAGTGCAAGGAGATTATATATAAATCCAGGGACGTCAATACATATACACTCTTCGTCACAGTGTGACGGCTAACTGTACCTCCAAAATAAATATAGTGAACAAAGTGACAAGTGCATAACAAAAAGTGCACTTTTTGTTATATATTTGTTGTTGGGACTTTTGGTTTATTGATCCTTTAGTGCATAGCAGCTTTCTACTATTATTTTATACAGTTGCGCTGAATTTTTTATTTATTATAAAGTGACAAGTGCACAACAGCTGCGTAACAGTAGGATGATAATATGATGTATAAAACGAATAAACAATGAAATAAAAAAAAAAATCCCATAAAACAAGTCCATTCAGTGATCTGTTGTAGCTTCAATCATCATGCAGTGAAAGTGCACTTTCACTGCACGATGATTAAAGCTGCAACAGATCACTGAATGGACTTGTTTTATGGGATTTATTTTTATTTCATTGTTTATTAGTTTTATACATCATATTATCATCCTACTGTTACGCAGCTGTTGTGCACTTGTCACTTTGTTCACTATATTTATTTTGGAGGTACAGTTAGCCGTCACACTGGGACGAAGAGTTTATATGTATTGACGTCCCTGGATTTATACATAATCTCCTTGCACTTAGCACCTTTGTCACAGCAGTTTGCACCTCACGGACTATTCATGCTATTATATATTTTATTTTTACACATTGGATCGCACTAGGAGCACTTTGAATATATTAATCATTTATTATTGATCAAGCACATTATTAATTGTTTATTCACTTATATTTATTGATTATAGATATTAATTATGTTAGGATAAGCGTGGCTTTATTATTATATACCTACTTTGATTGATTCAGGTTTTAATTGAAAGGCTGAGTTGAGAGTTGCAGCAGATCCTGTTTTTTACACCTGATTCCTGCAAGAGATTTCTCTGTTACTAAGTGATAGCGCAGGGGTCATTTCTTAAAGCGGAGTTCCGGCCACCCAAAAAAATTTCAATGAAAATACCCCCGGGACAGTCAGGGCTAGTACATTTCACAATGGATAGCCTCTGATCTGTCCCGGTTCTCACTTACCTTTTAGAAGAAATACTTACCTTGAAAATTTCTTCTCCAGTGCTGCCATATCAGGTGTGGGCAGCTTGAAGCCAGCGCGATCCTCTTCTGCGCCCTCTTCCGTCCTCTTCGGTCCCACGATGCACTGCGCCGGCCCCGCCGTCACTTCTGGGGCTGCAGCGTCATCCCTGCACAGCTTCTGGGCATGCCCAGAAGCAGTTTAGCAAGGTATGACGCGCCTGCACCGGAACTGACGTCGGGGCCGGTGCAGGCGCATTGATTCCTGGGAGCGATGACGTTCAGCTCCCAGGAATCATTGCAAAGCGGAAGTGACGGCGCGGGCCGCGGCCGCCGAGGGAGGAAGTGGAAGAAAGGTGAGTATATTTTTCTGCAATTACAAGGTAGGTAAAAAATAAAAAAAATCGTAACTACCCATTTCTTTTTCAGGTGACCTAGAAGAAAGCGGATGGCCCAAAATTGACTATGTTGATTTTTGGGCCGGAACTCCGCTTTAAACTATTAAACAAGGACTGTGGGTTTGATTTACTAAAACTGGAACTCTCAGAATCTGGTGCAGCTTTGCATGGTAGCCAATCAGCGTCTAACTTCAGCTTGTTCAATTAAGCTTTGACAAAAAAAAAAAGTAAATCAACCCCTTTTTGTTAAAAATGTAATCTTTATTTGCATAAAAGATATACAAAAAACAATACTTTGTCGGGGTACCTTCTCCCCTGTACTGCGACACAGCGCATAAATACACTATAAATACACCGGAAATGTATTGTAAATACATTTCCGGTCATACAAATAAATACATTCAATCAAATACATTCATTCTGCGGTATGATGCCTGGCGTGTTGTGTGGAGTAAGGATACCCCGTGCCATCACATCATGCATGACGCCGCAATACCCCTAAAGCATGAATCTGAAAAACGTTGTCTATACGTTGCATCAATCAAACAATATTACATTTCAAAAAAGTAACAGGTGTGATGGGGGGTGGGGGAGTGGGGTAAGAGGAGGGGAATGAAATCACAAGCCCGAAGCTTTATTGAATGGACAAAGACACACAAGGGAGAGTGGGGGAGGGGGAAATCTTCAGACCTCCTCTTCCTCCATGAGATCCATCAGGTTATAGTCTCTGAGCAGACTGTGAACCAGTCTGCGACAGTCCTGAATGGACATCCTCTCCCGCTGGTGGATAAGGCGCTTTCTGGCGCACCATAAAGCGTCCTTAAAGCAACACAACACCATTGTCAATGTCCTCCTGTGAAAAAGTCCAGTGAAAAAGTCCATTCAGCACACCGAAATGTGTGATGGCAAGCTGTGGAACAAAGTCTCTAAGTTCAGGTTCCAAGGCCCTCAACAGGCTCTGTGCAAAGGAGCACTCCCAGAAAACGTGCAAAGCAGTTTCCTTTAGTAAACTGTAAAATATAGAATATATCTAATACATAAACCAACCCCTATGTAGCTAGATAGGAATGGCCCCTATGAATCTTGCTGCAGTTTTACGGAAGTGGCATTGTTCTCTTTTGTAGTGAGGACTATCTCCCGAAGTAAGGGTCTTATCACAACAGCAACTTGCCTACTTGTATACAGCATGATAGCTACAACAATACATGCATGTATTTACAAGAAGGGCAATAAAAAATATTAAATTAAATAGGCATTGAAATAAAAGCACTAATATCACAAACGAGAATAATTAATCTGCTATTGGGGCATGATGGTTTAGAAAGATTGGATGCATTCCCAAAAAAGTCTATGCCTTGGAGCTGTGTTTGCTTTCATTGTCATCAAGCTCCATGCACACAATGGGGTTAATTTGCTACAGGAGTAGAGTATGTGCAAAGTGAATGTTTAATGAGCTTAGTAAATAAGGTAAAAATGTTTTGTTATTTCAGTTTATTCATCCACTTTGCTGAGTGAATTCAACTCCAGTCTCTCAGAAACCTACCTGACCTTTTATAACTTTCAGCTAGATATGTTCAGTGTATATTTTGCCTTATCACATATAGCAGTAATGTTTAACAGTGTATTTGGCTAAATATTGGCTAAATACAGAAGACGTGTATTCTTCCTTGAATCTTGGTGTGCTTTGTGTATTTCTTCCTGATCAGTAACCCAGTGTGAAACTTTCTTTGTGCAGACCAGTGATTGCTGCTCTCCCTTCTTGAGTAGGGTGACTGGTCTTGTCTCAGCCAAACTTTTGTTTTCCGCAGGTAGCCTGCAGTGGATTGGGCTACTGGGGACCTACCACAGCTCAACTCTCACAGTGCTCAACTAGCACAGGCTAGAAGGTAATACAGGCAGTCTCCGGGTTACAAACATCCAACTTACAAACGACTCCTACTTACAAGCAGGGGGAGACAACAGGATGTGAGGAGAAATCTACCCCTAGGAAGGCAAATTTACTGTAAGTGTTCTCAGGGGAAAAAGGTGTCTCCACTGAAGGGTAAAAGTGTACCGCGCTATGGATAAATAAAATAGTGCATTAACCTTAATGCTGCTGTTCAAAAATCCTGTGAAACCAAATTTCTCAATATAAAGTGCCAATATACACCGCAGAAAGGTTTATAATCCCACAATAAATACTGATAAATATTAATAAATATTCACACCAAATGGTTATAAATCATCATAAAGTGCAACGTGCAGACCATGTGCAAAAATGAACTGAGTATATGCAGTACCCAATCATAAACATGTGGAATAATACAACGTGATAATTCAATTAATATATATGGTGTTAATCCAATAAATATAAAATATAGATGGTGATAGTCCAATAGATATATAAATATATAAAAACGGTGATATAGATATATATATATAAAAAGGTAGTGTCAGCAAATGTCCACATAGATCCAAAAAGTGCTTAAGTGCCAGAAGAGAAGTGCAGAATCATGCCATCAATCCAGTGCTGTGGAATGTGCCAATCTTCCCCCTTACGATGTTCAACTTACTGGACTTAAATGACCCCCTAGGCTGTATAGCTGAAAGGGTCAAAAAGGCTTGTGTCCCAGGAACCTGGTTGTAAATCCTTGGAGAACAGGTGTTTGTAATTCTCAATGGCCCGGTTTGCATATGTGGAGGGAAGAAGCTCACAATAGTGTAACTCCGTGATAAATTTTTATTGAGATATATAAAAAGTAACACTCACATTTTTTGCCGAGAAAACAGGCCAATAATCAATAAGATGCTGTTCTGATGTCCTTTTCCTGGTTGCGGTGTGCGCTCGGGATGTCTCCTTGGTCCCGTCGTGCGTTCCACCATACCGGAAGTGACGTATCGATGTCCCCAGGGTTGCAGCAGTCGCACTTGCGATGAGGTCCTGGAGTTCCGCCACTGTGAGGGCGCCCGCCGCTCCTCTGCTGCTAATTTCAGCGATGGTTCCTCGCTACTTTGTTCGTACCTTCCACTGAAGGTTTAACACTAATCCTTGTTTCCACAACAACCCAAAATTTTCAAAATCCAATTGTCACAGGGACAGAAAGTGAGGTGAAATCTTCAGAACAGGGGCACAGACAGCAAAACGAATGGTACAGGGGTGTTAACCCTTCCCTATGCTATGCAAAAAACTTAAAAACTATTATTTTGGCTGGAGCTACACTTAAAAAATGTACCTGTACCGACATACAAACAAATTCAACTTAAGAACAAACTTACAGACCCTATCTTGTTTGTAACCCGAGGACCGCCTGTAACTGGGTTTTTAAAGGCATTTGGAGCTCACAAAGGCAGAATAAATGAAGAAACAGAACTCCTGCCTGATGTAATTCCACCACCTATAGGTAAATGCCTAAAGAAATGTAGTATTTAGGTGTAGGAGGGTTTCACCACCAAATCTTGCCAAATGTGTTCCACGGGGGGGCGTGGCCTGGCGCAGCATGTGAGAGGACGTGTGTGAGAGGAGCTCCGCCGGACCGATCTCCTTTACCGCTAATCCTGCAGCCCTCCGGGCACGATAATCCTCCCTTCACCTCCCGCACACCCGCGGCACTGACCTCCACATGTCTCCGTCGAAGAAAGGCTCGGAAGCTGTGGCAAAACTAGCTGCATTCCGGAGGCTGGAGAAGGAGGCCCCGATCCAAGATGGCGCCGGCCCGTCGCTCGTGGTGGAGGAGCCGGAGAGCCCTGCTACATCCAAGGTATTGGAAGCGATTGCCACCTGCCAGACCATGCTGACAACTAAAATCGAGGAGGTGAAGGTAGATATATCACTGATGCGTCAGGATATGCAGAAGCTAAGGGACAGAGTTGGTGAGGCTGAACACAGAATCATCGAGGTGGAAGACTCCCTCCCCCCATTGCAAAGCTCCTCAGACAGGCTGCAGCAACAAGTACACCTTATCCTTCAAAAACAAGATGACATGGAGAATAGGCTGCGCCGCTGTAACTTGCGGTTCATTGGCCTCCCGGAGGGCTCTGAAGGTGCAGACCCCTCATCTTATTTGGAACAATTGCTCACTCAAACATATGGCAGAGAATCCTTTTCACCCACTTTTGTTGTGGAACGTGCACATCGCCTCTCAGGGCGTCCCCCCCCTCAGGGTGCACCCCCCCGCACATTCATCGCTAAATTCCTGAACTATCGGGACAGAGATGCCATATTGCGCCTGGCCAGAGTTAAGGGGAACATTCCATTTGGAAATCACAAAATAGCGATTTTCCCCGACTTCTCTGCTGAGGTCCAGAGGCGCCGCAAGAGCTTTTTGGAGGTCAAACGCAGGCTGCGTATCAAGAATATCAAATACTCTATGTTGTACCCGGCCCGTCTTAGAGTGGAGGGTGAGGACCGAGCCCACTTCTTTGAGGATCCGGAAGCCGCCATCTCCTGGCTAGAAGGACTGGAAGCTAGAGCCTGACCACCTTGCCCTGGCGACTACATGACACTTTCTCCCTGATTGCCTATGCCTTATGCTGCTGCAGAGGTGGGGGGGGGCTTTGTAGATCCTGTGGAACTCAAGACTTTGCACCCCCCTTCCCCCCCCCCCCTCATTTCCCTGAACCACTGCTCCTGTGTTTGACCGGCGGAGCGCCCTAGCTCCACAGATGGAACTGATTTTTCTGTTCTCTTCCTATGGATTTCCACCTGCCCATAGGTTTTGCTACCCAGCGATACACCTGTTGGTTTTCGCCCCCTACACCCGCTCAGGCGTGTGTTTGTGCCCAACTCCCCTGTTGCCCCCTGCGACTTCTGCTGGACCTGGGCCCCCGGGCCCCCTTGTTTGTCCTAGTTGTATTTTGCTGTATTTTTGCTGACTATCCTGGGGGTCCCTGGCCTCCTGATCTTGCTCTTTACCAGTCGCATGTGGGCCTGTTCTGGTTGAGGCACTTGTTTGGGAACATGCCCGCACAAGTTGGGGTTGGTGCAGGGCAGGGAGGGGGGATTGGGGTATTACCATTGTTTACAGTTTATAATTGGTACAATCTCTATACTGTTTCTGTTCTATGCACATTGACCTCAAGTAATAACTGCCTGCTCTTTTACTGCCGTTTATTAATGCTAGTGTATGACCGTGGAATTGTTAGTTCTGTGGCCTTATTGCCTGAGATCCTGGGAGCCTCCGCTCCACGCTCCGTATTACCCCTGCCATGGCCGCATTGAAATTGTTGACGTGGAATGTCAGAGGTATGCGCGATAAGATTAAACGGATGGCTGTCTTTAATGTTTTACGCCGTGTCCGGGCTGACATTATAGTACTGGTGGAGACACATTTGGAGGGCCGCGTACAGCAGTCTCTCAAACGGCCTTGGGTTGGCTGGGTGCAGCACTCTGCATATAGCTCGCACTCCAGGGGTGTGGCGCTTCTGGTGGCCAAATCGGTGCATTTCCAGCTCCTAGGATCTCAGGTTGACCCAATGGGTAGATATGTCTTCCTTAAAACGTCAGTCTATGGGGAATTGATGCTGCTGATGGCTTTCTATGTGCCCCCCCCTTACTCTGCTGTGGTTATAATGGAGGGATTGGCGTTTATGGCACAATGCCCGGGGGCCCCGGTGATCTGGCTGGGCGACTTTAACAATGTGATGGACTCGGGTCTGGATAGATCCGGTGGCGCCTCCCAGGCGCCGCCGGGGTCGTCCCCGACCAGGTTCTCCCGATTGGTGGAGAGCTTTGGTTTGGCCGACTCCTGGCGCAGCAAGTACCCCGCTCAGCGTGCGTACTCCTGTTTCTCGGCTGCACACCATTCTATGTCACGCATTGATCTGATGTTGATGTCTCAAACCCTGCTCCCCAGGTTACTGGCGGCAGGCTTCGCCCCAAGGACTCTGTCTGATCACTGCCCTTATTGGATACTGTTGTCCTTGCCCTGCAATAGACCTCCCCCGGCCTGGCGCCTGAATCCCGCCTGGCTCCCCTTGGTGTCTGATGGGAACGACATTGAGGGGACCTGGACACAATTCTTTTCTGATAATGAGGGCACTGCCTCCCCGGCTGCAGTGTGGGAGGCATTTAAACTGTTCGCCAGATCCACTATGATTTCCAAAATCAAAGCTGTTAGAGCGCGGGCTGCTGAGGAGATCTCCAGGGCAACGGCGAATCTGCTTGAAGCTGAACAGGCCTTTATGGCGGACCCGACTCCGACGCATGAATCCCAGTATAAATTGACCTCTAAAGTCCTTTCCCAACTTGAATATGAGAAGGCGAAATCTAAGATGTTTTTTCAGAAGCAGAATCTGTTTGCACATGGAGAGCGGGCGGGGAAACTCCTCGCATATTTAGTTCATTGTGAGGATAGGCCCCCGGTAGTTATTACTTTAAAGGATGACCTGGGTAATGAGATCACCCATCCTGCTGCGGTGACACAGTGTTTCCGATCATTTTTTAGTACACTTTATACCTCTAGGGCCCCCGCTGACTGCACTGACATGCATGACTTTCTGGACTCTATTGCCTTTCCCACATTGACACCCGACCAGTTGGCGACCCTCGAGGCACCCATTTCTGTGGAGGAGATTGCAGCAGCCGTGTCCGGGTTCCCTAGATCTAAGGCCCCCGGCCTGGACGGCCTCCCGATTGAATTCTTCTCCCAATATTCGGAACTCCTTTCTCCTAAATTATTGGCTTTGTTTCAATCTCTGTTCAAGGATGCAGCCCTGCCCCCTTCTATGCGGGAGGCGCTAATTGTGCTCATCCCCAAGCCGGGCAAGGACTTGCACGCCCCAGAGTCTTACCGTCCCATCTCTTTGCTCCCAGTAGACACTAAAATCCTTGCGAAAATTTTATCCCTCCGTCTTAACAAGGTGAGCCTTTCACTCATACACTCGGACCAGGCCGGGTTCATGCCTGGGAGGAACACCTCATTTAACCTTCGCCGGTTATTCATGAATCTCCAGGCACAACACGACGGAATGGGCGGCAGGGTGGTGGTCTCCTTGGACACGGCCAAAGCATTCGACTCGGTAGAGTGGCCATTTCTATGGACCTGCCTGGACCGATACGGCTTTGGACCTAATTTTATTAAGTGGGTCAAACTTCTATATAGCGCCCCGGTAGCTAGGGTCCTGGCCAACGGCTGGCAGTCGACCGCCTTCCCTTTATCCCGTGGCACTCGACAGGGGTGCCCCCTCTCCCCCCTGCTGTATGCCCTGGCCGCGGAGCCCCTGGCGATGGCCATTAGAGCACATCCCGGGATTCGTGGCCTACGTAAGGGACAGCTGGAGGAGAAAATCAGCATGTATGCTGATGACACTTTGTTATATTTGGAAGACTCTCGAGAATCCCTGCTCACAGCCCTTTCTTTAATTGAACGGTACGGACGGTTCTCCGGTTTTCAGATAAACTGGGATAAGTCACAAATTCTCCCGCTTGACGAGAGCCCGCAGGCGATCGCCCCCCGCAAACCCGGCCCTGCAGTGTGTATCCCGCATTAAGTACTTAGGGATTCAGGTGACAGCTAGCTCAGCAGATTATGTCCCAGATAACGTTCAACCCTTGTTCCCTCTGCTTAAGGCCAAAATTCAAGTATGGTCCAAATTACCTCTGGGAGTGATGGGTAGGGTCAATTTAATTAAAATGATTCTCCTTCCCAAAATTCTCTATGTTGTATGGCATTCTCCTATATATCTGCCACTCAGGCTGTTTAAGCAGATGGAATCACTCCTCAAGACCTTTGTTTGGGGTGCTAACCGGCACAAGATCTCCTGGCGCAAACTCAAAAATCCTACAAATCTAGGGGGGTTGGCCCTGCCGGATTTTAATCTGTACTATCTGGCAGCTCAGTTGTCCCAGTTCTTTCACATTGATAAAACGGATAGAGAACGCTTCTTGACCCTGCTCTGCCCTGGGTGGGCTCATCCCCTCGGGGACCCCCTCCTGGTTATCCTTAGGGGCGTCAGGGGCTCGCCGGAGCCCCTGTGCCCCAGATCTCTCCTGTATCACTATTGTCGGATCTGGGAGGTGGTAGCGTCCAGGCTTCGGTGCCCTCTGTTCCATACACTCACCCCTCTGTGGCATAATAGTACATTGCGTGAGTTCCTCTCCATCCCTGACCTGTCGATATGGAGTGGGAGGGGTATTCTCCTCCTTAGCCATATCTCCACGACCACTGGTCTGCGGTCTTACGAGACCCTGCGAGACCAGTTTGCGCTCCGGGGCCCCATGCACTACAGATACTTACAGCTCTCCCATGCTTATAGATCTCAATTCCCTGACGGTCCTCCTGAGATAGAATCGGTCACCACCCTTGAGATTGTTAAAAGTACAGAACCTAGTCACCTCATTTCCATGTTCTACTCTGAGCTCCACACACCTTCCTCGACCACTTTAGCTTTTGCACTTAAGACCCGCTGGGAGCGCAATGTGGGGGCCATGGAGGATGAGGAATGGGAGGATGCCCTGGAGACGTGCCGCAGAGTGTCGCCAAAACTGTCGGATCGCCTAACCCAGACCTTTATAATACACCAGGCTTATCTCACCCCACTCAGACTGTCCAAATATCACCCTGACTTGGTCCCCTCTTATCCTATGTGCGCGGACCCTGATGCTTCCTTCTTTCACCTATTGTGGAGCTGTCCCCAACTACAGACTCTATGGCAACAGGTAGTCACATTTCTGCACGACAAAATGGGGTCTCCTCTACAACTCTCCCCTAAGGAGTGTCTCCTGGGGGTCTATCCGGATGGAGAGATGCCCAAATCCACTGTCATATTTCTTCAGGAAACTTTGTTTATAGTGCGTAAATTGATAGCCAGGCGGTGGATGAGACCTACTCCTCCTACTCTAGGATTGTGGATTAAGGAAATTAATAGTGTCATCCCATTTCATAAACTTTTATATAAACATAGGGGGTGCCCCCAGAAGTTCAACAAGATTTGGGACAAGTGGGTGCAGTGCCCTGATACGGCTCAGTAGTGCAGTGGGTAACTATTTTATGCTGACCGCCCCAATTGACCTAATATTGTCTGCTTGAGTGTTGGGCCGAAAGAAAGTAACTGATTACTGCCTTATTTTTACTATGTCTGTTCTGTTTCTAAGTGTTAATCACTGTGTATATTTGTATTTTTTTTTGTACTTCTGTGTGTTATGAATCTGATCGAAGTTTCAATGCACGGTCTATTTTTTGTATTGTACCAAAAGTTTCAATAAACCTCACTGTTTTAAAAAAAAAAAATGTGTTCCACAGCGAAGGACAAATAGCAGCCTTGAGAATTGTACACCAGCACCAATTGCAGCCTCTTACCAAGCAAAAAGCCCCAAAATTAGGGATGGTCCTATAGGAGCATGCTGACAGTAATCAGCCATAACCAGCCTTGAAATCAGGTGGCATATCACAGACACAGGTTGGTAAATGGCACCCAGGACTTCTAGAGTACATCTACATTGATTAACTTTTTGGAACCGTGACTACGCCGTGACTATGCCGATTTGGAATTCACTAATGCATATTCACCTATTTGTACTCCTACTTTTCCGTTAACATGTTCACCTGGTTGAGGTCTCAGTTGTTTTAATTGGAAGGAATTGAATGTAGAATGACTATTTCTTCTCCCTATTCTTTGTGAATTAGGCCCATTGTGACTAAGGCCAACCTGCAGGCTCATATTCTCAGAATTCTTTGCCTATTATATAGAAAAAACAAAGCAAAACAACAAGCAAAACAACAGGAGTCCAAATATATCAGGCCACAGAGACACCTGAGAGGGGACATGATAGCAATTTACAAATACCTCAATGGTGATATCAACATAGGAAAAAAAAATTTCAGTCGCAAAGAATGTATGATGACACAAGAACATACATTGCGATTAGAGGAGAAGCGATTTAACCTCAGACTACGCAGGGGGTTCTTTACAGTAAGGGCTACAAGACTGTGGAATTCTCTACCACAAATGGTAGTTACTGCAGGGAGTATGGCTACTTTTAAAAGACTCTTGGACGTACATCTCAAGGATAAAAACATTCGGGGGTATGGGAAATGAATATGTCCACACAAGCCGACACAGGTTGAACTGGATGGACTATTGTCTTTATTCAACCTTAACTACTATGTAACTTTATTAAAAAAGAGGCAATATTAGACAAAAAAAACCCAATAAACATTCCTCCCTACATGATGGAGATTCTTACTTTCTTAAAGTGGGAGTAAACTCCCATGCAGGAATTTTACTTATAGGTAAGCCTATTATAAGGCTTACCTAGAGGTACTGTAAATATTTTCTAAATGTGATATCACCGGCGCAAGCACTCTGAAGGAACGGCTACCCGGGCCATAAACTTCATAGTCCTGTGCTGTAAACTGCAGCTCCTGTGCACATGTGCAGGAGTGACATCATCGCCGCTCCAGCCACTCACAAAGGCAGAGCATGCAAACCCAGAAGAAGGACTAGGTGAAGATGGGAGTCGCTGGAAGGCTTCGTTTTCCGGTAAGTTTCACATAATGTGCTAGTATGTGATGTATACTAGGGAGGTGAACATAGATGTATACTAGGGAGGAAACATAGAATTCCATGTTTCAAAGATTCCTAAAATTTAAATGATGCCATGGCCACTTCTTTTCTAAATAAACACTTGGTAACTGCTTAGCTCACTATAATAAAAGTAGATTCTTCCACATACCAACCAGTTTGAGAAGGACAGAGGCAAGAAAAAGTTAAGAATCTCCAACAGTTTCCTACAATCTTCATTATATGCAGTGTAAAAAGGGAATTCTATTTTTCTCTAAAGGGCAGCCTTAGAGCCCCCCCCCCCCCCGCCACACACATTTTGTTCCTCTGTCAGTGCTTACTCAGGGTAAATATCTTCCTCCCCAGTTGACAGTGTTTAAATTAGGATGTCAGTTGGTAGTTGAGGGCTGAGCACTGCATCCCAATAGGAGGTCACATGCTCATCCATACCCAGAAGGACTAGCCATCCAGAGAGGGAGCATTTCAAAGAGGTTCTGATTGAGCAGCAGAGCGCCAGAGGAGCATGGCAAAGGTGAGAGGGAGGTTGTTCTTACAAGAGAACCTTCCACTTTTCTTTGGACTTATTTTTATTTTTTTTTGTCAAACATACTATTATTATAAAACTTTGAACTTTGTGTTGCATAATTCAGGGCTGAATTTCCATAGTTAAATCCTGTAGACACCTTGGTGCCTAAAGCAACACTTCACTAATATTACCTGTTTTGCAATTATTTTTTTTTTGAAAAAAAAACTTTATTTTGAACTTTAAATCTTGGTACAGAGCTCAGATTTTCAAGCTTGAACACCATTTCTTTTTTTTTTTTTTTTTACTAGTCCTTTCTGTCTTACGAGGTTTGAATTATGTTTTGCTTTTGGAAGCTCTATAGTATACTAGTTCAAGTATTTCTTTCTTTGTATGTTTTTCAAAAGTACAAGGAAAAGTGGAAAAAAAAAAAAAAAACGTTACACAGATATAATTTTAAAATGCCATGTATAGTAACATAGCTTTTACCCATAAAAAAGTTAGAGGTATTGTTCATATCATGCAACATATTTTGGATACTATGTGTTTAGGTGGAAAATTTGAATATATTTGAAAACATTTGGGTTGGAAGATCTATAGTAGTCTAGAGATTTATGACAGATATGAATACCCTCTATAACATTTTAGGGATGGATGAGGCAGTTTTAGAAATTTTAAAATTGAGTTTGTTGTTTTAAAAAAAAGCTAAATGATCTGACGAAAGGTCTGTGATGATTTAACAGCGGGTTTTCTATATAGAAGTCTTTTATAAATGTTATCTAGCGGAGAAGCATATGAATTAATAACTAGTCTTTTAAAGCTCACAAACGTCTATGCCATCAAGTGCTGTGACCTTCAGTGGTCACAGAATACAAAGGGTAACTGTATATGGTAAAAATTGAGCCAAAAGTATCTAAAAAAAAAGCCTTTTTTATCATTCAAATAAAATTATTCCATGGGGATTTTTTCTGAAGAATTATATCAAGCAGTACTTTGATATGTTACTTTCTAATGCAATAGTGAATGGTTTTGACCCCAGATGGCTTTCACCAGCCAGCCGGTCAGAAATATGTGATAATCACAAGTGAAGTCCAAAAATAAATTTTCCTGTCTATGGACACCCTAGGAAACAGCTGCCATTTTTACTGGATAAATGTCATATTCCCAATCCGTCTGTCTTGGTACAGTGCAAACTCCCTTAACTGTCAGTTCATTAAGCTGCAGTGGCTAAGTAGAGTTGCTTGAAAAATAGGCAACATTGGTAATTTTAATTATACTTATTTTTCTCTTTCATTATCCTCCACCTAAATAATAGTTCTGGGTGGATGTCGCCTTTAAAAAAAATCTCCCTACTGAACTGATGTATTTTTCTTTAGCCCACATGTTGGCAGAGAGTCCTGTAACACAAGCAGTGGTAGGGTTAACTGTTTTCTCAGCTTTACAACTTCCTGTGGTGAGGCTATGGAGGGTTGGTTTTGGCTACACTGAGTTGGGTATAGGTTCTTCTGGCAAGCAGAAATCCCTCAGACAGATCCCTGAAGTTGTAAGGATGACATTTAGATTTAATAAATGTCACAAACAGTTTCCGAAACAGCAAATGGGCTCCAAACAAGACTGAACTAACTCATAGCACATCTGTGTTATTCAGGCAGATTTTTTAAAGTTCATCCAAGTTCTTCCAAAGAAAAAATATATCCCCTTCTGGAATTTAGTTCACACTGTTTGAATTTCTTCTTCACAGAACCTAGATAAACTGAAACAGATTAAGAAACTCAGGGAAATTAACAGACTTCGCTATGTCTTGGGATGGATGGTTAGTGTTAGAGATAGATATTGAACGCTCATATGATTACTTGGCCAAAGGCAAAACGTTTTCTGAAGTATCTCCTTCTGCTTTACAGCATTGGGATCTTGCTTCACTTCAATATCACTTTAAACTTTTCCAACCAATTGTTCCCTGTGTCTGGAACTCCTTCCCCTTTACTGCGTTTATTCTTCATTGCTGCATTGCTTTTCATATCATTGCATTGCAATGCTAATGTTCCAAGAGGCTACTGCCAGAGTTCAAGCCTAGGTTTGAGTTACATACCTACATACATGTTTTATGGGGGAATTCTGATTTCATCCCCATGGAGAGGCTTTCACTGTGAGAATAGTGTTCTGTCTGAGGGCAGGATAATAGTGGATATGTTTGATTTACTACTGCAGGTTCATTGGTTGTTGGTTCTTGGCCATGTCTTGTTCAAAGGGAATGGGAGATACCCCCTCCCTCCAGCACAAATGACATGTATGTTGGTCATAAATTACTTAACCACTTGCCGACCGCCGCAAGTAGATTTACTGCGGCGGTCAGCCCCTCACAGGCAAAGTGACGTAAATAAACGTCACTAGCCTGTGAGGCTCTGGGGAGCGAGCGCGTGCCGCCGGTGGCACGCTCCCGCGCGGTCACAGCCCCCTCGCGCGTGTGACCGGCGGACCCGATGTCCGCCGCTCACTCTGTGATCGGCGGGGGAGAGGGAGAAAGTCAGGCAGCTTGTGTAAACAAGCTGCCTGTCATTCTCCCCTGTGTAGAGACACCGATCATACGGTTCTACTATGTAGGACCGTTGATCAGTGTAACTACAGCTCAATAGACAGCCAATCACAGTTAGAATCACGCCCCTAGGGACACACACAGCCCCTCCCTCTCAAATAAAGTTAACCCCTTCACTGCCTGTGTATTTTTACAGTAACAGTGCATATATATAGCACTGATTACTGTAGAAATGTCACTGGTAACCCCAAAAGTGTCAAAAATGTCAGTCAAGGGTCCGATCTGTCCGCCGCAATGTCGAAGCACCGCAAAAAAATCGCAGATCGCCTCCATTACGCATTAAAAAAAACCAACAAAAATGACAAAAATCTTTCCCTTTGTTAGTAAACGCAATAACTTTTGCGCAAACCAATCAAAATACGTTTTTTTGCCAAACAAAGGTAGCATAAAACAAATTGGCCGAAAATGTTAAAAAATTTTGATTTTTACTTTTTTTTTTTGGGGAATTTCATATAAAAAAATGGGAAAAATATTGTTATTTTTGCAAAATTGTCGCTCTTTTTTTGTTTATAGCGCGTGATCAAAAAAATCGCACAGGTGATCAAATACCACCAAAAGAAAGCTCTGTTTGTGGGAAAAAAAGAACATCAAATTTGTTTAGGTACAGCGTCGCACGACCACGCAATTGTCCGTTAAAGTCATGCAGTGCCGAGTCGCAAAATACCCCCTGGTCGTTTAGCAGCCAAATCCTCCGGGGCTTAAGTGGTTAATATAAATAGGCAATGTTTTGTGTTTAAGAATTAATTGTTCTACTGAAGCTTAGAAAACAGAAAACAGCATCAAGTTGGTAAAGATATGATTATCACCCAGGGTGATTTTTAAACTTGGACCGAATTACTGCATGCTTACAGTTGCCTGATGAGGTTTTAATGGGTCCTGACATTCATTTGACTTCTATAAAAGGGTCAAATACATTTTTACCTTTTGTTCTATAGAGTCATACTGCATTTTTCCTGTTTTTGGTAACCAAACCTTTCAGTTGCAGTAAAGAGTATTGGCAAAAGCTTTTCTAGATACTGTGGGATAAAGTCCTACACTAGGTCAGATACCTGCAGATATCCATGGGACAGCAAAGATGTGAACTGGGTTTGAATGGATGTACTGTAATTGAAATACATTCGTTGGCAGGCAAGGTTGTTGTCCATTGGCAATTGTAGAGCCAGCAGAAAATGATAACTCTGGTGCAGGTGTGCAAGGCAGCCAATCAGCTTCTAACAACAGTTGTTCAATTATGCTTTGACAATAAAACCTGGAAGCTAAATGGTTTTTATGTGGAGCTGCACCAGATTTTGCACTCTCCAGTTTTAGTAAATCCACCCCCATGTGTGTGGAAAAGCAAGCAGAGCTAACATTACCCCTAAGCTGGGTGATTTACTGTCCCATGACCTAGCACAGGGTATAGGTAAGCATCACAATCCTGAATACTTGCCCTCTGCAGACATTGTTCCCTAAACAGTTCTGTAAGCAGTGTAAGTATATTGTGTTTATCAGTACTTCTTTAGGTATTGCAATTTTGCATTAGACTCTTCGCAGGAGTAATTCTCTGTACGGTCAGTGTCCAGAGTTCTGCCTGTTTTTCTGTGAACTGGGAGGTCTAAGGTAGTTTTAACAGTGGATTTTTGGGTAATGTTGCAAACACAGGCTTTGTGGGTCAGGTAGTACAAGCAAATTCCTATATCAGGTAGTGGGTAGAGTCATACACACTGGCCAGGCCAAGCAGTTTCAAAATCAGGTTGTAGGTAGAGTCCTACATACTGGCCATGCGCAAGTCTACTGAAGAATCAGATGACCAAAGCAGGTGCAAGCGTTGGAGTTACAAAGCAGTTTGGGGTTCTACAGTACAAGGCTTTACATTTTATGTAGAATACAGGCCAGGGACCCATTCCTAAATTCACATCTTACCTGGTGTGCAGACCTCATTATTAGTGTTTTGAGCGAACATGGACTGTATTATTCGGGTCCGTACCGGATAATTGGATTTTTGTTACCCGGACACGGACCCGAAAACTTTACTGTATGTTCGGGTTTAAAATCCGTGTTCGGTAATTTTATTTCCTGCTTTGTATGTAATGGCGCGCTTTTAATGGCGGGCTTTCAACAGCCAATCAACAAGCGTTTAACTGGTGTGCGCCATCACAGCCATGCCTACTAATGTATTAGTAGCTGTGATTGGCCAGCTGAAGCATGTGACCCAGGTCTTTATAAGCTCGAGAGACACCGCGCGGTGCGTCAGTCTGCTCTAGTGTAGGGAGAGAGCACACAGAACGGTGCTGGCTGCTGCTGATTAGGGACAAACAGGGTAAAACAACATTGTGCTGAAAAGAATGCAGGGACAGGTCGGAGTGTAGGCAGGGAAAGATATTTGAGCATTTTAGGGACAGGCTGGAGAGATTAGGCAGGGAGAGATGAGGAAACACAGGACAGAACAATCATCCGTTAGCGATCTACATCGATTTTGCTGTGTGGGGGGTGGTGCAGTGAACAATCTTTTTGCCCTCACTTGAGCCCACTGAGGAGGAGGAGGAGGGAGAAAAAAATATATTTTATCAGTCTGTTGTGTGCAGCGTTCAGCTATATTTTACTACAGAGTGCTGTTCTAATCTGCTATTTAAAAATTACAAATTTAAAGGGGAATTTTTTTTAAGAGCACTTGCCATGCTCTTAACTACATTTTGCTGCCATTTGCAGCACTCTAGCCTTTTCCATTTGTTTTTTAGAGCCATTTTAGTGCTTGAAAGTTTGGGTCCCCATTGACTTCAATGGGGTTCGGTGTCCGGGTAAAGTTTGAAAAAAGTCCGGGACACGGACCCGGACTTTTTTTTCAAGTTTGGCCGAACCCGCCGAACACAGACATCCAGGTGTCCGCTCAACTCTACTCATTATTAATCTCAGCTGTCTACAGGTCTTTATATCCAATGTTATGGATGATTGAGACTCTCTGCAAATACCTATAAAAGTGCTGTGCCAGAAATACTTAATCAATATATAAACAGGTGATATTGATGGTGTAATAAATATCAAAAGAGTCTAGAATAAAGTCCATGAGTGTCCAAATAAAGGTGAATAGAAGAAACTTCCAACAAGGTAGTGAAAAAACCAAGGTGGTAAGAAAATCATAAAAATTTCTTCACAAACACCGCTGTGCATATATCCCACCACCGGCTAGATTGGTCTCTCACCTCAGCCACAGAACCATAAAGGGTCAGAGATCGCATATATCAGCTGTAGCAGCCTGGGGATTATCCTCTCCAAGCTCTCTCGGACAGCCCAACATAGATCACTCAGGTGGGGATGGATGAACTCCAATCAAACTCAGAAATCGGTGCATATATAAAACAAAGGGGACATATATAGTGCTCTCCGTCTGAATACCAATGTCTTTATTAGATATAGTAAAAGGTACTCACATTTAGCAGCACTCAGCGGTGCACGCAATGCAGACAGATACACATGCAGCTGGGACAAAGGGAAAGTACAACATCAGGTACGCAGGCTCCGCCCCTATACACGTTACATCAGAGCTAACCAATAGCCTTCGACTTCTTCAGTAGGGCTTGAGACTCTCTGTCTTGCTCTATATGCTGTGGGAGCCTGCTGCTGTATGATCATAAATATCTAAAATAATTGACCATATTCTTACAGTGGCACATGCTCAGCAGCAACATTCATCCACCCAGTTTGTTATCAACATTTTTAATATCAGTCTTATGTAGTGTAGAGTTTCTATTATGAAACATTAATAATTAAATGTAGAAAATAACATTAGCAACACATCAGAATCTATTTTGTACTAGCTTACCTCCTCAGAGGGCATTCAGATTGGTGGTTTTTGCTACTGCACTTGCAAATAAGAACTCTTTGTTAAATAAAATTAGTAGTCTGTAAAATTCTATGCATAAACCACCCCATCTACAAACAAATCAAAAGAGAAAAGTATCATTTTTATTTATATCGAAATGTGTTTAAATTATGCATGGCTTTTAAAATGTAGCCACTGCATCATGCAATAATCCAAACAGATCTGCAGTGTTGTGGCTGAAGAATTATGTTATAAATAAATTACAATAGCAGTTCCAGTGATGGATAGAGGCTGGTCTGAGAGACATTGGCTAAATGCCATTATTAGGATATTTATACATGTTACTCTGGATAGTGTTTTGACATTCAATAAATAAAAAGACAGTACAGTGTGGAAACAGTGAGTGGAAATTACATTTTCTTAATTAAAGGAAACCTGTGCCGAGAGAAATATGGGGGCAACCCTTGCGATACTCATTCTGAAAATGCTGATTGCCTGGCTTTTATCTACAAAATCAAACTCTCATTATTATGTTGATGAGGACAAAGGGCATCTTCTCCATACCCCTGGCCCAGTGGTTGTGGGGGTCTGAGGGCACGGGGCTTATCAGAGTCTGTAACCTCTCATCAACAATTAGGGGGCACTCGGATAGCCACCCCCGGGCATGGATACATAAGGTACATCATTTCTACTGGCCAGCTTGGTACCCCCCCCCCCCTTGACTATATTTCTGGGGATTCCTGGGCTGTAAATGAATGGATTAGAGTGATATAATTGGTTGGTAAGGACGCAGCGGGTGCTAGCACATGCTGCTTCTCTAGCGACCATTAACAGAGAGGAAACTGTCAAAAAATGGTAGTGGTAGAAATACTGCTACTATATATGATTTTTGGCTCTTGCCTTATGGGCTAAAAGTTCAGACAAACTCAAGAATAGCAAAAGTTTGAACTTGTGTTCAAACTGATCATTGAGCTCATCCAATGTGACCAGCAGGGAAAAGGTAGAGACTTAAAGTGGTAATAAACCCAAAAACAAGAATTGTATATACCAAGTCTTTACATCTGGTGACTGTATTCGTTTTCTTTTTTCTTTTTCTTTATATTCATCTGTTGATCTGACTGGTAATGCACTTCCTGTCATAGAATGTCTCCACTCTGGATTTCGGAACAACAGAGACACTTTTGGATAGCAGTGTTGTCAGTTTAGGGCGAAAGAAGTATTAGATGCACTAGCAAATTTAGATTGACTTGACTAACAAATTAAAGCGGAGTTCCGGGCACAGAGGTCATTTTTTACTAAACATACCCCCGGGACAGTCAGGGCTAGCACATTCCACAATGGCTAGCCTCTGATCTGTCCCGGTTCGCACTTACCTTTTAGAAGAAATACTTACTTATAAAATTTCTTCCACAGCGTTTCCATCTCTTGTGGGCAGCTGAAGCCGGCGCGGTCCTCTTCTGTGTCTTCTTCCGCGTCTTCTTGTCCCAGAATGCGCCGCACCGGCCCCTCTCGTCACTTCCGGTGCGGCGCTGCATTCCTCCACAGCTTCTGGGCATGCCCAGAAGCTGTTTAGCAGGGGAATGCGGCGTCGCCCGGAAATGACGAGCGGGGCCGGTGCCGTCGCATTGATTCCTTGGAGCTATGACGTTCAGCTCCCAGGAATCATAGCGAGACAGGAAGTGACGGGGTGAGCCGCGGCTCAGAGGGAGGAAGTACTCTGAGGTGAGTATCTTCGATCTTCATTTACCAGGTAAGTAAACAAAACAAAAAAAAAAAATAACTATCCAATTCCTTTACAGGTGAGGTCTACCTAGCGGAGGGGCACAAAAAGAAAATATAGTTTTTGTGCCCGGAACTCCGCTTTAAAGTTAACATGTTTACCATTTGTAAGCACCCTTGTCAAATAAGTTAAATAGCTTGTCTCAATCCTCTAACTGCCACTTTTGCTGGATAGCCTGTTTTTTAAAAAAATGAAATTTTTACTGGGCAGATCAACAGGTTAAAAATAAAGGAAAGAAAAGCCTAAATGTTTTTTAAAAATATATGCAGAAACCACATCTAAGAATTGGTTAGTTGCAGTATATATATACATACAATATGTAATAAATGTGGGTTTGTTTGGAGGTTTGACACCTTTAAGTAACCTTTTGTAACATGTTACACCCATATTCAGGGTGTGACATGTTACTGATGCACTGGCCCCTGCTCCCCTGCTTCCCTGTTCTGACCCAGTGGGGGAGGGGGTCAGGGGATCCCCCACTACCTGTCACAATCTGCAAAAAATGCTCTGCCCACCCGTCCACGTCATCCATTCACTGTGTTCTGTGAATGGGAAAACTAAAAGGTCTAATAGCCTTTTGCGGCTGTTGGCTTGTACTTACTACCACAGCACTGTTGAGCGCTGTGGTTGTTCATTAAGTCTTCCTGTCACAATTGAATCACCTGCCCGTATCAGAGGTACAGCCAGACAGATACACAGACAGTTTGCAGGACCGTGGCATTACACCCACGATCTGCTGATAATGGGTGCAATGCTTTATAGGTCAATTACAAAATAAAATAATAAATGCATATTTTTTTACATGCAATTTTTTTTTTGTAAAGGTGAACTTATCCTTGAACCACTCCTTCTCGTTGGACATGATGGGTTTGAAACAAGTTCATGAATGCAAGAGCAGCCATGAACTTGCATTTTTTTTTTCTTCACCAGCCACTGGCTGTCAGGTCTTGGTTCCTGGGCTCTCCTGCTCTTCCCGGAAGCTCGGGCCACAAATAATTTTCAAAAGATTTCTGGATGGCGAGTGGGAGGAGATCAAGTAATATCCATTTTACAATCTCCTCTCCTGTTTATAAAGGTGGAAGTGTTCTGATGTGAGCTTTTCAAGTTACAGAGCTGTCATCCCCCAGCTACTGCACTTTGGGAAGCAGCAAATCAAGCATGCACTGTGCTTGATTAGCTGCAGTGAATGGCAGGAAAAACACTGGGGTTCCCTTGTGATAGCAATGAAGTTAAATGAAAAAAAAAAATAATTTGTATTTATTTTTAAACCTTTAATACAAATAAAAAAAAACTAAAGTATCCCCATTACCCTGCACACACCTGCAAATGCAAATGTGCGCATAAGGCATGCATGTGTATGTACAAAGAAATTGCACCACGTTATAAATTACCGTGGACATCAGAGTGAGAGCAGTAATTCTAGGGGCATAATTTATGGTTTACTCTAAACTGATGACATTTAAAGTGTCATCTGTGTCATTTCTTTTTTTGGGTACCATATTTTTGGGGCTAATAGGAAAGTATAACAATTCTGTTCATGAAGTGCGACCTTGATGTGACTTAGATTTAACATGACACTCTCTGGCACTCTTTTACACTGTAGAGTCCGTCGGCGTACTCCGTTTTTCTCAGCGGGGGATCGATCCGCTGATCCCCCACTGAGCAGGTGGATGGGAGCTCTGTTTCTGCTCTGTGTGCGGAGACAGAGCTGTCAGGTCCCTGCTGTTCTCTATGGGGGAATCGGATGAGAACGGACCGTCTGTTAGCAGCTAGCAGTTAGCAGCTCTGTAAATGATCTAGTATATATTGTGTGCTAGAATAAAGCAATGGCCATGTGGCTGCCAATGATTTCCTGTGTCGCAAGTGGGGATTGATTGCACATTTTGTGGTTGAACAGTGGAATGTGGGTATGACAAAGTGTGAGATTCCCAGAAAATATATATAATTAAGAACACTTTTATAATTGTAGAATACACGAAAAAAGCTTCTTTAGATCAAATACAACATGCACATATTCAAAACAAATGAAGAGGAATGTAGCAAAGTTTTACACATTGAACGTACATTTTATCAGTCAATTAGGACATTGCATTCTGACAGCAGCACTGTGCATTTCTAAAGTTATGTTAGTGCAACTGGAATGCACCGTAACGGATTACTGTTCTCCACCCCAGCCCTTCCCAAGTGCCCACTATTTGCCCCTACACCTCAAAAGACCAACTTTTCTAATATCTTCTAAAGCCATGTTATCAGCAGATTTCAGGGGCACCTCTCTTCTCAACTTGCCTACTTCATATCTATAGCTCCGTTCTCTACTACTTAAAGGGTAACTCCACTTTCTTGGGGAAAAAAAATTGAAAATAAAGAAAAAACAATATAGCATATACAATTGTGACACAAATCATATTGTAATTGAATGTTATTTTTTTTTTTTTTTTTTTTTATTGAAAATTTATCAGACATTACACAGAATACAACAACAGCTGTAACAAAAACATTTTCATACTTTAAGCATAAAGGAGGTCCGAGCAGAGAACATCTGCTGGCAAAGTAGGGTGGAGGTGGGAGGAGAGGGAGAGGGGGGGGGAGCCTCAATAGTCCTTGAGGTTGGAAGGTGAATCTGATCGTGGGGGTAAGGTCCTGGGCGAGTCTCTGAAGTTAAACCTGTATTGAGCCATAGTGGGATCAGTCTGGGGAAAGGTGTGAGTGATATATCTGTCCCATTTCAGGTGGAAGAGTTCCCTTGAAGATAAGGCTGAGAAGTCCGTATTGGCGATATCTATTGTGAGAAGTGTGGAGAGCTCTGATCTGACCCGAGAGAGAGATGGAGGAGATGTGGAGATCCAGTTGCTTAGGATAGTCCTCCTGGCGATCAGTAGACAAGTCAGGATCCACACACGGGGTGTCCCGGAAGGGGGGCTAGACCATTTTTGGAGTCGCTTGTCCCAGTGGCCGAACAGGAGTATCATAGGGTCCTTGGGTAGGCTGAACTTGGTCACGTCTGTAATGTACAAAAGGACTTGGTCCCAAAAGTGACTTATACCGGGGCAGGACCAAAATTTGTGGTGGAGTGAAGGTCTTACCACCAGACACAGAGGGCATTTGTGGGCGTCCGGCATGGTTTTGTCCGATAGAAAAGGAATATGCGCCCGATGAAAGATTTTTAGTTGGGTCTCTTTCCAAATTGAGTTAGGAGTTAGAGCAAGGGTGGTTTGGAGACCCTTGACCATATTGGGTAACGTGTCATTGCCTGGAAAGTCCTTAAGCCAATTGGAGGCAGTAGAGGTGGACAAGGCCGGCGGGCTTTGTCGCAAGAGGGGCTTGTAGATCGAGGAAATAGTATAGGTGTCAGCATCCAGCAGGGAGTCAATTAAAGACAAATGAAAGCGGGACCCTGGTTTCCCAGTAGTTGAGGAGAGATAGTGAATACATTGTGTCCAATAGAAAATGTCCTTGTCCTGGACACCGAATTTATCTTTAACGACCCGGAAGGGAAGGGGAGTACCCGACCTGGTGTCGCATAGTTGTCCGAAGGTAGTCAAACCCTTCTCCTCCCATTGGTGGAACACGGAATGGGTCAATCCTGGAGTGAAATTCGGGTTACCCCGTATTGGAAGGAATTTGGAAAAGTGTATTGGCAGTTTCAGTAGTTTTCGAACCTCCCTCCACGCTATGACAGTGTTCCTCAAAAGTACATTTTGACGTAGATCAGGGCATAACGTCACCCATTTGGCATGCAAGAGAGCAGTTAGGGAGAATGGACTGGCCATCTGAGACTCAAGCTCATAATTGGAGTAATGTGAGGTCTGAGATACCCAGTCCAGAGCAGCCCTGAGCAAACAAGACAGATTATACATTCTCAGATTAGGCAAGTTAATACCCGCGTCGCTTCTGGAGAGTTGCAATTTGTTATACGAGATTCTCGGTCTCCTTCCCCGCCATAGAAATCGGGAGAAAGTTTTCTGCAGGGTCTGCGCATCTTTATGTCTGATTAATAGGGGAAGAGTTTGCATGAGATAGAGAAGGCGGGCAAAGCTAACCATCTTAATAAGGTGGCATCTCCCCAAAAGCGACAGCGGCAGTTCCTTCCAGTTTTCCAGTTCCTTCGTTATTTTGGACAACAGGGGGGGGTAGTTCAGAGTGTAAATTGATGCCGGAGTGCGTCCTATCTTGATACCCAGATAGGTGATGTGATTAGATGCAATCATGAATGGGGATTCCCTTTCCCATGGACGAGGGGGGCCAGTACCCAAGGGGAGGATCTCGCTTTTAGAATAGTTTATCTTGAGACCCGAGCACTGTCTGAATCTGTTGAACGTGGAAACTATTACGGGGATGTCTTCTGTGGGGTTTGAGGTAAACAGTAGAACATCATCTGCAAAAAGGGATATGCGCAGCTCCTGAGAGCCTATGCGAATACCATGGAGAGGGGCTCTGGTCAGTAGATACCGGGAGAGGGGTTCTAGAGCGAGGTTAAACAACAGCGGCGATAGGGGGCAGCCTTGTCTAGTGCCTTTGTGTAAACTAAACTCGTCCGTAAGCGCCCCCCCTACACACAATCTGGCTGATGGTGTAAGATACATGGAAGTGATGAGATTCACAAAGGGTCCACTAAAGCCCATGCTGTGCAAAACCCGACTCAGCCATTGGAAGTTGACATTGTCAAATGCCTTTTCGGCGTCGAGAGTCACAATAGCCATGTCTCGGCCAGGATGTATGCGAGCCTGGTCCAGAGCAACCAGGACCTTCCTTATGTTAACAGTGGCCGATCGATCCTTGGTGAACCCAGACTGCGCGGGGTGGATCAGATGCGGCATGATATTGGCCAGGCGCGTGGCTACAATTTTAGACAGGATCTTGACATCAAGATTTAATAGGGATATGGGCCGGTATGAGCCCGGCTCCAGCGGATCTTTCCCTTTCTTCGAGAGAAGCTTGATAATGGCTTGGTTACCCGTCTGGAGATAGGGTCCGCCGTGCCAAATTGAAGAGTACACGTCCACTAGAGTCGGGATCACACCAGGGGAGACTAATTTGTAAAATTCCCCGGAAAGACCATCGGGGCCCGGAGACTTATTGGCTGCAAGATGTTTTATAGTCGACGCAATCTCGTCCGCCGTGATCGGGGCGTTAAGTGTATTTAAATGCTCTTCAGATATTTTGGGGATTTCAGTCCCAGATAGGAAAAAATCAGCTACTGAGCTGTCCATGGCCTCGGAGGCGTACAGCGAGGCGTAGAAATCGCGCATGATCCCCTGCACCCCTTGCGGAGTGGAGTCCACCACTCCCGATTTGTTCCGTAACGAGCCTATGTGCGTGGTGGACATCGGGCCCTTGCATAACCGGGCAAGCAGTTTCCCGGCCTTGTTACCGAAGCGGTGTAATGTCGCCACGAGATGTGCTTTGTGAATCATTTCAACCCTATCTGCCCAAGTGTCAAAGTCCCGTTTAGCCTCAAGCCATGCCGTGCGCACCATGGGGGTGTCAGCCTGTATCAGTGCCCGCTGGGCCGTCGCCAACCGTTCACTAGCCGTTTTGTAGCTGCCATTCGTGTGCCGTTTGAAAGCCGCCGCATAGGAAATAATACGACCTCTCAAGAAGGCCTTCCCCGCCTCCCAGAAGAGGAGAGGGGAGCTGCTGTGTTGTTTATTCGTCGCATAGTAATCATCCCACTCACGACGAAGGTACAGGGCAAAATCCAAATTGTCTTTAAGGTAGGAAGGGAACCTCCAAATTAGGGGGGCTGGGGGGGATTCCGCTAATGGTAGGGATACTGAAACTGGGGAGTGGTCTGAGATCGCGATGTCATGTATGGTGGCGTCGCGCAGGAGGGGGAGGAGGGGGTCCGTGCAGAACAGGTAATCGATTCTAGTAAAACGTTTATGGGGGTGGGAGTAGAAGGAGTATTCCCGATCCGCGGGGTGCGAGTGACGCCAAACATCTGACAGGGAGAGTGAATCTATTAACGACGCTAGCGGAGTGGGGTCAGCTCGCAGGGTGTCGCGCAGTCCCTGCCGGGGCGTGGATTTATCCATAACTGGGTCCATTACCGCGTTGAAGTCGCCGCCCACTATACGGGGGACATCAGGAAGGGAGAGGAGCCGGGCCGCAATTGTGGCGTGGAAGGAGTGGTCCAGGACATTCGGGGCATATATGTTGGATATAACTAACTCAGTGTCATGAAGCCGTATGTGTGCGGATGCATATCGCCCCTCGCTATCCGTGTCTGTGGAAAGAATTTCCACCGGGAGGCGCTTATGGAACAGTATCATCACTCCGGCTTTGCGGCCGGAGGAAGGTGACCCTACTATTTTGCCTACCCAGAGTTTCTCCATGCGCTTCATATCCTCCGCAGGCAGATGCGATTCCTGGATAAGAGCAATGTCCGCCTTTAACCGTTTGAGATGTCGTAAGACTTTCATCCTCTTAACCGGGGATCGAAGGCCCTTAACATTCCACGTCACTATAGGCATGGGACAGGAAAAAGGGGAATTATGCTAGAAGCATGCAGGGTCGGCCTAGCCCCACCCTGGGGCAATGTTATGTAAAACTCCGGAATTATAAGTCTGACCTTAGACAGCTCTCGGAACCATGAGCTCGCATACTGGGGATAGAAGCACACCTTCGTTGGGGGGAGGGGAGAAGGTAGGGAATGTAGGAAAACAGGGGGAAACCGGGCATAAACATACAGTGCAATACGGCAGAATAACAATGTAAGCAGTAAGAACTTCTCTTTTTTCCGCATGTGTACAACACGGAGCCCAGCCCACCAAGCGTGCCCCCGAGTCAAACCATGGTAGTAAACCCACTTCACGGTCCGAGTGGTCAGTATGGCTCAGGTACCCAGCCCTTCTGGCATTCTGGGCAGCCGAGGTGTACAAATCGGAAGAAGAGCAGGAGCACACAGTGTAAAATTACATGAAACAGTAAACAATATACCTAGGCATCGGAACAAACAAAAGAGACATGCCAATAAAACAGAGCAATATAGATATCAAACCTGAGGGAATGACGGGAGTACCCCGAGTCCTCTAAGCCCACGTCCTAGTGGGAACAGGCCCAGACATGAGCCCAGTAGTGCAAATCAGAGACAGTCGGGAGGGTCAGATCAACGGTGAACAGTCGGGCGACCAGAGCTGACCACATCGGCATATCTTTGCCATTTGGCCGGTTCCTTACTGGGGCTCCTTTGATCTAGCGGTCTGGAAAAAGGAAGGGCTTTAGCAGATGAAGAAGAAGAGGGGCCCTGATCCCCCAGGCGAAGTGAGCGAACAAAAGCTTCCGCTTCCTCTGGATCCTGAAACGCCATTTGGTCGCCGTTAGGTGCACGAAGGCGCAACGTCGCCGGATAGGCCAAGGTGAACTTCAAGTGTTCCTGGTGCAGTTTTGAGCATACGGTCTGAAAGGCTTTGCGTCTTTTTGCGACATCCACAGAATAGTCCGCAAATATTAGAACTTTCATGCCCTCAATTTGGAAATTGGAAGTCTGCCGGAATTTTTGTAGGATAGCAGACTTGTCCGCATAATTCAGGTATTTTGCAATGATCGGGCGCGGGGTTTTACGGTCTTCGGAGTATAGCCCCATCCTGTGGGCCCGTTCAACCACACACGTACCATGTAGCCCCAAGGCAGCGGGGATTTTTTTTGCGCAAAGTTCAGGAATGGCAGAGGGGGCAATGTTCTCCGGAATCCCAATAAATCGCAGATTTCTCCGACGCGATCGGTTTTCCAGATCCTCCAACTTATCCATGATGATGCGATTGAGCTTATCCTGAGCCTGTTCAGTTCCCTGCATTTGGTACACCTCATCCTCGATATTGGATATGCGGGATTCAGCCTCATTAAGCCTTTTATAATGTGCCTCCAGCTCCTTCTTTATGCTGGCCATGCCAGCAGCCACCGCTTTCTCCACAGAGGCCAAAATGGTGGGGTTTAGCAGAGCTGCGACAGCCTGAGCTATTTGCTCCGTGGAGGTGCCTAGCCCTGCAGAGGAGAGAGCCAGTGTAGGGGGCTGCTGTGTCGTGCCCGGCTGTGGCGGAGTGATGTCCATGGCTGGGAGCTCTGCGGCCGAGCCGGAGCAGGCCGAGACCGGGGCCTCAATTTGCGGAGGGGCCGGCGGAGGTCGGGACGCGGCCTTCTCGAGGAACCGCTCCATTCGGCCGGATTTAGAACAGCACCGCCGGGTCCCTGGGTGTCGATGGACCTCCGGAGGGGGATTCGAGGCTGATCCTGGGCTGTGGGCAGGTTTTTTTTGCCGATTTTCGGAGGGCACGCCGCGGGAGCTGGAGAGCGCTCACCTACTCCATGCGGCGCCGGAACCGGAAGTGTAATTGAATGTTATTAAAAATGACCATTCCTTTTTAATCTGAAGCTGTTGTAATTTTCTGCAAATACAATGCAATATGGCTACCTGGAGCTGTTCTGTATACAGAATGTGTACTGACCACACCCAAGAAACATTCTTTCCTGCTTGTGTGATTGGCTCACCAATTTTCCCAAGTCAGATTTCTGGCATCCCCTGCAACAAAAATGTCATTTTTGGTGAGATACTCCCAATAGGAACACGTCTAAAGGGATGCAGGGCCAACAGATTTCCTCATTAGTGCCCTGCAACTGCCACAGCTGGTTGATTATCATGAAACAACTCCCATTAGACCCATTAGGCACAGAAGAAACTGAGGAACAAACAGTGATTTCTTCAGAATAACAAAAGGTAGGAATCTGCAAAAAAAGTTTGTTAAAAGTTAAAAGTACAAGTTTGTTGTACTTAGATCACCCAGAGGGGAATGTTTTTTTCTCAACAAAAGTGGAGTTACACTTTAAAGCTGAATCCCAGGAATCCAGCTTATTTAAAAAAAAAATTAGGGCACACTATGAGTTAAGTCCAGTGAGGTGCATGACACCTCCTGGGCTTAGCTCTATTATTTGCATCTAACAGCTTCTTAGTACTCTGGGAAGACAGCTATCCCCCAGGGGGAGTGATGCTGATCCTTTGGAGCTCTGCTTCTTGAACAGGAGAGTTACTGCAGCTGCTATGCCTGCCACCCCTCTCCTCCTGCCCAATCACAGAAGCCTTAGTATTATGTAAAAATATTCACAAAATACAATGGCTTCTATAAATAGTCAGCAGAGGGCAGAGGTGGGCATAGGTGCTGTTTCTTGGCAGAACAATAAACCTGTCAAATGTAATTAAAGGAGAAGTGTGGCCAAAGCTATTTTGCCCATACTTCTCCAATGGATCACAGGAGAGCAATTAGTTCTGCAGAACTGTGCCAACCCCTCCCTCCCCTTTACAGCCCAATGCTCCAGTGAGCACTGGAGGAGAGAGCGGAGAGCCAGTGACTGACAGTCCCAGCTCTCTGCTCAGAGTGGAGGGGGATAACTGAGCAATTAGCGGTGTTTGATCGCTCAGTTCTCACTACAGAGCTGGCGGGGGACAGATGCAGCATCTAGGTGAGTATAAAGGTTTGTTTTTTAAAATCTTGAACGTCTCTTTTAATAGAGAGAAGGCCAGGGAATATCACGAACCTGCTTGAACCTAACTCATAATGTGCCTGGCCAGCAGCAAAAGAGTTTACTCAATGTTTTTATTCCATCTTGTGGTGCTGTGCCAATGTGAATTCTATTCTTGCAGGGGCAGGAACTGACCAGAAACTCTGGTATATATTATAAACTCGGCATGACAAGCTGCAAACAACAACATACACTAGAGAAGGTAAAGAAAGAACGGGGTGCAAGGGGGGACTTTTAAAGGGGTATCATTGTTAGATCAATATGTATGGATAAGACAATGTATTAAAATGTCAAATACGTTTTAACATATTACAACGTTAAAATTGTATTCTCATATGAATACAGAGAACAATACAAAAATATAAATGAAAAAGAAGGCAAGAGGAACATCCCTCACCTTGTGGCCCATCGGCCTTCCGCCTAACCCTTGAGCAACATTCATATAGGTGGGTATGTTTTTGGTTTTGGGACCTCTGGCCCCCCTCGAGATCCTTTACAAATGATATTTCTATGCGTTTTCTATGTACTGATTTTTTCCTCTCTTTGCCTCCATATTTAGTAGTATTTATGATGTCTGTGTATCAATCCAGCTGTCCCTGAAGAAGCAGTCTCCCGCGAAACATGTCAGGCATTTTGGGCACTTTTGTTACTACATCCAGCTGACTATGTTCCAGTATTATTAGTCAGCAAGGGCTTGTTTGAACAACTGTCCCTTCATGTAGAATACCATTGTGCTATTTATGTTATGTTCCTCTTGCTTTCTTTTTCATTTATATTTTTGTATTGTTCTCTGTATTCATATGAGAAAACAATTTTAACGTTGTAATATGTTAATAAAATTCATTTGACATTTTAATACATTGTCTTATCCATACATATTGGTCTAATGATGGTACCCCTTTAAAAGTCCCCCCTTGCCCCCCGTTCTTTCTTTACATTCTCTATACATATTTTGGGACGTAGGTACCTTCATTTTTTGTCTCATCCCTTTGTTGAGTCTATCCCACATTAGTCTATAACAACATACACTAATCAGGTCAAAACTCTTTGGCTAAGTTTTGACGCATTTCACTTACTTTAAACTTCGGGAGCAGTTCGCATGGTCCATTGTAAATAACACAGCTGACAGCCCTTCACACTAACAATTTGTCACTAACAGGGAAATATTATCAAATGCTACTTATTTCCAGAGCAACCCTCCAATGATCCTCCAATATTTGAAGTGGGATTCGTCACCTTGCTAGCCCTTTAGGGCATTGCTAATAGGACTTGTTGAAATTTTTACAGTAGGCTTAACTTTTATCCCTCTCAATAAAGCAGAGAGAAATAGAGAGGAATAGAGATATAACCAGCACTCTTAAATATTGCCTTATGTACAAAATTGGCGAGATGAACAGTAAATCTGCCTGTTGGGTGAGAAAAGACACAGCGGCAAGATTACTCAGTTAATTGTGTTGCACATGGTATGTTTCCTCTACTTCCTTCTGTTTTTATATTAGTTAAATACGCCCCTCATTAGATACTCCCTGACCTTCCATTACCTAGTTGAGTTTTTGTTTTACCATTTTTGAGCAAGTATGCTTTAGAGAGAGAGATTACTTTTTACCATTCAAGAAATAACAGGAAAAACTAATTTGTAATGCCAAACTACTTATAACGTATTCTTAGTCCTGTTGGGGAGTTGACACTGCCTGTGAATCTTCTTGAGCCAGCAAGCTGGCATACTGTCTATACAGACATATATTAGTGTACATAATCGAATCTGACACATTAGTTTACATAATCAAATCTGACATGTGCAGTAAAAGGCCTCTTACACACGATACTCCTGTTTGAGCATCTCCTTTTTTAGCTGTAAATTTCAGGTGTATATGTCTTATTGAAATTTGCACATGCGTGTGCATTTTTGCGCATATGCATTTGCGCTAATTCGTGTCTTTCACACAAATTAGCGTCTTTTTGTGCAAATGTATTCTTGCATTCTTGTAAAATATGCAAATTAGCATTTTTCAGATCAACAGTATGTTTGTATGCGTTCATTTGTTTGCAATTGCGCGTATTTGCACGCATTAAGCATAAATTACTATCCAAAAATGCAGATTTTTCTATTTTGTTCTTACTGAAGAATTCACGGCGCTCATTTATGCACCTGTGTGCATAGGCACATTACAATCAATGGGCTGTATTTTATCTCAGAAAAAAAAAAATAAAAAGCTGTACTGAGCTTTTTTAAGCTGCAGTGTGCAAGAGGCTAAATTGTTTATGTGTTGGCACCACTGCCAAATCAATACTGTTGTAAAATCCAAGGACCTTGCTCTAAGATAAAATATTATAAACCTGCTCCTGCTTGCTGCATAGCTCTGAGTAGCAAACCACTGCAGTGTGAACAGTACCATTGGATATAATGTGCACTAAAAAGCCTTCATCTCAAGTTTATCAATGTGATCATGTCCTTCAACTAGAGAGCTGCAAAAAACATAATACTGTTTACAAGAAGTCATCTTTATTCATTATTAGAGAATATTAAAAACAATGGATATATACTTTACAGATGTTGTTTCTCTTTACAAAATAAATATTCTTGTGTCCTGCATTGCAGTGTTTTTGCAGGCAATACATATTCTTCCATTCATAATAGGAAAGCTCAAATTCCTCTTTGGAATTACATTTTTTAAATATGGATATACCAGATATTGACTTGTTAAATTGGAGTAAAATTGTCCTACTATGCAGGAGTGTATCCTGTACTTTCCAAATTAAATGAACACGCTTGGAATGTCTTGTCGCTCTCTGTGCCAGTTGGTGGGTGGAAACCGCTATTTATAGAAAAGAGGAAGAGGAAGCAAAAAAAGTTATTAAAAAGCAATGAAAATGAGATTATTGCATGTCAATTAATATACCAGGAATAAAAATTCTACACTATTACTCAGTTAAGTTTATGACATACTGTGGTATTCTTGGATTGCTGCTCAATTGCTGCTTTTGCTCTAGGTTACAACACCTTCTTATGTTATGATTAGTCATTCCATTGCCAAAGATAACTTTTCAGTTTTCTTAAAAGTGTTAATCAAGAGTTTCACTGCAGACAACAGTATGGCAGTATGTGTTTGGGAGTATAGTGTGGTCATGGTCTGTCATTTGGCAGACGCAGATTTTCTCTTTCTCATCAGCTTTGACCTTCGTAGTGTAACTAATTATTCTCTGTAGCAGGACAAACTTATGAAACTAATTAACAACACACAACAACGCGGGTGGTATTTCTTGCCCAACAACAGCAAATTGAATAGTAAGATTTTTATTTACTAATAGACAAGTGTGAATTTGAAAATTGATCGTGTGAATTTGACTGAAGCTCCTGAAGAATCAATTTTTTTTCCGCAGCATATTATGTGAGAAACTGAATACTAATTCCTGTATAAAGCACTAAGTAATAGAGCAATGCACATTAGTGAATATATTGTTTCTGGCCTAACAACAATAGTAAAATAATGAGTTGACTTGTTAGGCTGGCCATACATGTTCAATTGTCTTGTACAATTTTCCTTTAAATTTAACAAAAAGCATATAATATCTGGTCAAAGCTAAACAACTAAAAAGCTAATAAGATATGTAGCGCCAAAGGATAAAATAATAAAGCAAAGTGAATATACAGTATCTTACAGAAATAAATCAATAAATAAATAAGTGAGTACCACAATAAAAGTGCACGTGCTAATATATCATGTGATGACGGAATATTTAAATCAAGGTGATAAAAGAATAAAGCTGTGATTAATAATAACTTAATATAAAAATATCACAATAAATTGTCCGTGCTAGTAAAAAATATGAATTAATATAAATAAGTGGAAAATCATCAACAAATGGTGCAAAGTTCATAAAAATAGGTGATCCTTTCTGTGCTGTGCGGATATCAGGTGACCAGGTGCTGGTGCTTTTAATTCAAAAAGTGACTTAGTGCATTGATGATAATGCTGGCCGCTCACCTCCTGGTTTGGCTCACAGATTATAATGAGCCAAACGCGCTTTTTGCACACACAGGTGCTACTAGATAATGGGTAGGCTGCTTCCTCCTGTCCTCCCTCTAGATGAAAATGGCTCAGGTGGGATATGGTGGCCAAACTCGCCGTGTCAGTGACACAGTAACAGGGATGAAGTTGTCACTTCCTCATAACCGTCTCTCCACTGTCATGCATGGGTACATGTATAAAATAAACTAAGCAATCTAGTGCTCTCTGTAATATCTGATTTATTGAGGTAAAAACAGCAAAAAAAACTCACATGGGATGGCACTCGGCCAGTGCAAGAAAAAACAGCAATAATGGGTGCTACAGCGTGTGCAGGCTCCTCCCCCGTACGCGTTACGTTGAATCCACAACCTCCTCAGCAGGGGTGATCTAAACAACGTTCAATTGTATCCAATGAGGTAGGTCCCTGCACTACATGGTTTAAGGTAAATCTGAAGGAAAATCGTACAAGACAATTGAACATGTATGGCCAGCTTTGCTTTTTTTCCCTCTTACTAGCTAGCAAGTTAGAAGTCCAAAATGCAAAGCAGAGATTAGTGAACTTCTGTAAAGTTTGATTAGTTGCGGTTCTGCTTAGAGTAGAACACACTATAGGAAAACATTTTTCCTCATTTTGGATAGAAGGGAGGCTTTTAAACACAGTCAGATGTTTTTTTCACCATCTGTGTCCCATTTCAACATTTTCACTTTACTTGTCCCATAGCCAAACCGGAAGTGAGAGGAATCCTTTTGGGACCCCGAGGTCACCAGAACTAGTGTCCCCATTGGAAGATTTCCCCTCTATTTGTTTTTTGGAGACAACTCAAGATTTTCTTTAGTTTCACTTTCGTTGATGGTAAACAGGACATGTAGAGAGTGAATCTCCTTAAGGGGGGGGGGACAGACAGCAATAAAAACTGACAGGGGTTATAATCCCTCTCCACTCTATCCAAAACTGAAGAAAAAGTTTTGCCTTTAGATATACTTTCACTTTTAAAATATTTGCAAGCCTTCAGAGTTTCCTTTTCCAAACCAAAGTCAATGGGAGTCCAAGTCAGGCATCACAGGGCTGTATTATAAAGCAGTAAATGATGCATTATTGTCCTGAATGGTTTGGGAAGCTCCTGGCAGCCTGGCATGATGAGGCTGAAAAAACAGCTTAAACATCTTCATTTAAACATTCTGCTAGGGTTACTAATCTAGTGGGACCCGGTGGCACAGACAGTCAATCTAGTGGTGCCCAAGCAACAGCAGAAGCATATAAATGATATTCCAAATGGCCAAACGAATGCTGAAATTCAGGTTCACCTCTTGACATCCAAATTCATGAATTGTGGTCCAAATCTAATGCCATCCAAATTCCCAGATCAACCCTGCTCAGAAAAAACCCAGAGGTGGTAAAAAATAAAACAATAAAATGCAGTCAACTGCAGAATGAGCTTCCTCCCTCTTAGTTAGCAGTACCCCACAAGCGCAAATTATTATCGCCTGTTGTAGATGTCTTTTTGATGGTAAGACCCCGGGATTACCTTTTAGATTCTATGATTTTCTCACAGTCTGCATAGACCGAAATCAAAAGACTGTCTAGCCTACATATTTCACTGCCCTTGGCAAAATTAAGCAAGTGTAATTTTGAAATGACAGTGGCTTCAAGTAAGTATATCAATAAAGCTCAAGTTCCTCTTCTTTAGAATTAAAGTCTGGATTATAATTGAATATTTTAGCAGCTGAAGCTCCATCCTAGCAACCACTGATTAAATTCAGTTAAGCTGTATAAAACTTTATTAACTCTATCTATTATAGAACAGTTGCACAAAATACAGTACAGCATCTGAATTGAAGCTTAACTCAATTAATTCAGAAGTTTTTTTTTTTTTTTTTTTACAGGGACTAAAAGTGATCTGATTGCTTCCATGGAAGCTTCAAGTCTCAGTTGTTACCTTCCCTTCTCTCTCCTTTTCGCTAGACTTTAAACCTCTCATATTGGTTGGTTGCAGGAGATGAGTTACGCCTGGGGTGACTGAGTAGGCTGTGGGAATATGGCCTTTTTTTGCATTCATTAATTATTGGTACCATCCCTATGGTTTAGAGTTATTTAGCGTTGGTTTCCATGATTGGAACCCTTGCGGATTATTCTGTAATACCTGATCATTCTTTAGCCCCTGCGTGGGTGATTTATATGCTTGCTTTTGATTTCCTACACTGATTTAAAAAAACAATAAATAAATTGAAACTAAAAAAAAACTTTTTACTGATAAACTATATTGGGACTCTTTGGGGTTGATTTACTAAAGGCAAATAGATTGCACACTTTGCAAAGTGCAAATGCACTCTGCAGATGCAGTTTCTCCAAAAGCTTAGAAAGTGAGATAAAGTGTCACTTTGCAAAGAATACCCAATTACAGGAAAAAAAAAAAGCATTTTTGCTTGCACATAATTGGAGGATGGAAGTCAGCAAAGCTTCTTCTCATTTACTAAGCTCTGGAGCAACTGCTAGTGCACAGTCTAGTTGCCTTTAGTAAATTAACCCCTTTGAAAACATGTTAATTACATGGACATTTTCTATCATTTTTTAGATTTCTGCTATATGCTTCAGATTATTTATATTTAATATACAAATAATTCATATGCACATGGCACTTTGATAAATGTTATACATTCATGTGGGCATATTGCACTAAGATATAGGTTTACTGAGATTGATTGATAAATGTCCACATGCATGACACGTGTATGTGAATATATTGCACCGAGATTACGGTTGATTGTACAAAGTAGATTTATTAGCTGCAGCGCTGTCCTTTATGAACAAAACACTCTCATGTTTGCACCTAAACTCAGAAGATGGCAGGACAAGCTCACTTTTAGTAAGACAACCTTTAAAAACAAAAAAAAAATAAAATCAGGGCTTGTTATGTACAGTATGTATGACTAAATACATTTCAAATGTTATCAGTGTTCTGTAAATGTTTATTGAATTGGAAACACATGAGTGTTCAGTATAGTAATGGACAAATACACAAGGTGTAAGGCAGCAAATACTGTAGGTTATGTATAAACATGTCTGAACTACTTGATGTAAACATTTGAAAAAGTTTACTTCGGTAAAATATTTCATAGATGCTATTCTTAAGCGGAAACCATTATTATTTTGATTGGATCAATTCGATTTTTTTTTTCACAATCTTTATTTATTATATTCGGAAATAAAAAACAACAGCAAAAAAAAAATGAACACACACATGAAAATAATTGGTGCCACAATATTGAGAACCACAAATAATCAAAAAGCCTCATAGTCAAACTATTATCCAGTATACCAAGAAAATAAAGCTCCAGATTATTTTCTTGAAAAGATCGCAACCCGATGGGGACAGCGCAAACCCGACCCCACTGCCTAACTGAAGGAGCTACAGCGGAGCCCCAGGTCCCCGTTTATGACAACTGGCCATTGAATGTGCCCACAAAGTCGCCATGAAGCGGCCGCCCCATTGAGGCGTGGGTCTAACCACGCTAGGTATCTGGAGCATACATATTGATAAACCACCCCCCTATCAAGGAGGTTGGGTAAACATTCACCGTACCCACCAAGAAAGAAAGAGGGGAACAGGATGATTAATTTCAGCATATACAGCATCAATCAGTGGTGAAAGTGGTTCATAAATGATTTCCATCGTGTCTACATCTGTGCCAAGCGAGTCCAAAGGCTTCCTCAGCAAGGAGACATATACAGGTCCCTCTCAAAAAAATTAGCATATTGTGATAAAGTTCATTATTTTCTGTAATGTACTGATAAACATTAGACTTTCATATATTTTAGATTCAATACACACAACTGAAGTAGTGCAAGCCTTTTATTTTTTTAATATTGATGATTTTAGCATACAGCTCATGAAAACCCCAAATTCCTATCTCAAAAAATTAGCATATTTCATCCGACCAATAAAAGAAAAGTGTTTTTAATACAAAAAAAGTCAACCTTCAAATAATTATGTTCAGTTATGCACTCAATACTTGGTCGGGAATCCTTTTGCAGAAATGACTGCTTCAATGCGGCGTGGCATGGAGGCAATCAGCCTGTGGCACTGCTGAGGTGTTATGGAGGCCCAGGATGCTTCGATAGCGGCCTTGAGCTCATCCAGAGTGTTGGGTCTTGCGTCTCTCAACTTTCTCTTCACAACATCCCACAGATTCTCTATGGGGTTCAGGTCAGGAGAGTTGGCAGGCCAATTGAGCACAGTAATACCATGGTCAGTAAACCATTTACCAGTGGTTTTGGCACTGTGAGCAGGTGCCAGGTCATGCTGAAAAATGAAATCTTCATCTCCATAAAGCTTTTCAGCAGATGGAAGCATGAAGTGCTCCAAAATCTCCTGATAGCTAGCTGCATTGACCCTGCCCTTGATAAAACACAGTGGACCAACACCAGCAGCTGACATGGCACCCCAGACCATCACTGACTGTGGGTACTTGACACTGGACTTCAGGCATTTTGGCATTTCCCTCTCCCCAGTCTTCCTCCAGACTCAGTCCACTGCTTCCGCAGGTCCCCCAAGGTCTGGAATCGGTCCTTCTCCACAATCATCCTCAGGGTCCGGTCACCTCTTCTCGTTGTGCAGCGTTTTCTGCCACACTTTTTCCTTCCCAAAGGCTTCCCACTGAGGTGCCTTGATACAGCACTCTGGGAACAGCCTATTTGTTCAGAAATTTCTTTCTGTGTCTTACCCTCTTGCTTGAGGGTGTCAATGATGGCCTTCTGGACAGCAGTCAGGTCGGCAGTCTTGCCCATGATTGCGGTTTTGAGTAATGAACCAGGATGGGAGTTTTTAAAAGCCTCAGGAATCTTTGCAGGTGTTTAGAGTTAATTAGTTGATTCAGATGATTAGGTTAATAGCTCGTTTAGAGAACCTTTTCATGATATGCTAATTTTTTTAGATAGTAATTTTGGGTTTTCATGAGCTGTATGCTAAAATCATCAATATTAAAACAATAAAATGCTTGCACTACTTCAGTTGTGTGTAATGAATCTAAAATATATGAAAGTCTAATGTTTATCAGTACATTACAGAAAATAATGAACTTTATCACAATATGCTAATTTTTGGAGAGGGGCCTGTAGTGTAAAAAAAAGAAGATAAGATTAAAAATAAAATAAATGGGAGTTATGTTCTCTGGTTCGTCTTGATAAGTTGTGCAAATGAGGGGGTCTGTAAGCGCAAGCAGAGCGATATCTAAACTGGAGGTAACCAAGTGTGTCCCTGCGACATACTGTTTCCATGGTGCACAGATAGAATTAAAGCGATCACATCTGTCTTTACAGGTGGCTATCCACTCCTCAGCTTGGATCAATTTGATTTTAAGTGTTTTACTTGTTAAAATGCCTCATTTATATTTAGTTATTTGGATATATCTTTAATTTTACTAAGAAACATTTCCTACATGGTGATTCTCTTATACTATATTTGCAAACTATATTGACTATCTGGTAAGATAACATTTTACAGAGTCATATGAGCATGGTGGTGGTGACGTGGGGCAGGGGTTTGTCTGACCTATTCAACCCTTGCATGTGCTCTGAATATCAGGTTATAAAACCTATTTACAGCAAAGCAGAAACATTTTAACAAAGGTGGTTGAAAGCTGACTCAACTACAATACTTGTGGACAGTAATCATGAACTGTTCATATTTCATGTGTGTGTGTGGAGGTTCCAGGTTAAAGGTGATAGCAGGTATGGTTAGTGATCAAAATATTGATCAAAAGAGGGGATATTGTAAAGGAAATTTGTACACCCTGTGTATTATTGTATTTTATTTTGTATGTATAGAACACTGCACTCATTGTGCACACGGCACTAATAATGTTTTCGTTACATGATTGCATTCTTTAACCACCTCCCACCCGGGCCATTGTACATATACGGCCGGGTGGGAGTCTCGTCCTTCTGAATGGACGTTCCGGAACGTCCTTCAGAAGGAGCGAGATCGCGCCGCCGCGGGCACGCGCAGCGGCGCGATCCCGATGTGCCTGTGTCCCTCGGACACAGCGCAACAAGATGCGTCAGGAGGGCCCTGTGATTGGCCCTCCTGATCACATGACGGCTGTGTCCAATCACAGCCGTCATGCAATGTAAATACAGCCGTTGTAACGGCTTCGATCTCTTCTCCTCCCTGACAGATCCTGTCAGGGAGGAGAAGAAGAGGATCGATACTGGAGCTGGGGTGATCAGTGAGTATTTCTAAGTACTCACTGATCACAGGGGGGGTCTGTGCTGGTAATCAGATGATTGATTACCAGTGCAGCCCTGGGGGGAGGGGATGCCACTAGAGCCACCAGGGATGCCCACCCATGACCACCAGGGATGCCCACCATGGCCACCAGGGATGGCAAACAGCCTGCCAGTAGTGCCCTCCTATCAGTGCTGCCCACCAATGCCATATATCAGTGCTGCCCACCAGTGCCCGTTATTGCCATCCACCAGTGCTGCCCACCAGTGCCCATTATTGCCCACCAGTGCTGCCTATCAGTGCCCATCAGTGCCCCCCATCAGTGCCCATCAGTGCCCCCCATCAGTGCCAATCAGTGCCGCCCATCAGTGCCGATCAGTGCCACCTATCAGTGCCCACCAGTGCCCATCAGTGCCGCCGATCAGTGCCCATCAGTGCTGCCTATCAGTGCCCATCAGCGCTGCCTATCAGTGCCCACCAATGCTACATATCAGTGCTATCTATCAGTGCCACATATCAGTGTCCATCAGTGCTGCATATCATTGCTACCTATCAGTGCCCATCAGTGCTGCATATCAGTGCCACCCCATCAGTGCCACCCCATCAGTGCCACCCAATCAGTGTCTCCTCATCAGTGCCTGTCAGTGCGGCATCATCAGTGCAGGAAAAAACGTATCTATTCACAAAATTTTATAACCTAAACAAAAAAACTTTTTTTTTTTTCAAATTTTTCTGTCTTTTTTTATTTGTGCACCAAAAAAGAAAAAACCTGACAGTGATCAAATACCACCAAAAGAAAGCTCTATTTGGCGGGAAAAAATGACACAAATTTGGTTTAGGTACAATGTTGCATGACCGCGCAATTGTCATTCAAAATGCAACAGCGCTAAAAGCTGAAAATTGGTCTGGGAAGGAAGGGGGTTTAAGTGCCCAGTATTGAGGTAGTTAAAGTCCAGATTCGAATTAGCCTGCCTATGTTACGCCCCTTGTTGCTATACAAGTACAATTGTGGTAATAATGTGATACCTATGTAATCATATGTATAAAAGCCTTCTATTGCATCAAATAAAACAGAACAGTTATTTTGGAATGATGAGGAGTATATCTTTTTGTGTCTGTTCCCTACTGCAGTAGTTATTTGGAACCACAAATGAATATGAGGATAGAAGTTGACTATCTATAAAATGTCCAGAACAGTAACTTACAAAAAAGAAATGAGAACAGCATTTGCATGTTATAATTTTTAGTCCCAACCATAGTAAATAAAGAAAAAAAAAAAAACAGGAAATACAATAAACATGCATTAAATAAAGCATGCAGTGCCTCTAAAAATGATATGCTAATTGGAAAAACATATTGCTCTGACACATTTTCTCAGTGTTTTTTACCCATATTACAATGGATTACTGGGCAACACAGTGGCTAAGTGGTTAGCACCTTTGCCTAGTAGCACTAGGGTTGATTGTTCAAATCCCAACTATTGAACTACCTGCCTTGAGTTTGTTTAT
Source organism: Pelophylax lessonae (assembly GCF_965119305.1). NCBI lineage: Eukaryota > Metazoa > Chordata > Amphibia > Anura > Ranidae > Pelophylax > Pelophylax lessonae. The sequence goes on along the minus strand of NC_138768.1, from coordinate 674,769,741 downwards.
TCTCCCTGTGCCTGCGTGGGTTTCCTCCCACACTCCAAAGACATGCTGATAGGTTAATTGCCCTAGTATGTATATACAGTATATAAATATGAGTTAGGGACCTTAGTATGTAAGCTCCTTGAGAATAGGGACTGATGGGAATGTACAATATATTTGCAAAGTGCTGCCTAAATAGTTGACGCTAATAAGTACCTGAAATTACACAAATTACTGATATTTGCTGAACCTGATTACATATTTTATGGACATATGACAGTTTGGGAATCATATATAATATTTCTTGAAGTAAATAAATGAATAAAGGGATATGTCAGCTTCATCTCTCAAAAATCCCATCTAGATGCCTGAATCTAATAAATGTAACCCAGCTTCAGATGTGGTGCCAAGAATTCATTAGAAGAACACTAGCTGTAGGAAAAAGCATTTTTTACAGTTGTGGTGCCAAAGATGAGCTAATGGGTTAGAAAAATTATTACATACTATATATAACCTTTCATCCCCAGAATTGTCATGGCTATGGGGTTGATTTATTAAAGGCAGATATGCTGTGCACTTTACAAGGGAATTTTCACTTTGCAAGGGAAATGACCTTTAGCTTAGTGAATAAGGTAAAGCTCTGCTGACTTCCGTCATCCATTTATGTGCAAGCAAAAATACTGTTTCTGATTACCAAAATAAATGTGAGTGTGTGTGGTTTTCCAGTAGTTTAGATTTGTAATGTAGAGTAGGGCTCTGGCCTTTTTATTACATTTTAAATGGGAGGCAGGGTTAGCGATTTTGTCATTTTTATGTTGATGTCTGTGTCATTGTTCCTCACTTTCTGTTTGGCTGGCGTAAAAAGTGTGCTAAGTAGGGAATAAGAGAGTAGTAAAAAAATGATAAATAATTACCCTTTCTTATTGTACTAAAATTAGGGTGTGATTATGTAATGCCATCATTTTCCCTGTTGGACAGATTTTCCTCATTTCCTTTCACAGTGACATAACAGTAGGAAGAGGTAAATCTCCCCAAAGGGTAACCCTGACAAAGGTTTAAAGGGTAACTCCACTTTTGTGGGGAATAAAATAGCAAATAAAGAAAAATTTATATAGCGTATACAATTGCGACACAAATCATATTGTAATTGAATGTTGTTAAAAATTACTTTTCCTTTTCAATCTGCAGTTGTTGTAATTTTCTGAAAATGAAATGCAATATGTGTACTGACCACACCCCAGAAACATAATTTCCTGCTTGTGTGATTGGCTCACCAATTTTCCCAGAAGTCTGCCTATGATACAAGTCAGATTTCTGGCATCCCCTGCAACAAAAATGTCATTTTTCGTGAGATACTCCCAATACGTACAAAAGGGATGCAGGCCCAGCAGCTTTCCTCATTAGAGCACTGCAGCTGCCACAGCTGAGAGATAAAAATCAGGAGAGCAGCCTACCGACCTAGTGACAGCCATGACTTCCTCCATAGGGAGTGATAGCCACCTAGGAACAGGAAGTATGTTATTAGCAGGGTTTCCAGGTATAAATAAAGGTAAAGCATTAAACTAATACAGTCACCATATCTAAGGAGTGGTTCTCTGCGATATATACTTTTTTTGGGGGGGGGGGGGTCGTTGGTTAAGCTGTGCTTTAAAAAATAACCCTGCATGGCCATATAATGTTGCATATCAGTTTACAGTTACTGTCAGGTAATCTAATAAAATAACCACTAGGAGAGAAAGCTATCCTGATGACATACTGTAAAACTGATTGCAGCATTTGTGAGGCTGTTTCAGCACCTACATGATCCAGTGTTATTCTTACATTATTGTGTTTATTGTGGATAGATACTCTAAAACCAAATGTGTCAAACAGAGCAATATTACACTGTTGTATGGCTGGATGAAATAGAGTAATTTTTTGTAAGTGGTTGCTGCCCTGATTCATTCTATATACATATACAACTAAATGCCAGTAAGAGTCAGGAGCGCTCAGAATTGCTTTTTTACAAGACAATTAGGTTAATTAGTCAAAATGACTGTATCCATTGTAAATTTAGTATTACCTTGTAATACTAAACAGGGCACCAATCGACATTTCCAAACACTCTTTTCATTAAGACAGATTCCTATAGGCAATAGGCAAACTACTATCAAAAAAGGGATGAGAATGCCATAGGGGGGATGTGTATGTACCAATGCAAAAAAAAAAAAACAAGACTTTAAAAATAGTGAACTACGACATGAGAGCCTGTGGCTTTGAGGGCAACATTGACACAGATTCTTCAAATAACTTACTTGGGGGATGCCCTAAAGCTGTATGTAGTGTTACAGAACAGTATGATTTTTCACAGACAGCACATACTGTATTTTTTTTGTGAAATGTATTTTCTTTCATCCAAAATTAGCTTGCCTTAAACAAATCAGCTTTGTCTTTTCTTCTACCATTTTTGTTGCTTTTTTGTCCCTTGTCACAAATCACGGATATGAATATATTTTTAATTATATGCACCTACAATTTATATATATTTTTTATTTTTTATTAGATGATTGTTGGCTAGATGTGCCATCACCACTTCACACATTTTAATGGATTCGTCCCTGTTGGAAGCTTGGTCTGCACTTCAGTTGCCCCTGTGGTCTGTGTGGGTTACTTTGTCACAGCGCTCAACCAATCTATTGGGTGATATAGAACTCAATAAATGTGAAATTAGTGACAAACAACACTGGCTAGTACATAAAAGATGAACATATATATATATATATGCGGTGTGTGCAAATGGCACACTATCGGTGTCAAATGAATATAAATGAACCCCAAGTGCAATAAATTAATAAAAACTCAAATAGCAACAATTCCCCATGAGAGTTTTTCCTTGTTGTCTCAATATGATCTATGGGAGCTACGCTTCTGGGCTTTGAGATCACTCTAAGGTAGATGGCTTATATTCGGTTGGAATAATACAGTGGAAATTGAAACTACTTGGTTTAGTCGCCCATTTAACACCCTGTCCTTAACCTGTGAATCAAGCCCTGAACCGACCCCCTATAATCAAGGGGAAAACAGTTTGCACACATCGGGTGGCCCTGTATCTTGGTGGAGGTGCTGGATATTAGAAGAAGTGTAAGTACAGGATCTATCAGAAATTCCATACCAAAATTTGGACGGTGTTATCTGGACTGATTTTTATAAACCTATTCACCATCTGTTGTTTGAATCTATTGTTTGCACTACATTTATTCAATCAGTCACTCTGCACTTCAGGACCACATTTCTTTATATATATTTATATTTGTATGCACATATTATATGTGATTGTTGCTATTTGAGTTTTTATTAATTTATTGCACTTGGTGGTTCATTTATTTATTTTTTTTCCAAAAAGCATTTATATTCATTTGACACCGATAGTGTGCCATTTGCTCACACCGCATATATATATATATATATATATATATATATATATATATATATATATATATATATATATATGTGTTCATATTTTATGTACTAGGCAGTGTTGTTTGTCACTAATTTCACATTTATATGATGTGGTTCTATATCACCCAATAGATTGGTTGAGCGCAGCCAGTATATATCAATATATAATTCTTTTCATATCTCACGTTTTACGTTTACGTTGTGGCTCCCAATTTTGATTCTTATATATTTTTATAATTTTCACTTAATATAGATTCTTTATACTCACCATTTTCCACTGCGCGGGTACTGCTGGTACTTAACACCAATATTTTACATTTACTTTGTCACAGCCCCCGGGATAGACGTCCCCTATTTTTTAAGCTGACCTGTGAACCATTTACTCTATACAATATCATTATTCTGGCATTTTCTTACTCTTTTAGACAATTTTAATTAATCTACTCCTGAGGAAGAGGACATTGATCCATAAACTAGTCATAGGATTGTATGGATCTTTTGACCGCAATATACTGTGTAATTATGTATTTCTGTCTGAAATCTAACATCATGTATACAAATACCAAGATCTATGAATTTATATTGTTTTTTTATGTTAATTTATTATGAATCAGCTCAATATCCTTTTTATATTTGGAATTTTGTGTTTAATTACTGTATATATGAAATATTTTACCATGAAATAAACTTGTAATCATGTGTACCAAATATGTTATAATGTGGATCTTATCTGCCTCATGTAAAGTCCCATGACCAATGTATTTTTTATTGTATTTAAATAAATCAGAAGCACCCCAAATTGATTAGTTCAGTTTGAAAAAAAGTATTTTTTTCCCGGTAGTTTTAGCAGCAACAGATGCTTTTTCATCAAGCAATAAGAGCCCCCCTTTGACCAGCGGATAGAAACTAGCCAGTAGCCCCCTAAGACTATCCCTGTGCTCACTGATGCAAAACTGTGGTACAGCAGTGTAAAACTGCCCTGCAGCAGGACATCCTAATGATGGAGAATTGTCTAAAATATACTAGAGAAAAAGTACAGGCAGATGTTTTATTACAAGAATTTAGAGACCAAGAATGACACAGCAGTGTAAAACAAGCCAGCAGCAAGACACAATTTTTAAACACAGATAAGAGGCCTAACTGGTGTATGCCTAACTTCTACTTTACTATGGGGATAGTGAGTGAATGTGACTGATATACTTTGAGGTGGTTTAGGTGCATACTTTTCTTGAACTTAGTGTTTTCTTTCAAACAGTGCAGCAGTGTAAAGTAAATGAAAGTCAGATCCAAGAACATATGGTCATTAGTAAATTAATGCTGTACTTTGAGCACCCCAAACTTAAAAATGCCCTATTAACATTAAATACAAATTAAAAAAAAAAACCCTGACAAAAAAAAAGCTTTGCAACAAAAAAAAAAAGTTTTCGTTGGATAAGACAGCAGCTGAAAGGGACTGCTGACCTTAAATTAACCACAAAATAAATGAAAAAACAAAAAAGCCACAATAATAATAACAAAAAAGGTATTACCCAAAAATCTAGCAATCAAAATTAAAAATGTAAGTATAATTTACTTACTAAACCTAACTTCTGCCTATTCAATTTTCATCTTTACCTACAAAAAAAGCTTCAAATAAGATGACTGACTGATTAGTGCTGCCTATTTAAAGTGAAGGGACTGGCTTATATAAAACTCCCCTTATTGCCCATAACTTAAAGGTCATGCAGTGGATTATGGTTTTATTTCTTCTGGGCATATCAGCACATCAACTTGCCTGACAGCAAATCTCAAACCCACAGGATTCTTCTCAAACCAATTGGTAGTAGTAAACCTTAATCTCACCCCTACTTCTCAGCACTAATGAAATATCACCTGAGAGTTCATAAAAGTGCTGGAGTTCCACTTCAGATAAGCATCACGTCTTCCCAATAAGATTTGCTCTCTTGTCTTAACAGTTCAGTCTGTCACGTTGAACATGCCTAGAAAGTGTATAAACTGCTGTTCTTCCCCACATTGCAAAACCCTAAAACCATCTTCATTTCCCAAAAGGATTATTTACTAAACTAAGGAAAATCCCCTATGTAGGTGGGAACACGGAACTATCTTTCAGTGTGGGTTTTTTGTTCCAGTATCATTTATTATATAGGCCACATATACATCATCAAAAAAAAGAAAAAAATGACTAGCGCTTCATCACACATCTGGAGACACTTTCACTCTCCATCAACTGTAATCATACATTTTAAACTTAAATTAATTGTAAGATTTACAAGTGGACTGCCACCTTGGTCTTAAAACTCCAATTGGATAGACAGTTCTAAGTACCTTGTCAATGGTGTAAGCAGAATTTCATCTCTTTGTATTATACACTTGCTGATGTAGACAGCAGCTGTAGGGCACCCAGCTGCAGCAGTGGCTCTTAAACCGATATTCAATGTTAAGTGTGTGATAATACTCTTTTCTGAGTCAATAAAGGCTGATTAATTATATATTATATAAATTAGGAAATGTCACATGTAGGCAAACATTTCTTTCTATCCTGGAGCACTGATTATCAGATTGTACTAGACAATATGTAAAGGGGAATATCTAAAGGATGTCATTAGGATGCGCTGTTTAACAAATCATGAAACAATGTAATGACATAATTGCCAAAGATGTATTTGAAATACGAAGTGTAATTACTGGTAGTTTGTGAGTACTTCTATGTTTTGGAGTCCTGCAAATCTACACTGGGATTTAAAGGTTGGATGCTCTACTGGAGGTTACCAAGATTCCCTACCAGAGAGTGTGCTATTCATGTATATTTAGAAAGACAACTTAAAGGTTTAGCCTGCACTAAATGGTTCACCATTACAATACAATTTCTCCAGCATTCCATCATCCCCAGTACATTAGAAGACACTGCTCAGGTTTTTAAAAAGAAGCTCAATTTCAGTGGCATAACTGTAGACTATGTGGCCCCCTCCCATAAAGCAGCTTCTTTTTTTAATAGTGACCTAAAAAACTGCATACCTCCTAGCTTTTGAGATGGGAAGAAGGGACACCTTTTAGTAAAAGTATGTAGGCATAGGACACACACCCTGTCACCCTCCTAAAAAGAGAATTATCCCAAAAGAAAATTAGTTAAACCCACAAGTGCTTTTTCTTTATCACTACTATTCCTTTGCAGCAATTTATAAACTGGATGAAAGGTAATATCACTGGGAAACACTTTTTGATACATAAGTAGTTCATTTTTATATACGACTATATAGGTCAGACCAAAATGAGGGCAAGTGAAGAGGAAAGAGGGACAGAGGGCTTTGTTCCAAATCAGGGAAAGTCCCTTGAAATCAGGGACATTTGGCAGCTATGTAAATTTTATACCTATAGCTAATAATAACTAATATGTAATAGTAGTTACAATCCACCCAGCACTACGTTCATTGTATTAAATAAAAAGATGTGACAGTATTACAGAGGGTGTGTTTCATATTTACTTAAAGCAGAGCTCCAGTCCCCTCACCAAAAAATTAAAAATCAGCAGTATAAATACTGTAGCTACTGATTTTTATTAGGACACTTACCTGTCCAGGGATCCACGATGTCGGCACCCCAGCCACTTTTTCAATCAGCTCTTGGGTGCTGCTGCTGCCCCCACCTTTTGTAAGGGAAACTAGCAGTGAAGCCATTCACCAGATTCTTTCCCTCGTTTAAACATCCTGTTACATTCAGAACTTTTCATAATGGTGGAGTGTCCACATCAGATCACCTTTAGTGCAGCTGAGCCAAGAGACCTGAAGTTGTTAACATCTGCAGTACTGGAAGTTCAAAAATAGGAAAAGGACAGGACAGCCCTGCAGTGAGGATTTCTACAGAACCCAGTAACCTGCATATCATGGGATATACTTCAATACAGGTAAGTAATGTGACAAAAAATAAAAAGAAGGATTTGAAAAAAAAAAGTGCCAGGTTTTAAACAAATAATCATAATAACCTAGGTGGATGCAGCATTAGTTTGATGCTGCATCTGTTCCCAGTCACCTCTAAGGCCAGGACTGAGCAATCAAACACCACTGATCTCTCAATTCTTGGTTTTCACTAAGCAGAGAATGGCGACTGTCGGTCACCAGCTTTCTTCTCTGCCTCTTCTGCAGTGCCAGACTGTAAAGAGGTAGGGAGTGATTGGCTCAGGCTGGGCCAAGTGCTGGTTAGGCATGGGCACAGATCCCAATGTTATTGTCAAAATCCCTGTAGAGCCTGGATCAGCTCTGTGACATAGGCCGACAGCAGGATTAAGCCCTCTGTTGGCTGAATCTGTCACTGGAGTGCAGAGCTAACACCCTTGACCCACTGGAGAAGTATATCCAGAAGTGCTTTGGACAGACTTCTCCTTTAACTAAAATGCAGCTTTAGAGGGTAGGTAGGGTCAGTGTAGCTGATCATTTCCCTTTTAGTGACTTACCATGCTTTGTTCTGCACTGTGTCTCTGCATGGAGGCAGGGTTTTGCTTCCTCATGCAGGAGTTGTCCTTCAAATAACTGCTGACCTAATGGCTTGTGGGTAGTATTCTAGAAGCAGCAAAAGTAGTAAGGCAACACAAATCAGTCAAATGAATGGAGCAGAAACAGGGAGATAATTGCACTGCAGGTCCTCAGGTGCAGCTTTTTGACCATCCAGCTCTCGGGAAAACAGTGAGCTGCTCAGTAATGACATTACTAAATCTTATTCCTAATTCGGTGAGACTCTGGGGTTGATTTATTAAAACTGGAGTATAGAAAAACTGGCGCAGCTCTGCATAGAAACCAATCAGCCTCCAGTTTTTTTTGTCAAAGCTTAATTGAACACACTGAAGTTAGAAGCTGATTGGCTACCATACACAGCCGCACCAGATTTTGCACTTTCCAGTTTTTGTAAATCAATCCCAATCAGTCAGAGTCAGCAGTGCATTATAGCTCTATGAGGCTCTAGGCCAGGGGTCTGCAAACTATGGCCCTCCAATTGTTCAGGAACTACAATTCCCATCATACCTAGTCATGTCTGTGAATGTCAGAGTTTTACAATGCCTCATGGGATGTGTAGTTCTGCAACAGCTGGAGGGCCTTAGTTTGAGGATCCCTGAGGATACAGAGGGCTGTAGTTTGAGGATCTAGGCACATAAGTGCTTTACTAATTTTCAACTGCATTTTTGGAGTACAGCTTAGTCACATATAACATGTCTAGATGCTCCATGTAAGAGCAATTGTTCACCTTTTAAGTTCAGGTCCACTTTAACCTAGCAGACTTTTTCCTCGGAAAAGACAAAATTTCTATTGATTTGCTTTCGCAAGTGCCATAAATACAGAGAAACCCTAAAAAATACAATCACTTTGGTGGAAAAGCTGAAAAACGTCTAGAATAATTGGGACTATGAAGTGCAAAACATAGATTTTTTTTTAACAGAAAACATTGATTTTAGGGGGAAACTCTCTATATTAATACAACAAACAGAAAACTTTGCAATGAATATTAAATGTGCACTGAAAACAGAAACTTAGGTATATCTGAGATACACCGACACATGCCAGTTGGTAAATCTGTGTTGCACTTATATAAATGTAATGAGATTGAGAATACACTATGCTAAAACAAAAGTTTGGAAAAGCAGAGCTGCCAGCTACAAAACTAAGGAGAGTTAGAAATATGATAAATTGAAAAGCTCAGAATAACTCTTTATTCTAATTCTAAATATTCAGTATGTGTGAGGCATAGTACTGCAGTGATCACAGTCCGATGTACCAGCAGCGATCAGCTTCATTTTTACAGAATGCCGGCATTTATTGGAAAAGCAAAGTCATGATGCCACTTTGTTTGATTCCATTGTGCATTTCTCCTGGCAGTACCAGATAACCCTGACAAAGACTCTTACAGAGAGGAATGTTGCTCAAGAGTGCTGTAATGCTGTACACAGAAAGACATAGATTGGTGTATTGTACAGGTGCTCTCAGTTACATTGTTCAGTTATTAAACCTCGGAAGACACTCTTCAGAGTTGAAATACATTATTCATTTACACTTATAATAGAATTAGTTTTCCTCTTCCTGTTATTATATAATTAAATGTTAGTATGTTGCATTAGCCCATTATTTTCAATACGTGGCATTTAAGGGAAAACGAACAATACCCCCACCCCTTACATATTCTAAGCTTGTCACATAGCAGCAACAGTATAATGAGCACATGTTTAGTGGCGCTTGGTGTACATTGCTAGAATAGTATGAAGAAAAACTATGTTAGTCAAATTATGAATTAATTCTTTTGAATCATAATATATAGTCTCAGCAAAAGCTCAATATGATCAGTGGCCTGTGAGCCACATGTCACTCTCAGTTAGGTTTGTTGTTGCTCACAAGAGTCAGATCTGCTTTTCTGTGATATTTATATATAACATTTGCAGTATTATTAACCAGCGTCCCAAAGTTATCTGATACAGTTGCTTATATCCCATATACTGTACAGTTCACCAGTGCATGTATCAGCTTTGGTGGCTGCCTTCATTTTTACTCTTTTCAAGGCAGTTTTGTTTATGCCTTTGTGTTTGCAAGTGTACGCCATGTTTACTGTGCAATGTAATACAAGTTTGCTTTAAGATGGGTTGGTGGGATTCCTGTATATACCAATAGCTGTTTTTTCTTCTTGTGTAGCAAAATTGGATGCAATTACACGGGACCTTTTGTTTTGCCCTCCTCCAGTCCAAAGTTGCAGGAGATGAGAGAGATTGAATTTGACGGACGTCTTTTTCAACCTTATCAACTATCTAACCATGATCATTAATATGGTTTTATTTAAATACTTTCACGTTTGATAACAGGCTCTAATCTCATAAATTTCTTTATCAAATTACTTGGGGTTGATTAACTAAAGGCAAATAAGCTGTTCAGTTTGAAGGGAATGTTCCCAAGAGCTTGGCAAAAGTTATATGAATAAAGCCGGCACACGAAAAGGCTTCTTCCAAGTAAAATTTTTTATTCCAACATGGATAGCGGTGACAACATGACAAATCTGACGCGTTTCGGCTTTACGCCTTCCTCATAGCTTGGCAAAAGTGTTGAATTTCACTATGCAAATTATACCCAATCACATGCTAGGAAAATAAATAAAAACAGCATTTTTACTTGCACATAATTGGATGATAGCTGTTAGCAGAGCTTCACCTCATTCACCAAGCTTTTGGGATAATTCCCTTGCAAAGTGAAACTTCCCTTGGAAAATGAAGTCATTTTGACTTTAGCAAATCAACCTCATAACAAAGTTTCACATTTTAACATCTGAAAACTTTATTAAGTACTTTTTGTCTGATGTTGCCCAGAGGTCACATTACCAATGCATGGCAGGGCTATATTTTTAAAGTGAGTTTATAGCTATCATATTGGAAGCATCTGTTCGGCTCCCATTTTAGAGCTGAGAGGTTAATTGTATTTTTTCAGCTAGACATTTTAAAGAGGAATTTCAGTTCCTTTTTGTGTGGCTCCGCTCCCCCCTCTTGGTGCTTGTGCAGATGTGCCAAATGAATATGCCTGGCCTTCAAGTTCTTGTAGAGTCCTTCGGCACATTAAAGGTGAAGAATTATTGGGGCTTCCATATTAGCCATTTTTGATTATGCACAGGGGGAAGACGCTGTGCAGATTCTGGTGGAGGCACAAACATTCTTGCCTACTACCTAGGCAACAAATGCAAAGTGCTGCTTCGTTTAGGGTGAATGTCCGTTAAGTGCTAGCTAGTTTTAGGATTACTTTTAGTCAAATACTAAAATTGCTATGCTAACTACCATTTAGATACACTAGAAGTGCTGGCATCTAAAAAAAAAAAAAAAAAGTGCATAACGACTTGGCCATGTTGCTTTTGGAGAAGTATAGAGCTGCTGAAGAGGGAAAGGTAGTGAGCAGCCATGCTGTGTGCTCTGACCTAGAGAGGACAAATTCTTGACCATTAAATGAAGCATGCATTTGAAATTTCTATTGACTGAAGTCCCTTCAACACTAAGTGATCTTTTATTTAGTTGATAGATAAATATTATTAAATATAATAATATTTAAAGCAGAATAAATATATAGTTGTGGGTTGACTGCATGCGTTTGTGTAAGTGGATACATTTATTATTTCCTCTGTACATTTCCCTATATTTAATTCTCTTTAATTGGCATCTTTTATATCTTTAGTTCAGAAGATTTAGATTTTTACATATTATATGTGTACAACATTTTACATTATTTAATTTCCCTTGTTCATCTTGAATTTTTAAAAGTATATAATGGGGCAATAAACTCACCATCACATTAATGGGTCAGTGGTCAGGGGGGGGGATATGATGGTGTAGGCCAAAAATGTGACCATTCATGTTGTGTTGGGAATTCGCATTACACAGTGTAGAGAGTTTTTCTCTTACAGATCTTACAGATTTATTATAAACTTATAAAAACCTCATTTGGAAGACTCAGATTTGCAAGTATAGATACTGCGAAATATTAATGAATCCTAATTTAACTTGGCAGCTTAAAGTGTTACTAATTCCACAACAGTAAAATCAATCTGTATATGCAGTAAAATCAGTCTGTATATGCAGTAAAGCATGCTTGTTATACTCATTGTGGAACCTAAGGGGTTATTCCTCATCAATCTGTAAAAAGGCTGCTTGATCCTATCTTCTCTGATCCTTCCCTTCTTTTACTGTCTCCAATCCATCTGCTGATAGTACAGAGCCCTAGGAGGCACTCTGCACATGCTTAGTTAGAAGTGTATTGCTACAGAGTTTTTTTGGGGTGCATTTGATTAGCACAGGGCCAATCAGCACTGTCCAGACAGAGGGTCAGAGGTAATGCAGCCCCATAGGACAGTCAGAGAATAATGAAAACCCCTCCTAAAAGATATAACCAGTGCTGGGCTGAACACTGATAGAAGCCACAAGTCTACTATATATTGATGAAGTATGTAATGTACAGTATTGGGTATATAGTGCAAGAATCTGTAAGGAGTGTTACAGTCAATATCGGGTTTAGGATACATGCGAGGGCAGGGGTCCAGGGTGTGTAATGCAGTGTGTGCAAGGGCCAGGAATATCTAATGCATAGAGTGCTGTAGTCAGTGCAGGGTTTAGGAGTGCGCAATGGCACAGAATGCAGGGGAAGGGAGTGTGTATGCATAGTAGTTAGGAGTACAAAGCAAAAAGAATGCAGGGGTAATGAGAGTGTAAAAGTCCAACTACACTCTTCCCCATCCCATCTGATATCCCCCACCCCCCTCGATTCCCCACTCCCAACATAAATCCTCTTCAGCTCTAAGCACAAACCTTCCCTACCCCAATCCCCCTCCTAGAATAAATCCTCCCCTCATTAGCCCATATTTACGTTGGTGCGGTTTGACCAACCGGTCAAATTGGAGCAAATTTCCAGCAATTGCACCGTCTGAATCGGTGTGATGTAGTTTCTGTACTACTTTTGGCGAGTTCGGGGGACAATTCCTATAGACGTCTGTGCAGGAACCCACACAAATGTCTATGAAATTGCCCCTGAAGTTGGACTGAAATGCCAGCTTGAAATCGATTTTAAAACGGCCTCTATGTGAACCTGGGCTAGATCCTCCCTCTCAGCACAATCTCCCATTGCCGTAGAAATCCTCCCCCACCCAGATCCCCTCTCTAAATCCCCCCAGCACAAATCGTCTTTTTCCCCAATCCTCCTTTCTAGCACCACAAATACCCCTGCAATTTATTCTACCAGCAAAATGTATTTTCCCCCTCAACCCCAAACCCCTTTCTAGCACAAATGCTCCTCCTGACAGCATACATCTTTTCCCCACTTCTAGCACAAATCCAGTCCCCCAAATCCCCTCTCCCAGCACAAATCCTCTGCCTACTTCTAGCACAAATCAATTCCCCCATCTGAGCCAAACCCTTCTTCCCCCTCTCAAAGCACAAATGCTCTTCCCAGTTCTATTACAAATCCTCCCACCCAAAGCCCCTCCCCAACACAAGTTCTCTCCCCCTATTGCTAAAAATGCATACCTGCCAACCATCTCATTTCTGGCGGGACCTTTCTGAGATTTGACCAAAATTCTGGTATTCCAAGTAGCTGTGCAGACTACTGAATGGTTGTTTAAGCATGCAAATTTAAAGTGATGCTGGATAAGGTTAAAGAACAAAATGATTGGAGGCATTCAAAGCCAATAGCTGTGGTAGTCCAGCCAGCAACAATACAGATCAGGAGGAATGGTGACATCCAGATAAGGGAATAGCTAAGAGTACAGAGCACTATATATTGAAGCAAAATTTCTACCACTTCTACATATAACAGCTTCCCGCTGTCAGTGCTTCTTAGGGACACATTGATGCTGGCACCTGCTGTGTGCCTTGCAACCACTACTTTCACCACTGCATTCACTAACACATTGCTTACATGACTGGGAATCCCTGGCAATGTAAGCAACGGGTGGGGATAGCAGTGACATCACTGCCCACATTTGGTCAATTATGTCACTACTATCCCTTTATAGATAAAGAATGCTTAGGGAGCTGTCATTCTTCAAGCAGTACTGTCGAAATCAGTTAGGGCTAGTTAGGTTTGTCGTGTCCATCACGTTAACGCTAGGTCTGTTAGGTCTGTCAGATTTTTGATTTCTGTAAGTAGGTATAGTGATTGACAATGGATTGGCAATGAGAGATACTGTTTTTTTTTTGTTTTTTGTTTTTTATTTAAAGACTTGGTAAATGTTTGAGTGTCTTTATTTCTAGGTTACATTTTTGTGACGGTCTTTATTTCTAGGTTTAATTTTTTTATGAATGAGTATGGGTACTATGTACCCCTTATTCATTCCTGTGGGAAAGGGAGGGTGGTATTTAGGGGCCCCCTTATTTTTAAAGCACCCTGCTAGCAAACCCATGTAGCCACTGGGCCAGGGTTGAAGGTAAGATGCCCTGGTCCTTAATATAGAGACAAGGTGCTTTTCCAGAGGGTCCCCCCAGACAAGGAAACCCCCATCCCCCTTATGCTAAGGGCATGTGTTCTTGTAGAGTTAAAGACGGTGTGTGTGAAGGATTCTGAGTGCATTTAAAAAAAAATAGAAGCCAGAAGAGAAATCTCCTTTTGCCAGCAACATAAAACATTTTTCCATTGTACATATTGGTGCTTTAGGCACTTCCTGTTCAGCCTATTGTAAAATGATGGCTGGGCAGATTTTCTCTAGGATGAGAAGCAGCAGGATCTGTGACTCCTGTCCACTGGACACAGTGGGACTGGAATATCGGTACAAAGCTGCTGTGTTTGGCCCAGGTACCATGTGATTGCTGTGACCAATCACAGCGATCGCATGCTCACCAAACAAATAATGGCCCTAAATGGCAACCATTCATGATTCATTATCAAAGTGGTTATAAAGGCAGAAGGTTTTATGTTAATGCATTCTATGCATTAAGATAAATAGCCTTTTGTGTGCAACACCCCCTCCCCCCAGCCCCCCTAGTACTTACGTGAGCCCCACCTCTATCCAGCGATGTCCACAAGTTTCTCAGCAGTCCGGGACTCTCCCTCCTGATTGGCTGAGACATAGCAGCGGTGCCATTTTCTCCGGCTGCTGTCAATCAAACTCACTTAGCCAATCAGGAGAGAGAGGGCAGAGCCGAACAGAGGCTCTGTGTCTGAATGGATACACGGAGCTGCAGCTCAGCTCGGGTGCCCCCATAGAAACCTGCTTGCTGGGGGGGGGGGGGGCACTCAAGAAAAGGGAGGGGCCACGAGCACCAGCCAGGGACCTGAGAAGAGAAGGATCTGGGCTGCCTGTGCAAAACCAACTGCAGAGAGCAGGTAAGTAAACAATGTTTATTATTTTAATATAAAAAAATTAGGCTTTAGTATCACTTTAACTAATGAAACATTAAACACAATAGGCTAGGTGGGACTTTAAGTGAGACCCCAGCAGGTAGTGCCCGGCGTCTCTATCCCTATATCAAGAAAAAAATGAGGTTGAAGGATTATAAGAGGTGCATGAAAGTCAGCCAGCCCCCAGTCTGATGTACTCACCCTCCAGTCTGTCACCAACCAAGTAGACCTGTCTCTTGATACAAAGAACAGGGGTTTAGTTGACACACATTTGCAAACGCATGTGTAAGCTGCAGAGCCACTTCACGGCACCCTGTTAAATCTGCAGTCCTAACACTCCTAATTTAGTGTCTCCACACTGGAAGCACATGGCTGCTAATGGATGGATGGGGGAACAGGTGGGAGGGAGACAGCCCAACCTCCCCCAACCCACCCTCATCCATGACTGGTCTGTTGTCTCAAAACTCAAATAACTAAGTTGTAACGATGGTACAAATTGGAAAGGACCAGCTGAGAAGCATTACACCTCCATCCTCTTGGTGGATGCAGTATAAAGACAGATAGGGATTTTATATATGGGGCATGGCCTGTAAAGCACGATGCCTTTCAATCCCTAATTTCCTATTTGGGACTTTATGTGAGACAAGCAGGTCATGCTATTGGTCTCCATCCCTGTATATGGAAAAATAAGTTCAAATCAAACCCCCATCCATCCATTAGCAGCCATGTGCTTCCAGTGTGGAGACACTAAATTAGGAGTGTTAGGACTGCAGATTTAACAGGGTGCCGTGAAGTGGCTCTGCAGCTTACACATGCGTTTGCAAATGTTAGTCAACTAAACCCCTGTTCTTTGTATCAAGAGACAGGTCTACTTGGTTGGTGACAGACTGGAGGGTGAGTACATCAGACTGGGGGCTGGCTGACTTTCATGCACCTCTTATAATCCTTCAACCTCAGTTTTTTCACTTTAACTATTGTGATGCTGTGACTGGTCAGAGTGATCACATGGTGTACAGGGCCAATCACAGTGGCTCTGTACTATATGATATCTGTGACCAGTCACTGCATCACAATAGTAAACAAAAGTGAAAAAACACATGAATGAAAGCCATTCATGACAGTTAAAATGATTGGTGTTACAGTGATAATCACTGTAACATGCAATCAGAGTGTAAAAAAAAACCCAATCATCTTACCAAAGTAGTACAGTGTCAATGGTGTCAATGGTGACACTGCACTACTCTAGTGAAAAAATATTGTAACACCAAACCCAGAGCAGTTGGGCTAATCTCTAGTCCAGACAGGAAATAAAGGTGGTCTTGAAATAGCTACTGCGTCTTTAAAAAGATATATTGTGTAGATGCAAGTTTGCCGGAAATTTAGACACCTGCTACTCACAATATGTACAAATAGCAGGGAGACCTGTCTTGAAGTTTTATTGAAGTAAAATTTGCAAAAGCCACTGATAGGTAGGGTTTTTTATAACAAAAGAGCCCATTGTAGTCTTTTCTGTCAAAAAATGCCTCCCCCCTGTCTGTCAGTAGTAATGCAATCTGAGCCGCATGTGTGCAGCTCAGACCACATTTATGGCACCTGATCTGTGCCACAGTGATGTGACTCCGGTTTTGTATCCAGGAATGATGTCATCGCAGCCCAAGTGAAGTCATCATGAGTCCAAGAGACGGAACCCGGAAGGAAGACCAGGCAAAGCTGGATGTGCCCGGGACTCGGGGAACTGGAGAAAGTGCAGAGAAGGGCAACCAAACTGATAAGAGGCATGGAGGAGCTCAGCTATGAGAAAAGATTAGAGGAACTGAATTTATTCTCTCTTGAGAAGAGGAGATTAAGGGGGGATATTATCAACATGTATAAATACATAAGGGGTCCATATAGTGAACTTGGTGTTGAATTATTCAGTTTAAGGTCAGATAGAGGACAAGGGGGTACTCTTTAAGTCTAGAGGAAAAGAGATTTAGTCTCCAAAAATGAAAAGGTTTCTTCAAAGTAAAAGCTGTGAAAATGTGGAATAGACTCCCTCCAGAGGTGGTTCTGGCCAGCTCACTAGATTGCTTTAAAAAAAAGCCTGGAAAAAAAGCATGAGAAAATATTAGAGGAACTGAATTTATTCTCTCTTGAGAAGAGGAGATTAAGGGGGGATATTATCAACATGTATAAATACATAAGGGGTCCATATAGTGAACTTGGTGTTGAATTATTCAATTTAAGGTCATCACAGAGGACAAGGGGGCACTCTTTAAGCCTAGAGGAAAAGAGATTTAGTCTCAAAAATAGAAAGGTTTCTTCACAGTAAAAGCTGTGAAAATGTGGAATAGACTCCCTCCAGAGGTGGTTCTGGCCAGCTCACTAGATTGCTTTAAAAAAAAAAGCCTGGATTCTTTCCTAGCTGTAAATAATATAACTAGGTTCTAATATTTATAAGTAAAGTTGATCCAGAGAATATCCGATTGCCTCTCGGGGATCAGGAAGGAATATTTTCCCCTGCTGTAGCAAATTGGATCATGCTTTGCTGGGGTTTTTCGCCTTCCTCTGGAGCAATTGTGGGTATAGAATTGTGTATATGGGATTGTATTGTTCGGTTTTCTTTACTGTTTTTTGTTTTTTTATTGGTTGAGCCAGATGGTCTTTTTTCAACCTGACTAACTATGTGACTCACGGCATTGATGATAGGCCTGGAGGGCTCATGATGACAGGTAAATCTACCATAATGTTCAAATATGCAGGGCATACCAGCACAATATGGCATAACCCACCTGGGGGCCCATTTAAAAAAAAATGTTCTTGAGTTTACTACTGTTTTAAGCCCGTCTAATGACACTCGCAAAATATGAGCCTCTTGTTAAAACCATTTACTATTTAGCAGTCTTTAACTCAATACTGCTGTAAATATCTCTAATCTCTAAGCTCATACAATAATGTCATACAAATTCTAAGTTAAAAAAAAAAACAAATCTGTATAGCCAGAAATAACTTCCTCATGCAGGACCCATATAAAAATAATGTATAGATTTTATTTTTAATGTGTGCTATTTAAAGGTAATTATATTACATGTGGCATATATAATTTCCATTAGGAATAGGAAATTCATATGAATAGTAGGAAATTCATTTGGATAAGCACTTTTGTATGTAGAGCTACAATATTTAATAACTACCTTATGTACACATCTTGCTGATGGGTATTTTATGAGCCAAGTTGATAGGATCGTTTTATAGAAAGTGAAAACATTTGTACAAAGCATGGTTCTGTTTTACCTTGAATGCTTTATTGATTTTTTGAGTATATATTTATTTTACTAGAACTGTGCTGCAGGTTAAAGCACCTTTTGTATATATTTTATACAGCTCAAAGAATAATATACTATACGCCTTATATAACAAAATGGCTGAAGTATAACTGCATACAAAACTCTTCTTTTGTAATGTAGTATAATTTCAGAGCTTTTTGTATTTAGTGTGAGTTAAGTGTAACAATACACAAAGCAGCAATTTATTATCAGCTGGTATCCAGGTCAGGACAGTATCTGCTTAGAGTTTGCATGCTATGACTGTGCTTGAGTGGGTTTCCTCTGGGTACTCCATTTTCCTCCCACATCCAAAGACATTCCCCAACAAAAAAACTTCAGCGCAAGTATGTACACCCCTAATACTGTGAGAAATTCTAGTGCTGCTGACACTATATGGGTTTTCCACATATAAACATTCAAATATAATATTAGACCAGTGCCACACAGAATTTTTCTTATTATATGCTTTTATGATTAAAAAAAAAAAAAAAAAACAATTACCAAAAAGTTTTTACAATAAAGTGAAAAAACATTGGAGTGAAAAAACAAACAAACAATAAAGTGAATAAATGATATTAAAGGAGATGTACAGCCAAAGCTCGTTTGGCTGTACATCTCCTATGGATTACAGTGCTGCACTGAGTTCGTTCTGCACTCGTGTGACCCATTTTCAGCAGAGATCGGGCTGAAGTTCGCTCTCTGTTGACGTCACAAAAGTCGGTCCAAGCACCGCGTCATCGCCACCATGGAGTCGGGATCCACCAGGTGCGTGGATTGACACCTGGCTCAGCCTCCCAGCAACCCACTATGAGCCTGAGCTGGCCACTCCCTGTCCCTCCACAGCTCAGCGCTCCAATGAGTGAGGAGGGGGCAGAGACTGACAGTCAGCAGCTCTCTGCTTGGGGAGCCGTCAGAACCGAGCAATCAGCAGTGTTCGATCACTCGGTTCTCAGTGTAGAGGCGCCGGGGGACAGATGAAGCATCGGACTAATGCTGCATCCACCTAAGTAAGTAGAAATTAAAAAAGAATAAAAAAACTCAAACTTCCATTTTAATAATAAGAGTACTTTAAAATACAATTCCCATTCAAAGATTCAGTGTCCATGCCCTCATGACAGATTTTCATCATTCAAACGACCAGTTTGCTGCGTGATCTTCACTTACAATCATGTGCATATTTCACAATACAATGTGCAATCCCCTTCACCAACATGCAAATACTGTATACTCTCATCTTCTGTATATGAACCAAAGATATTTTGGGTAAAAATGTACATTTCCCTTTCACAAGGGTTGGTATAGCCACGATTGTTCTCCAGCACAGGACCCCTATCATCCTCTATTTTCCTGTTCTGGTGACAACCCAAAATTTGGATTTTCTCTCACTTTTACTTTCAATGATAATGTTAAACAGGACAAATATAGAGGGTGAATCTCCCTATTGGGGGCACAGACAGCAATGAAAACCAAACAGGTGTTCTAATCAATAATTTCTCATTTATAATCCTTAATTCTAATTTTTAAGTTATTTACCCCCCTTAGGTCTGTTAAATATACTATTTAACTACTTCAGCTCTTACACCAGTTTACAGCCTTTGGACCAGGGCAATTTTTGAATTTCTGCCCTGGGCCCATAAATTGGGGGATAACTTTTATCAATACTTAAGATGACAAAGTAATACAGAACATATATTTTTGTCAGGACGAGCAAGACTTTGTTTTGGTGATATTGTCTTTCAGCAGTGTATTTTATTTTTTTGGTAGTCCTTAGACAAAAACGGTAACAAAAAAAAAACAAAAACACTTTTTCTAGTTTGATCAGTGCTCGTTTAGTCTGATACAAAGCATTACACAATTATTTACAAGTTAAAAAAATATTTTTTTTTCCAATTTTGATTTTGATGTTACAAAAAAATAGTGAACAAAATGAATAAAAAAAAACAGGAAATAGGAGAGGAGGAGAGAAGGGGAAGAAGAAGGTTATTAGGACTGATTATGGTTTATAAGGGGGTAAGGGGATCAATAGGAGGACATTTTATTAAATAAACAGTTTTTTGGGGTGCACACAGCATTATCATTCTAGGCAAAGGGTCTTTACTAACAAGTTGATATACTTTATAAGAAGTTACGGCAAACTGTTTTTTCATTTTGGTATTAAGGCTTTATATAAATGAATAAAAGCTGACCCTTGTAAGCACTCCTGTCAGTGTTAAATGCTGTTCTATTGTGTTCTGACAGGGGGATGCCCCCCCCCCCCAAAAAAAAAACACTCTGGTTAGTGCTCTCAGCCATTGGCTCAAAGCGCTGATTGGGAGCCGATCAGCAGACCTTTTCCGGTCATGCTTCTTTGACAGAAGCCAGTCGAATGCCCGGCTTCTATCGGACCGACCCCTGTAAGTACACACAGGCTGAATGTCAGCTGATTTCTATTGAACAGGCCGATCCTGTCCGACATTTGGCCTGTGTGCACTAGGCTTAACTGCTACATTGTCTGGACAGCTTAGTCTGTTAAAAGAAGTTGAAACACAACAGCAGACTTACTAGCTGAATCACCAGTTGAAAATAAAGAAAAAAGCCTATAAAAAAAGAAAAAATATGAGAAAAGTCATCTAAGAACTGGGGAGCTACAATTTTTTGATTTTTTTTTGTTTAATAGCACTTTAATTCCTGAATCAAATTTTGCAACTTTGACATGTACAACTGTACATATCTTTGCTACGACTTATCCAGGTAAATTATATCTTTTTTAGGACATATTGGGCCTTCATATGGTGGTAAATGTTAATGCACATCTCCTGATTTTGTTTGATTATCAAACGAAAACTGGCCCAAAATAGTAAAAAAAAATAATTTGTAAATTTAGCTGTGTATTTCTTGAATTACTACATTTGTGTTCCATGTTTTTTGCATGTATCTGTAGTAGGGTTCAGTAACAATAATGCACATTTTGCTTTCAGAGAGGACAATTAATCCAAATATCCCTGATTAGTGAAACACGTTGAGGCGTGGCCTGGTTGGAGTCCAGGCTGAGGCTGCCATTCATCTCACTTCATACACATGATGTGCAGCTTATGGATCTTTTCCTTTGACAAATCAAACTGACTGCCACACGATAACACAATCAAAAACCCAGCCTCTCTCTCAATTGTTACACTATGACTGAGTGTTGGTGACAACACAGTCACAGTCAGCAAAAAATAAGGCTGCCACAAAAATGAATGCAGTGACCTCATCTAAGTTGTCTGTTTTGATTTTGCAAAATTACAATGCATATATTTAAAGAAAGTGCCACTCAAGAAATTGAATAAGTTCACACCTCTTTGCTTTTTTGGTAATGAAAAATGTTCAGTCAAAAGACTTCTATGTATTATCTTTATATTTTGGGATATGCACTATCCATGTGATGGTCTCCACCTGTAAAAATGACCTGTAGAAAATACTGTTTAATGGGCAGAAAATGTAAAGGGTTTTGAAACCAATTTAACCTCCTCACATCCGCGCTACAGCCTATATACGGCTGCAGCGCGGACTCGAATTTTCGGGAGGCCGTTTTTAAACGGCCTCCAGTGACACGCCCCCCCCGCATGCTCCTGCGAGCGCGCAGCGGGGAGAATCTGTGTCGGCCGTGTCCAAGGGACACGGCCGATCACAGATCGTGGTGAATGGCCAATCACAGCGGCCATTCACCACGTGATCAAGCCGTCCAATGAGAGATGATCTCATATGTAAACATATGAGATCATCTCTCATCGCCGGCGCTCCTTCCTCACACAGACACTGCAGTGTGAGGAAGGAGGGGGAGCCGACAGCCGCTGGGGACACAGAGACATGTAATCAGGGCACTGATCACCAGTGCCCTGATTACTGAAGGTAAAAAAAACACACATTGCCCCCCCATCAGTGCCCACAGTGCCCGCCATCAGTGCCCCCATCAATGCCCACAATCAGTGCCCATAGTGCTGCCAGTCAGTGCCCATCAGTGCCTGCTCATCTAGGCACTGATGAGCACTGACTGGCAGCACTATGGGCACTGAGTATGGGCACTGATGGTGCTGCCCATCAGTGCTCATCAGTGCTGCCCATCAGTGCTCATCAGTGCCACCCGTCAGTGTCCATCAGTGCCACCCGTTAGTGTCCATCAGTGCCGCCTATCAGTGCCCATCAGTGCCACCCATCAGTGCCACCTCTCAGTGCCCAGCAGTGCCACCTCTCAGTACCCAGCAGTGCCACCTCTCAGTGCCCAGCAGTGCCGCCTATCAGTGCCGCCTATCAGTGCCGCCTATCAGTGCCACCTATCAGTGCCGCCTATCAGTGCTCATCAGTGCGGCATATTAGTACCTCCTCATCAGTGCCCATAAGTGCCACCTCATCAGTGCCCATAAGTGCCACCTCATCAGTGCCCATAAGTGCAGCCTATCAGTGCCCATAAGTGCAGCCTATCAGTGCCCATCAGTGCCGCCTCATCAGCGCACATCAGTGAGGGAGAAAATTTTATTTTCAAAATTTACTCGCAGAAAATAAGAAAAACTTTTTTTTTTTTCAAAATTTTCTGTCTTTTTTCTTTTTTTTTGTAAAAAATAAAAAACCCAGAGATGATTAAATACCACCAAAAGAAATCTCTATTTGTGTGAAAAAAATGATAAAAATTTCATATGGGTAAAGTGTAGCATGACCGCGCAATTGTCATTCAAAGTGTGAGAGCGCTGAAAGCTGAAAATTGGCCTGGATGGGAAGGGTGTTTAAGTGCACAGAAGGCAAGTGGTTAAAATGATTGTGTGAACATACAGTGCACCTAGAAGGTATTCACAGTGCTTCACTTTTTTCCATCTTGTTAGAAGATGAACCTTTGCCCCAGTCTGAGGTCCAGAATGCTCTGGAGCAGGTTTTCATTGAGGATGTCTGTTCACTGCTTCATTTGTCTTTCCCTCGACCCTGACTATTCTCCTAGTTCCTGCCACAGAAAAACATCCCCGCAGCATGATGCTGCCACCACCATGCTTCACTGTAGGGATGGTCTTGGCCAGGTGATGAGCAACGCCTGGTTTCCTCCAGACATGACTTTTGCCATTCAAGCCAAAGAGTTCAATCATTGTTTTTATCAGACCTGAGAATTTTGTTTTTCTCATGGTCTGGGAGTTCTTCAGGTGCCTTTTGACATACTCCAGGTGGGCTGTCGTGTGCCTTTTACTGAGGAGTATTATACAGGCCTGATTGGTAGAGTGCTGCAGAGATAGTTGTTCTTCTGAAAGGTTCTCCTCTCTCAACAGAGAAATGCTGGAGCTCTGTTAGAGTGACCATCGGGTTCTTGGTCACCTCCCAGACTAAGGCCCATCTCTCCAGATCGCTCAGTTTAGCTGGGCGGCCTGCTCTAGGAAGAGTCCTAGTGGTTCCAAACTTCTTCCATTTAGGCCACTGTGCTCATTGAGACCTTCAATGCTTCAGACACTTTTCTGTACCCTTCCCCAGATCTGTGCCTCGATAGAATCCTGTCTCGGAGGTCTACAGACAATTCCTTGGACTACATGGCTTGATTTGTGCTCTGACATGCACTTTTAACTGTGGACTCTTAAGCCCCGTACACACGTAGCGATTATCGGCCGAACGATCGGCCGTCTTTTGTCCGGTGCTGTCCTGTCGGTTGAAAAGTGCTAAAGACTGCACACGAATTTTGTCGGCCAACAACAGCCGACTCGAGAAGTGATGTCATGTGATGGTTTACTTTCCGTGTGTTTTTTCTTCTCTGAGCATTCCCAGTCTTGCTCATCTGCTGTTTGTCGGCCGAATTCTGTACTGACTGAGGAACAATCGGCCGTTCTGGTGTTGGCCAACAAAAATTTTAAAGCATGCACACCCGATTCTGTGTGGCCGAAAAGTCGCAGTCAGATGTCGGAAGCATCATACTAACAAGCCGATAATCGGCCGATCGGACCTTGGCCGAATATTTACGGCCGACAATCGCTACGTGTGTACGGGCCTTTATAAAGTCAGGTGTGTGCCTTTCCAAATCATGACCAATCAACTGAATTTACCACAGGTGGAATGCCATTCAGGTTGTAGAAACATCGCAAGGATAATCGGTTGAAACAGGATGCATCTGAGCTCAGTGTTAGGTGTCATGGCAAAGGCTGTGAGTACTTATGTACATGTGATTTTTTTTCGCTTTTTATTTTAAATAGTAACTTTGCAAAGATTTCAAACGTCTTTCACATTGTCATTATGGGGTATTGCTTGTAAAATTTTGAAGAAAATAAATAATTTAATCCATTTTGGAATAAAGCTCTAACATAACAAAATGTGGAAAAAGTGAAGCGCTGTGAATACTTTCCAGATGCACTGTAACGGATTGGTTATTCTTCTACAGCTGGGCATTTTGTATTTAATAAAATCATGCAAGATTTACCAGGATATTTATTAAATAACTAGAAGAACCCAAAGCAGACAGCTTTTGAGCCTACAGATGATGCAGTTAGCGTGACAGCTGTCCTCTTTGAACATACGTTTTTATTTTGAGCTTTTTTTGTGTATACACATTAAAACCTCAAAGAAATATACTATATTAATATGAAACATTAAGCAAAGGCTGTTTTTCATTTGGTTTTAATGCGACGCTAGCAATAAACCAAGGAAAGAATGTGGGAATTGTCTGAAATATTAGTGATGGGCTCTGTTCTGTGGATCTGTTACAATAATTAGAATATGCTGTTTTTCTTTATAAGCTAATATAATAAAGAGACAAATGGAACGCGGTGTTTACAGCAGTTACATAGACCCACAAAAAATTACAGAAAAACACATTTTAATTCTAGGCATGTTACTACTAAGCTGGTGCACATTTGGACACTGTAGCATGTGGTCCAGCCTCAAGCAACAAATCAGCAGGGTTTGCTGCTACAGTCTGGACCAGCCGTTCCGCATTACCCAAAAGAGCCAGACATGGAATGTAGCCACGGCATTGCCAAAAAAACATGAAGGGGGATCCCCTAAAACATGATGGCTATTGCCCTATGAACTTTCACAGCGTACTCAAGACTTATTGGAGCATCTCACCAACCTCCAAAACTCCTACTTGCAGAGGCGTAACTAGAACCTTTGGGGCCCGGTGCAAGAAACCATGAAGGGCCCCCCGGACCCCTGGCCGGGGCCCTTCCCTTCAGTTCTGGGGCTCTTCCCACTGATCCTGGGGCCCTTTACTCTTGTTGCGTGGTCCTTTATTATGGGGAGCACACAGGGGCCCAGAGACAGCAGAACACAAGTGAACTGGATAGGAGTGGCGGGGGCAGCTTATGGAGGAACCAATCTCCTCCATTTTCTACCTGCAGCTACAGAAGGAAAAAGAAGGACAGTGATTTCTCTTCATGCTGCCCCCACCACTCCTCCTATCCAGGTGTACAGGGGAGCCACACAGGCCCCTTGGAGCATGGGGCCCGGTTGCAATTACAACCCCTGCAAACCCTGTAGTTACTCCCCTGCCTCCTTGTCTGAAGTTAACATGCAAAAGTTGAGCTGCAGTGGATCGCCTACTTCTGACCAGGTCCAGCTCTGCCCCACTCACCAGCAACAAACATTTTTTTGTGCTTATCTGCTAAAGTTTCTTGGCCAGTGGATTTTTGAAGGATCTCTATTCTCTAAGGCCCCTTTCACACTTGCTCACTTCAAAACTGCCCAAAAAAACACTGAGTGCTTTTGCTGCATTTGTGAGGCATTCGCAATGCAGTTTTTAACCACCTTAGCGGTAATCCCGAGCGTGACTCGGGGTTGATTTTTCATTGCAGGAGCGGTAACCCCGAGTCACGCTCGGGGTGGATTGCAGAGAGCGCAGCGGAGCTTCTCTTACCTTCTCCTGGCGATCCAGCGATGATCTCTCATTGCTGCGACCGCCAGCCGAGAGTCCCGCCGCTCCTCCGTCCCTCCGTCGGTACGATCACTTCCTAGTTCCGTTCCCTGCAGCAGCAATGCTGCATGGGAGCGGAACTAGGGAGGGAAATTAAAAAAAAAAAAAAAAAAAGTTGCACAAAACACAAAACACACTTTATATTATATTATATATATATATATATGCATATATATATATATATATATATATGCATATATATATATATATATATATATATATATATATACACCGGTATATATATGCGTATATATATATATGCATATATATATATATATATATATATATATATATATATAATATGCACACACACACACACACATATATATATATATAAAATTATATTATTGATTCAATTATAATTCATGCGTTATATATTATATATATATATATATATATATATATATATATATATATATATATATGTGTGTATATATATATATATATATATATATATATATACACACACACACACACACATATATCTATATATAATATATAATGCATGAATTATAATCTAATCAATAATATAATTTTATTATATATATTATATATTAAATAATAAAATAATATTATTGATTCGATTATAATTCATGCGTTTGTGTTTCAAATTTATCACATCTGGGATGTCTACTAGAGTCTTGTTTTGGTCAGGTTTAAGTCAGTAATTACTAAGAATTGTAGGCCTATAATACATAACGCCAAATTTCCATGAAAAGAATTGTACCGCTTTTGGTATGTAATTCCAGACATAATCATACCGCCAGGGAGGTTAAAGTACACGTGAGCCAAAAATTGCACCAAAATCGGTGTGGGCATTTTTGAGGTGCTTTTGAGGCATTCTTGAGGTGTTTTTGAGGCCCTTTGAGACACTTAACATTCATTTCAATAGGGAGGATCGTTTTTGGGGCGGTTTTTTTTAGCTCCCCAAAGATCCTGCAAGTAAAAATTTTTTTTCACCCCACCACAAGCGCACTGCCCCAGTGTGAAAGCATTATTTGATTTTAAAAGGAAGTGTTTTTCTTGAGATTTTCAAGCGCTTTTTTTTAACGCAAATGCGCTTGAAAAACTCCTCATTGTGAAAGGGGCCTTAGACTTTCTAGTAGCTATCAATACCTTAGCGGTCGGTCAAGAAAATAATTTATTGAGAAAGGGGTCAAGAAAACAATAATTTCACAAAAAGTCTGCCGCAGGGACCTGTCAAAAGAATTGCATACAAGCACAAAACCCCAATCTCTGTACTGAGCAAGATGCACTGCATTTCTTCAGCACCACAACTCTCTATTCTGAGTCCTTTCTTTAACAGAAACTTCCCATCTACTTGTTTCATAAAGTTCACAGGCAACCCACCTGTTTGTTACATGTGACCCCTAGCGTATTCTTGCAACCTCACCTGTCTCACTAATTTCTTAAATGTGTCTTGTCATCCTCTTCTATTCTGTTTATCTCCTCAGCTTCTAATGTCCCTGTCCCCTTCCCCATTAAAGTGTTACTAAATCCAGGAGCCTGCATTCACTATATCTGGTCTCCCACAGTACACAGAACATGGAAATGCAATAGTTTTAGTAAATATAAACTGTTAAATACCTTTTCTCATCAGCAGTATATAGCGATCTTGTGACTTCTATCAGTGTCTGGTTAAAGCTTGTAGTAGGAGTTTTCATACTCCTCTGACTGTCCTATGAGGCTGCAAGACCCCTGATCCTCTGTCTGGACAGTGCTGATTGGCCCTGTGTTGATCACATGCACTTTCCCAAGAAAAAAAAAACTCTCTAGCAATACACACCAAACAGAATGTGCAGAATGTGCCCCCAAGGCTCTGTTCTATCAGGAGATGGATTGGGGACTGTGGAAGGAGGAGCATCAGAGAAGACAGGATCAAACAGCTTTTATACACAGTGCAGAGGATTAACCACTTAGGTTTCACAGTGAGTATAACAAGCATGTATTACTTCATATACAGACTGGTTTTATTGTTGTGGGTTTAGTAACACTTTAAGTATAAAAAACAGACATGTGGTGGTGCCGTTTCATGCACCACCCCCATGCATGAAAAAAACACGACTCGTATTTTGGGTGCTCGATTCTGCACAGTCCCACAGCACTAAATAAAGGGTCAGGAGCTTTTTCCTGCAAGTACGTCAGCGGCAAGTACAACCCACTGCAGTGTGAACCTAGGCTTACAGCATATCTAAACAAAAAACAAACATGTAATGTTTCAGCTTAAAGAGGAATTAAACCCTCCTCTGCAACTTGTACCTATAGGTAAGCCTATGATAAGGCTTACCTATAGGTACTATAAATATCTCCTAAACTTGTACCGTTTAGGAGATATTTACTTTGCATGCAGCCAGTGACATCACCGGCGCATGCGCTCTGAAGGAACGGCCGCTGGTGCCGTTCCTTCAGAGACCCGTGCCGTGACCGTCAGCTTCCGCTCGCCTACGCGGGAGTGACGTCACCGCGGCTCCAGCCAATCAGATGGCCGGATGCCGCAAACCCGGAAGAAGGGCGACCAAACATTCACAATAAGCGTATTTTGATTGGTTTGCGTAAAAGTTATTGCGTTTACTAACTAAGGGAAAGATTTCTGTCATTTTTGGTGTTTTTTTTTTTAACGAGTAATGGCGGCGATCTGCGATTTTTTTTGCGGGACTGCAACATTGCGGTGGACAGATCGGACCCTTGACTGACATTTTTGACACTTTTGGGGGTACCAGTGAAATTACTGCAGTAATCAGTGCTATATATATGCACTGTTACTATAAAAATGACACTGGCAGGGAAGGGGTTAACTTTATTGGAGAGGGAGGGGTTAATGTATGCCTGGTGCTTACTAACGTGTGTGGGGGGAGGTGACTGACTGACACAAGGACAGATCCAGGGTTCAGCTATGCTGAACCCTGCAATCTGACCCTGCCTGTCACTTAGGAGATCCGCCCGCTTGTGTTTACACAAGCAGGCGGATCTCCACACTAGATCCCCGACGATTGGGGAAGAGCAGCGGCGATCGCCGCTGCTCCTCCCCTGGCCCGACTCCCGGTGTGACTGAATACAGCGGGAGCAAGCCTCTGGCGGCGCATGCGCGCCGCCGAGAAAGGGGAGTGTCTGATGACGTAGATCTACGTCGTCAGACGATAACAGACCACTTTGCCGCAGTACTATCAACGTAAGCAGACGGCAACTGGTTAATACTCCTTAGTAGTGATGGAATATATATCATAGTCTCCTTTTTCAGGTTCCTTTCTATTCATTTCATCTAGTTATCCTGCCAGTAATACACTTTCTTTCCTGAAATGCCAACGCTCAGTCACTGCACTGTATCTATGTAGGAGCAGTATTGTCACTCTAGGCTGGTCTGATTTGGACACAACTCCTCCTGTCTTCAACTCCTTTACATAAGAAATCCGTGTTTTGTAGGTCATGGAAGATAACCTGGAACGGTGATAACATTGTTTGATATTAGTTCACTGCACAAGTTGCAAAGACACCACATTTCTGGTAGGATCAAAAGGTATTTTTTTGCATAAAATGTACTTGCAATACGCCACTGTGTTACTTTAACTGACAATTGCGCGGTCGTGTGACGCTGTACCCAAATGCAATTTTTGTCCTTACCCCCCCCCCCCCCCCCCACAAATAGAGCTTTCTTTTGGTGGTATTTAATCACCCCATGCGGTTTTGAAAATAAAAAAAAACATTTCATTTCTGCTATAAAACACGTCCAATAAAAAAATGTAACAAATCAAATTTCTTCATCAGTTTAGTCCAATATGTATTCAGCTACATATTTTTGGTAATAAAAATCCCAATAAGTGTATATTGATTGGTTTGAACAAAAAAGTTATAGTGTCTACAAACTGTGGGATAATTATTATTTTTTTAACTAGTAATGGCAGCAATCAACGACTTATAGTGGGACAGCAATATTGCGACAAACAAATCGGACACCTAACTGACACTTTTGGCACTTTTTGGGGACCAGTGACACTAATACAGGGATCAGTGCTAAAAAAATATGCACTCTCACTGTACTATTGACACTGGCTGGGAAGGGGTTAACATCAGGGGTGATCAGTGGGTTAACTGTGTGCCTAGGTTGTGCTTACTCACTGTGGAGGAGGTGCTTTAACTAAGGGAAGGCAAAGTTCTGTGTTCCTGCTTTTTTTTTTACATAGGCATATTGTCGTTCTGCTTCTGTTCTGTGTAATTGGGGGGTGCAGGTGGGCATCGAGTCCACGGTACCCACCAATGAGCTGGTGGCTGGCAGCACGCCACCCCAGACCTGGAAGTGTCAGGTCACATACTAGTTACTTGATCTGGCACAGAGCAGCCATCCTGCTGCAGTAAATGTACTGTGGGCAGTCTTCAAGTGGTTAAAGAACAAAACAAATGCAACGTGATAAGTGTTGACGTCAATGAGGTGAGCACTCAACCACCATAATTAAAACATACACAGTTTTTTAGCATTCCAATACATTAAAAACATAATTGATAAAATTCAGTATTGGTACAGCTGGGACAGTACAGTCCAATATCAACATAATATGATATGTAGATGTGGTCCAACATGTTTCGCAGAGACTGCTTCTTCAGGGAACCTGATTTTTCATCTACAACAATGAAATCATATTCAGTTTTTGACTGTCTCCCAATGGTGTGATGTAGTTGCGATTTGATGATGACCTACTGATACCCAGTATACACCGAAGTCAAGTCTGAGGGATATTGGACTGTACCCAGTCTCCCTGACCTTCGTCATGACCTCTTGGCAATGGGCGGCGAGACGGGAGAGCAATATGCATCTACACATGCTGTTCTTTCCTTTATTTTTCATTGCCAGAATTCTTTAGTTACATTCAGCTGTCAGTGGGGAAACTCGCTGACAGCTGATGAGTGATCAGTTGTTAAGGACGCGACGGCCAGCTTTCTGGCCCGCTCCTGGACAACCAGCTATTCTTTACACATAATTTGAATCGGTCGATCCATTTTTGACAGATTCAAATTCGAATCGTTCCGAAAATTTGGAATTCATTAGAAAATAAATAAACTAAAATAAACTAAACTAAACTAATTCCGAAACAAATCCAAGAAACAAAATGAGTAACATAACAATTTTTTTTTTTTCTGTTCTGCATGTCTAGAAAAAATGGAGATGATCCAGAATAAAATGGCAGATTTAGGTTATTTGATTTTTGTAATATCTGGCATGCCCAAACTAGTTCCCTCACTGGATACACCAGGATGCCAACATCTCCCTTTCTGTACTTGAATGAGGAACAGCATCATGTAAAATCTGCCCACTATAATTATTAAATTGTATTTTTTTTTTCTCACAAATGCAATAAAAGGTTTATTTGGGCAAATAAAATTCACTGTTCCCTGTAAAGGTCCCTACATCTTGGGTGGCAGACTACTGACAGCCAAAAAACCTGAAAGGCAGTCATCATGGCCAAAATGTTTTCAATATGCTTTCAGCACTTCAAAACGTAGCCAGCATTTTGACTTCCTGCTCATTAATAGTCGATTTTACAAACTCTCCTTGAGCATTAAGTAAAACACAGCCGTTTACTCCATTAACTGCAATCTCTTCTGCACAATAGATGTTTTCAGATATTCTTTTTTATTTGTGTTTCACATAGACTTCCAGGTGGGTTCTCTATATTGAAGGGTTTTTTTAGGCTGCTAAAGTAACTAAAGGCAACCTGATTTACTAATGACTAGCTACAGTACTTTCCTGTGGATATTTACTAAACCTAATGGCTGGAAGGACCTTCCATGTACTTTACATTGCCGAGTCTAAGAGTGTGAGGTATGCAGGGGCATCTTTTACTCTGTTCTTTAGTGAAAGCTAAAATGCCAAAGATGTTTTAGTGGGAAACTAGGGTGACAACATGTTTTCTGCTTTTATCTGATTAAGAAAAAGATGCAGGGTGAAAATACGGATATGCAGCCACTGTTTTGTATTTTTTACCTAGCTATAAAATGCCAAAGGTACAGATGCATTGGCATTGTTAAAGCGTAACTCCATTTTTGTTGGGAAAAAAACATTTCCCTCTGGGTGATCCATGTACTTTACTTTGCAAGGATTTTAACAAACGTTGTTGCAGATTCCTACCTTTTGGTATTATGAAGAAATCATTGTTTGTTCCTCTGTGCTGATTGGGTCAAATGGGAGTGGTTTTATTATTATCTATCAGCTGTAGCAGCTGCAGGGCTCTAATGAGGAAATCCGCTGCGCCTGCATCCCTTTAGATGTGTTCTTATTTGGAGTATCCCATCAAAAATGACATTTTTGTTGCAGGGGATGCCAGAAATCTGACTTTTATCTTATGCAGACTTCTGGGAAAATTGGTGAGCCAATCACACAAGCAGGAAATGATGTTTCTGGGGTGTGGACAGTATACATTCTGTGTATAGAACACCTCCTGGTAGCCATATAGTATTGCATTTTCAGAATGTTACAACAGCTACAGATTGAAAAGGAAAGATCATTTTTAAAAACATTAAATTACAATATGATTTGTGTCGCAATTGTATACTCTATATTGTTTTTTCTTTATTTGCTGATTTTTTTTCCCCCACAAAAGTGGAGTTACCCTTTAAAGCAGCATTGCCCAGACTGATTGCGGTGATCGATTATCTACTGTACTTCAATGGCTTGAGATAGCAGTTTCCAATTCTTGTTTAGATACGCCACACAGTTCCCTGGTCAAAGAGCCACTCACTGAAGAACTGTGGCTGACAAATTCTATTACTTGCTTTCTGACATGGAGAGAAGTAATCATTAAGTTCATAAGAAAAGAAAAGGACTGCAAAATTAGATTTGCTGCCAACAAGAAATCAGTTTTTGCCTTTTCAAGACAAGAATTTTGTACTAATTGTATTATCTCCAGTTTTAATGAATTAGCACCAAGGCTTTTAACTCATCTGGAATGTCCATAGCAAAGGCTTTGTTCACTTATGTGCATTGCACTGTAATGGGTTCTGAAAAATAGTTTAAGTACATTATTTCTTGTCTAAAATAAAGGAGAATAATCTGAATTTTACATGAATTATGGTACATATTCAAACGATAACAAACTACTTCAATTGGAAAGAGACAAATACAAATTAAAATGCAATATCACACTATTTAAGCATCAAATACACCATCAAAGTCAAATGTAAAAAATGTCATATAACTAAAAAGAAAGAGGAAGGTAGAGGACTATCGGTCTAGTTTAAAAACAAAGTGATTAATAAATCAGTAAAGCAAAAGTACATTTCAATGGATCTGATGAACAACACTGTGAGTACTACATAAGAACTGATAAAAGGGAAAGGGTCATAAAAAAGAAGAGAATAAAAGAAGTAAAGAAAAGGGAAAAAATACAATGGGAGTCATGGGCGTCCACAGAACTTTTTCCAGGGGTGGGGCATCATTTTAAGGTCAGCCATGCTCCGCCCCTTTTCAACAAAGTCATGAAGGGGAGTGGCTTAGTCATTATCACACAAAGCTCAGACATTCAAAGGTTCGAGAAACCTGATGCAAATGCAAAGCTGACCCTCTCTGTTTTGGGTTCGTGCAGGTGGCGCATACATGCACGCGAAGCCAGTACATGGTGTGACGTCACGTGCCATGCCCCTGTGCACGGGGCCACACATCTCCTCAATTTCCTTGCCCTGGGCTCCCCCTCTCCTGGAATAAATGCACCGGGGCCTGGGGCTGAGGACAGTGGTCTGCGCGGCTACTGATGTCAGTCACTGCGCAAACCGTGACTCACGAGTATTTATCTTTAAAGAGGAAAAATAAGCCGCTCTTTACTAGTTTTAAGAGCGCTGATTGCCGCTCATGTGACCCACCGCCTCTCTCCTCCTCTCAGCCTCTCCTCCTCCCTTCCTCCTCCCCTCCAGCTCATCAACGGGGAATCCTCGGCCCCGCCCCTGCAGGCAGCTGTCAGACAGGGTGAGGAGAGAGCTGGCAGGTCACATGAGCAGCGATCGGCACTCTGAAAACTGGTAAAGAACAGCTTGTATTTTTTAAAACACAGACACAGGGGCACGGGCACACAGGATTATTAAACAGACCAGACAGGATAGTATAAAGTGGCTTAACAACCACTTTAAAGGGGAAGTTGAGATTCCACTTGCCCCCCCCTTGTGGATGCCCATAGTGGGAGTAAAGGGTACATTTGATAGAGGTAATGCAGCTTCAACTGAATGAAGGGTAATAAAAGGATAAATTAAGTATTATCACCATGGCAATAGTAAAGCGTCATCAAAGTCTGGAGGTAAACAATGTTTAACCCAAGGTAACCACAGGTTTTCAAATTTGCAGATCCAATCACTCTCAATTGCTTCCATTTCAGCATGGACAAGGGCTCCATTGGTTCTGTGAATGGTGCCCTAGCTGTTTTGCGGCTGTTAAGAGCTGTAAAAGAAGGCGAAGTTGATTCCGTGTTATTCCGTCTGGTTTTAGATTCAAAAGAGCTTGAGTACATTATTACGTCTGCTGATGCGTGTCAAGGGGTCCATAGAAGTCAATAGGTGTGCATGAAAAAAACACGATACATACTTTTTCATGCGCTGAAAATGTATCATTAATGAAACCTGCCCCCGGCAACTGATCATGTTTTTGGCCTCGCTACGCTTGGAAAAGGGAAGGCTGTTCTCACCCTGCAATTAATAGTGAGCACATATTTGGAAAAAATTCACAATGAAAACACAATAAAAAGCACATGAAGTAAAGCTCACAAATATAGAAGCACATAGGTACAAAGTCAGCCTAAGGGGTTACTAGTAGACATGTGCAGGGCCGCTGATAGTGGGGGACCACCAGTCCTCCTGTAGGGAGCTCGGGCACACAGGGGGGCCAAAAAGCAGAGGGAATCAGTGCGGTCGGGCAGAGGGGCAATTACAGTATGCCCTGTGCAGCTCTCTGCAGCAGCTGAAAACCGATTTCTCTCCCGCCGGCTTTCAGCTGCTGCAGGGAGAGACACAGACATAGGCTGGCTAGCTGTGCTGTAAAAAAAAATAACAAATTGTAAAAAAATAATTAAAAGAAAAATGTAAAATAAAATAATTTTAAATCATTTAAGCATTTTTAAAATTATAAAATGTTTTTTTTAAAAATGTAAAAAACTAATTAAAAAAAAGGGCTAATTCACACAGCTTCCTTGTTATCCTTGTGTCCTCTAAGAAAGATTTTAGTATATTTTTTGTGAAAATTTTGTTTTGCTATATACGAGGGGGGCCCTGCCAGGTAGGCTGTACGGGGCCCGTGATTTCTATCAGCAGCCCTGGACATGTATACAGAAATCTACAATCTGACGGACCAGTTTTTACTTCTAAGCACCTTGCAGGCAGCTACAATGTTGAAGAAAAAATTACAGGATAATGCAGCATTTAACTTACCTAACATGAATAAAATACATATTTCATCACATTCTTCATGCTCATTGCATATAAAAAAACCTCTGAACCCACACTGGGCCACATTGTTGCTGCTTTCCAACCCAGCCCATGCCCTGGTTCATCTACCATGTATCTTCCAGTACCAACAAAAGGTATAATGCACAATTTACTTGCATAAAAACACTAATACTGGAATAACACTATGACAATTTTGGAAAAAAAACAAAACATAAAACATTTACACTGTAGTAATAAAACACTGAATATTTTAGGTTATTGCGTTATATATAATAGAATGAATACACATGGATTATAGTGGAAATGGCTTACTTAGTTTGTGGTTATATACTATATACATAGTCACATTACTGAAATAGCTTAGATTTACAGGTAGATATACTTAACCCCTTCTATCTTGGAAGGTTTTCCCCCTTAGTGACCTGGTCATTTTTTGTGATACGGCACTGCGTTACTTTAACTGATAGTTGCGCTAGTTTTTTCCCCACAAATAGAGCTTTCTTTTGGTCTATTTGATCACCTCTGTGGTTTATATTTTTTGCGCTATAAACAAAAGAGCAACAATTTTGGGAAAAAACTATTTTTTTTACTTTCTGCTATAAAACATATCAATTAAAAAAAATTTAAAAAAATCAATTTTTTTCATCAATTTAGGCCAATATGTATTTTGGTAAAAAAAAAAATTCCAAGTGTATATTGATAATGATTAGTTTGCGCAAACGTTATAGCGACTACAAACGATGCAATATTTTTTGGCAGCGATCATCGATTTTTAACAGGACTGATATTGCGGCGGACAAATTGGACATCTGACACTTTTTGGGGGCCAGTGACACCAATACAGTGATCAGTGCTAAAAAAAATTCACTGTCAATGCACTAATGACACTGGCGGGGAAGGAGTTAACATCAGAGGGGTGATCAAAGGGTTAAATGTGTCCCTAGGGGGTGCTTACTAACTATGGGGGGGGGTTGCACTGATTGGAGGAAGACAGATTCTGATTCCTTCTTAGCAAGAACACAAGATCTCCATCTTATCCCCTTGCAGAATGGCGATCTGCCCTGACATATTCAGACAGCCGTTTTGCTTCTCCCGGGGATGATCGCGGCTGGTTGGCGAACATCGAGTCCACCAAACCCGCTGATTGACATCCCCTCTAGCCAATCACGGCGCAATCATGCCTCTGGCGGCCATCTAGTGGCTATTGAATAAAACTGCGTACAGGTATGTTGTTTTCCGCAGTAGGGTCACACTGCCACAGTAAACACATGGTGGGCTGTAGTTAAAGTACATGTTACCTCAACATTTTTATTTTCCTGATCTATGTCTGTTGTACCATGTACTTGTGTTAAAAAGTATCCTGTTATCTTTGCATTGCTTACTTTGTGGAAAATACCTGGTGATCCTGCCAGTCCTCTTGCTTTTTTTGGTTGACAAAAGCTTTGGTTTTTAGGTTTTATTAGGAACTTGGGTAGGAGAAAGGATGAGTGGGATACTCCAACAGAACTAAACTATGCACAATAAGCAGGGTGACGATCTGATAAATGCTGGTTAAATGCTGATTAAAGCTGGTTAACGCTGAGTTGAGCTAGTCACGGCTAGGCCGCTTACTTTACTTGGCCTCTGACTGTGAAAGTTTCCTTTAGCTTCCTAAGGCACTCCTTTCCTGAGGTAGCTGTCTTTAGTAGTAGACTGTACTGCTGAGCAACTTCAGGGCCCTTCCTGGTGCCCCCTTTACCCTCTAATCTTCAGGGCTTTATAACTTGGCACCCCCTTTAACAGTAACACCTGGGTTAGCTGGATCATGGATCCCCTTGACCTTCCTGGAGTGGTCCCCTCTCTTAAGCAGACCCCTGGGCAGATGCTTAGGTACTCAGTATACTGTTTTCCAAAAGAATCCTGCCCCGCAGTTCCACTTGGTCAGCACGCACTGGATCCTCTGCAACACAGCTCAATCCCTGGCCACAAGACCGACTGCCTAGACCACCTTCCTCAGCAACAGGAGGAGAGACAGCCGTCACCCTCCTCCTGAGATCTGGCTTCCCACCCAAAGACACCCTGTCACATGCTCCCTTCAGATTTATTTCCAATCCCAGGATGCATTACAGCAATGCCCACCCACTGGGACAGTCATAAACCCTGGTGTGCTATTGGCTAGGTTTCATCCACTGTCAAACAAGGTCCCTCATTGGATACAGTGGGGAGACTCCCCAGACTCAACAGAACACACCTGGAAACATGTAACAGGCTAAACGACAGATCAGACCCTCCTGATATGCAAAACAGGGTCACATATATGTTTTACCTAGCACCTACCTAGGAGGGTGCTACATCTGCTTGCACATGATTGGATGGTGGAAGTTAGCAGAGTTTCTGTTCATTTACTAAGCTCTGCAGCAAGTGCAAAGTCTATTTGCCTTTAGCAAATCAACCCCTGTAGTTCTATAGGTTGCATTTGTGTGCATTTTTGCCTGAAGTTATTACCTTAAAGTGGATGTAAACTTTTTTTTGTATAACAAACATGCCTATACTTTTCTGCTCTGTGCAATGGTTTTGCACAGAGCGGTCCCAATCATCTTTATCAGGTGCCTCCACACAAAGCTGCTTTCCATGGGGGCACCCATGCAGTCTTGGTCCTGAGTCTCACTGCTCTGTCCATTGACAGACAGCGGGACTCGGCACTGCCCCCCACTCCCATGTGACAGGATTTGAATTACAGCAGTGGGAGCCAATGGCTCCTGCTGCTATCAATCTGTCCAATGAGGAGGGAGACAGCGGCTGGGGCCTCTGTGCTTGTGCACATTGCTGGATTGAATCGGGCTAAGGAAAAAAAAGAGGGGTCTGGGGGGGCGCTGCAGCACACACGGTTCTCCATCTTAATGCATAGAA
Source organism: Pelophylax lessonae (assembly GCF_965119305.1). NCBI lineage: Eukaryota > Metazoa > Chordata > Amphibia > Anura > Ranidae > Pelophylax > Pelophylax lessonae. The sequence goes on along the minus strand of NC_138768.1, from coordinate 674,730,997 downwards.
TAAATTAGGGTGAAAACCCTTAAGGCTTTACAGCCACTTTAAAATATAAAAACATTTCTGCTATATAACAAAGCTTCCTTGAAGGTATGAACGTTTTCCCGTATGACCGTTGTCTATCTTCTAGTACTTTTAATTTTCTTCTATAGAGTATGTAAAGCCAAATCCCTTTTTTATTTGATTTCTTTCTTTGTGAGAAGCGATAAAACTACTATCAGAGTTATATATTTTTTTCTGTACATATCTCACTAGAGAGTTTTCACTGGAAACACAAAGAAAATGAGAGGAAATCTCCTCAAAATGGGTGGAATTTTAGTATCAGACAGTTGTCACCTGAACATTTGTCCCCATTTGGATGAGCTATCCTAACCTTGTGCTGTGGTGACAACTCTAAAATGTCATATTTACCCTTTTTTTCAATCTCAGTGACAGCAATTACTAGGACAGCAGGACAGGTAGAGGGGTGAATGTACAGCAATGAACATTTCACAGAGGATCTAACCTTTCCTCACTCTATCCAAGACTAAAGCAAAAACATACAAAACATACATTTTAAGCATGCAATCACTTGGGCAGAAAAAATAGTTGTTTAGCAGGAGGTTCTGACCCATGGCAAGTGCCTGCTGAATGATTTGGAGAAATAGTAACCATTTTTGCATGCATCACCCTGCATGGCCAGAGCTTTTTGAGTCTTACTTCTCTTGTGGGTCACAGGCGTGCATTTACTTTTGCTCTCCTGTAACCCAAAGTCAGCTTATAGTGGGCTTTTGCCTGCTATCAGCTAACGTGACAGAGCTACTCCAGGCTCTGGAAGGATCCCGACAATATTATTGGGCTCCATCCAGCTGCCTAATTGACAGCTGGGTGCGCTGATAGCTTTACCCAGCTAGGCTGGTCCCCTCCCCTGCTTGGCACTCCAATGCTGGAGGAGCAGAGTGGAAGGCGGTGACTGACAGTCACTGCTCTCTGCTCTGATCAGACAGAGAACAGAGAACAGCAGTCAGATCATTCATCACACCAATGCTGCAGTGAGATACAGTGGGAGCAAATCAGCGGGTCCAGTGGATGCGTTGTCCGTCGGCACCTGAAAACTTTCGAGGCACAGCCAGAACGGCGATCGACCTATGTAAACAAGGCAGATCACAGTTCTATGACAAGGGAAGGCAGTGATCTTGGATCTCTGCCTTCCCACAGTACAAGCACCCCCCCCACAGTTATAAATAAGAAAGGTGACCCAAGCTACAGTAGAGAGAAACGGCTGCAGCCTCCCCAAAATATAACCCAAATGCTATATGAATATGTAAAAAAGAAGGTAAGGGATGGTGGAGCTGCCTAGGGAGATGGGGTCAGGTGTGTCTAAGGAAGTATGTCAAAGACAAGGTGTCAGTAATAAATAACATATAAATTAAATCAATTAAGTATACCAACACTAAGGGGGCCAAACTGGCCAGTGGTAAATTGCAGTGTAGATAAGTGATTAAATTAAGGTGCACTCATAAATAGAAACACATTCATAAAGGGTGAACTGTTCAGTCCTTAGACACACCTGACCCCATCTCCCTAGGCAGTGCCACCATCCCTTACCTTCTTTTTTACATATTCATATACCCCCCACAGTTAGCAAGCACTCCCAGGGAACACATTTAACCCTTTAATCGCCCCTTGATGTTAACCCTTTCCCTGCCAGTGTCATTAGTACATTGACAGTGCATATTTTAGCACTAACCACTATTACTGTCACTGGTTCCAAAAAAAGTGTAGTGTCCAATTTATCTGCCGCATAAGTTCGCTATAAGTCTGATTACTGCCATTACTAGTAAAAAAAAAAAAAATCCATAAATTTATCCCATCGTTTGTAGACGCTAGAACTTTTTCTGAAAACCAATCAATTTACGCTTATCGGGATTTATTTTTACCAAAAATATGTAGCAGAATGCATAATGGCCTAAATTGATGAAGAAAATCGAATTTCTACATTTTTATTGGATATCTTTTATAGCAGAAAGTAAAAAAAATGTTTTTTTCAAAATTGTCTGTCTTTTTTGTTTATAGCGCAAACAATAAAACTGCAGAGGTGATAAATACCACCAAAAGAAAGCTCTATTTGTGGGGGGGGGGGAAGGACATACATTTTATTTGGGTACAGTGTCAGTTAAAGTAACACAGAGCCGTATTGCAAAAAATGGCCTGGTTATGAAGGGGGGGGGGGTAAATCTTCAGGAGCTGAAGAGCTTAAAACATTATTTTAATTATAGTAACTTCCCTCCACCCCTTCTACAACCACTTTGCCCAAGTTAGCTTTTTATCATATGCACTGCTCAAAAAAGTTAAAGGAACACTTTGAAAACACATCAGCTCTCATTGGGGAAAAATATCATGCTGGATATCTATACTGATATGGACTGCGTAAATGAAAGGATGCCACATCATTTTGATGGAAATGAAAATTAACAATCTACAGAGGGCTGAATTCAAAGACACCCCAAAAATCAAAGTGAAAAAATGATGCAGCAGACTAGTCCATTTTGCTGAAATTTAATTGCAGCAACTCAAAATGGTAGTTTGTATGGATGGACCCCACATTTTTGTATGCATGCCTGACAATGTCAGGGCATGCTCCTAATGAGACAATGGATGGTGTCCTGGGGCATTTCCTCTCAGATCTGGACAGAGGCGGCTCTAGGCTTTGTGAGGCCTAAGGCAAAACTTGGACATGAGGCCCCCACTCACGCCCATAATGGGAGAAATAATTCAAGCAATAAAAATTAACTGTATAAATTGCATATATTAGAGCCTTAACCTTTGTACTATGAATTCACAGTTTCTAGAATTTTCTCTAACCAATTCTTCTTTAATCAAAGATCATTAAACATTGGGTATGTATATATATATATATATATATATATATATATATATATATATGTCTGCTCTTACATCACAGTCCCCAGCATTTCCCTATAGGTCATGATTCCCTGAGTCCCTCCTTACATCCTAGTTCAGTGTCCCCCCCTTACATAAGAGTTCTCCTTTAAATCACATTCCCCCCAGCATCTCCTCCTTACATCAGAGTCCACAGAATTCCTCTTTACATTAGAGTCCCCCTCTTAAATCAAATTTCACAGAGCCCCCTTTACATCAGAGTCCCAAGAGTTTCCCCCTTACACTGTACACTGAAGACTCTGATGTAAGAGGAGTTCTGGGAACCCTGATTTAGGGGGAATGCTGGAGACTCTGAAGGGGAGTTCTGGGAACCCCAATTTGAGGGGGAAAGCTGGGGACTCTGGTGTAAAAGGGAACTCTGTGGTCACCAAAGGTCCCCCTTGCATCAGAGTTTCCAGAGACCCCCTTACACTTCCCTTCCTCAGTCCACCACAGTCTAGGGCACGACAAGTCCCACTGCAGAAGGTTGCCATACCTGAGTCCCCACAGAGTGCACTGTAAATTCCAGTATAGTGCACTGCCATTCCTCCCTGAGGAATGGAAGCCTGCTATGCTAAGACTTATAGTGCCCTCTGTGGGGACTAAGGCATGGCAGCCTGCTATTCTGGAACTTGTAGTGCCCTCTGTGAGGGACTGAGGATTCCTCAGTCCTCCACATTCTAGGGCACTATAAGTCCCAGCATAGTGGGCTGTCATTCCTCAGTCCCTCACAGCTGGGGGGAAAACAACAGAGTTAAACATCTAAAGGACAACTCCAACCAAAACGACCAATAATGTACAGAGTCCATATGCTATATAATGTCACAGCCCCGCTACCCCTCACCTTCCACCTCGGGTGCTGTCATTTTGTAGGGCAAAGGGCTCCAGCTCCACCATGTTTGGCTTTGATGTCAGATATGCAGGACTGGCTCAGCTCCACTCTCTTCCCTGGCAACTTGACTCTGGCCTCACGGGGGGCCTCTCCTCCCCCAGCCACCCAGGGGCCCTCTCCTTCTCCTCAAGCCACCCAAGGGCCCTCTCCTTCTCCTCCAGCCCCCCAGGGGCCCTCTCCTTCTCCTCCAGCCACCCAGGGGTACCTCTCCTTCTCCTCCAGCCACCCAGGGTCCCTCTCCTTCTCCTCCTCCTCCTCCAGCCACCCAGGGTCCCTCTCCTTCTCCTCCTCCAGCCTCTCAGGGTCCCTCTCCTTCTCCTCCAGCCACCCAAGGGCCCTCTCCTTCTCCTCCAGCCACCCAGGGGCCCTCTCCTTCTCCTCCAGCCACCCAGGGGCCCTCTCCTTCTCCTCCAGCCACACAGGGGCCCTGTCCTTCTCTTCCAGCCACCCAGGGGCCCTGTCCTTCTCCCACAGCCATCCAGGGTCCTTCTCCTTCTCCCCCAGCCACCCAGGGGCCCTCTCCTCCCCCAGTCACCCATGGGGCCCTCTCCTTCTCCCCCAGCCACCCAGGGGCCCTCTTCTTCTCCCCCAGCCACCCAGGGGCCCTCTCCTTCTCCCCCAGCCACCCAGGGGTCCTCTCCCCCAGCCACCCAAGGGCCCTCTCCCCCAGCCACCCAGGGGCTCTCTTTTTCTCCTCCAGCCACCCAGGGGTCCTCTCCTTCTACCCTCAGCCACCCAGGGGCCCTCTCCTTCTACCCCCAGCCACCCAGGGGCCCTCTCCTTCTCCCCCAGCCACCCAGGGGCCCTCTCCTTCTCCCTCCAGCCACCCAGGGGCCCTCTCCATCTCCCCCCAGCCACCCAGGAGCCCTCTCCTTCTCCCCCCCATCCACCCAAGGGCCCTCTCCTTCTCCCCCAGCCATCCAGGGGCCCTCTCCTTCTCCCCGCAGCCACCCAGGGGCCCTCTCTTTCTCCCCCAGCCACCCAGGGGCCCTCTCCTTCTCCCCCCAGCCACCCAGGGGCCCTCACCTTCTCCCACAACCACCCAGGGGCCCTCTCCTCCTCCCTCAGCCACCCAGGGGGCCTCTCATCCTCCCTCAGCCACCCAGGGGGCCTCTCATCCTCCCTCAGCCACCCAGGGGCCCTCTCTTTCTCCCTCAGCCACCCAGGGGCCCTCACCTTCTCCTTCAGCCAGCCAGGGGCTACTCACCCCCTTTGCATAGTAGACACCACAAATCTATGACCAGCCTGCAGAGTGACAAGTCGGGGCCTGGTTACCTGTATGTTCCTGGGCCAGTGCAGAGCTCTCCTCCCAGAGCAACAACCGATGATAGCAGAGTGAGCTGACCGGGCAGTCACTTCCTACTGATGCAGGTACACGCCCATCGATTCCTCCACATCTTGGGATTACATGATCAGACGGCCAATCTCCAGGCAGAGAAGACAGGGTAAGTGTCAGCGGACAACAGACACCTGGCAGCTGCAGTGAAGGGACTGCAGCAACTTTTATATCCGAGGATTTAAAACTATCTTTTACTTGGGAGATTTCCCTGACTGTGCCCTGCTAAGTGTTGTCGCTCCTCCACTGGCCGTGAGGCCCCTGTAGGTGCGAGGCCTTAGGCGACCGCCTAATTTGCCTAATTAGAGAGCCGCCTATGGATCTGGACCAGGGCATCGCTGAGCTCCTGAACAGACTGAGGTGCAACCTGGTGGCATCGGATGGACTGAAACATAATGTCCCAGAGGTTATCTATTGGATTTGGGTCAGGCGAGCATGGGGGCCATTCAATGGTATCAATTCCTTCATCCTCCAGGAACTGAATGCATACTCTCGCCACATGAGTCTGGGCATTATCATGCACTAGGAGGAACCCAGGACCCATTGCACCAGCGTAGGGTCTGACAATGGGTCCAAGGATTTCATCCTGATACCTAATGGCAGTCAGGGTGCCATTGTCTAGCCTGTAGTGGTCTGTGCGTCCCTCCATGGATATTCCTCCCCAGACCATCACTGACCCACCACCAAACCATTAATGCTGAATGGTGTTACAGGCAGCAACCCATTATCCACGGCTTCTCCATACCCTTTCACATCTGGCACATGTTCTCAGGGGGAACCTGTTCTTATCTGTAAAAAGCACAGGGCGCCATTGGCGGACCTGCTATTTCTGGTGTTCAATATCAAATGCCAATCAAGCTCCACAGTGCCGGGCAGTGAGCACAGGGCCCACTAAAGGATGTCAGGCCCTCAGGCCACCCTCAGGAAGTCTGTTTCTGATTGTTTGGTCAGAGACATTCACACAATGGTCTGCTGGGAGTCACTTTGTAGTGCTCTAGCAGTGCTTATCCTGTTCCTCCTTGCACAAAGGAGCAGATCCCGATCCTTCTGATGGGTTAAGGACCTTCTACTGCCCTGTCCAGCTCTTCTAGAGAAACTGCCCGTATCCTGGAATCTCCTCCATGCTCTTGAGACAGTGGGAGACACAGCAAACCTTCTGGCAATGGCAGATATTAATGTGCCACCCTGGAGGAGTTGGACTGCCTGTGCAACCTCTATAGGGTCCAGGTATCATCTTTAATGCTACCAGTAGTAACACTGACCCTAGCCAAATGCAAAACTAGTGAAAAACGGTCAGAAAAGCCTCCACCTGTGAAACCATTCCTGTTTTTGGGGGTTGTCTCATAGTTGCCTATCTAGTGCGCCTGGTAATTTCATTAACACCAAAGCAGCTGAAACTGATTAACAACCCCCTCTGCTACTTACTGACCAGATCAATATCCCATGGGTTTAATGGACTTTATGCTATACTCAGATAGAAAAGTGTTCCCTTAATTTTTTTGAGCAGTGTACATTCCGTCAATCCGTAATGGACCTATTTTGTTTCTGAAATCCATAAGCTGCCTTTTAAAAGTAGGCCCACAGTCTGCAAATAAGGAAAACTACTGCTGATTCTGCATGATGACAGCAAAGTGTTAGAGAGAAAAGCTTGGAAATATATGACTTACACATTGCTACATTGCACATACACATTTATATATAGGCAGATTTACAAGTCCCCTGACCTGACTGCTCTCGACACATGTTTCTACGTTTTGCTTGTTATGCATTTTAAATATATCACAGTTTTTTTTCCCTTATACTTCAATGTTACAGTCTCCTCTTTTTGTTTCTCTATTTTATTAACTATTTACTGATAATTAAAAAAAAAATGCTATAAAGCTGAAATCCAGTGCTTCATATTCATATAGAAGTTCAGAATAAGAGCCAAACAAAAACTTTATATCCTGTTAATTGGATTCAATTAAATGTGTTATATCGAATGTGTTATCCTGTGTAAATTCATTGTTGAATGACAATACTACTGGCTATGCAAAGCATATTCATAACAGTTTTTTTTTTAAACAATTTTGCATATTTTATGTGGATTGCCAGCAAGTTTCATCCTAATCAGTGTGTGCGCATGCATACAGTGGCTTAGCTAACCCATTCTGCAATAACTATTTGCAAGAGTAATCGGATTTAAGGGTCTGCTGAGCCATGCTTAAAATTGTAGGCTTGTTTCCAGAATATTTTGCATTTATACAGTTCTATCGCTTGTATGACTTGTGTTTCTCGGTCTCAATAATGTGTCGTTCTAAAAAGTCAGGCGTAATGTCTTTGGCATTAATTCTGCAGGTATTACTCAGGATTAAGAAGAGCCTTCAAAGTGACACAAGAACCCACTATGCTTTCATTCTTCTACATTCTGATTAGACAATCTGGTAATTTGTTGCTCAGAATAAAAGAGTTCTAAGGAGACTCATTTGCACTTGAGGCAGCCCTTGCTGTGCCTCTGAGAAGCGATCTGCATTGGATCGCTTTTTGGGGGGAGTTTGACAGGCACCTCTGCACCACCTGTTATGACCCTGTAAGTCCGCACCACAAGCATAGCACGCAGTTGCGGTACGGTTTTGTAAGGCCCCATTAATTTAAAGCGGCGTTCCAGCCTCCCCTCTCCCCCTCCAAAAATTCAAAGTCAGCAGCTACACATACTGTACATATACTGTAGCTGCTGACATTTAATATTAGGACACTTACCTGTCCTGGAGTCCAGCGATGTCGGCACCGCAGTCAATGGTTACATCGGCTGTCGGGTGTTGCCGCCGCCATTGCCTGTGAGGGAACCCTGCAGTGCGGGTCCCTAATGCGCATGTACAAACCGCGCTGCGCATTCAGATTGGCTCGGCGGCGGGGGAAGGAGGAGGGGGCCAAACTTCCGAGGGACAGCGCCACGGCCCGTCTCCCAGAAGTTTCGAAGGGTACCTGTCAAAAACAGGTAACCATTCCCCCCTCCCCCCCTGAAAGGTGTCAAATGTGGCACTGGAGGGGGGGGGGAAGCAAATGAACAGAAGTTCCACTTATGGATGGAACTCTGCTTTAAATGGATTACATTCAGTGGCGGTACTGCCCACGGAATGCATCAACGTGCATCACAGCCATGGCATATCAGTGGCATATCATAGCAGTCCCATCTGCAGGTTAAGGAAGGCAGTTGGGGGTGGGACAGTAAAATTGCAGCTCAACAGCCCACTTTCCCCCCCCCCCCCCCATGTATAAACAAAGAATAATTCTATTTGTTCCAGTGAAGTTTGTTCAAAGCTTTTTTGGTTGCATTCCCACTTGCAATTTTGGTTGAGCAATTTACAGGCGACTTTGCATGTCGCACAAAGGGCAGACCATCTTATTTTTGGGTGAAAAATGCAGCAGAAACGCATCACGTTTGGGGTGCCATGAAAGGATAATAACACCCATGTGCACGTCACGCGTTGTGCAGTGCATGATACATGATTTGGAATTGCAGACAGAATTGTGGTGACTCTGCCCACGATTCCAAAGTGCAAAGTGTTGAATGGAGCCTTTTTGTTTGAAGATTTAAACCTATTATGGCATTATAGCTGAAGAAACAAAAAAAAAAAACTGATTTACTAAAGCAAGAGTTTTGTTTTATACTTTGTTTACTTCAAAAGCTCGGGTTCAAAAAAAGTTTTATTATTTCAGTGACTCAAAACCTAAAAGTAAATACAGACTAGGGAAACAATGACTCCTCTAGGATACCAGCTATAGGATCATTTTTTTTTCATGACATTACTATACATATAGATCAACCATGCAAGGTTAAAGGAGAACTATACCCTCAAAAAAAAGACTACTTAGAGTCCATTCACACCTATGCATTGCACATTAGCATGTGGAAACGTAACTATGTCCATGATAGAGCTTGTGGTGCTATTTATTTTCAACGGTACCATAACACCCTAGGGTATGCACTTGTTTTGCAGTGCTCTATGTTACCAAAATGGTGCAAGCCCAATATCATTTGTCTGTTTTTGTTGTTCATTGTCAGAATGAGCTACCTTTAACACAATGCCAAGCATAAAACACCTTTAAATGGACCCAATCTGCATGGAACATATAGAGATTTGAATTTGTAGAGCACTGTAAGTAAAAAAAAAAAAAAAATCTATTATGTTATTGTTAAAAAAAAACCCACAGTATTCCTCTAATAAGTGCCGGTTCACACTGACGCGGCACGACTCTGTACTACTTCGGGGGCGACCTGTGAAGTCCCGTGCACCGCGACTTCGGGGCGACTTGCACTGACTTCATATAATGAATGTCTATGCAAGTCGCTCCAAGGTCACCCCGAAGTAGTACAGGACCCTTTTTCTAAGTCAGAGCGACTTGTGCCACTCCGATTAGAACGGGTCCTGTAGCAGTCAATGGACCGCGACGGACCGCGACTTGTCAGGCTGACAAGTCGCCTGACAAGTCGCGGCAGTGTGAATCGAGCCTAAAAAGGTACCTATATCTGAAAGAAAAAATGTTATATAATGCAATTTACCAATCCTTAAATGTGGTGGCTGCATTTTTTAGGCTTTTTACTTAATTTTCACCTAGTGATTCAGTCAGTAAGGGGTCAATTCACGAACCTTTACCACATGCAATAACACAGTCAGATGACTCATTTGCATAGATTATCACATACGATAAAAACAAAAATATATGCAATATTTACCTCAGCATGAAAAATGTTCCCAGTAAATATTGTTTACTGACTTACCATGCGGTAAGCTCTTAAGTCCAATTCAAAAATGGAAAAACATGCGATGTTTATCACCAGGATTTTGCTGGAGGTATCACATGCGGTATCGAACAAACACCGCATTCGGTATTTACCGAAAAATTTATAGTGAATTACATTTTCAAAACTAATTTACCGCAAGCGCTATTTTATCGCATTTAATTGAGTGTTTTAACTCTTAGTGAATTGACCCCAATGTCTGTTTTTTTCCAACTTCCTGTAACAGAACAAAATGTATTCTGGCAGTGGAGAAGTCCCACTGTCTGAATAAAATAGCACATTCCTGCATCCACCTTGAATGTATGGATGGGGGAATCTGTTTTTTTTTTTATTGTTTTTTTTTTGTTTTTTTTAACAAGGGCCTGACTGAGAAAAAAACAAAAAAACAAAAAACAAATATCTATGATCACTGATCCGCTTTAGTAAATAATAGAGTAAGTTTTTTTTTTTTTTTTTTAAATAAAATATGGCACATGGTTGGGTATTTAGTGTAAACATGTCTTCACCGTATTCACTAAGTGAACAGTCCCAACCCCAAACAATTCATTTTCTATCACCTATCTGAACAGTTTTTACGCTTCAAAGTATGATAAAAACAGAACCCTCAAAAATCTGAACCCCATCTGATTGATCTTTACAGTTCTCTGTTTAAAGGGAAAGTTCCTCATACCCAATTCTTGCACTAGTACAGATATTTCAGTTATTCCAAAATCTGAAGAAGACCTATCATCCCCAGTCTGTTTAATAATCCTTTGTGCCCCTGTGTTTTATAAAAATACGCCATTCTTTACAAGTTTTCAGAGCGCCGATCGCTGTCCATGTGACCTGCCGCCTCTCTCCTCCTCTCGGCCTCTCCTCCTCCCCTCCCGACTGACGACAGCGGGGAACCTTCTGCCCCACCCGCTGCAGACAGCTGTCGGACAAGGAGAGGAGAGAGCCGGCAGGTCACGTGAGCGGCGATTGGCGCTCTGAAAAACAGTAAGGCTCGGTTCACACTGATGCGATGCGGGAAGGCTGCGAACTCGCAGCCTGTTCCCGCATCGCACACGCACCCCCGGCAGTTCACACTGCCATATGCGATCCGCTGGGGGTGTCAATGTAATCTTAACGACACCCCCAGTTTGATCGCATATCGCAGTGCGATCGTGCAGTTCGCACAGAATCGGATCGCACAAGTGTGAACCGCTGTGCGATCCGATCCTGATGCGGCAGCAAAAATGCCTCCTGTGCGTGTTTGCTGCGGGTGCGATGCGAATTTAGCCATACAAACTGTATGGCTAAACTCGCACCGCACAGCTGATCGCATGTAATGTCGGAGCAGTGCGCTCCGACATTACATGTGAACCCCGCACACGCAGAAGTGTGAACCGGGGCTTAAGGACGGCTTATTTTTTAAGACACATACATAGACGCAGGGGCACAGGCACACAGAATTATATACAGGATAGTAAAAAAGCAGCTTAAAAACCACTTTAAAGGGGAAGTTGAGATTCCAGGGGGGGCGCCCCCCCCCTTCCGGACACCCATGGTGGTATTGGTAAGAGATTTCTGTCTTACAGTAGCACCAATAACATTTTTAAACCTTTTCCTTCTCCCAGACAAATACTGCTAAGATTATTTATTTAAAACTGTACAGCCATGATGCAACAAAAGTGCAATGGAATAATCATTTTCATGAAATCTTTTCCCGTTTGCTAAGCTTATTTTAACAAGTCTGTCCAAAATCTAGGATGACCATAAGGAAAACATATACACAGATGTTCACTTAGTTTTCACTGCAAAGCAAAACAAATACTTCTTAAAATATTATCTGGATAAAATGGTCTCACCAAAAAACAAGGGTCAGCGCAATGAGCTTCATGGGAAAGAAGACATATTTAACCCTTTGCCGTGCCTTTTGGTAATCATTAATTCGCTTTATTTTTATAACTTAAATGTATTCATTTTATTTATTTATTTTAGGTACTTATATAGCACCATTATCTTAAGCAGAGCTTTGCACATATACAGCATATTGTACATGCACATCTGTCCCTGACCTCAAGGAACTTACAATCTAAGGTCCCTAACTCACATTCAGGCTTGGTTCACATTGGTGCGATAGAGGACATTGCATTTGAATCGCACTGCACTGCAAATCACATGCAATGTCTGTGCGATGCAAATTCAGCCATACAGATTGTATGGCTGAACTTGCATCGCATTTGAACCAAACTCGTGCAGGACCCTTTTTTTGGTTCGCACCTGAATCGGATTGCATAGGTGTTCTCTAAATCCTGTCCAAATTGACAGTTCACGCTGCCATATGCGAACCGATCTGGGGGTGTAATTAACTTTGTATTGACACTTCCGGCAGTTCGTATATGGCAGTGTGAACTGCCTGCAAGTTGGATGCGATGCATGAACCCGCAGTGGATTCGCAGGGTTTCCTGCATCGCACCACTGTGAACCAAGGCTTTATCAAACACATACTAAGGCCAATTCAGACAGGAGCCAATTAACCCACAAGCATGTCTTTGGAGTGCAGGAGGAAACCAGAGTACCCAGAGGAAACCCACGCATGCACAGGAAGAACATGCAAATTCCAGGAAGGTAGCGCTGTGGTTGGGAGTTGAACCAACAACCCCAGTGCTGCTAGACGAAAGTGCTAAGCACCGCATTTTTGTTGCAGCTTTTAAATATTCAGCAGTGCAGCAGATTCACAAATACTGAAATTAGTTGTTAAGGTGAAGTTCTGTTGATCATGGTGACTCCTAGCTAGTAAGGTATAAGATGGATTGCAAAGAGCTATTTTCTATTGCTTTATGTTGCCATTGCACAGACTTACATGAATTTGGATCTAATCTAATATTTCTGACATCCAGATCTGCCTCTTTTGTCCTCCTAGAATGAAACATGCCTAAAATAATAGCAATATTAATGTTCTGAGTTTTGGAAAAAGGCTTACTTATGAGAAGTGGTAGAATGATAACATGAATCCTGCACTCTTATGTTTCCTGGTTAGACTGGTTTAGAGGAACTAACCAAACCTGTGCTTTCAATATCAGGGGGTAGGATGTGTCACCATTGATGTGCCTGATAAATAGCTATTAAAATGTGTGAAAAAGCAATAACTTTATTTTTAAAGTTTTTGGTTATAGTATATATAGACTGGTTAAAACCCGTCAATTATTTCCTGTTGCTGCCTGTCTGTATCCCATAGGGGAAATTTAAATTAAGGCCCCTTTCACACGGGCTTTCCGATCAGGTCTGCCTGTCAGTTGTCCACGCTCCATGCACCCCTTTGGAGCAGCTGATGTCAGCGGTGACATCTCCATTGACACCCGCTGCTATCCGATACAATCCTGTCTCCATCATCCATAAATGGAAGAAGTTTGGAACCACCAGGACTCTTCCTAGAGCGGGCCACCCGGCCAAACTGAGCGATCAGGGGGAGAAGGGCCTTAGTCAGAGAGGTGACCAAGAACCCGGTGGTCACTCTGACAGAGCTCCAGCATATCTCTGTGGAGAGAGGAGAACCTTCTGGAAGAACAACCATCTCTGCACCACTCCACCAATCAGGCCTTTATGGTAGAGTGGCCAGGCGGGAGCCACTCCTCAGTCAAAGGCACGTAACAGCCCGCCTAGAGTTTGCCTAAAGGCACCTGAAGGACTCTCAGACCATGAGCAACAGAATTCTCTGGTCTGATGAAACAAAGATTCAACTCTTTGGCCTGAATGGCAAGCGTTATGTCTGGAGGAAACCAGGCACCGCTCATCACCTGGTCACTATCATTCCTACAGTGAAGCATGGTGGTGGCAGCATCATGCTGTGGTGATGTTTTTCAGCAGCAGGTACTGGGAAACTAATCAGGGTTGAGGGAAAGATAAATGCAGCAATTTTCAGGGCCATCCTTGATGAAAACCTGCTCCAGAGAGGTCTTGACCTCAGACTGGGGCAAAGGGTTATCTTCCAACAGGACAACGACCCTAATCACACAGCCAAGATAACAAACGCATGGCTATGGGACAACTCTGTGAATGTCCTTGAGTGGCCCAGCCAGAGCCCAGACTTGAACCCCATTGAACATCTCTGGAAATGGCTGTGCACTGACACGCCACATCCAACCTGATGGAGCTTGAGAGGTCCTGCAAAGAAGAATGGGAAAACTGCCCAAAAAAAAAGCGTGTCAAGCTTTTAGCATCATACTCAAATATACTTGAGGCTGTAATTGGTGCCAAAGTTTCTTCAACAAAGTTTTGAGCAAAGGCTGTAAATACTTACGTACATGGGATTTTTGTTTGTTTTTTATTTTTCATAAATTTGCAAAGATTTCAAACAAACTTCTTTTACATTGTCATTATGGGGTATTGTTTGTAGAATTTTAAGGGAAAAAAATGATTTTAATCCATTTTGGATTAAGACTGTAACATAAAATGTGGAAAAAGTGAATTGCTGTGAATACTTTCCGAATGCACTGTAAAACTCAATGCAAACAGATATGCACAACATCAACATAAAAAGAAAAACATGTGCATACTAATTGATGTCCTATGGTGCAGAATCATTTTGTCAAATGTAAAGTAAATTTAAAATTCTGTCTCTCTCACTAGGTACCTAGTAGAGTTAGAATTACAGGTCTCCAGACTGCAGGACAGGATGGCTAGTTTCTCTAGAGCAAGTGGCTGAATGTTCTGCAGTGCCTTTGTTCTTCCGATAATGCTTTACATTTAGTGATACTTTGGAAAATGATGTCTCTCCATTTGCTATTGTTTGTCATCTCCCGAACAGTATTTTAAATACTTGTAACTGGAATTCATGACAGCGTTCTTTAAAGCCTCACTGTGTTCACTAGTTTAAAAGCCTTTCACACGGTGTGTGCTCGGCCATCTCACGCCATAGCTGGTTTTCCTCATTGCACATCCAATTTTTCCTGCTTTAGATGGCTTCATTGCTACAGGTGTCATAGTTTTGGTTTTCTGAGGACAGTTTTCTTCTTATGAAAATGTTTAATTCAGATGATACTTTTAATGGGATTCATAAAATTGATGCACAGGGTGAGTGGGAATAGATACATGGTTAATGCATTTCACAGTCAAATAGGAATATAGGATGACTTTTACAGACTGTGAACGTTTAATGTCATTTTGGTATCCCAGGTTTTGTCAGTAATAGATGATGATTCAGTGACAAAACAAATGGCTTTATTGTTCCATACTGAAAATTGTTCAGCATGGTACAGCAAAACAGAACTTCACGAATCCCAAGGGTAGATGCCTCTGGAAACCTTTTGTTCACTCTCCTGTGCCTGTTAGAAGTATAGTCTGCTATACAATTATTAATACTCATCATAGCAAAAATAATCAGTTTTGGAGTGGAACAGAGGTCTCATGGACAGTGTAATGAGATCACACAAAGATGGGAAACAATTAAATAAAAGAATTAGGTAACAGTACAAGGAGGTGAGGAGATAAAGTGGTATTCACCTCTTGCATTACTCCATTATAAACTTGGAGGTATGTGCATGTTTTTCTAACTTTTACCACTTTAAAACCAAGCTTTTTCTGAAACTTTTCATTTACAAGTTTAACCGCTTAAGGGCCACCCCACATACATATACTGCGGCAGGGCCTGTACCTGTACGTGATTACTACTTCCTGGTCTGGGGCGCGCATGCGTGCTCACGGAGACCAGCTGCTGCTGTGATTGAACACAGTGGGAGCCAATTAGCAGAGACCCTAGGGAATAAAATGGTGTTGAATTTTTTATGTCACTCGGTATTTGTGCAGTGGTTTTTCAAACGCAATTTTTGGGGAAAAAATATATTTTAATGAATTAAAAAAAAAAAAAACAATATATACCACAGTTTTTTTCTAAAATCTGAAAAATGATGTTATGCTGAGTAAATAGATACCTAGCATGTCATGCTTTAAAACTGCACGAGCTCGTGGAGTGGCGACAAACTACGTTACTTAGAAATCTCCATAAGCAATGATTTAAGCGCCTGTATAGGTTACCTGTTTAGAGTTACAGAGGAAGTCTAGCGCTAAAACTGTTTGCTTTCGCTCTAACGTTCATGACGATACCTCACATGTGTGATGCGAACACCATTTACATATTTGTGCGTGACTTATGTATGCATTTGCTTCTGCGCGTGAGCATGGAGCAATGGGGGTGCTTTATTTCTTTTTCTTTCTTATTTATTTATACTTTTTTTTTTTTTACACTGTCTCTTCATTTTTGTTTTTTTTTATTACTATTATTTCTAATGTAATCATCCCTTGTAATAGAAATAAGGATGACAGGTCCTCTTTAACCGCTTGCCGACTGCGCACAGTATATTTACTGCGGCAGTCGGCCCCGGCCAGGCAGAGTGACGTAGGTCTACGTCGCTCGCCTGTCACTCCTTCCAGAGCCAATAGCGGGCGGGCGCGCGCCCGCTGAGGCGCGCGCCCGCCTCGGCTCGTTCACGGAGGAGTGCGGGAGTGTGACTGGCGGACCCGATGTCCGCCGGTCACACTACGATCGCCGCTACAGCGGGAGAAAGACAGAGCGGCTTGTGTAAACAAGCCACCTGTCAGTTCTCCCTGTGTAAAAGTGAAGATCAAACAGTTCTACTATGTAGAACTGTTGATCTTTGTTTTTACACTAGTAGACCTGTCCCTGCACAGTTAGAATCACGCCCCTAGGACACACTTAACCCCTCCCTGTCCAATACTGTTAACCCCTTCCCTGCCAGTGTCATTTTTGCAGTAACAGTGCATATATATAGCACTGATTACTGCAGTAATGTCACTGGTACCCCCAAAAGTGTCAAAAATGTCAGTCAAGGGTCCGATCTGTCCGCCGCAATGTCGCAGTACCGCAAAAAAAATCGCAGATCGCCGCCATTACTCGTTAAAAAAAAAAACACCAAAAATGACAAAAATCTTTCCCTTTGTTAGTAAACGCGATAACTTTTGCGCAAACCAATCAAAATACGCTTTTTGCGATTTTTTTTTACCAAACATAGGTAGCGTAAAACAAATTGGCCGAAAATTTAAAAAAATTTTGATTTTTACCTTTTTTTTGGGGGGAATTTCATATAAAAAAAAGTGAAAAATATTGTTGTTTTTGCAAAAATTACGCTCTTTTTTTGTTTATAGCGCGTGATCAAAAAATCGCACAGGTGATCAAATACCACCAAAAGAAAGCTCTGTTTGTGGGAAAAAAAGGACGTGAAATTCGTTTAGGTACAGCGTCGCACGACCGCGCGATTGTCCGTTAAAGTCACGCAGTAAAAAATCGCAAAATAACCCCTGGTCTTTTAGCAGGAAAATCCTCCGGTGGTAAAGTGGTTAAGAAGAGATCTGGGATCAAAAAGACCCCAAATCTGTTCTTTACCTTTAAAAGCAAAAGATTAAAAAAAAAACGTCCTGGACCGGACATAATGTCATGATGCTGCTTCGGTCCTCCAAGGCCATAGAGGCGATCAAAGAGTATCTACTCTTTGATTGCCTATGGGAGCAGCCGGCCGTACCGTCGGATCATTACTTGGACGAAGTGGCGGAAACGGTAAGCCCCAAAACGCAGCGCTTGGACGCCTTCATGAGAAAGCCAGCAGACGGCTGCAAAAAATGATATTGAGGTTATGGCTGATATCTTCTTCATAATCCCGATCAACCACTTGCAAACACACTGTATATATATATATATATATATATATATATATATATATATATATATATATATTGCAGTTGGCTTTGCTGGGAAACTGAATAAGGGATTGTAGACATGATTCAGTGCATGATAAAAAGAAAACCGTTAATAAAACAAAAGGAGAGGTAGCTCTTTTTTTAAAAAATAGTGAAATACATATTAACATCCATTATCATGTTACAATCCATCCATTTCTCAGTAAGAATGCCAATAAAAAACTCAATTTCATTGACTAATAAAACTTCCATCATATGAAGAAGTCTTTTGCAAGAGTTCTGCTAAAAATTTTGCCTTGCAAATGTTTCTAAATTACGGCTTTGATATTCTTTGGTGTATATAATTTGTCAAGAAGACGGCTAACATACATGCGCCATTAACTTAAAACAAAGTTCATTAATTTGATAAACTAGCAGTTAGATACAGTAGATTTCCACTAACTAGCAGTAGATATGCTTTGAGTAGTTTATAATTCGACTAACATAATCACTGTTCGAGTACAATACATTTCTTTCCTATAATGAAGAATACTGTATATTGTTTTACCTTTTATTCTTTTATTTTCACATTTATATTCTGTATGTCACCTTGGAGTGGCAGTCAGGAATGATTCCCATCTGGTTTAGTTCAGTATGCTGCTTTTTGATATTCCTGATTTTAAATTTACCTATTCAGTAGTCCCAAAGCAGTGATGTGATTCCCTACTGCATAACAGCACCATCATCAGGAGTCAGGGCATGATGGAAATGTTAGGCATTGGAATACCACGTCTGGAATAACGGTTTCATAGTGTTTAAAGGGTACCTATCATCAGATATACTTTTTTCATGGTATATCCTTGCATATTATGTGCTATGTGTAAATCTAACACTTACAGACACAGTATATACAGCCCACAAAAAAATCACAATGCTTCCCTTGACACTGCCTTCATCTGCCTGTCTCCTCAATAGACCAACATCATCTTTGTTCACAGATGATCCAGTATTGATATAAACTTCCTGACCTAAAATGCTTTTCCTAAATCAATAGTTTTTAACCTCAGTCCTCGAGTGAGGGTCGATGCAGGGGACAGGAGTATGTAATGCACAGAATGAAGGGGATAGGAGTATGTAATGTACAGAATGCAGGGGACAGGAGTATGTAATGCACAGAATGAAGGGGATAGGAGTTTGTAAAGTACAGAATGCAGTGGACAGGAGTATGTAATGAACAAAATGCAGGGAATAGGAGTGTGTGTGTAATGCATAGCGATAGTCAGGGATATGTAACACACAGTGTAGGGGTAAGGAAATGGCAAAACTCCCCCTACAAGCAATACTCTCCCCCATGTTACCCTTTTAGCAAAACAAATCACACTCCATCCCCTCCAAAAATGTTATGAAAAATCCAGTACTAATTTGCACGCTAACCCCCCCCCCCCCCCAATCCTGTAAAAATTCTATCTTCTCATTCCAAAAAAATCCTCCCACGCAAATCCCCCTTCCCAACACAAAGTTCCCGTTTACAGAACATATACTCCTCACCCCAATCCCCCTCTCAGAATAAACCCCCCCTCTAATCATCCATTCCAGCACAACCCCCAGTTTTAGTACAAATCCTCTCCCACACAATTCCCCCTGTCCAAATCCCCCCATAATCCTCCCCCCCCCATACCCATTCCCAGCACAACAAATCCCCCCAAATTTCTTCTCCCAGTAAACATTATCTCTCCCCTTCAAGCACAATCCCCCCCCCCCCAAATCCGTCTTCTAGCAAAGATTCTCTAGTAAAAATCATCTCCCCCCAATCCCCCTTTCTAGCACAGATCTTCTTCCACCCCCCAAATCCCCCCTCCCAGAACAACTGAAAAAATATTCCACCCTAAAATCCTGTCCAAGCACTTCTAACGCAAAGTCACCCAACACCCCCCCCCCCCCCCCATCCTTGCACAAACTCTACTTCCCCATCTTCAAAACCCTCCAGGACAAATACTGCCCCCCCCCATCCCAAATCACCCTCCCATCAAAAATCATCTCCCTATGTCTAGCACAAATCCTCTTTCCTCCAAATCCCCAACACCAGTCCAAGTCCACTCCCCAGTTCTATCATACATCTCTCTTTCTAGGCAGACCCTGAAAACACAAATCCCCTCCCCTTCTAACCTACATCCATACTTCCCAACTGTCCCAGTTTTGGTGGGACCTTCCCCAGATATGAACAAAATCCAGCAAATCTGGACTAAGGGCCAGTTCATACTATAACAGGCTGTGGGAAACCCACATTCCATGCTCATTTTCTGCACCAAATTTAAAACGCACTGCAGTTGCATTCTGTAGTGGGTGTCAATGTTAACTAAACACTCCAAATGTAGGTCGCAAACGCAGTGCGTTTGCCTGCACCGGGCGGTTCGTCCGGTACAGTGATACCACGTGATCCAGTTTCTGTGCATATTTAAAGTAGTGCATGCACTACTTTTGGTGCGGTCTGGTGCAATTTCAGCTCATTCAAATGAATAGGTTGAACTTGCACTGCACCTAGATCGCATTTGAATTACACAGGAATGCACAACGTGTTCCTGTGAGATTCATGGTGTGACTCAGCCCTGAGTCCTGGAACTCAGTCCTGAAACAAGTTCTGCCACTGATCCCCATTAACTTGCCCAGCACCTGGGGCAATTGTCCCACATATCTTGCACACTTGGGGTCCCAGATGCCACAATCATCCCCTGTGCCAGCATCTCTTTGATTTGAGGAGGGGGGGGGGGTGTTGGGGGAAGCAGAAAGAAATCTGTGTAAGGGGGGACCTTTGGGAGGGGAGACTTGTGCTGGGGGAGTGGGGGGACAGATTTCATATCCAACCTCCCTTTTAGTACATCCCTCCCCCAAAATCATTCCAAGTATATAGTACATGTTTGTTGTCTGCACCCCTTCCCCTTCCCAGTCATTTTTCCCTCCTCCCCAGGTAATGTACATTGTGTATTGTGATTATCAGACCTCAGATCAGAACGGCAAATGCAGAGCAGTGCCCTCCTCCTCCTCCTGTCTGTATACAGGAAAACATTAGAGCCGGGGAAGAGGAAACAGCTGAGAGACAGCTGGCCGGGAGAAATGCCAGCTGCCAGTAACATCTGCCAGCGGCTTGTGCGGGGTGTCTGGGGTCCCCCATGCCGCAAGTGTATTCCTATATACTCATGACATGCGGGACCCCAGCCCCAAGCAGATGCCCATGGTAGTGTGCTCCTGCTGGGCAAGTCCCAGGAGCCAAGTGCCAAGTGCTCTGGGACTCAGCTTTGATTCGACTTACATCAAATCCCAGGATGGTCCTAGTGAATCCGGGATTGTTGGGAGGTATGCTACCATTTTCCTGTCCAGTGGTGGTGGAGACTTGAACCGAGCTGACTGCTAGTGACAACAGAAGGTAGAGTACCTGACTTCTAGGGAAAAGTCAGCAGGAATTCCGTTTAACCACTTCCTCTGCTAGATTCCGCATGAGATGACATCATCAGTCTTCCTCTGCCTACAATTGAGTTTCAAATCACAAGTGAAGATCACTATCACAGCCCACTGGTCATCATCTCTAGCGACCTGACAATTCCCAAACCAGCCACGACAGAAAGGAACAATATTGTACAATTTACAATAATACTAGAAAACACAGGTATATTAGCAGCAGAAACAATGAAGAGCATGGCATTTGTATGCACATTGTTGTCATTAGTTCTATCAATCATTTCACATGTACACAAATTGGAACAGACATACCTCTTCAACAGCTGTTAGGAATACTATCTAATCAATTTACATCAAAGCTTAGTATAGTTTAATAATGACAGCTGGAACTATGCACTGATCAACTTACTCTTAATAGCCTGCAATAAATGATTTGTTATACTCAGCAACAAGCTAAAGTTGAAATCAGCTATACAAAAAATAAGTTCCTGATTTGCTTTGTCTCTTCTTTGTCTGTCTTTCAATGACTAACTCCCTCCCCAGCCCACAGTTGGCCTCTTTTTAGATAGTGAAACTGGTGCCTACCACTGTTCTCCCTATTCTTTAGGCTCCGTTCACACCTGAGCGATCGAAAATCACCACGATTGCAGGGGCGCTTGTGCAATGCCATTACTTCTTAGGCTCTGTTCACACCTGAGTAATCCGAATCACAGGCCGAATCACTGGGATTGTGCCCACCATTCCAAATCAGGGGACGTTTGTGCGATGTCGTTACTTCTTAATGGCACACCAATTGCGCCATGATTGTGCTGCCAATGTCACGCGATAAATCGTGCTGCAAATGCGGCAGATCGCAATGTACAACACTTGTCTCTTAAAAAGGAGCAGGAGCTTCTTTTGAACAACAGCGTCACGGGTTGTGATTTGCCGCGATTGCAACGCAATTTATCATACGGCAATTGTGGCAAAATCGCGGTGCGATTCGAGTGCCATTAAGGAGTAATGGCATCACACAAGCATCCTGCGATTTGGATTTGAGGGCAGAATTCTGTCCACAATTCAGATCACTCAGGTGTGAATGGAGCCTTAATGGAACCCCAATGGCGCTGCAATTTTCCTGTGATTGTCGCACGATAAATTGTGCTGCAATTGCGGCAAATCTCAACACGCGATTGGGGTGCCATTAAGAAGTAATGGCATCTCAGTTGCAAAATCATCCTGCAATTTGCGGCAATTTAGAATAGCTGGCAGAATTGTGGTAAATTCCGCCCACAATTCAGATCGCTCAGAGCCTGAACAGAGCCTTAAACTGTCATCATCTCCTTTGCACCCAGTCACTGATCTGGTTGTCATACTTCAACCTAGGGTTGCCACCTCATCCCTTTAATCCTGGACACATGTTAATTACACAGGTTCTAAGGCTAAAATAATGCACATAAGGCACTAAGTGAGTTTAATTACCACCTTAATCAGCCACAGAACCTGTGTAATTATTATGTGTCCTGGTTTGAAGGGATGAGGTGGCAACCCTACTTCAACCTGATCATCTTCCTGGGCTGCAGATAATAATGTCGTTCTCTTCCTCATTGGGCATTACTGAGTAGCTCCCTCAGTGTTGATGGAAACAAAGAGACTATAGAGGTAAATAAAAAGTAATGTCTTCATGTGCGCCTTATTTTTTTTATAAGAACGATCAATAACCAAACTTTTGAATATAAAAATTAAGTATGTTGTGAAGCCAAGCAAGCACATCAGTGTCATGAAGAATACTTTGAGCAGGAGTTCCAGAGCAACAATATACATCACCTAAAAAATACCATGTAGCACTGCCTCTGCAGATCATGACCACGTTTATATGCTATTTTAAGAGAATATAAAGGACTATAATGAGACGGGGACATCTGAACATTTATGTGTCAAGGTTTTTATTCATCCAGGTCATGGTATAGTTAGCAGTCTCTTGCAACTGGGCTTGTTCTGTAGTAATAAATATGTGTCACCACTCACACAAATGGCTTCTTCAGTTCAAATGAGTGTTGGGAACAGCATGTATAACAAGAAAGGTACCTCTGTCATTCTAACCCAATCACCATAGTATTTTTCAAGGCCGATGCTGATTGTCCAACATGGGTGGGAGCATGAAAGCCCAGACTTAAGTTTAACCACCCAATAAGTCCTTATATATTATTAATTATATATGGCCATTCTTCTATATAATTACTTTTTTTTTCTAAACATTTGTTTAAAGCATTGGTCTCCAAACTGCAGCCCAGGGGCTGGATGTGGCTCTTTGTATTAGATAAAGGAAGGGGAAAAAATGTGGAGGGACTCGGTCCACAGTGAGTACGAACCAAAGGGGACCAAAATACATCCAGGGCCTGACGGTGAATTGACCTTGTGGCCCTAGAGTGTCAGAGAGCCATCGCAACCATGGATTAATGGGACAAAAAGGACAAAAAGGAGGAAACAAGGAGGTGTGACCTCAGAGGGTTGCAAAAAAGGGATGCTCAGATCTGATATTTCAAAAAATGGAAAAATCTTTATTGAGAAAAAATCATGCAAATATACATTTGGTACAGAATCCAGTGTAGTGGATGTTGATACCATTGAGGAACCGGACAGACTAACATTAAACATAGACAGCATAAAAACAAAGACACACACGACACATATCCCACCCACAATGCAGGAACAAAAAAGGCATGAAACTCAGTGTATAAATACAAGTACAGCGCCAATCATGTATATAGGACAAAACACTGTAAAGTAAGAGTCCAAATAAATACACAGATGATGATCCTCAAAATGAAAAAGATGTGAGAGTCCAACCACCAAAGATGGAGTCAATCTATGGAAGACATCGTCACCCCGTGCAACAGATTATAGATGTCAGCTTACCGGAAACCCTGGACCCCCTGTTACGGTCTTCACACCGTGTGAAGAGTGGATGGTGGAGTCTCTCAGGCTGTACAAAGATTTACATGATTTTGAACTTCAAGATCCGACCAGAGTCATCGAATGGATTGGTGAGAAAAGTATTTGTGTAGCCGGCTACGATGGCACTAAAACAAATGAAATCCTACAGCTGCTTGTTCCACAAAAATTGCTAGTAAAAGAAAACCAGGGTTTGTGTCCAGAGAGAGATCTGAAGGTGGAACACGGCGGATTCTCACAACATCCTGTTTACAGCTTGAAACATGTCCCTGAGCACAGGTATTTCACCTACTGCACGGATTATTTGGGATATTGGAAGTGCGCCCTCCTTGGAGTGACCATCCTAGGATTGTTTTTCGCACTATAGAGGACACTCTTCCTGGATCCATTTGCCATATGCTCATGTGACCCACCGTAACAGGGGGTCCAGGGTTTCCGGTAAGCTGACATCTATAATCTGTTGC
The DNA here is from genome assembly GCF_965119305.1 of Pelophylax lessonae. NCBI lineage: Eukaryota > Metazoa > Chordata > Amphibia > Anura > Ranidae > Pelophylax > Pelophylax lessonae. The sequence continues at coordinate 674,706,566 of NC_138768.1, read as the reverse complement.
ACGGGGTGACGATGTCTTCCGTAGATTGACTCCATCTTTGGTGGTTGGACTCTCACATCTTTTTCATTTTGAGGATCATCATCTGTGTATTTATTTGGACTCTTACTTTACAGTGTTTTGTCCTATATACATGATTGGCGCTGTACTTGTATTTATATCCTTATTGCTATAGTTGTTTTTTTGTACTGGCTGCCTATGTTTTAATTACTGTTTATTAATCCAGACTGTGACTTGAGCGCGGCCTTTTTTCCCCTATTGCTATGAAACTCAGTGTGAAGGAGTGCTCAGTCAGTACAGACTATAGTCACTGCTATGCAGACACTGAGCACATGCTGGCATGCCAACATCAATCAGGAATGACAATAGCACCATGGTGGAGTGATTGATGAATAATAATATTCAATAGGGAGTAAAGATCCTTATGGGAAATTCAGAGACTCCAAGATGGTGATCCTGGCCACAGCCATATCCTTTGCTTGCCTCTATCCAGTTCTTGGGGCACTATTCCATTCACAACTGGCACTAATGATGGGGCATCATTCCTCCCTCTGACACCAATGATGAAATGCTATTCCTCTCACTGGTATCAACAACAGGGCACTATTATGCCCACTAAAACCAATAATAGGGCACTATCCCACCCACTGATACCAATGATGGGGCACTGTTCTTCCCACTGATATCAACAATAGAGCACTATTGCTGCTACTCATACCAATGACTGGTCAATTTTGCGCCCACCCATACCAATGATGGGGCACTGTCTATTCACAATGACGCTTGGGCATTTACTACTCCCACTGTCTGGCCCCCTTAAAGTCTAAAGGACAGCAAAATTAGTTTAGAAAATTTGGAGACCCCAGGTTTAGAGGAAAATAACACAATATACTGCATTTCATAAACAACAATAATGTTGCAGTTGTAGTTTTTTTTTTAAATTTCATTTAAATTCATTACATTTTTCAAACAGAATAGAACAGTAATTCTTTAAGAATTTGTTAGTCTTACATCTTGAGTTAATGGTTTAATTTGGTGTGGTCCTGATTTGTGGTGGGTTAATTAATATTTTTAGTGTGTTCTTTTATCCTTAGGAGGTTTTAAAATAGTAGTTCAATCAGTCTGGCATTTTGGCCCAGATGTTTTGCAAATGTGAGTGATTTTTATTTTTTTTTGGTTTGTAGATTTTAGAGGCCCCATAATTTAGATACTTGTCTAAGCTTAATGTGCCTTTCATGTTATTTGTATGTTATTTTGTCAAGCAAAGTAAAAAGCTGGAATGTTATTTGAAAATAAATCTTAGAATTAATGTAAACCTCAACAAAAACTCCTCCTATTTTCTACCTTTTCATCTGTTAACCACTTCTGGACCAGAAGGATTTACCCCCTTAATGACAAGGCCATTTTTTGTGATACTGCCCTGAGTTACTTTAACTGACAATTGCACGGTCGTGCGACGCTGTTCCCAAATAAAACTGATGTCCTTTTTTCCCACAAATGGAGCTTTATTTTGGTGGTATTTGATCACCTCTGCAATTTTCATTTTTTGCGCTATAAACAAAAAATGAGCGACAATGCGGAAAAAAAACTATATTTTTTACTTTCTGCTACATAGCATTCCCAATTTAAAAAAAAATTAGAAATCAATTTTTTTTATCATTTTAGGCCAATTTGTATTCTACTACATATTTTTGGTAAAAAAATCCCAATAAGTGTATATTGATTGGTTTGCACAAAAGTTATCGCGTCTACAAACTAGGGGAAAGATTTATGTCATTTTTAATTATTTTTAATAGTATTGGCGGCGATTAGTGATTTTTAGCCAGACTGCGACATTGCGGCGGACAGATCGGACACCTAACTGATATTTATGACACTTTTAGGAGGACCAGTGACATTACTACAGTAATCAGTGCTAAAAATATGCACTGTTACTGTAATAATGACACTGGCAAGGAACGGGTAACACCAGGGGCGATCAAAGGGTTAAATGTGTCCCGAGGGGGTGCTTTCTAACTTTCTGGGGTATAAGCTTGCTGCATGAACACAGAGATCTGTGTTCCTAAATTAGAGGAACACAGGATCCCTCTGTTCCTAACTGACAGAACAGTGGTCTGCTGTGTTTACAACGGCAGATCGACATACTGTCTCCATGAGGAGCGATCGCGTGGCAGTGACGGCCGCCTGACCCACTGGTCAGCTTCCTCTGTGGCGAATGGGCGTGCGCCCCCGCTAGTGGTCCTGCCAAGCGATGTACAGGTACATCGTTTCGCGTGACAGAGCCAACCTGCCACAGTAAAACTACGGCGACTGGTCGGCAAGCGGTTAAATATAACATTGAAATTGCTTTGTTTTATCTGTTTGATGGGTGCAAAAAATACCCATCGATCATATCAGAAATTTGGAGCTATCCTGTGTTTTGTGCACATTTACTGTGTTATCTTAAGGAGTCTAAATAGCTACCATAATTCTTATCTTGAACTACACCCCAACAGGGGAGGGCTGACACTCTACAAATTACACACAAACATAACATACAGATGTGCACTACATGCACACACAATCACAAGTGTTAGTGCACTGGAGTGCACTAACACACTAAAGGCCCATTCACACCAGTGAGCTAACGTTATGGTGCCCATAACATGTGCACTGGTGTACGTTATGCACATGTGGTACAGTGCATTGCTACAACATCTCAATATGCTTGCTTTTTTCTTTTTTAAAACTTTTTTTTAAAAATCATATTAGTTCTGCTCCTTGCACAGCAATGCATTGTGATGCGTTGGTAACCAGTGTAATGCCATAAAGTATATGCCTGCATCATTTTATGCAAACCAATAAAGTGCACACATCATGACACTACAGATAAGGCTTTACTACAATGCAAAGATATAAAACTGATCTACAGATTTTTAGCATAAGTTACTTATTTACGTTTTAGTGTTTTTGCCAAATCCAAAAAGGCACAATTAAAAATGTACAAATTTTGTGCAAATATCTGGATAGGTACAAAACCAGCAGCACCATCTTTTTATTCTACTCACCCTTTGCTTTCAGAAAATGTATGGTTTAGGGGGTCTTTTATAAACTCTGAATGGCTTTCCAAAAGACTGGATGCCCAAAAGGAGTAGGGGGTGCAACTTTGTATTAACGCCCATGGTTTTGAATGGGATGTCCAACCAGCTGATGGTCAGGTGTTCACAAACTTTTGACCATATTAAGTCTTTGAATTAAAGTGAATCTGTGCTTTGCAAGGCAAAGCCACAGGGTCACCTAACTGTTGTCCTTTCAGGCTTCACAGACTCAGCTTTCGATGGCTTCTCGCCGCCTAAATTGGTCATCAGGGGCAAAAAAAGGATGCCCCGTGTAAGCGCCAAGTTGTAACAGTGCAATGGACTTTCTAAGAATAATGTTTGCTTAGAAAATGGAGCCAGAGTTTGGGCATAAGAGGACAGTGCTCTAATCTAATAGAATGTGGAAAACTTAAACATTTGAAGTGTTGCATGCAATTAGGGACAGATGAGTGACCCTAGACGCAGCTTGAGACCATTACCACTCATCCATCAGTATACACATGTAACATTTGGGTGTCTGTTTACATGAGAACAGCTATGGCACCTATTATCCCGGCACTGATTTGTACAGGCTTCTTGGCCACAGCTGCTCACAAACACCTGTGATCTCCCCCACTGCTGTAAGCTGATTATTGGTAGTAAAAATCCTTAATTGGTTGTGTGAATTTGGCCTGAATGCAGAATAATCTTTTTCATATTTGTCCAGTGGTGGCCCATCAATAGGGGGCATAGGGGCGCCGCCCCCCCCCCCCCCAGCCAGTGTAAAAAAAAATTGCCTTTAAGTGTGTGCCTCTAAGTGTGTGCGGGCGCCGGACACACAGGTGTGTATATGGAGCATATTGTTTAGTGATGTGTCATGTTGCGGCTGAGAGAGCTTATTGGCTGCCTTCAGAACGTCCTCGGGGCGCAGAACTATGTGCCCCAAGCACTCCCACTGTCACTGCCAGTGGATGTCAGCTTGCCGAGTTATATTGTGATTGGACGGCATGGGCGGTAAACGGAATCACGTCACTTCCGGCTTTCACAGTGTTGGAACATAGGGCGTCTCTGGCTGCCTGTGCGCAAAGCTGCATGGTGTTCTTCACACAGCCACTGCACTGAATGACCCATGGCCACAGCAAAATTGTAACAGAAAAAGAAGAAGAGTTCAGGTGACTAACTATGCTAACTATTACTATTGATAATAATTATAACAATTAGTAATATAGCTATATCATTGTTCCATACATTTGCATAGATCAATTTAGTAGTTTATTAAATTGATCTATGCAAATATAAGGAACAGGTGATATAGATAATCGTACAGTACATAGCTACCCCAGAACCCATTGGAAGGCATTCAACATTGCTCACTTCTGTAAACTTAAAACTGCAAAAAATGTTAGCTTCGTGTAACAAACCACTGCCCTGAATTGCTCTTTTAAATTCATGAAAGTTCATGATTTATTGGTTTTATAGACTGCATTGAGTAATGCAGACATGCTTTTTGTGCATACTGCTTTCAGAAGTGGGTATGCTACAGTTTTGGTTATCATTATGATATTACTATCATATCACATTACTATGTATTTTATGTCCTTTACCAAGTACTTGATACTTGATGCTAATTGAAACTGATACCGAGTTTCTTCACACTTTTCAGGAGTTTGCACAGGATATTATATAGATATTCTGCTTGGCATTAACAACTTTAATCACGTCATCTACTATCGTGTACATTGCGTCAATATGTGAAAAAAACTTGTGCATCGTTTGCTGAACAGATTGAATCCCTATGGAAGCCAAATAAACTTCTCCTGTTCCCCAAACTGTATTACAAGTAAACAGGAATGATGGCAGACCTCTCTGTAGCTTACATTTTCATAGTGTTTCTGAATTGTTACCATTCTGTTTGGACTGTACATCCATAGGCATGGGAATGGAGATATGATCTGAACTTATTGTTTGTTAAGGTTTTTTTCCTTATTAATGCTGACATTAAGATTTACATTTTCTTCTTGTGATCACAATAATGTAAAACGTGTATTACTGTAGTATGTGTACAGTGACAGCATCAAAATCTTAATTTATGGCCAGGCCCCTAATCCCCTATTATTGGGATATATACTGAGAGACACCTTAATATGGGATGTACTGAGAGTGGGAGACCCCCTATTGTGGCTATACTGGGAGACCCTCTATTTTATTACATGGGTTCTCTCAGTATATATCCCATATGTGGGGGGTCACTCTCAGTCAGTGTATCCCATAATAGGGGGTCTCTCAGTATATCCCTTAGGGGCCCATTATCTCATAATAGGGCCCCTACTCTCTATTATTGGATATACTAGTACTGAGAGACCCCTTAATATGTGATATATTGGAAGAATTTGTTCACGCCAGCAAAATACAGGGGACAAAATGGGTGGAGTATATACGGGGTGGGGCTTCTGAGAAGTGGGATGGGTCAAAATGGAAGGGCGGGGTCTGGTGCCCCACCATCTTAAAACTTCACCAGCCGACACTGTATTTGTCTATATATGATCAGATGGATCTGTGTGCACATGACCTCTGCTCTTAATATCTTAAATTGGGCCTTTTGCTTCTCTGTAACTTATGCATGTTGAGATATTGTAATAACTGGTGCCATGAAAAGATTTAAAACATAAGTACAATAAAACACTGCCACTGCAATTCCACTGCTTAGGGTAATGCCCAAAAAAAAAATACAGACAAAATTCCATTTCCATTACATACCTAATTCTCACCATTTTTTATCCAAATGCTTTTGCCCTTATAAAGAATGTAATGGTATTGCCAAAGAGGCTCTGTGGTTAAACAAGTGGAAAAAAAAATCATGAATGAAAAAGTCTTCACTGAGCTCTGTGTGTGATAATAGTATTTGAGTGGTTGACAATTCTCTAAACTATCCTGATCTTTTTACCATATTTTTCTGTTCCAGCTTACAGTCTCAGGTTTCTGTCCCCAACCGCATACTCTGCCTTTCATAAATCTTCTCTTATAGTTATATGAGAATTGAATCAACAACCTCAAGAAAGGATTTAGTAACAAAGCGTGATGCTTGTTGCTAAAACAACAAAAGAGGCAGTTAATCTAAAAAAAAAAAAATGTTCCCATGAAAAGAGACTTTGGACTTGTAGCAAGTTTACTAATTCAATGAACTAACTTGTTTCTTGACAAGTTTGTCAGTGTCTAGATTGATGCTATGGTGTAACATTGTAATATAATATTCATTCTGGGTAAATCCATTTTAATAATTATCTTAAATGTCCAGACACAAAGCAGAATGGAGAGCCCCCAACTATATACAACTGAAAGACAAAATGTAAGCCGTTAACCAGTCATCATTTATCATTGTAAACACAGAAAGTTGACAACTATTTCATGAGTTCTAGCATTCTTGACATGTGCTTAACACTGAACTCTTAAAGCGGAGTTCCATCCAAAAATGGAACTTCCGCTTTAAGTCCTCCTGACCCCCTGACATGCCACATTTGGCATGTCATTTTTTTTGGGAGGGAAGCGGGTACCTAGATGTGACAGGTACCCGATCCCACTTCAGCAAGGGATGCCTAGGTGGCTCAAGCGGAAGTTCTCCTTTCCCCCTCCCTCCCTCCCTGCAATCTTCTGGGACACGTCAGAGATCCCAGAAGATTGCCTAATCACTCGGGACGCACAGAGCAGGCGCAGTGCGCACCCGGTTGTGAAGCCCCAAGCTGTCATAGCCGGGTGCCCACACTAGAGATGCCGGCGCTGCGAGGAGAAGAGTGAGAGAACTGAGGCTCCCGTTGGCCACATCGCTGGACCGTGGGACAGGTGAATTTGTGTTTATTAAAAGCCAGCAGCTATACTTTTTGTTACTTCTGACTTTTGATAAACCAAAAAATGGGTGGAACTCCACTTTAACTGATTTAAACATTTTTACCCTGAGAAAAATTAACTAATTTTTAAAGCCCAGCCAAAGAATTACTTTATTTAAGTAAGAGTGGGGGATTATTATAGCCTCTGTAAGGTTTTTCTTTTTTTTTTTTTTAAGAAACTTTATTGGGTTTTCCAATTGACAAGTTCAAAAGTCTTAACAACAATGACAAACAATGAAAATTAGCCTAACATGAAAAAAACATAATAGAAGGAAATGACATACAGAGGTATACCAGTGCGAGGGGGAGGGGAGGGGAAGGAAGGGGGGGGTAGGGGGGGAGGAAGGGGAGGAAGAGGAGAGAAAAGGAGTCAGCTAGGAGTTTACATTTCAAGAGCCAACACTGGGCCTTGCCAATGTCAACCATTAACCATGACGAAAGTAAACCACAAAGAAGGTAGCATCATAACATAGTAATGCAAAGAAGAAATGTGAGAACACATAACTATGTGTAAAGCAGGATTCAAAATGCACAAGAGCTGATTTGGTGGGTGGGCAAAAGGGTTAGTCCATGGCATCAGTCTGGAGAAAATGGAATAGGAGGTAGGGTAGAGGCGGAGTCTAGAGATTAGAGACCCGAAGAAGGTAAGTCCACTCCAGAGTAGGCAGAATCCTGATGATGTATAGGTTCCATTTGTGTAGGAAGCGTGATGAGTTGCCATGGTGGGATAGGACAAAGTCTAGTTTGTCTTTGCGTAGAAGGCTCAGCAGGTGTGCTTTACCATTACCAATGGTTGGTGGGGTGGTGGAGGTCCACTGCTTTAAGATGGCCCTCCTGGCTGCCATAAAGCAGGTGGTGATCCAGGCTTTGGTACATTGGGGAGTCACATACTGCTCTTTTTTTTTGCTATCTGTGTTGCAGCTGAAAATAATTCCCATCACTTCCTGTCAGGACAGGAAGTGATGAAAATTCACTTCAGATGAGACACCGAAAAAAAAATTTTTAGTCAAGAAGGGGTTAGAACTTTTGACAATGTTTTTTGCTGTCTGTGAGGGAAAATCTCCTAATTTGGGACACATACAGAAAAAAAAAACCTGACAGATATTTTAACTCTTCCTCTACTCTATCCAAAATGAAATAATTAAAAATATTTGTGGGGGTTAGGCTTAAACAGAATTTCCTGTACTAAAGAAAAATACCTAGTTATATTGTAAATAGAGCACCACTAGTTATAATTTGGGAAGTTTTGCTAGTGTTGGCTCTTTTTTTGTCTTTGCCATAATTATTTATTCAGCTGTAACCCAAAACAGTGGTGGATGAGAATCAATAAGCTGAAGTAACTTTACAATGTAGACATTTCTCTAGTAAGATAGTTTGCAGGATAGGATGCACATGTTTCTTCTGCATGCATGCGTCTTCTTTTCAGCTGTTTGTATTGAAGCCAAGAGGCAAGAAAAAACTAGGACTGGTATAACTGTCAATATCTGTGTTGAATTTATAGGAAGAGAAGGTATTTCCATTTGCTTTTTGTCATGTGGGAAATTGATTTGGATGAAACATGGATTTACTGTATTAGTGTAGCATCTATATTCTATGTAATTCCATGCCTCTCACTTGGCAATTTCGAGGGCAGGTTTTTTTTTTTTTTTGTCAAAGCTTAATTGAAAAAGCTGGTAGAAGCAAGTTAGAAGCTGATTTGCTACCATGCACAGGTGAACCGGGTTTTACACTCTCCAGTTTTAGTAGATCAACCCCAGAGTGCCATTTCCCTTGCAAGGTCACAGAGTAATGTCACTCTTTCATAGAGTGGTATCTTCGAAAGCACAAACAGTAGAGTATTTGATATTAGGAGAAAGATGGTGTGTAGGGTTATACTTTGTAAATGTTTTGCATCCATAAATGCCGTACCAGGCCAATACGACTAGGGAGTTGCTTGTTAAAGTTTTTTGCTTGTTAATGTCCTTGTTAAAGTCCTTAGATATTGAGTTAAGATCTCGAAAACATGGGTTCTGGCAGAAATTAAGTCCTGGTTTCTTCTCCTTCAATGGCAAAATCGGTCAGTTCTAGGAGTATTGCCATCATATTTCATGCAGAGCAGTTTAGATCAGTGTTTCTCAACTCCTGTCCTCAGGGCACACTAACAGGCCAGGTTGGCAAGAAAACTGAAATACATCACAGGTGATATCATTCGCTGCTCAGTGATTGCAGTATTCTAGTCTGCATCTCCCCAAGGTAATACCTAAAATCTGGCCTGTTAGTGTGCCCTGAGGACCAGAGTTAAGAAACACTGGTTAAGATGTTCTAAGCCTCCTTTAGTCTTTTTTATTCTGCTTGAATATCCAAACACCATGTCTGAATGGAGCCAGCAAAGAGACGGAGGGGCTGAGCCACTCATTTTACACATCCAGTACTGTGTGTATATCCCAGCTTGAGATGTTGAGCTCTGTCAACATACTTTTTCAGAAGAGGTGCTCAATACAGCCTACAAAAATTAGAAATGGAGCCCGGTAAGTTACATGCTACAAACATATGGCCACTGCCCCCACCTTTAACTTGCCTTTGCACCAAGGAGCATGCATGTCAAACAAATCCAAAGAAAATTTCCAGATCAACTTACCGACCAGCCTGAAACCAAACCAATGATCCTGCCTAACAGTTTGTGTTAAAAACAGGGGTTTAGTTTGCACACATTTGCAGATACATGTGTAGGTTGCAGAGCCTCTTCATGGCACCCCAGTAATATCTGCAGTCCTAACTCTATAGAGCCTCTATAGTAGAAGCATATGCATAACAATGGATAGGTAGAGGGCAGGTGAGCCTGGAGGAAGCCCACCTGTCCCTAAAGGCACAGGGACACACTGGACATCCAGCATATAACACAATAGCAGCAAAAGTGTCCAGCGCATCCCCTTACCAGTATTCCAACAGTGCAAACAAATGGCCACTGTCCCCACTTTTAACTGGCCTTTGCAGCACATGGAAGGGTGACGCATGTTAAACAAAACCAAAGAAAAGGCCCAGCTCAACTTACCGACCAACCTGCAAACAACCAAATGATCCTGTTTAATAACATACATTAAAAACAGGGGTTTAGTGTGCAAATACATGCATAAGCTGCAGAGCCACCTCACAGCACTCCAGTATTATCTGTAGTCCTAAATCCATAGTAGAAGCACATAATGTTACATGCTACCTGCAGGTACAATTTTCCACAACTTCCCTGTCTAACCAGGACAGCACAGGCCGAGAGGGACGAAATAGGGCAGAAGAGTCACTGCTATGACACATTTAGTTGTGTGTTGAGTTAACAGTGTAAGGGCCTACTACAGCCAAAAAGTTTTATTTCAATTTGAATACAGTGTACCCCACTCTATCCAAAAGGAAATAAAATAGAATCTCTGTTAGGCTTTTTTTTTTTTTTTTTTATAAAAAGGAGCAAGAAGTCAAACACTGTTGGGTAAACAATCTCACTCACCCAGTGCTAAATCACAATAGATTGGTAGGAAATGAAAAAAACCTTAAAGGCTAAAGCTGCTGCTATAATCAAATGGATAAACTAAAACAAAGGTGCAACCGATTAAGTTTTGACAAGCCAATCTGTGACTCTAGCAGCGCTAACAAATATTACACATAGAATGGTTAAAAAATCATTGCACAGGAATGGTTAAAACATCATCAACTGAATGTCCATCAGAGATCAAATTCACTCGCTATAAGGTATGATTATCATTCAGCCAAAGAACAGTCCCATATATCAGTGCAGGTGACAAAGTAGGATAGAAGTGCATCTAATTGTGTAGTCCGTGTGCCTCCACCAGCAAGCCGTGATCACCCATCAAAATGGAGACTCACCAGATCTATGATGAATATAGGCCTGTAAGCATCCCAGCTGACTCTTCCACTAGACAATAGGCACCCACCGCTTGGCTCTCAAATGAAAATCCTTTTCTTACTCGCCCATGAATTCATGTAGGTGTAAGCACAACAAGGGGACACATAGCGTAATTCCGCAATAATTTATTGAAAATAAACACCAGTTCCCCACAAATTGATACTCACAAAACAAGCATGATAAAAGGCATTGTCGAATGCATAGGAGCAGCGTCCATCCGCCTCTGTCTTCCACCCGACCGCTTTCGGCGCCCAGCGAGCCGGATCAAACAGTATGGCATGGCGTCTTCCGTTGCTAAGGCGACCGCGCACTCACGCCCTCACATTTTGGGCAAAATTTATAAAGACATTTTTTTTTTTACATTTTTTTATTGGATATGTTTTATAGGAGAAAGTAAAAAAAAAATGAATTTTTTTGAATTCGTTTGTTTTTTTTCGTTTATATCACAAAACATTAAAAACCCAGATGTGATCAAATACCAGCAAAAGAGAGCCCTGTTTGTGTGAAAAAAAAAATGCTATAAATTTCGTTTGGGTACAGCATTGCATGACCGCGCAATCGCCAGTTAAAAGACCGCAATGCCGAATAGAAAAAAATGGCCTGGTCATGAAGCAGGGAAATTCTCCTGGAACTGAAGTGGTTAAATATGCATATGAAATTACATAGTCACCTAAGCTAAAAAAGTAAATATTTTAAATACATTTTTACTCCTGAACATAATAAAGACAGTAAATATATACAAAAACACTACACATTCCCTTTAAAGCGGAACTTCAGTCATTTTTTTAAATCTTTCCACCTATTAAATCTTCTGCCCTTGTTGTTTTAGCTTTGTATAGTAAAACATTATGTTTCTGCCACAAAATACCTTATGCAGCCCACTTCCTCTTTCTTGTCTGGTAATTAGCCTAGGCTAATGACATCATGCACAGCTCTCTCTCTCTCTCACTCTCGTGAGAGTTTGCCAGCAAGGGAGGAGGGGTGAATCATAGGAGAGTCAATGAGAGCTGCAAAGCTGGAGGGGGTTGGGTGAGGGCAGAGATAACAGGAGACTGCAGAGATCCATGAGTAATCATTAAGAGAGGAGAAATGTGCAAGCAAGCATTTGTGCCTGACAGAGTGTGCTTGTCTGACTGTATATACATTGCCTGGCCAAAAAAAAAGTCGCCACCTGGAATTAACTAGGCAACTAACTAAACTAAGCATGCAGTACTGTAGGTGCCCAAATAATAATGAGGTCAGCTGACTACCTGAATATACTGAATATACTGAATGACCAGGTTATTCCATCAATTGATTTTGATTTGTTTCTTCCCTGATGGCACGGGCATATTCCAAGATGGCAATGCCAGGATTCATCAGGCTCAAATTGTGAAAGAGTGGTTCAGGGAGCATGAGGCATCATTTTCACACACGGATTGGCCACCAGAGTCCAGAACTTAACCCCATTTAGAATATCTGGTATGTGCTGGAGAAGGCTTTGCGCAGTGATCTGACTCTCCTATCATCAATAAAAGATCTTGGTGAAAAATATCAGAGTGTGTGACCTTTTTTTTGATGGCGACTTTTTTTTTAGGCCAGGCATTGGTGACTTTTTTTTAGGCCAGGCAGTGTATGTGTGTGTGTCTGTATATATATGTGTGTGTGTGTATATATGTGTATGTTTGTGTATCTGTGTGTATGTGTGTATGTGTGTATGTGTGTCTGTGTAAATCCAGGAAGTGAACAGGCAGCAGCTTCAGCTGCACACAGTTAAAATGGCTGCAGCCAGACATAGTGGAGGGAGATTTCAGCAGCATATTTGGCAAGTACAGAATCAGAGTATATATAAAATAACATGCAAAGTGGTTGGAGGGAAGCGTCAGAATGACAAATATGTTTTTATTACAAATTATGTGAGCAGACTGCAGCTCCTCTGTAAGTACTTGAGGCAAGAACCGAGTGTGTTCAGTAATCCAAATTCAGTGGGAGGAACCTTTTATGTGACCTTAGTGCATACTGTCAGCTGGTGGATGCTATATTTTACATCTCTATGCATCTCATATAAAATAAAATAAAAATGACTCGTTAATACCAATTGTCTGTCTATTCTTAAAGGCAGATTTAAAAATAAGGCAAGACAAAAGAAAATAAGGCAAAGCCTGAAATTTTTCTACCTCTACGAAGCTCGAGTGGCACCTCTACACATCCTTGCACATCTATAATGTATGATATGATATATATGATTTAAGGCATAAAGAATTCACGGTGCTGGAACAGTGTGAATATATGGCTGTAATATAAAAACTTAGAGAAAAGGGAGCTGTAAACCATAGCACTGGATATATTTTCTGCGCTGCAGTCCTATTTTTCGTGGCAGTCCAGACTTCTTATGTTCACACTTCATCAGGTGTAAACTGTTGTATAGTACATGGAAACAATATTATTATTGATGTTCAAACTGTGTCAAACATACAGAACATGAAAACAATAAACTGCGCCAAACAGATGTATTTAGTGCAGTCGTAAACGGTTCTACAATTTCTGACAAGCACAGTGACTTGTACAGCATACATTTTCAACATACTTATACAAATGCCATATTAGAACTACACATATGTTTCACATATGTTCATATTACAGGAAACCTGTAGTGAAGCAAATATGTAAGCTGCCATTGCTGACCACTCCTAAAGACATTCATTGACTGACCAACATTTCCATCCATAGGTTTTAGTAGTTTCTGAGTCACTGATCCAGACAAATCATGTCCATGTTCACTCTGACCTAGCTTGCTGTTTGTTTTATTCCAGATCAGTGATTCAAGCAGAACCACAGCAAGGAATATTCAGGAAACTAATATTTAGCAACCTTCATTATTCTCTCTAGCACAGGTTTTGTCAACCAGGGACCCATGAAAGCCTAGGATACATCTGGATGTTACCAGAGGTTTCATGAGCAGTGAGAAATGACAGATTATCTGTCATCTGCGATGATTTCCAATGTATGGAGACCATTCCCACTGACATTCAGGACTCATGCACACAGGCACAAAGGACTGTACACCATCAAGAAGCACTATATTTCAGTGCTCTGGAATCACAAGTGTTTAATACAGCCACTGCACAAATCAGTGACAGGTATGTGCCTCATGCAAACGGATGGATTAGAGCAGGGGTGTAAAACTGGCAAAACTGGCAAAACTGGTAAACTGGTAAAAAATCCTCCAGCTGTTGCGGAGCTACAAGTCCCATCATGCCTCTGCCTGTGGGAGACTTGCATGTAACTATCAGCCTTGCAATGACTCATGGGACTTGTAGTTCCACAGCAGGTGGAGGGCCACCAGTTTGACACCTGTGGATTAGAGGATGAGTTGTAAAATAGTTGGCTCTGGGTGTCAAATATTCTAAGTATGCCATAATCTTTATTCTATTATTCATCATTCTATTTTCCTGCAAAAAGTAGATATAATATTTTTTGCAGGGTTTCCCTAACCCCTTCACACTTTCGCCTCCCTGCCCATTAAGAAGTTCTAAATGCCGGGAGGGACCACTGTGGTTGGCTGTCACAGCGGTCACAAGAGCGGAAAGCTCCCGATCGCAAATATACATCTATGCATGTATGCGTAAGGCCAGTGGGAAGAAGCTCAGACGAAATTATGGAGGCATGCATTGACAAATTATGTTTAACGATGAATTTATAAATACTGTACAGGGTTGCATTCATTTGTAACTTATATACCTGACTAATAGAAATAAAAAAATTGGAATTATTTTTCACTCCTGTGTTTCACAGCATACTCTTTGATGCTAATATACAGTATGTAAGTGAATGGTCCAAGAGTCTTTATAAAATCTGGATTATGCTGTGCAATGCATATGATGCAGAACAGACCGATTACATAGTTAGTCAGGTTGAAAAAAGACACAAGTCCATCCGGCTCAGCCAATAAAAAAAACAGTAATGAAAACTCAACCATACAATCCCATATACACAATCCTATACCTGCAGTTGATCCAGAGGAAGGTGAAAAGCCCCAGCAAAGCATGATCCAATTTGCTACAGCAGGAGAAAAAAATTCCTGATCCCCCGAGAGGCAATCGGATATTCCCTGGATCAATTTTACCAATAAATATTAGTACCCACTTATATTAAGTACACCCAGGAAAGAATCCAGACCTTTTTTAAAGCAATCTAGTGAGCTGGCCAGAACCACCTCCGGAGGGAGTCTATTCCACACAATTAGGATAATATTATTTTCCTAATAATATTGGATCATGTGGGGATCATGTGGGGAGGGATTAGAACACCTGTCAGGTTTTACTGTTGTCTGGGACCTTTTTAAAGAGATTTCAACTTACTGTCCCAATTACATCCTTTTCTGCAACCAAAGAGTAAGAGGAACACTCCGAGTTGTTGGCTGTTTCCCTGTTTTTCCTCACTTCCTGTCTGGTAAAAGTTTGTCCCCAGGTAGCAATGTTTTTTATCCATCCAACAAGTTTTTTTTTTCTACTTATGTGTTGTGATTTGAATTTTCTACCATATGCCCTACTGATTCTCATGAAGTGTAATTATAGGTTAGGTTAAAGTAAACCTGTATCCTGCCTAACTCTTCTAAGCGAAGGTCCTTACTAGATATGTTTTCATTAAAATATAGCTAAAGGCAAAACATTTTTGTTATTTTTGGAGGGATTGCAACACCTGTCAGATTTTTTTTGCTGTGTGTGTCCCCGCCAGGGATATTCACCCTCTCATTTTGTCCTGTTTACCATTATTATTGAAAGTGAAAGTAAAAAAAAAAAAAAAAAATTTGGGTTGACCCCAGAAAAATAATAGCAGGGAAATCTTTCAGGGAGGGGGCAAGATATTCCCTTAATATACAGGGCTGTCGGCTTATTTCCTGTTTTGCGATAGGACAGGAAGTGAAGGTAGATCTCCCCAATGGGACAAAAATGGCTAAAATAAGCTTTACAGGGGTTATACTCTGTCCAAAAGAGAAAAAAAAAAACTTTTGCCTATAGTTCTACTTTAAGTATATTTTGTTAAAATGTGGTCCTATGACATTTATATGCACAAGATCCTAAGGAGGGTATTATACAATTACTACAAAAATTGGTATATGCATGTACAGTATCTTTTATACGTTGCATCCTATCTAGGGCATGAGAAAACAGACTAACCTGTTGATCAGTCATATGCTGCATGTTCAGCAGCCTATTTAATTATTCTTGATTAGGGTATAGGTGTGCACTGCAGAGACTAGAAATGCAGTGCTATGTAACAGCAAGCAAATAAAAAAGGCTCACGGGGATCATAAAATTGAGAAAGATTCTAGGATATGTTAACTGGTTCACATGATTAAGTGTTTGAAGTGACACAGATTCCCCGGATTATGTTAAAATAATTTCTTATTTCATGAATCAACCCCATAGTTTGGAAGGGTAAGCGAGAACTGATACTACCTATCTACCATTGGAATGGTTAAAACGTTCATTGGATATAATCACTAAGTTTAACAGCGCTTTCGTTTTTAAACATTATCATGACATTTAATTAGTCTGGCATTTATTTTTCAAGCAATGATACTTAAAGGGCTCGGCAGTTAAAATTTCACATCAAAAGATTACGTTCTGCAGGCTAAAGTGACCTGATCGCTTATGCAACAAATGGAGACCTAAGATGCCATTAAAATGTAGAAAACTGAACTAATTGGGCCACTCCAAAATTTCTGTTATTTTTACTCATGAAAACATTCTGTCTTTTGTAAAATGTCAGATGCCCTGATCCCCATCTGCAGGACCTAAATGGAGCCAATGAGATCTTTGTTTGTTTTACAATCCTAATGAAACCCTTTTGTTGTGCGTCTGTTGAACAGGCATGCAGCCAAGTAGTGAGCCTTTTGCTTGTGTCGTTGCCTGTAACCAAAGGGACGCTAGTTAATTACAAATAGTGCTCAGATTTAAAAGTCACAAAGCGACAGCCAAATGAACTCTGGCCACTTGAGCCTATATAATTGATATCCTGCCTCTTACACGTACTTATGATTTCCATATGAGATCACTTATGATTCCTCTTCAGGTGTTGTTTGACCTCAGATACACCTCTCTCAGCAGTTGTCAGTGCTTCTCTTTACACTTTCAAATCTAAGAAGTAGACTGTCTAGCCACTATGTCATCCTTAATAAACGTTTTCACCTAGTAAGTATCTCTTTATTGGTACTGTCAGAATATGACATGCAGTACAACCCTACTGGACGTCATAAGATTTAATACTGTGTATTCATCAATTCAAATTTCACGTGATATTCTTCTTTTTTTATTCCATTTCTAACCATCTATATAAGACCAAACCCATTATTTGTTATATTTAGGTTTACAAAGTCACCTAGCTAAGATGACTAATTTTCTTTAATAGGAGTATACAATAATATTTATTTTTGCACCTGTGGTGTGAATACCCAGTGGCATGGGGTGCATTATGCAATTTTCTACCATCACCTCCTGTTAGGATCTGATAATGGGCCCATAACATCAGGAAGAATCCTCAGGCACTCTCAGCAGTAGGCTTTGCAGCTAGAAGGGGAAACTGTTATAGGGAAATCTGCTGTCTCTTCACACATGAGCTTCAAAAGTAATTACAATTAAAAAATAATAAAAATAACTATAAGAAATTATAATCTTTTTTGTAGAGACTTTGTGGACAGTATATAGACTCCATAACCATCACTTAATAACTAATTTTGAAAGTACATAATGGTATCACTAAATGTAATCACTAAATTAGCTATAAAAAAATGTATATTTAATGCAAATTTTTTATATCTTTTTTTTTTTCTATAAACCTGACTTTATATTTTAAATAATTTATTTTCTTTTTTTTTTTACTCAGTGGCTAAGCAATAATGATAATGCTGAGTGGGTAAAAGTAGACAACTGGTTACACAAGTCCACATGATTCAAGAGCTCTGTCACACGATAATGTCAAATAAACTATAAATTAAAAACATAATTTAAAGTTTGGGCACCCCAGGTACTAATTTGTATTAATGTGCATAAAGAAGCCAAGGAAAGATGGAAAAATCTCCAAAGGGCATCAAATTACAGATTAGACATTCTTATAATATGTCAATAAAAGTTAGATTTTATTTCCATCATTGACACTTTCAAAATTACAGAAAACAAAAAAATTGCGTCTTCAAAAATATGGGCATCCTGCAGAATTTATAACATGCACTGCCACTTTTGCAAGGCTGAGACCTGTCAGTGTCATGGATTGTTCTCAATTATTGTCTGGGAAGACCAGATGATGTCAATCTCAAAGGTTTTAAATGCCCAGACTCATCTGACCTTGCCCCAACAATCAGCACCATGGGATCTTCTAAGCAGTTGTCTGGAAAACTGAAACTGAAAATAGTTGACGCTCACAAAGCTGGAGAAGGCTATAAGAAGATAGCAAAGCTTTTTCAGATGTCAATATCCTCTGTTCGGAATGTAATTAAGAAATGGCAGTCATCAGGAACAGTGGAAGTTTAAGCAAGATCTGGAAGACCAAGAACAAAATCAGACAGAACAGCTCGCAGGATTGTGAGAAAAACAATTCAAAACCCACGTTTGACTGCACGATCCCTCCAGAAAGATCTGGCAGACACTGGAGTTGTGGTACACTATTCCACTATAAAGAGATACTTGTACAAATATGGTCTTCATGGAAGAGTCAACAGAAGAAAACCTCTTCTACGTCCTCACCACAAAAATCTGCATTTGAACTTTGCAAATGAACATATAGACAAGCCTGAGGCGATTTGGAAACAAGTTCTGTGGACCGATGAGGTAAAAATTGAACTTTTTGTCCGGAATGAGCAAAGGTACGTTTGGAGAAGAAGGGGCACATAATTTAATGAAAAGAACCTCTGTCCAACTGTTAAGCATGGGGGTGGATCAATCATGCTTTGGGGTTGTATTGCACCCAGTGGCACAGGGAACATCTCAAGAGTAGAAGGAAAAATGGATTCAAGAAAATTTCAGCAAATTTTGGATGGTAACTTGATGCCATCAGTGAAAAAGCTGAAGTTAAAGAGAGGATGGCTTCTACAAATGGATCATGATCCTAAACACACCTCGAAATCCACGAGGGATTACATCAAGAGGCGTAAACTGAAGGTTTTGCCATGGCCTTCACAATCTCCTGACCTCAAAATAATTGAAAATCTATGGATAGACCTTAAAAGAGCAGTGCGTGACAGACAGCCCAGAAATCTCAAAAAAACTGGAAGACTTTTGTAAGGAAGAATGGGCAAAGATACCTCAAACAAGAATTGAAAGACTCTTGGCTGGCTACAAAAAGCTTTTACAAGTTGTGATACTTGCCAAAGGGGGCAGTACAAGATATTAACTCTGCAGGGTGCCCAAACTTTTGCAGACGCGATTTTTTGTTTTCTGTTATTTTGAAAGTGTAAAATCTAACTTTGTTGACATATTATAAGAATGTCTAATCTGTAATTTGATGCCTTTTGGATATTTTTCCATCTTTCCTTGGCTTCTTTATGCACATTAATACAAATTTTTACTTGGGGTGCCCAAACTTTCGATCCCCACTGTACAAATTAGAAAGAGTTGGGGGCCAAGAAAACAAACTAGAAAAAGCAGGATGAAATTTATAGTCCTGGGAGAGACAAAAAGTTAAGGTTACAATAAATATATGAAGCTGTATAAGCAGAGTTCTGCATGAAAACAGGACATTTTTATGCTGATTTCCTTCCCCACTGTTTCAACTGCCACATGTGCCACAACTGGACCTACTCTGAACTTAACAAATGTAGTCTACAAACAGGAGCCAACCAGAGCAGCTCCTGCTTGAATGATAGCTGCAGTAGCTAGTAGCCAAAGAAAGCATTTATTTGCACAAAGCAAAATAGTTTCAAGCTAAATTTAATGGTTGGCTGGACTAAGAAGAGATATATTTGTGGCCCAGTTTGTAGGCAACCTATTCCAGATTATATGAAGTGCAATGTATGCATGTTTAGGCTGAAGCCAGAGAAAGTTAGAGAAAGAGCTATGCCTTCCCAGCAGGGGAGGGCTGGCAGCCTTAGGCCTAGGGGGCAAATCCAGTCAAGTGGCCCATTGAACCATCAAATCAGCTCACCATCCATGCCCACCTGGTTTTATAATTGAGATTGATGTTATGAAGCAGGACAAACATGATGCAATGTGGTAACTTAATTTAATGTTATTAGCGACAAAGGAGGTTTAACAAAAATAAATGACATCACGCCAGGCGGGGCCTAGGAAGCTCCTGTCGGGCAGAGATCACTCTGCCTGACAGGGAACTGACTGTTAGTATTGTGCCAGCCGGGTGCAGGAGCGTACTCTGCATATTCATACTGCTCCACTGCAGCTCTGCAAATATAACATTGTGTAGTGGCAACCAGCAGCTGTTTACAGTGTATGGCCCCTACATTAATCCAGCCCTGAGTGCAGCCTTTTTACCCAGCATCAGAGCGGCCCAGGGGGCAATTGCCACCCTGCCCCCCTTCCCAGTCCTCCCCTGCTTCCCAGAGAGGGGTAAGAAACCTCCCAGCAGGAGAATCTAACATTGAAGTAGGCATCAATTTATCAGCCATGGCAGGGATGATTGGTAGTATGGCCAGCTATACATTCATCTTTTTTTTTCATTCAACCCCACTGGTTGAATAAAAAGAACTGATTTCTCTATCCACACATTAAAGGTGGATGGGTAAATCACTCCCGTTGTGTTAATGTGTTCTGACGATTGAGAGCCTTCCCCACTATCAGAATATAATGATCAGTGCTGCTGGCTATAGCCGGTGACACTGATAATTTGGGAAAAACCTAACAAGCTGGTTGTACACAAGTTGATTGATAGATTGACTTGCGTACAACCAGTGTGCCCATACATGGATCAAAATTCCACCAGTCTTTGGTAAGTGGCTCCCCTGTTTATAAGTAACCACAAGGAAAAAACAAGAATAGCTATAAGGAATTAGGTATGCATTACAGATTCACACAGTGTACGGTCTTGTGCTCCAACATGCCAAGCAGTATCTTTTGGAAAGTAAATGGACAAGCAGTATTTACATCTGAGTGATTGTTGCTTTATTCAGGGCCAAGATATTAAACAAAAAGAACCTATAGGCAAATAACTAGAGTGGTAAGATGGACAGGAGTGGGCAGCTGCCATTGATAAGTGTGTCCACCATTCCTTGTGTAGGAGTTTAACATCATGTGATTGCATTTTTGCAAGAATGAATTTGTAAGGAAGTTATGAAAGTCAAAGACAGTTCCCAGCTTAGTGCCATTTTCATAACCAATACCAAAAAGGACACTGTTAATGCACTAATAATTACAGGATGGTGCCTAATATTGTAGTCAAGATCTTTGTATCAGTGCTAAATAATTCCATTGTTAAGACTGTCCTTATTTTTACCAAAGATCATTGCCACATGAGCTACAGTATACTGTATAAGAATTGATAGCTTCCAAGTCATTGACGAGACTGACCTATTTTTAAATAAAGTGATGAAAAGCTGTTTGAACCATAAGGTTTTTTTTTAAAGGCTGGGAATATTGCCCAGGCTGCATATAGAAACACAAATTGATCCTTGATATATTTTTTATATATTATATATATATATTTGGAAGTACTGTCAAGATTGTCAATGGTGTGTGTCACCTAGGTTTCTCATTTACACGTGGCGAGGGACTCCAAAGTCTGCTATGGAGGAAATATACTGTTGCTTTCTCAAATCTTAATAAGCTCTGCTCTTGGTTCTGAAGCCCAGAGGCTTTGTAGGGCTTTGGGTAGGATAAAGCCTCCAGTCCTAGTTCCACATCTTACCTGATAACCCACCTCACTAATAAGCCTCAGCTCTCTATAGACCTTTTCATATTTGAGCTGACTGATACTAGAGGCTCTCTTTTACTTTCCCTGCTGTTAGAGCCTACTGCCATGTGAAATGGCTGATTGTTGACTTAAAGGTATCAGAGCTGCCTGATTGTTTTAGGGAGATCATTAGGGGGCAAGTAACAAGTCAGGAATGGACTTAAGATAAGTTAGTGGCTCAGACAAGCAGATTTTTTTGACTGTTCTTTTCTTGTGGATTGTTTACTGCTGCCAATACCACCAGTCGAGTTTATCCCATGTACAGTATGTATATACACACATACCTCAAGCTGTCCCCCGTTTGAAGACACTGACCCTCTTTTGAAAGCAAATCCCTCAGTTCCTTATTTCTCCTAGGTTGTCATTTTTTTTGGTCTAAAGTTTAGGCATCTATGAAAATGTACTATTTAACTATAACGCTTCGGCAGGACATATACTAAAATTGGAACGATACAGAGAAGATTAGCATGGCCCCTGCGCAAGGATGCCACCAAAATTCAAGAAGCGTTCCACATTTTTTAAAATGAATTGGACCCATTGGAAGCTTGTTGTGGACAGTGGTATATAGATAGAGACAATCTCAGGTGTTGCTGTAAGGAAATATCTCTTTAATACTGTTCTGTATGTTGAAGTTATGTAATTTGATAGACACCTTATCCTTTCCAATGAAAGTCTTTCCTTTGCTCTTTGTGTAGACAGCACTTTTTGTTCTGTAACTCTTTCGTAGTCCTCAAGAAATATTGCATAGCGGCGGTTTTTGGTAAATATAAAGCGAGTTGTCATTTCGGACTTGGGGACATGGCTTAAGAGCTTTCCTGGACTGGCTGGCGTGTTCCTCCGGGACCATGTGCGAGAGATCTTTGGAGGACGCGTCAGGTTTGCCATTTGCTCCGCCTTATATATGCCCTCAGGCTTGATAATTTCTACATGGATATTCTTTGGTTATTCTTTTTCTTATTCTTCATAACTGCTGATTCCAGTGTAACTTTACATGGGCTGTTCATTGTATTATGTTTGTTATTGCACTAAAACTTTAATAAAAATTATAAAAAAAAAATAAAAAAAAGAATAAGAGGGAGGTGATACCTTCATTTTTCTACATGTAATATCCCACCCACATTGTGTTTAGCTGCTTAATGGACATGGAGGGGGAGAGAGGAAGTGGGCTGTTATTTACTACTGTATATACACCCATCTGTGTGACTCTATAGTCACATGGGCTGCTCAGAAGTGATAGGGAGGAAATGCTCAGCATAGAAACTTACTGAAAACTGAGCATGGGCAGAGTTGCCACCACAGCTGCAAAATCCCTAGCTGTATTGGGGACATGAACAGAAGGTGTAGATAGAGAACAGACAGATCAACCAAGTTTTTTGCAGAATACAGAAAACAAATCTCATAGTGACTGAGTGAGTATGAACAGCATGGAATACACCATTTATTGATAGTTTTTTTATGATGTGGGTTTAATGGTCTTCATAACTCAGGGTGTGGCATATAGCCAAAAATATACAGCGCTAGTAGCCTTGTGAAATAAAACATCAAACCAACACAACATAAGACAGTCTGTATACAATATTGGAAACAAAAAGTACAGCGCTATCTAAAGTGTGTCAATGTATGTGTAAAAATCAATGACTGCTATCTACACAAGTAAAACAATAAGTGTGAGGTTTCTATAGGCAGTTACACATAGTGCAGTGAATAGTACATAATAAATGTAATTGTGTTAAAGTAACTAAAAACTCAAAATAACATCAAAGGGATTATACAGGACAAAACAAAAGAAAAAAGTCCATATATCTAGATTCCATATTGGAGTGGAAATGTACATCTTCAACTTGTGACCTAAGTGGTTGTTAACAACACTATTAGAAAATGTGAATAAATCAGCCACCACCAACATGAAGGAGGCTTACCAGAGCAACTGGATCCAGTTTGGCTTATGCCTAATGGGTCAACACAGGCAGTGGTGCATCTACACCTGGTTAGGAAGAGAAGAGGATGGTTGCAATCACTTGCAACACTTTCCACTCTGCTTTCCACACCACAAAGTACTCCACCATCAATGAACGTGACTCAATGGGGAATCCACAGGTCATAGTGGGACATAAAGGTATCTTCTCAAGTTATGCTCAGTCAATGGATACCCAGAGAAAAAAGACAAAAGGACCCCCACAAAATATAAAATTGTAAAAAAGAGTATTTGTTTAAGGATTATGAACACTTACAGTAAGGTGGATAAAGGAAGGCCTTCAACAAAATATTCAGTAGGCAACATTGAATGCAATGGCACAAATGGAGCTCAATCCGACGTGTTTCGTCTAACAGGATATCATCTTGGGTGGCGATGATGTCTTGTTAGACGAAACGCGTGAGATGGAGCCCTATTTGTGCCATTGCATTTCACTGCATAAATACATTGTGCTAGAAGTGTCCCTTCTAGCATAATGAATTCCGGAATAAGTGAACTTGAGAACCTAGGAATTGTTTTTAGAAGTTTTAACGAAAAATCTTCATTCAGTGTTTTGCCAAGCACATTGAATGTTGGTCTCAAGAAATATTAAGAAAAAGGAGTTCGGGGGGAATCAATTGTGTTGCTTAATATGAATTCAAAACACAGTATCAACCTATGTGATACTGGTGATATTCATTGTAATTCATATCCCATACAAAGACTACTCTTTTGGCACTTTATTTTCCAACCTGTAAAAAGATTAAACTTTTTACTCTGAATTATTATTACATAATTCTTAATTTTTTTATACTTTAACATACAGATGGTAGAAAAGCATGCTATCTTGCATATTTTGGGAAAAATAACAGCTAAAATTATTATTATATATTAACCAGTTGCCGACCTCCCTATAGCAGATTTATATCTGTTATAGGCTGTTCTGTGAAAAATCATGTAAAGTATATATACGTGATCCTGCACTTTTGGGTAGGGAGCGTGCACCCCCAATGCTGCTTCTGCTATGATTAGTCACAGCAGAAGCCTATCAGCGGGTACCGGCACCCATTGACCGTCGAGGAGAGAGACTGGACAAAGCTCTGCATATGTAAATTTTGCAGAGCTCTGTCTTGTCAGCAGGGTGTAATGGATTTTCTTTCCCTGAAAAGCTGGGAAATAAAATCCATCACATTCCTTAGTGAAAGCACCACACATAGTACACAAAAACACTGGTTAGGCACACATTTAACCTTTTGATTGCCCTAGATGTTCCACCCCTTCCCAGCCAGTTTCATTAGTATAGTGAAAGTGCATATTTTTAGCACTGATTACTGTATTAGTGTCAGTGATTCCCACTGTCAAATGTGTCAGTTAGTGTCAGAATGTCTGCCGCAATACTGCAGTCCCGCTATGTCGCTGATTGCCGCCATTACTAGTATAAAAGATAAATAAATAAAATATCCCATAGTTTGTAGACACTAAAACTTTTGCACAAACCAATCAATATACGCTTTTTGGGATTTTTTTGCCAAAAATATGTAGCAGAATACATATTGGCCTAAATTTTTGAAGAAATTAATTTTTTTTTTTTAAAGATATGTTTTATATCACCCAATGGTGATCAAATACCACCAAAAGAAAGCTCTATTTGAAGGGAAAAAATGACACAAATTTCATTTGGGTAAAAAGTTGCATGACCGTGCAAGTAATGCAGTAACGCAGTTCCGTATCACAAAAAATGACTTGGTTATGGGGGGGATATTCCAGAGGGCAAGTGGTTAATGATATATTCTCATATTTATTGTAATTTTCCAATTGGCATGCATGCATTAATATTGGTATAAAGCTAGAGTTATTACCAATAAAGATAAGTTACACATGAGTATGAATGCTATTATTAGCATGAATGAAAGGTGGTATGAATTAGAAGGCTAATGTTCCCCCATCCATTTGAAATGTGGAAATGATGTGCTTTGATAAATAATTGGCTTGGTAAACAAGGCGTGTAATGAACTTGCATATATCATTCCTGCAGACATTAGGCATTTGATTATTCTGCCATCTACATCTGCTCACAGCCAAATTACTAAAATTATACTAGAATAAACAAAAGTGCGCCAAGACAAACCAGATACAAACAAAAGAACAAAACATGCATTACGATATACTGTACGTTCTGCTGACACTTGTAACACAGCTGCATGCTCAATGATATTTGTTGATACAGTATGACAGAAATTAGATACATCGTTGTTTTCTTCTTTAAATTCCAGTTATGTAACAATTACTCTCTTAAAACAGGCATATGTGTTTTTGCAAATTGAGTCTTTATTTCATAATTCATGCTTTAGTTGGTGTATTAATGGTTGTACCATAAAACAGATTGGTGGAAAAGTTGTAAGTGTGGGTGGTACTATTAATGAGAGCTCTGCTGTTGGTAAATACCAGGGTTTAGTTTTCTTTTATGTGGTTAGGCTATAAAATGCGTGTATGCTAACCATGCATTACATTAACTTCTTATATTTTAAAGTCCAATTGAAGTCTTGGGTTTTTTATGCCTCAATTGGACACATCCCCCACCCCCTGCAAAGTGCTACAATTAACAATGCTGCTCAGGGAGCATGAGTGTTGTTGATTAAAGTACTGTTCTAATCAGACACACTAAAAAAAAGCCATATTTTTTTACTTGTTATGAAACTTGACTACATACCTCTAATTCAAGATTTTTATCTAACCAGAAATAGAATCCACAGGGGAAACTGCCAAACAGAGAAATATAATTAGCAGATACCTTAGTACTTAGCTCAGTGTTATTTAAAGCTTCTGGAGAGTAGATCTGGAATTGGAGAAATGCCATCATGACCATCGAAATAAAGGTCAGCCATGAAGGAGAGTGCCATTGAGCCGGTGGCAGAGCAGGGAGTGAGGTGGTGATCGGCAAATCACTCACTTTTGTATTGGCATCCAGAGGCATCACTTGATTGCTGCTTACTTCTGGCACTAGGGGAACCCTGCAGAGAAATGACTTCTGCACTGGGCTTTTGGTGGCCATTTTGGTTATGCACATCAAGCAGAAAACCATTACTGCATCACAAGAGGTCAACAGTCAACCAAGCAAGCCGATAATGTTAATAAATGAGACCCTGTGTGCAAATCCAAATTATTCATAATGCCAGCCTTCACATCAACAAATGTACAGGGATATGGGAAATGATTATTGACACTGGCACACGAACACATACACAGGTTGAACTGGGTGGACTATTGTCTTTATTCAACCTTACCAACTATGTAACTGTATAACTATATATGTAATTTATGATGCTTAGGAATTTTAAATCCTAGTTATATTTTTGTTTACGCACATGAAACAGCTAGTCAAATAGTTAAGGTAGAATTTCATCTAATTCGTGTGGCTTTCTCATAAGTTCTCAGCCTGACAATAAAGTATTGTCCTTCATTCCTAGAGAACTGTTGTCATTTTACTAGGTGCATTCAGGCCCTAGAAGGTGACCCAAGCGAGTGAGCCAAGGGAGGAAGACAGAGCACAGATAAATGATGAGCATAATAAAACACTGCTTTCTGATCTGTTAAGCTCTGTTCTTCAAGTAGGGTAGCACTACCCATATCAATGCCAGGAAAAAAGGCCCTAACCTTTTTTTTAAGTTGAACAGCACTGAATTAATGGCACCCCAGCACATCTGCTAAAGTGCAGGTCAGAAAGACATTTTACACCTGTTTCTAACCCGCAGGTATGTCAACCTAGCCTTACTGTGTTGTAATGTTCATGCCTTTCATTTATAATGACAACAACCAAGGAACATTATGTTTTGGTTTTCGGTACTCTGCTTGTACTCTATTTTGAGCTTCCATCTTAATAACCAAGGACTAAAAGCTTGCTGATGCTTGCTGTTCTAGTCTGAATACATTGTCCATGACCTCTGAGATACTAGCTTTGTAGCCCTTGCAAGGGATCTATAAAGGCAGTCAGAAAATTCTGGCAAATATTTCAGCTTTTGTTAGATTATATTTGCTTTTCAGTGCATCTGTAGCCACCACAGAATCAAATCAGCTTTACTTTATTTATTCTGTAAAAGCAAGGCTCCATCTTGTCCTGACAGACTTCACAATGTTTTAGTGGACCTTTCATATACAAGACCAACTGTTGCCCTAGCAGCAAATGAGTTATCCTTTTTCATGGCTTAAAAAAATGAGATGAAGTTTTTAACTGCATTGGTTAACATGAATGATATCGAGCATTCTATTTTCAAACACTGTTGAGCCATTCTAAATGACAACTACTAACCGTTCACATTGCAGGATCACTACCATATCACTGGCAGTGATCCATAAGCATCTTACTATATAGCCTTGATTTATGGACTTCATCCTTGTTCATGATTTATACGTTTACCCATGTGTATCCTCATTATTTTCCCTGTATAAATAAACTGTATACAATTACAGTTAAACAACTATTTTGTCTAAAATACCTCAGATCTCACATTTACCCTTAAAAGCAATAAAAAAAAATGTAATTTTCTTTGTTCAAAAAAAAAAAAATTTGGCCCTTTAAGGTCGTTGGGCCGAAGTGATGTTTGACGTCGCTCTGGTCTTCCAAAGGCATAGAGTTGAGTGGGGGCCATCTTGCCCTCACTCAACTTCCTGCCCAGCAACACAGGGGATTGGATTGTTTTCCCCCCTACCGACAGCTCCTGTAAGCGAGGAAAATGACCGGGAAGTGGCGAATCCACTGCTGGGACCACTTTTATGTGAAAAAGGACCGCCAGCTGTGTAAGAAAATTCCGGGGTTATGGCAGCTATCTGCTGCCATAACTCTGGAATTAAACGTCAAAGTAGCAACGTATATACACTGTGGGCGGTCTGGAAGTAGTTAAGCAGACAGCGATACAAGTCACAAGACTGCCCTAACTTCTGATCAGAAAAGGTATTTATCAGTTTATTTTTACTAAAACGATTGCACTTCCATGTTCTGTGTACTGTGGAAGACTAGATATAGTGAATTCAGGGTCCTGGGTTAAGTAACACTTTACCATAAATATTTTTCAGCCTTTTCTTTAGTTGATATGTCTTATTGCTGTAAAACCTGAGTTTATTATAGTAGGATTTATAATACCAAATATTTCCAGAAGACAAACTTGCAGTGTTATCCCACACAAGTTCTTGGACTTTTTTACACCATGTCAGTTGCATCTGCATACATCAACACAGGGGCAAGGCAAGGGAATATAGAAAAACATTCAGAGGAAATAATTAAGCTTCAGCATAGGAAACTGGCAGGAGAGGCATGTCTATCTAGCCGCCTGTGCCTGTTTCTTTTTCAGAGTGAAATAGAAACTGGCCTAGGTCAGCCTTACTTAACAGAGGAAATACGGCTGTTTTCCATATAGAAAACTGCCGCAAATTCCTGCCAGGTGTGACCTTGTTGCATGGGATGTAAGCTGTTAGCAGACCTCTCAAATCCCTTTCTCTGCTCATGCAGTGATTACACTACACAAGCAAGGCCTGCAGGGCTAACAACCCTCCTCCTCCCTGCCGCTCTAAACTTATCGAAGGGGAGGGACATGGGCAGAGTATTTGGAGCAGCTCTCTGTGCTGGCATGGCAGAACAAAGCACTGATCACTCCTAATTAACAAAGGGGCTTGCACCTCTTTAATTAGTTAGGAGCAGCTTCTGAATTTTTTTACGATTTAAGGAGTGATGCATTGTGCTCGCATCACTCTTTGTTAAGTGCTTCTGTTGTTAAAACTAACCTTGCTTTAACAATTAATCTACAATTCAAATTGAATACATTTTAGCATGCAGGGTAGTGTAAATGAGCACTTAAAAAATGTTCAATCTTCTTGCATATTGACAAGGAATAGTAAAGCGGACCTGCCTTGAGAGAAATATTTGTGCCACCTTTCCTGACTCTTATAATTGCTAGTTACCACATTGTCAATCTCCCAGCACTCATTACCTTTCATCAACTTCACTGCAAAGTGAACCCCTAGGTTAATTTGCTAAAAGAATATGGACTGTTTGCTTTGCAATATGAGTGCTTACTTAGTGAATATTGTGCAGCTGTGTTCATATGTACAAACAAAAATCCTGTACTTTTTACGTTCTCTTGGACACAGTTGGGTATTCAAAGTGAACACAGCTTCACCTTATTTTATTAGACCAGGGGCGTAACTACAGGGGTTGCAGGGGTTGCGATTGCAACCGGGCCCCATGCTGCAGGGTCCTGTGCGGCTCCCCTGTACACCTGGATAGGAGGGGCAGTGGGGGCAGCATGTAGAGAAATCACGGTCCTCCTTTTTCCCCCTGTAGCTGCAGGAGAAAAATGGAGGAGATTGGTTCCTCTGTATGCTGTCCCCGCCCCTCCTCCTATCCAGTTCACTTGTGTTCTGCTGGGATGTGTCACAATAGAGAACCAGGAATGGGTTGGTACATATGTATGTAATTTACCAGCTCCTTCCTTTTCTGAATGGACAGAGTCATAGCCAGTGATATTGTAAAAAAATAAAATGATGCTCATTTAGTAAATCATGTAAAAAATGCTCATTTAGTAAATCATCATTTGGTCTCAGAACAAGCACACAGGTTTTAAGTTTTACTTGCTCAGGTATTTTGTTTTGTTATGACACTTCAGATGCTTAGCATCACCAATGAAGTAATGGGTTTAAAGGATAAGGATTAATAGAGGAATGGTGATAAAGGGATAACAAGGGCTTATAAAATGCCATATGGGAGAACATTTACTGAAGCTGCTCTTTCAGTTCAATAAGAATTATTTGTTACCATGCCTATAAAGTGAATCTTCATATAATATATCAATAATAAAGGAAAAAGATACCTGTACTTTTTAGTCTATTAAAATCTCTATAGTGTGCATCTGTGTATTGTATTTTACAATGTATTCTTAACAAAATATTCTGGAAAATATCTATGAACTATACAGATATTTAATACAAATTATTCTGAATTACAAATATCTGAATAATACATCTATATTCACTTCTGAACAGACTGGGACTGAATCATAAAACTAGAACAAAAATAATTATATCTGATGGTTTCTGGAGATAGTTGAGTGTTGACTGCTTTTTTCTTACCTGCATTAAGAAGATAGGACTGTGAATTTGATTAGTTATAATGGACCGCAGCTCAACTTGGCTGTGCATCAGTTTTCATAAATTAGCCCCATTGTTGTTTACACATTGCACAATGATTATTGCTGATATAGCATGCAAGGTATTTATTTTAATGCCATGTTCTGAAAAGATTTTCAGTCTTTTACAAGATAACTTTTTTTGTGCCTCTCCAGGTGAAAGCAACAGACGCTGACTCGGGTTCTTTTGGTCAAGTTCACTATTCTCTGTATGAGAAATTTCATACCTTGAAGGAATCTCAGAAGTTTTTTATTGATCAGGATTCTGGTCGTATATGTGTGTCACAAGATATTGACAGAGAAGGTGATCTTGAGAGCTATGAACTTCTGGCGAAGGCACAAGATCAGGTGAGCCTATAAATTGTAATTGATTCATCTATAAACTACACATCACAATTCATGGATTTACCTTTGGTGATTTCTCACAGATTATTACATAATAATGGTAAAATTGTAACTTGTCTTTGTGTAAAGGACAAGTCCTTTACACAAAAATCACATTATAGATCTCTTGAATCAACCGAGGTAAACATACAATGAAAAAAAAAACTGGAATTAACAGGAAGAACATGATTGGTTGCTACTGAGACAGTTCTCTGTATTCTCTTTATTTGTTCCATGTATAGTCCCAGAAAATGCATGAGAAATATATAAAGAAAGACTCCTGTTTGTTTTGTTCAGCTTATTAGAACAGTAAAACATAGTTATATATCACATGTCATTGTGCTCTAATAAGAATAAGATCAAAACAGCTAGCTACAAGGAATAGTGCCAGTGGTTATGCAGTAGTGTACATTTACATGACTTTAATGGCCCATAGTCCCTCAACAGGGACTACATGTTTACAATGAAATAATACAGTAAGAGAATATTGGGAAAGGTACTCTTTTCATTCCAGATTTAATTTCTACGGGACCTTGGTCAACAGTCCTAATGATTTGTATCCTTAAAACATTTCAAATATATTTGTAAAAAAAAAAAAAAAAACCCATTCAATTAAAAAAATAAATTATTTCTTTCTACTGTGTTTTAGCATCTAGAAAAATACTAAATGGTTTCAAGACATAACATTCAGTGGTGTTATAACTATTAAAATTACTTCTAATATAGGTTTGAATGAAAATGAGATTGCAGGTCACAGTTTACAAAGATTTGTCTACCTGTAGGTAGCATAATTATCTGACTAAATGGGAAGCAGGGTCTCCATTTTTTGATGTTTATCTGAGGAAAGTTCCTGTTCTTCCAGCTTGTCCCTTATAAACAGGTCTGGATTAGGCTGTATGGCAATTTCCAAGTTGTAGCCCTCTAGTGTGCCTCTCTGGTGACAAGTGTTGATCAGATTGATTGCTTAAACATAGATAGATTTTAAATTAGCTAATCAGAGGATTTTGCAGATATCCTGACAATGTGCATACATTCAGTAGTGACCTTTAGCCAAAAGATGGGGGAGGTGCACAACTAGGGAGGAAGAAATTGGGTGGGTTGGGAGTGGGAAGACAATGTGCAACTAAGTAGTAGGACCTAAGTTAGGGCCTGTGTCATTGGGTATTTTTTTCATGTCAAGTGGGTTTTACATGTCTACTTTTACAAATCTAGGGTGATGCAAAACTCACTTAAAACATGTTTACAGGACACTGGGGCTGGGTCCTGCAAGTACGCAGTTTTAACCACTTAAGCCCCGGAAGATTTTACCCCCTTCCTGACCAGGGCCTATTTTGCGATTCGGCACTGCGTGACTTTAACGGACAATTGCCCGGTCATGCGACGCTGTACCTAAACGAATTTGACATCCTTTTTTTCCCACAAACAGAGCTTTCTTTTGGTGGCATTTGATCACCTGTGCGATTTTTTGATCATGCGCTATAAACAAAAAAAGAGCGTAAATTTTGCAAAAATAACAATATTTTTCACATTTTTTTATACGAAATTCCCAAAAAGAAAAATGTAAAAATCAAAATTTTTTAACATTTTAGGGCAATTTGTTTTATGCTACATATGTTTGGTAAAAAAAAAATCGCAAAAAGCGTATTTTGATTGGTTTGCGCAAAAGTTATTGCGTTTACTAACTAAGGGAAATATTTTTGTCATTTTTGTTGTTTTTTTTTAACGAGTAATGGCGGTGATCTGCGATTTTTTTGTGGGACTGCGACATTGCAGGGGACAGATCGGACCCTTGACTGACATTTTTGACACTTTTGGGGTTACCAGTGACATTACTACAGTAATCAGTGCTATACATATGCACTGTTACTGTAAAAATGACACTGGCAGGGAAGGGGTTAACTTTTTTGAGAGGGAGGGGTTAAGTGTGTCCCTAGGGGCGTGCTTCTAACTGTGATTGGATGTGGCTTGAGGTGTAAGAACAGAGATCAACGGTCCTACATAGCAGAACCGTATGATCTCCATTCTTACACAGGGGAGAAAGGCAGGCAGCTTTGTTTACATTAGCCGCCTGCCTTTCTCCCGCTGTAACGGACAATCGCGAGTGGCCGGCGGACATCGGGTCCGCCGGGCACACGCGCGGGGGGGGTCCGTGAGCAAGCGGGAGCACACCTCTGATGGCGCACACTCGCTCCCTAGAGCCTCACAGGCTAGCGACGTAGTCCTACGTCGCTTTGCCTATGAGGGGCTGACTGCCGCAGTAAATAGTTATGCGGCGGTCGACGAGTGGTTAAAAAAGACAGGGAGTTGTAGGAGTAGGGTGGAGGAGTTTAGATAAGGCTGGAGACTGTGTATCCTGGTCGAAAACCTGTTGGCAGGGGAAGTTACCCCCTGAAAAAGTCGGGGAAAGTTTAACTGCGATGGTACAGTATTTCTGAACTCTTTAAGTCGGTGAGACTGTTATTTTCTCTTGTGTTATTTTGCTGTTTAAGTTTAATACATATTACTTTGATTGCAAAATCTGTGTCCTGCGATCCGGCTGGATTCCGTGAACATTGCACAGGTAAAATGCTGGTCAGAAGGAAGTCAACTGCATCTGTCAAAGAATTCAGAATGATCACTCAAGGGTCTCAAACTGATTTCAAACCGATGCCATTGATGCAAGCCCAAAGCTTGTTGACACAACGGCCCTTATGGTGGCAAATTTAGTAGATGTATTTTTTTCCCCAGCATGCCTGTGGTGGACGAGGGGACATATATCTACCCAAGAAAAAGTGAATTTAGGACTTTAGTTTGTATTTAATAAATCTACTGTATGTTTGGATTGCTGTAAATAGAAGTAAGTGAATCTTTGAAAACCTGGCTGTTCATATGGTCCTTGTTTTAGATATGCTTTCTTTCCTTTTATTTTTTGTGTGTTTTTGGAAAACAGTTAACGTGAGCCCTGGAGCAGATATTGGGGTCCAACCTTATCCAGATGACCAACAGGAATGACCTCTCTAAGTGTAGAATTTGATGAAGAATACAGACCTGTGTTATATTTATTATGTTTATAGTTTTTTTGTTTACTAAGACTAAAGGAATAAAGTAACAGTAATATTATCTGTAACTTTCATATATTAAATTCCCCAAAAAAGAAATGTGAAAATTTTATTTTTACACACAGTTTCATCTTTTTTTCAAACACAGTTTTGATTCCTCTGTTGGTAGTATGGTTGCCATTGAAGCCTCATGATGGCAAAAACATCTTATTGTAAATGTATGTGCCAGTTTTCACACACATTCAGCACTGGCTTAGCGAAAACACAATGTAAATGCAACCCAAGGCAAAATTTAGAGCTTCATTTGACATAATGGAACAAGTCAAGTAAGGAGATCAAAAATCATAAAATATTTTTCATATATGTATTCCCAGAATATGCTTGTTAGAACAGAATATTTAATGTGTTCAGTAAAAACCAGATATGATTAAATGTAGCTTGGAAAATATAATAGGCAGTTTTATACAAGAGAATATCTTCTATACCTTAAAACTAATATCCGTAATCATTTTTATGTTGATGATATCGCAAAATTTGCCATCATATTATAACAGTGAGGACAGTGACAAAGACACAAGTGTCTACAGAATTCAGGAAGGATAGAGGCAATTAGAAAAAATGAGTAACGCTTCTCAACCTAATTCCTGTCTCAATCTAAATGTGTTCTTTAACATATATAGTTTGTGTGTTTACAAGCAGACAGCTTTTGTTTTGGCACAATATAAAACCCAGTACACATGGCTATCTGCACACTGACATTGCATCTCCTTGCCACCAGGCACCCCTACCACTAAACCCTCTTCACCTCTAACTCTAAACCTTCCTGCCACCCATAACCCCGACTACTATGCAT
This sequence comes from Pelophylax lessonae, assembly GCF_965119305.1. Classification (NCBI taxonomy): domain Eukaryota; kingdom Metazoa; phylum Chordata; class Amphibia; order Anura; family Ranidae; genus Pelophylax; species Pelophylax lessonae. The sequence goes on along the minus strand of NC_138768.1, from coordinate 674,671,458 downwards.
GCTGATGCTGAAGTTTAATGCCACCTTGCACCCCTACCACTGCACCCTTGACTCTCAACCTCCCTGTCACCCAGCACCCTTACCACTACACCCCTTACTGTGAACCTCTCTGCCACCTAGCAGTTTTGAAACTGCACCCATCACCCAGGAAACTGCTTTACAAAACCCAAGCCTGCACACATTGCCTCCTAGTAACGCTGACAAATTAACCTCAGACACTGAAGCAAAACACTCATAGACAATGCACCGTTCTGCCACCCAGTAACTCTGCCACTGCATGCTCCTCCACGGCTCCTCTTGTCTGTGGTTTCCCCCTTGTCTCCTTTGTAGGGACATGCAGAAAATATGACAGGAGGAACCTATTTTTCTCTGAGCTCTCTACCCACTCTGTCTTTGGATCTGTTCCAATTTCCTCCCTCTGGTGACATCATGTCCTCCTCAGTCTAGGCTGTAGATGCAGCCAGGTCATCTCACTGAGACTCAACTGCCATAAGACCTGGGAGGGGGCACTCAATACTGAATGCCTCCTAAGCAGGGCTGGCCCAAGACATTTTGCTGCCTGGGTCCAAAAATGAAATGCTGCCCCTCCAAAAAAACAAATAAATAAATTCCCGACCCCCAAAAGGCCCACACAATTTTATTTTATATCATGATAATAAAAACTAAAATTAAATTGATCAGGAAGTCAGATTTATATGCAACAGCACCTTGTCTACATGCAATTATATAACATACCATTATGTTCAATTCTAAACCACAAACTCCAGCATTAATTTGTTTGTCTGAATGTCTGACGTCATTGCGCACACCACAATCACATAAGGAACATTCCCCAGAGGGGACCCTCTGCGTTCTCATACTTATCAGTTTGCACTATGGGTGACAGTATGAGATGAGGAAATGCCGCCCGTAACATGCCACAAACTGATGACACACAAAACTGCTGGACAAAAAAAATCTTGGGCATCAATTTGCTGCTCCTCTCAAAGTTCTGCTGGGGCCAATCGACCCAGTGGGACCCATGGTAGGGCCGGCCCTGCTCCTAAGTTTTTAGAGTGAATTGACAGGTATGCACGTGACATGACAACTATGTTTTAATGGTTAGGCAGTCAGCCTTCTTCACTTTGGGGGTGCTGTGCAAGTTTTGTGTGTTCCCAGGAGGTAAGGTCAATGGTGCAGACTTCTAAGATAAGAGGACTAGAGAAGTTAAACATTGAGATGGAACCTTACCAACTTGCCAGTCATCTTTAAAAAGATTAAAATCCAAAAAGTTTTCTTTATTTATTTTACTTTCAAGGTAAGTGTTTTGTTTCAAAAATAACACCAGTATTTATTACTCCTCCTTCCTAAACTCTTCAAATTTCTATAATAACAATTTTTCATATTACATTTTACTTTATGTATTCTTTTATTGGAATCGGTATAGGATGCGTTATTGTAAGCCTTTATCTGAAATATTAACTAAAGTGGAACTGTGTCACAGAACTATTACCAAATTGTCACCTTTAACTAGACCATGTAGGTGCTATCCTAATTGATCCAGTGACCAAACAAATGGAAAAAATCTTTCTGACAGCGCTAGCACAAATGAACCTACTATGAGAACCAATAGAAAGAAATATATCTCAATAAAGTGCAAAATCTTTTCCCAAAATGATTACAAAAAATCCAGTGCCATAATAACAAAATTAGAATACATACACTATATTACCAAAAGTATTGGGACGCCTGCCTTTACACGCACATTAACTTTAACCAGTTGCCGACCACCCGCCGCAGATATACTGCGGCAGGCTGGCTCGGCTGCACGAACTGACATAGGGGTATGTCAGTCGCGGTGGCGCGCTCCCGCCCCCACTAGGCAGCGGGGATGTCGATGCATGGGGCCGGCGGCCGCGATTGCCGCGGGCCCGCCGGTGATTGCTCCAAGCGGAGAGACAAGGAAAGTCTGCTGTTGTAAACACAGCTGACCATTCTTCTCTCTGAAATGATCACAGAGTGCCTGTGATCCTTCTATATAGGAACACAGGCCTCTATGATCATTTGAAAGGCCCATCCCCCATACAGTTAGAAACACTCCCCTAGGCTTCCATTTAAACCCTTAATCACCCACTAGGTTAACCCATTCCCTGCCAATGTCATTATTACAGTAACAGTGCATATTTTTAGCACTGATTACTGTAGTAATGGCATTGGACCCCCAAAAGTGTCAAAAAAGGTCAATTAGGGGTCCAATCTGTCCGCCGCAATGTCGCAGTCCAGCTAAAAATCGCAGATCCCTGCCATTACTAGTAAAAAAATAAATAAATAAAAATGACATAAATCTTTCCCCTAGTTTGTAGACATGATAAAAGAAAGTTTTATTTGTGGGGAAAAAAAGGACATCAATTTTATTTGGGCACAGCGTCGCACGACCGCGCAATTTTCCATTAAAGTAACGCAGTGCCGAATCGCAAAAAATGGCCTGGTCATTAAGGGGGCAAATCCTTCTGGTCCAGATTCCAGAAGTGGTTATTAGCATCCCAGTCTTAGTGCGTAGGGTTTACTATTGAGATGGCACACCCTTTGCAGCTATAACAGCTTCAACTCTTCTGGGAAGGCTGTCCACAAGGTTTAGGAGTGTGTCTATGGAAATGTTTGACACAAGTGCATTTGTGAGGTCAGGCACTATTGTTGGATAAGAAGGCTTGGCTCCAGTCTCCACTCTAATTCATCCCAAAGGTGTTCTGTTGGGTTGAGGTCAGGACTCTGTGCCAGCCAGTCAAGTTCCTCCATCCCAAACTCGATCATCCATCTCTTTATGGGCCTTGCTTTGTGCACTGGTGTGCAGTCATGTTGGAACAGGAAGGGGCCATCCCCAAACTGTTCCCACAAAATTGGGAGAATTAAATTATTCAAAATGTCTTGGTACACTGCCGCCTTAAGATGTCCCTTCATTGGAACTAACGGGGGCCAAGCCCAACCCCTGAAAAACAATCCCAAACCATAATCCCCCCTCCACCACATGATTTGGACCAGTGCACAAAGCAAGGTAAAAAAAAACATGGATGAGCGAGTTTGGGGTGGAGGAACTTGACTGACCTGCACAGAGTTCTGACCTCAACCCAATAGAACATCTTTGGGATAAATTAGAGTGGAGAGTGCAAGCCAGGCGTTCTCGTTCAACATCAGTGCCTGACCTCACAAATGCACTTCTGGAAGAATGGTCACAAATTACCAATGACACAATCCTAAACCTTGTGGACAGCCTTCCCAGAAGAGTTGAAGCTGTTATAACTGCAATAGGTGGGCCAACTCAATATTGAACCCTACGGACTAAGACTGGGATGCCATTAAAGTTCATGTGTGTGTAAAGGCAGGCAACCCAATACTTTTGGTAATATAGTGTATATGTAAAATGACATATTAAACCATACATAAAGAAATTATTCAATAAGTGTCCAGTGCTATAAACATAACCATCTGTCTTCAATAAAGTGCCCAGTACATAAAACTTTTCGGTGACTTTTCTGTGCTTGATATCCACCATCCGCAATCGTGTAGATCCTTCCACCAGAAAGATTTTTTCTTTATCTGAAAGAGGCTAGGAAATAAAAGTTAACAAATGTACATTAACTAATTACACTGCTAGACTGAACATAAGCAAGTTCTCTGCTGAATTAATTACTAGATGATTGCAGAGCAGCTTGATCTTTGTATATGCTAAATAGACAGTAATACATGAAAAATAACAGATGTTTCATGTAATGTCAGGTCATTTGTCCTAATTCAAAAGAGATTTGTAAATATATGCTAAAGACATTAACCTTTTTTAGTAAAGGGAATCTCAAAGCTGGTGTCTCACTTCAGAAATATTTGCATCTGAAGAGAATCTAAAAGAGGAAAGCAAAACATAATCTGAATGACAAAAACTTTACCTATTAAGATAACTTTTTAAGGTGTAGTCCACTTTGAAATGAAAATGAAACCTTCAATACATATAGGGATTATAGATTACCTGCTTAGTGCATTACGCTTACATTGAGATATGTTTACTGTATATTACAGGAGAGCAGTGTTGCCAACCTACCAGATAAAATTTCACTGACACAACCAAGTTTTTACTGGCATTTCCAAAAGTTACCACATTATAGTTTTAAGTGCAAATTTCAGTCTTTAGGCTACAAACAAGTACAATATGCAATTAACAATGCAATTTAAAGTAAGTAATAAAGCAAAAAAAAAAATATTTTTGATATTTAGATAGATATTAGCTTAGGGACAGGACTCAGGAGGGCAAGAAATTAGAATTGGCAAGCACCGCTCGGCTCCCCTGAACCATGACATCACACTATATGCTCAGGCACCAACTCCACCAGACCCTTTCGGCGCCGGCGCAGTCCAAACACACTGTAGCGGGCACTCAAATGATCTTGTCCGGCTCTGGACTGGAACTGTACATGCATAGTTCCGAGCCAAGCATCACAGCCATATTTTTTACTGGCAACTTTTTCCTGTCACTGACATTTACTGGCAGGAGAAAAATGCCCATTTTCTACTGGCTGCCAGTAAAAATACTGGCGGTTGGCAACACTGCAGGAGAGGTATTCCCAACTAGACTGACTATGGGCTTCCTGCTGCCTCTCATGAACACAAAGTCTGATTATACAGGATTTATATAGTGGCGACAGTTTGCACAGGGCAATACAACAGTTACACTGCTATTGAATACAAAAGGATTCAATGGGCACACGAGAATTTACAATCTAAAAGGATCATGAATCAAAAAGTTGATACTAAAAAGATTCTCACAGCCACAATTTATATTCAAACCTGGCTTAGATTGTGGTGATACAGTAAGCAGACAGAGAGCACAGACTTCAGAAAATACAGTCATGGTGACCCTGTTGGGTTGCTCACTGAATTCTAGATGCAGTGTATTACACAGAACACAGATTAAGGTAAATGTTAACAGGTGGCATCACGGTATCTGAATAGCAGCGTTAGCTCACAGATTTGTTGCCTGGAAAGCTTCTTAAATTAGAGAGCCTGTTACTATGCACCTTTCTGCTAATTTTTTGTGCTTTCTTCAGGTAACCCATGCCCTATGTCTTCACCATTAAATTGTAGGTTTTCTAACACAAAGCTAGCTAAATGATACATTGTGATTAATCAAAATTCTTCCAAAGCATAAGCATCTATAGCAAACAAATTACAGTGCCAGGGACAGTAAGATAAGTAAAAATGATTCATTTCAGAATACTGGTGTCACATCATTTCACTTGGTATATATTTTAGTTATTTCAGCTGTAGAAAAGCAGAATAATTAGTGAAAGACCTATTCACAGGGGAAATAACATGCAAAAGTACAAAATATTCGACAAATAGAAAGTGTTTTTTTTATGCAGCCCAAATTAAAGTAGGGTAGTTCTATATAGTAGATAAGGAGGATTAGTGACAAAAAAAAAAAAGTTAGCATTATAATTTTTGACGGTCAACCTTCTGTTGGTTGCTAATCTCTTGGGAGTATGGCCATTGTTCACCTCTGATCAGTCATCTGCTGGGCATTTGTCACTGACCTGTTGGTCACTTGTCTGATGGACTGTCACTTTGTGGTCATGTGTCTGTCTGTGGCTTGCTAACTGCTGCTGCTTTTGGGCCTCCTGCTTTTGGGCCTCCTGTAGCAACTGCTGATGTTGATCTTTATTATCTTTCTTTATCTACCCTAAGTCCTCCCACCCACTGGTTGACATTGCTTCTGTTGTCCTCCTGTCCATCAATTTCTGCTGCTCCCACTACTCCTTCTCCTAAATCCTCCTCTTGGCCCTACTGTTCTACAGATTCCATTTTTGCTTTCTGAATGTGTATGTCAGAGAGAGTGACCAGGCATGGATCTCCTGATTGGTCCATTGTGCTTTAAAGGCACATCATGCCCAGGCTTTGGTTGCCTATTAATGTTTGATTGCACTCTCTGTATTCCTGTACCTTATTCCCATTGCTGTTCCTGCTTATTCTGTCCTCCCAATATTTCTTAATACTCTCAATTCTTTCCTAAGTGAACTTTCACTCTTAGTAAATCAGGCCCGGGGTCTCACAAATTGTTGACTATTGTTTTAAACATATAAATACACACACACATATATATATATATATATATATATATATATATATATATATATATATATATATATATATATATACACATACAGAATATGTTTATTACAACTGTTTTGTATATCACACAAATACTGAGTCTTGAATTCATATTAATTTATTCAAGAAATAGTGTGCCTTGGAAGAATACATTTTTGTCTGTACTCTGCCTCTTTATGCAGTGACCTTTGCATTAGTTTATATACCCCTGCTGTTTCTCTCCTGCTAGCAGAACTTTAAAGTCGAGAACTATCTTGGCTTTAGGGCTGTATACACAGGTATTTGTAGTATAAATCTGATATCAGTTTTTGAGGCAATTTTTAGCTATAGAGCATAGTGTTTACATTTTTAATTGAACCTTATGGAGCAGTACACATTCAAACTGATCTCAAACTGATCTCATATTCCCACATCAACCCTTAAAATGTATCTAAAATGTTGTTCTGTTTAGTCTGTGGGACAGGATATCAATGGAATCCTCCAAAATGGAACACAGAGGGCAGAAGCAAAACTCATAGTTACTTTAACCAGTTCTTACATACAAATTAAAAGGCTTTCTATTAAAAAAAAAAAAAAAAAATTGAATAACAAGGTGTTGAACACTTAAAAGCATAGGTTTTCTTAACACAAAAAAATAAAAAATCAGCACAAGGGACATAACTTACATGGGATGGCAAGCATCTATATTAAAGATTTAATAAATAACTTACACCAGACAGCTTTCTTGGATAATAACTTGGCCACGGCCTTTATTTAATGGTTTATAAATTAATTAACTCATTAATCCATCAATCAATAATTTTTCACTTTTACCATTAGCATAACTTTGCAATACATAACACAACTACCCAGCTTTGACGCTCGGGTTATCACTTAACCATATAAAGACACCTCCATATTTTTGTCCCCCTTTCGAAAAAGGTGACCCTACCACATAAATTTATAAGGCCGTGACTTAATAATATTTGGGCGTGCGGGCGGGAAGCTCCGCTCCGGCTGATCTTCTGAGGCGACTGACTCCACGCCCTCGCTCCCACTCCTATATATAGCCTGCCTCGGTTCCAGAAACTTCGGTCACCTGACCTTCCGCAGGCAGCTATTTTTAGCCAATCAGAATCCTCCAACCTCCGTATCTCCCGCCTAAACGCTCTATACAGGGGGGAGCTAGAAACTGCCTATCTGCAGCCCTCCCATGAGGAAAAAGTAGGAAAAATGGGGTCCCTTGAAACCCCTTTCCCTTTTTCCATTCATGGGATGGCAAGCATCTATATTAAAGATTTAATAAATAACTTACACCAGACAGCTTTCTTGGATAATAACTTGGCCACGGCCTTTATTTATTGGTTTATAAATTAATTAACTCATTAATCCATCAATCAATAATTTTTCACTTTTACCATTAGCATAACTTTGCAATACATAACACAACTACCCAGCTTTGACGCTCGGGTTATCACTTAACCATATAAAGACACCTCCACTAAGTCAGGAGGTACTAACCTCCTGACTACCCCACCAGCCCGCGGCCAATTCTATAGCTGTCTGTAAGCCTAAATTCATTATATCCAAACCTATATCCGAAAGATGTATCCCATCTTTCCAATACAGGCCCGGAATACCCCCTTCCACGTCCATATGCCTAAAGGATATGCCATAACCTATACTCATGAATTTCTCTATTCTATGATTGATTTTTCTCCTCATCTTCTCAAACACCTTTCCTACGTTATCTTGCAACCAAATAAGTCGAGGGATGATCTCAGAAAATACTACAACCGTACCAGGTGAAAAAGGCCTTCCATTTTTTGATAACAAAACATATTTTAAAGAATAGCCTCACTGTTTTTATTCTCCCGATGTCATTACCTCCTAGGTGGATTAACAGTATGTCCGGTAATGGCCAACCATAACTCAGTCTACCTAGCTCGGTCATCAGATTGTCCCAGATCATCCCTCCCTTACCACACCAATATAATTCAAATAAACTTGGGTCCAGATCCAGATTGGTTCCATAAATTCTTTCTGCAGCTCTTTTGTGGGCCCAGCGGACATAAGAGTGCCCAACGATCCAAACTATTAACTTCTTACCTGGAATTAGAATGCACATAGTTAGATCTGACATATCTCTGATAGACATTTGACTTCCACCTGCCAATTTTCTTTATGTTATCACCTCCCATTCCTAAGTTTGCCGCAGCCGTGGCTGCCCCAATTCTGAATGAGTGGCAAGATAAGCCTTTATTGCACAGCCCTAAGACAGCTAAAATTTTTCCGAAGATCCTTCGAAACTGAAACCCAGTCAGAGGAGACGAATCTTTATGAATAAAGAGCCGTGCCTCCTTTCCAGGCCTCACCTCCAAATATGTCTTCAATGTTTTTATCGGGCATATGGATTCCACTGTACACTTTCCTAGTAATATCCATGTCCCCTTACCTGACTGATCTGTCTTAGACTTGCGCAAAAATAATTTTAATTTATCCTTTTCAAAAACTACATCCTCAAATAACAAACCACCCTCATCTCTTTTCGATCTAGGAACCAATTCTGATATTCGAAAGGCTGTAAAAAAACAAACAGAAAATGCTGCTCTCAACAATTTAACTTCATATTCTGAAAAACATACTCTATCAGCATATTTACAAATATCTATTAGGTTATTCACAGAGATTGGGCCTTAATAATTTATCCTAGTTTGTTTCTTTTTGTATCCTTTTAAAGCTTGTTGTACCGAAAAGAAGGATAATATAGACTCAAAACCCTTCAGTTTCATAAAATACGATACTCCATATAAGGTTTTGTTAACATGTGACCAAGACCATTTCTTTTGAAGTAAAGATTCGAGGAAACACAATACCAATCTCTCTGAAATTGCCATCCGTCCATTATTGGTCTCATGTAAGAATGATAACCACAGTGACCAGGAGCTGCAATAGCTTTTCCATGTTGAGTACGCCAGGGAGTTACGAATATTCTCTTGGACTAAACTAAGTCCCATAGATGCCCGGGACATTTCATACCCACTTTGTTGGCCTCCGGCACCAGTTTGAAGAATTTGCTCATCTGTAAACGTGAGAGAGCGTCAGCAATAACATTTAGTTTACCTGGAATATAGCGAGCTTTTAACCAAATGTTATACAACAGGCACCTGGAAACTAAATATCGAATCATTGAAATAACTGGTTGTGATCTAGAATTTAAACAATTTATTGCGAATAATACTCCCTTATTTTCCGTACTCAATAGGATTCTCCTGTTCTGAAACTTCCGTCCCCAAATCTCTACTGCCACTATGACTGGAAGTATTTCCAACAATACAATGTTTTGTAACAGACCTTTTACTTTCCATTTTTCCGGCCATCTCTCTGCACACCACTCATTTCTCCAAATGGCCGAGAACCCGATAGAACCTGCTGCATCCGTGAACAAACAGAATTGTGAGTCTGTAATGAATTCTTCTTGGATCACTGTTCTACCATTGAATGTTTGCAAAAATTGTGTCCATATCAGCATATCCTCACGAATATCCTGAGTCAGCCTAATATGCGAAAATGGACTTTTCAATCCTGCCATTTTAAGATACATACGCCTTGAGTATATTCTCCCAACTGGCAGGATTCTAGTAGCAAAGGCCAGATTACCCAAAAGCTTTTGCAGTTCTTTCAGCAAAACCTTTTTCTTCCTAATCAATATTAAGATGAGATTGTAAATTTTATCCAACTTGTTCTTAGGTAATCTAAATTCCATGCTATTTGAATCTATCAAAATTCCCAAAAATTCTAATTTTTGAGAAGGAGGTACAGTTTTTTCTTCAGCTAGTGGGATGTTGAACTGGGCACAAATATCTCTGAACGAGTTTAATAGCTGTAAACAGCCACTAGAATTTTTTGGGCCCAGAAATAAAAAATCGTCCAGATAATGCATTGTATATTTGGAACCTGATTTTTCTTTCAAAACCCATTCCAGAAAGGTGGCGAATGTTTCAAAATATGCACACGATAATGAGCACCCCATAGGTAGAAACATGTCAAAATAAAATTTATCTTTAAACATGAAACCTAGCGAGTTGAAACAACTCGGGTGAATGGGTAACAACCTAAATGCTGACAAAATATCAGCTTTGCTCATCAGTGCTCCCTTGCCCAGTTCCCTCAACAAAACTATCGCCTGTTCGAATGAAGCATATTCCACCGAACAATCGTTCGGGTCTATCTGGTCATTAAGGGAACTGCCCAAGGGAAAAGATAAGTGATGGATTAGCCTAAATTTATTCGGCTCTTTCTTCGGCAGGATACCCAAAGGAGAAATTCTAAAGTTATTAAATGGTGGATTACAGAATGGGCCTGCAACCCTACCCGCTGCAATTTCTTTATTTATTTTGTTTTCTACTATATGCGGTAATTCCTCAATTGACTTTAAATTTCTCACCTTTATACAACCTTTTCCTTCAAAGATAGGTAGTCTAAAACCCTCTGCAAAACCCTCATAAAGTATGTTGGCCCTCTGTTGATCTGGGTATTTGCACAGCCATGTTTGCATTTCTTGCAGGTTCACCAGGAGTTTGCCCCTTAAGAAATGGCTCTTTTCCTGATTGAGTATTGGCTGCCATTTTTTTAAAACATTTAGACACGCTATGCGCTCCAGCGCAAAAAGCACACTCGTGTTAAAACGGCAATTATGTAGCCACTTACAAGTAGAATTATTAAATGCAAAGCATATACCTTTCTTATAACTTGTGACCTGATTTGCTCCCATACTCACTGGTCTGGCAATTTGTGGTCTCTGTGGGATTAATAGGTTAAGCCACAGACCCACATCTTTACAACCCCACTGTAGCTCTTTATGCACAGACAACTTTTGCCGGAAAGATTCATCGTATGAAAACCAACCAACACCTCCAAAATTCTTGTATGCCTCAAGAATGATTTCCACATGATGGAAAAGGCCCACTGCTTTACTAGGCTGTTTTTCACACAATACACCTGCAAATATGCAGAAAGCCTGCAGCCAGTTACTAAAAGTTTTAGCAACCGGTCTTCGCCTATCCTCATCATTTTTCTCCGGCTTTAGGAATTCCTTGCTAGATGGAAGTAGGGATAAGATATCCACGAATTCCCCATTCCAAATCTTTTCCTTAATACCTGCACCCAGGTGAAAACCCAGAGGAGAAGGTGAACAGGGCATACTTTCCTTCAACACAATTTCAGGTACTTTCTCTCTGAAACCTGTTGATCTCTCTGGCACCAATTTCCCCTCCTCAGGGTTTTGCCACACTGAAGATACATTCCCAGGTTGTACTTTACTGTGTGGACTATTTAAGGAATTGACTATAAGATTTAAGGACTGGTTCAAGTTTTCAAATATAGCCACATTTAACTCACCCAGCCCGGCAGTACCCGGTTCTTCCAAAACCTGCATTTCTTCTGCCGGCCAATACAAAGGGCTGTCTTCTCTATCGCTCCTCCGGCAGCTGCCACTGAGGCCAGCAGTGGACCTCCCTCCGACAGCTCCGGCCTCTTTTACTTCATGTTGCCACAACGCTGCACCCGCCTCTTCTTCTCTCGCTGCTTCTTGACTTCCCCGCCTTCTTCCAGCCTTCCGTTCTTCCACCGGTGGGCTGTATTGTCTTCTTGGCGTCCTTCTTCTCTTCAGCCGCTCTTCGGTAGTTGCGGCACTCTCTTGTTGTTCCAGTCCCGGTCCTGTAGCGTTCCGGTCCGTCATGTTTTCTCCTGCAGTCGCCTCCTTTTTGCCCCGCCGTCCTCCGCTCGGCCTGCCTCTCTTCCCGCCTCTTCTACCGTCACTGCTGGCTTCTCCCTCCGCTGTCCTCTTCTTTTCTTCAGGCAAGTCTCTTCTTTGTGGCCGTCCTTCTTCCGTCTCTTCTTCTGCCGTCAGCTCCAAGCAGCGCCGCAGCCACTTCTCTCCTCCCTCAGCTTCAGCCTTCTCCAGCAGCTGGCGAAGTAATGTCTTCATCCTGAAGCTCCTCTCCGGCTGATCTTCTGAGGCGACTGACTCCACGCCCTCGCTCCCACTCCTATATATAGCCTGCCTCGGTTCCAGAAACTTCGGTCACCTGACCTTCCGCAGGCAGCTATTTTTAGCCAATCAGAATCCTCCAACCTCCGTATCTCCCGCCTAAACGCTCTATACAGGGGGGAGCTAGAAACTGCCTATCTGCAGCCCTCCCATGAGGAAAAAGTAGGAAAAATGGGGTCCCTTGAAACCCCTTTCCCTTTTTCCATTCATTCAGTGAGATGCATCAATGGTGCTGCTGTGTCCTCTTTTCACCAAAATGTTCCTTCTCTGATGCCACCCCCACCACTGCTACTGTTATCTTCTGGTGCTTCTGGGGTTAATGAGCTAAGGGGCTGTGACAGACACTGATCAATAGCACCTGACCTTACCTGCCTTTTCCGCCCAGTTGCTGCATTCAAAGAAGCCATATTACAGATTCTACAAGATTTTGGCAAAGGGAGGACACTGCTGCACAAAAGTAAGTAATGTCCCTTATGCTGATTTTACATGGGCACACCGCCTAGACGGAGTCCGTTCTGCTCAGCGGGGGATCGATCCGCCGATCCCCACTGAGCAGGCGGATGGCAGTGTGCAGAGACGGAGCTGTCAGATCCCCGCTGTCCTCTATGGGGAGATCGGATGAGAACGGACCGCCTGTCCATTCTCATCCGATCCGATCCTCCAGACGAATGGGAAATAGGGTTTCCATCTGTCCAGATTTCATGGACAGGATCGGATCGAAGAGCAGCGGGTGTCAGCGAACATGTCACCGCTGACATCCGCTGCCCCATAGGGATGCATGGAGCATCTGATCAGGTCCACCTGAAAAACTGACAGGCGGATCGGATCGCCCATGTGAAAGGGGCCTTTGGCTTTAAGGTGTGATATGAAAAAAAACTTTACTCAGATATAAATTGTATTATTTCACAATTTAATGTTACTTCTGGACAGACAGCATCAAGTACCAACATCTAATAGTAAGTAATAATACTGAGAGGTTAGAATATGAAGGACTCCAATGGAAAATGTTCAGCTGGAGTAAAAAGAGAGAATCTGGTGCCATGATAATGTAGGGAGGGTTTGCAAAGGCTGAAACACATTTAAAAATGTATAAAAAATAAAATACCAACAGATGAAATTTCTGCAAACGTAATAAAATCCTGGTAAAACATTTATCTGAATTGAAATAACAGCTATAATTAAAAAATATGAGATGCATACTTCAGATTGTCTATATCAAGTTTGCAAAATCGACAAAGTTCAAAATACATATAAGATACATATTATAGGTAATGTTCAGGTAAGATCACATGTTACAGAATGCTACAGCTGTTCTGGCAACACATTTGAGGATTACTTGTTCTTTTGGAAATGTCCCTCATACAGTATTCTGTTCAACTGGCATGTACTTTTAGAATTAGGTACTAGTGGTAAGCAAATCCTTTTGTGTTCAATTCAAGAGCAGGTTTGGTGAGCACGTTCAACAATCCACAAAACACGCTAACTTTATTGTTAATCCTATTGGCACAAGTACAAGTGCAAAAAAAAAAAAAATTAACCACCTGTCGACCAGCCGCTGCAGATGTACTGCAGCAGGCTGGCTCTCCCAGGCAAAACCCCGTACATGTATCATCAGCGGGGAAGCCAGTGCGAGTGTCAGATGGCTTCGATTGCCACCTGACACCGGTGATCTCTACCCGCTGACAGAGAAGGACGGACGGCTGATGTAAACACAGCCATCCGTCCTTCTCCCTCTGATGATCAAAGAGACCAGGCGATCATGCTATAGAGGATCTCATGTCTCTATGGTCATCTCACAAGCCCAACCCCCCCCACAGTTGGAATCACTCCCCTAGGCTTACATTTAACCCCTTGATCACCAATAGTATTAACCCCTTCCCTGCCAATGGCATTATTACAGTAACAGTGCATATTTGTAGCACTGATTAATGTAGTAATGTCACTGGTACTCCCAAAAGTGTAAAAAATGTCAGTTAGGGGTCCAATCTGTCCGCCGCAATGTCGCAGTCCCGCATTAAAATGCAGATCGCCGCCATTACTAGTAAAAAAAACAAACAAACAATAAAAGTTACATAAATCTTTACCGTAGTTAGTAGACGCAATAACTTTTGCGCAAACCAATCAAAATACGCTTATTGCGATTTTTTTTTTTTTACCAAAAATATGTAGCAGAAAACAAATTGGCCTAAAATGTTAAAAAAAATTAGATTTTTACATTTTTTTGGAGAATGTCATATAGCAGAATGTGAAAATATATATTTATTTTCAAAATTGTCGCTCTTTTTCTGTTTATAGCGCAAAAAATAAAAATCGCACAGGTGATCAAATACCACCAAAAGAAAGCTCTATTTGTGGGAAAAAAAGGACATCATTTTTATTTGGGAACAGCGTCGCACGACTGCGAAATTGTCCGTTAAAATAATGCAGTGCCAAATCACAAAATAGGGCCTGGTCATTAAGTAGCAAAATCTTCCGGTCTTAAAGTGGTTAAAAATCCCTTTCATGGGAATGGCTACTTTTCATTTGGCCTTTATTGAGCTTGGATGTGAAACAGGACACACTCAGCAGGCATAGTGGCAGGAGTGCCAAGGTTTGGTGTCAGCAAGTGGTGTGTAGCGAAAGTGAAAAATTGATAGGCATGAGGAATAGGTGGAGTCAGCCCAGTGCCAGTAACAATTTTTTAGGTCAGTACAGTATTGAAAATGAGCAATCCTAGTTTTGATCAGTTAGCAAAGATAAATATGATGATTTTACTGAGATATTTATTCCTAATACAGAATTTTCTGATTGCCCTTCCTGCTGAATATCTTATTAGACTAAGAAGAATGATAGCTAACCATATTTGGCTAGGTGAGCATTCATGTATACTTTATAAAACTTTATGTAGAACCAGGAATAGTAAGGAGGCATTGCCATTCTTGATCCCAGCATATACAATCTTTCTCTACATACCAGTCTGGGGGATGACTTAAACCTGCCATCTGAAGTGGCACATCTATAGGATGTACTGAACTAAAAGTAATATTTAGAGAAAAAATGCAGCTAAATGACATTTCCCTTCCCATTTATTCTTGTAAAATAATGGCACGGGGTCCCTCCAGAATCAAAAAAAAGGCTGGGGAGATGGGCACTGCTCTAGGAGGAATGTACCAATGCAAAAAGAAAAACTTTTTAGCAGAGAGCTAGCACTAGGGTCCTCAATTCAAATCCTGACCATGACACTACCTGTCTGGAGCTTGCATGTTCTCCCTGTGGCTGGGTGGGTTTCCTCTAGGTACTCCGGTTTTCTCCCACACTCCACACAAAAGACATGCTTTTAGGTTAGATGTCTCCTGTCTAAATTGGCCTTAGTATATTATGTATGAATAGGAACCTTAGATTGTAAGTTCCTTGAGGGTAGGGACTGATGTGAATGTGCAATATGTATACTGTACGTAAAGAGCTGCGTAACATTGTTAGTGCTTTTATAAGTATCTGTAATAAATAAATACATTAAGAGGCAACACTAAAATTACAACTTCCTTTAAATAACAAGCTTAAGGGTGCCTTAAACCTGCCTATGAAAGGATGTACCAGTAGGATGTACAAAAAAACAAAAGGTTACATTTACTACTACATGAAAAAAAAAAATTAAGAATGGGGTACCCCCTAAAAACACATTGTAGGCACTTACCCTTGATAATGGTCTACATTCATTTTTACCGGTGACTGTCCACATAATGCATATGTGTGGCGACAGGGAGAGTGGGATTTACTCCCATATGCCTCACATATGCATTTATAGTGGCTGAAGTTTCTGTGCAGAGACCCCATGCAAAAAAAAAAAAAAAGTGTGAGGATCCCCCCTAAGGGTCTGTTAGGAATTTTAAAGGGGTACCCCATAAAAAATATAGTCATTAAAAATCTCCCTGTGGCCTCCCCCCCTCAAATGTAAACATTCATCATGGCCATATTTGGTAAATTATTTCATATTATTTTTTAGAGGGCTTCCAGATCCAAGTAAGTCTCCTCGAGGGCGTGTGGCCTGGTATGTTTTAAGGGGGGGGGGGGTATATGTTCTCTGCCCCAACCTACCCCCCGTTTTTGGCCAGCTAGTCTGCATTCATGGATAAAGGTGCCATCTTAAAACCTATACCAAATACTCATCGAGGATCTGGTATGTATTTGTAGTAGGAACCCTGCGCCATTTTCTGTTTTCAAAGTATTATTGGTTGCTATAGTTAATTTAAAAAAACTGTCTTGGTTTCCTATATAGCCAAATACATTGTATGTGTGGAAGCCTGTTTGAAATAGTTTTAGCCATTTGAGGAAGAACCCCCCTGGATGTTATATCCAGTCAGACTGAACATAGAAACAGAATGCTGAAAATAACATTGATTTCTACATTTTTCACAGCTGCTATCTATTGCTCAGATCTACAGTAAGAGAGAGAGTCATAAAGATATTAGAACAGCCTCTTTCCCACTTAGTCTGTTGGTCCTGCTTTACCATTGAGATGGTCTTAGCATATTGCTCTGCTGTCTCCTGTTTTCTCTCTCCCTCTACCAGAAGCTGTCACTTCTGCACAGATTTTTCCTTTTTGCCATGGAAGAGTTTTTGCTTTGGAGCAAGCCCGAGACTGATTCTTCAATATTGAACTTGGCCAACCAATTACTAAAGTAAAGAGAAGACTCTGGGGTCACTGTTCCAATATCATTATCTTAAGCTTAAGTGGGGGTTGTGTAGAAACTTGCTTTGGTGCAGATGAATTCTTTCACAAGACTCAAAACTGGTCATTTTAATTTACCATTCCCATACAGACCAACAGGTCTTAAGCATTGTAGCAGTCTAAACCACTGTTTTATTTATGTGCTGATTCATCTTTCCTGCTTTTCCTCTTTGTTGATGGATTCATATAATTTGAAAGCACCACAGCTTAAGTGTCCCTGGCCACAAAGTCTTGTTGATATGATGATGTCTTTTTACAATATTCAGATTGCTCAATATCATGGAGCTTTGCATCATACCTTTGGCCAAAGCCATTTACTGGCATTTCTAGCTCAATGCATCAATTAACCTTTGCACTTCAACCTAGCTTTTACCCCTGGAAATATCTTTGCATTTACTGAGTTCAATTTTCATTTTTTTGTTTTGGTACAGGGAACTGTTGTCATCGGTATATCATCTATATAGGCTCGCTAATGCATTTATAGACTTTTGCCACTGTGAAGGCCAACAAGGAGAGTGTACACCCCAACATAATGCCCATAATGTTATGAGACAAAGTTGTAAATCCTTGAAATTATTTTTTCACATTTGTTATTACTACAGGCATGTGAAAGAATTCAAAGTCTATTCACTGTAGGGAACTGGAAACTAATCAACAGACAATGGCTAGGCCGAGCAGCAGGACATGTAAATACTTTCCTTCTTTTTTAGCAGTCTGGTTTTGATGCAATATTATGCTGGAATGTTCAAGGTAACCCTAAAACCTACTGTTGAATGTAGGGATCGATTAAATGGTTTTGTTTGAGATACTTTTTAAGTCTTTGCCCAAACATGCTAAAAACTATCTTGCCATCTATATATAAAAAGTGTATTTGGCAAATCTGTTTGACGGAGACAGATTTTTTTTCTTTTGGTATCAATACTGCCCTCAGCTCTTGACCAAGATTTAGGGATTACTTGCTTGATTTTGCCACACAACTCTCATGTGTTCCTGTAAATAGAGTTGAGCGAACACCTGGATGTCCGGGTTCAGCGGGTTCGGCCGAACTTGAAAAAAAAGTCCGGGTTCGTGACCCGAACTTAACCCGAACTTTACCCCGATCCCAAACCCCGTTGAAGTCAATGGCGACCTGAACTTTTGAGCACTAAAATGGCTCTAAAAAAACATGGAAAGGGCTAGAGGGCTGCAAATGGCAGCACAATCTTCTTAAGAGCATGGCAACTGCTCTGCAAACAAATGTGGATAGAGAAATAACTTAAAATAACATAAAAAACATAAAAATAAAAAATAATCATCTTGATCTAGGAGGACGAGGCCCATATAGAGTAGGAGGTTGAGGTGGCGGTGGATGTGGCGGTGTAGGTGGAAGCGGCGGTGGAGGAGGACGAGGTAGCCAACATTTCTTTTTAAATTAGAGTACACCCTAAAAGAGTGAGAAAGATCAAAAATACAATGGCTGGGTAAGGCCGGTATACATTTCTATTCTGCACAAGGTATGGACAAGTCCTGTGGGATCCATGCCTGGTTCATTTTAATGAACATGAGCTTGTCCACATTGGCTCTGGACAGGCGGCTGTGCTTGTCTGTGCTAAATACACGTTCAGATAATACACTGGCTGCAGGGCAGGCCAGCACCTCCAAGGCATAAAGGGCAAGCTCAGGCCATGTGCCCAATTTGGAGACCCAGAAGTTGAAGGGGGCAGACCCATCATTCAGTATGTGTATAGTACATAGGGAACGGTAAGGAACTGTATATGGTATATGGGATTTTTTTCCCCCTTCTGGGTTGAGTCTGGCCTTGGAAAAGGTATGTGTCCCTGGTTGTGGGCCGAGCTCTCCCAAAGCTGTCTAAGTTCTGAGGCCTTCTGGTAGGGACAGGGCTTCACTGGTCTTGCCAGGGACCGGGATTTTGAAAAACCTGTGGTGTATGTGCCCCTGGAGTGGCAGTCCAGGGGTGCCATAATTCACGGTGGATGGCAACACTATGAGTATGGCACCAAGGACACTGCACTTCCTACACACGTTTTTCACACCTGCCTCTAGGGCCGGACCTTTTGGTCAGGAGTCAGGACCAGAGGAATTTTTTATTCCTGGCCGAAGGGCCTGTCATAGTATTGCAACATGGCACTAATCTTGCACTTCTCCACTATCCCTTTCCCTGCTTTTATGTGTTGTGTGTCTCACGTTTTGTGTTTTTTTATTGTGGCGGTACACTTAATTTTGCACAGCGTGATTAGTAGGGTGTAGGTCCTTGGGCATGTCCCTGAAAGTCTTGGGATGGGGTGGATATGGCCTTCTGGCTTGGTTCGCCCTCTCTCATGGGGTCTCTCTTCGAGAGAGCCCCACCTAGTACTTGGGGTGGTCTGTTTCAGCAGACCTCCTAAAGAATGGGGCTGCCTGGTTTCGGCCAGGTTAGCCAGTGTAAGTACCCCAGTCCCTGTCATGAGCCTTGCGCCCTGGGGGATCAGGGTCAGGGACCATGTGTACACCCTGTGCACTTTTTGTGTTTCACTTTTTTGGTGTGCACTTTTTTATGCACCCACCGGGTGTGAGTCTGAGTGTGTTCACACATCCCACGGGCTTAAACAAAAAAAAACAGCTGGTGATCCTGGTTTTTGTGGCGTGCCGACAAAGCTTTTCCACATTTCATACATGCTAACCCTGCCTTCTGACGTGCTGGCGGTGCCCTGGCTGCGTTGACGACCCCCTCCTCCTCTGCCTTCGCCTTGTGCTTCCACTGTGCCCCCGCTGTCAGGTGGGAATGCAACCAGCATCGCTTCTTGACCTTTTGGCTAAGATCAAGTGTAGTATCTGTTGTTATCTGTTATCTGGGTGCCACCCTGCTGTGAACATTGTTCCTCCTCCTCCATCTCCTCATCCTCCACCTCGTCATTCTCCAGAACTGTGCCCTTGCTGGACAATTGTGTACCTGGCGTTTGTGGGTGCAGGAACCCACCCTCGGAGCCACTTGTGAATGACTGCCCTGAAAGCCTTGGAAATGATCTCTGCTCCGGATGCGGAGTCGGTAGAGGATGAGGATGAGGAAGCAGAGTAGGAGGAGTTAGCAACAGGAGGCAAACTGAAGCGCCCTGCAATCCTCGGTTGTGGAAGGAAATGGGCCAAACAAATTTAAAGGGTGTATCTCACAGTAAAATAATCAGCAAAAGCTGAAAAATTATACATTTTCCCCTAAATGGGTGTTTATTGAATAGCAAAATAGAACAGCAGTATCTAAAAGGGTGTATCTCACACAAACAGATACAGACTAAGCCGCAATTTAATATCTTTCTTTCCCCTAAATGGGTGTTTATTGAATAGCAGAATAGAACAACAGTATCTAAAAGGGTGTATCTCACACGTACAGATACAGACTAAGCCGCAATTTAACCGCTTGCCGACCGCCCACACTATATTTACTGTGGCTGTCAGCCCCTCACAGGCAAAGCGGCGTAGGACAAGCAAGCCTGTGAGGCTCTAGGGGGCGAGCACACGCCGCCAGAGGCGCGCTCCTGCCCGTGCTCGCTCCTGCACATCCCCGCGCGTGTTACCGGAGGACCCGATGTCCGCCGGTCACTCGCGATCGTCCGGTGCAGAGGGAGAAAGGCAGGCTGCTGATGTAAACAAAGCTGCCTGTCATTCTCCCCTGTGTAAGAACAGAGATCATACGGTCCTGCTATGTAGGATCGTATGTCTCTGTTGTTACACCACTAGCCATGCCCCTTTACAGTTAGAAGCACGCCCCTAGGGACATACTTAACCCCTGCATCACCAATAAAGTTAACCCCTTCCCTGCCAGTGTCATTTTTACAGTAACAGTGCATATGTATAGCACTGATTACTGTAGTAATGTCACTGGTACCCCCAAAAGTGTCAAAAATGTCAGTCAAGGGTCTGATCTGTCCGCCGCAATGTCGCAGTCCCGCAAAAAAAATCACAGATCGCCGCCATTACTCGTTAAAAAAAACCCGTTACTAAACGCAATAACTTTTGCGCAAACCAATCAAAATACGCTTATTGCGATTTTTTTTACCAAACATATGTAGCAGAAAACAAATTGGCCTAAAATGTTAAAAAATTTAGATTTTTACATTTTTTTTTTTGGGGGGGGCGAATTTCATATAAAAAAATGTGAAAAATATTGTTATTTTTGCAAAATTTACGCTCTTTTTTGTTTATAGCGCAAAAAAGTAAAAATTGCACAGGTGATCAAATACCACCAAAATAAATCTCTGTTTGTGGGAAAAAAAGGACGTCAATTTTGTTTAGGTACAGCATTGCACGACTGCGCAATTGTCCGTTAAATTCACGCAGTGCCGAGTAGAGATGTACCGAACGGTTCGCCAGCGAACGGTTCCCGGCGAACTTCAAACGTTCGCGTTCGCCACTGCGGGCGAACATATGCGATGTTCGGTCCGCCTCCTATACATCATCATTGAGGCAAACTTTGACCCTGAACATCACAGTCAGCAGACACATTCCAGGCAAATCAGCATACCTCCCTCCTCCTATAAATAAGCAAGGGCAGCATCCATCTTAGATCATTTCTGTGTTACTGAGAGCAGGGAAAGTGCTGGTGCTGCTGCTGCTGTTATAGCTGGGGACAGTTCCCGGTCTTGTTAGCCAGTGTTCTTGGTACACTCCTGCTGTAAGGACAGCACCCCAAAAAGCCCTTCCTAGGGCTGGTATTTGAGGGTTTTTTTGGATATATATATATATATATATATATATTGTCCCCAAAAGCCCTTTTGAGGGCTGGTATTTGTGTATTTTTTTTTGTTCTGTGATATATATATATATATATATATATATATATATATATATATATATATATATATTGTCCCCAAAAGCCCCTTTGAGGGCTGGTATTTGAGTATTTTTTTAATATATATATATATATATATATATATATATATATATGTAGCATGTCCAGAACCAGAAAAAAAGATCATATAGGCATATAGGTGTAAAAGGGGTTCCCACCATCCCTGCTCTACTGAAAAATTATCTTTTTTTTTTCTGGTTCTGGACATGCTACAGAGCTGAAACTTCACAGGTACACCTTTTAGACCCCCTAGACACGAAATCACACAAAAAAGTTCTTAAAAATTGTCATTTTTGATAGAGAGCCAATTATTGGAAAACTTAAAAAAAAAAAAAACTTAACAAAAAAAAATTTCTTTGGATTTATTGTTTGGGGGGGTCTAAAAGGTGTACCTGTGAAGTTTCAGCTCTGCAGCATGTCCAGAACCAGGAAAAAAAAGATCATATAGGTGTAAAAGGGGTTCCCACCATCCCTGCTCTACTGAAAAATTATCTTTTTTTCTGGTTCTGGACATGCTACAGAGCTGAAACTTCACAAGTACACTTTTTAGACCCCCTAGACACTAAATCACACAAAAAAAGTTCTTAAAAATTGTCATTTTTGATAGAGAGCCAATTATTGGAAAACTTAAAAAAAAAAAACTTAACAAAAAAAATTTCTTTGGATTTATTGTTTGGGGGGTCTAAAAGGTGTACCTGTGAAGTTTCAGCTCTGCAGCATGTCCAGAACCAGGAAAAAAAGATCATATAGGTGTAAAAGGGGTTCCCACCATCCCTGCTCTACTGAAAATTTATCTTTTTTTCTGGTTCTGGACATGCTACAGAGCTGAAACTTCACAAGTACACTTTTTAGACCCCCTAGACACTAAATCACACAAAAAAAGTTCTTAAAAAATTTCATTTTTGATAGAGAGCCAATTATTGGAAAACTTAAAAAAAAAAAAACTTAAAAAAAAAAATTTCTTTGGATTTATTGTCTGGGGGGGTCTAAAAAGTGTACCTGTGAAGTTTCATCTCTGTAGCATGTCCAGAACCAGAAAAAAAATTAGAATCAGGGTTAGGGCTAGGGTTAGGGTTAGGGCTAGGGTTAGGGTTAGGGTCAGGGCTAAGGTTAGGGTTATTTTTAGTGCTTAGGGTTAGAGTTAGAGGGGTAGGGGTAGGGCTACTAACTCTAACCCTAAGTATCTCACCGTAACCCTAACCCTAGCCCCTAACACTAAACCTAACCCTAACCCTCTAACCATAACCCTAACCCTCTAACCTTAACCCTAACCCTCTAAGCCTAGCCATAAAAATAACCCTAACCCTAAACCTAACCCTAACCCTAACCCTAGCCCTAACCCTAACCCTAACCCTAACCCTAACCCTAGCCCTAACCCTAACCCTAGCCCTAACCCTAACCCTAGCCCTAACCCTAATTCATAATTTTTTCTGGTTCCGGACATGCTACAGAGCTGAAACTTCACAGGTACACTTTTTAGACCCCCCAGATGCTAAATCCAAAGAAATTTTTTATTTTTATTTTTTTTTAATTTTTCCAATAATTGGCTCTCTATCAAA
Source organism: Pelophylax lessonae (assembly GCF_965119305.1). Lineage (NCBI taxonomy): Eukaryota > Metazoa > Chordata > Amphibia > Anura > Ranidae > Pelophylax > Pelophylax lessonae. The sequence goes on along the minus strand of NC_138768.1, from coordinate 674,648,206 downwards.
AAATTACAATTTTTAAGAACTTTTTTTTGTGTGATCCCTCTCCGGCATGCCACAGTCCAGGTGTTTGTCCCCTTGAAACAACTTTTCCATTACTATTGTGACCAGAAAGAGTCCCTGTGGGTTTTAAAATTCGCCTGCCTATTAAAGTCTATGGCGGTTCGCAATGTTCGCCGGTTCGCGAACATTCGCCGATGTTCGCGTTCGCCGTTCGCGAACAGCGAATTTTATGTTCGCGACATCACTAGAGCCGAGTCGCAAAATAGGGCCTGGTCAGGAAGGGGGTAAAATCTTCTGGGGCTTAAGTGGTTAATATCTTTCTTTCCCCTAAATGGGTGTTTATTGAATAGCAGAATAGAATGACAGTATCTAAAAGGTGTATCTCACACATACAGATACTGACTAAGCCGCAATTTAATATCTTTCTTTCCCCTAAATGGGTTTTATTGAATAGCAGAATAGAACAACAGTATCCAACGGGTGTATCTCACAGTAACATATGCAGACTAGGCTGCAATTTAATATTTTTTCCCTACATGGGTGTTTATTGAATAGCGGAATAGAACAACAGTATACAACGGGTGTATCTCACAGCAACATATGCAGACTAGGCCGCAATTTAATTTTTTTCCCCTAAATTGGTTTTTATTGAAAAGCGGAATAGAACAACATGAATGAAAAAATTTTATTTTTCCCTTTAATTGGTGATTTTTGAAGAGCAGATTAGAACACAGCAGTGTCTAAAGGCTTTATCTCACAGTAACATATAAAGGAAAAAATGAAAAAAAAATTTTTTTTCCCTTTAAATTGGTGATTTTTTAATAGCAGGTCAGAATAGCAGTGTCTAAACGCTGTATGTCACTGTAAAATATGACGGATAAAATGTTTTTTTTTTTTTAAATCCAGATTAAGCAGACACATGCACTGAGCCTGCATTACATGGCCGCTACACGCCGCACGCCGCCCACCTAACACGTTGGATACTGTTGTTGTTCTATTCCGCTATTGAATAAAAACCCATTTGAATGAAAAACTGAAAAATAATGATTTTCCCTAAAAACTGAAAAATAATTATTTTCCCCTTGAATTGGTGCTTTTTGAATAGCAGATTAGAACAGCAGTGTCTAAACACTGTATGTCACTGTAAAATATGAAGGAAAAAACGTTTTTTTTTTTGTTTTTAATCCAGATTAGGCAGACACATATGCACTGAGCTTGCATTACATGGCCGCTACACGCCGCACGCCGCCCACCTAACAGGTTGGATACTGTTGTTGTTCTATTCCACTATTGAATAAAAACCCATTGGAATGAAAAACTGAAAAATAATGATTTTTCCCTAAAAACTGAAAAATAATTATTTTCCCCTTAAATTGGTGCTTTTTGAATAGCAGATTAGAACAGCAGTGTCTAAACGCTGTATGTCACAGTAAAGTATGAATGAAAAAATGAAAAATAATTACCGTATTTTCCGGCGTATATGACGACTGGGCGTATAAGACGACCCCCCTAATTTTCATCTACCGGTAATACTTATACTTAGGTTACCTTGGAGATATTATACTCGGCGTATAAGACGACCCCCCCATTTTTGAGCGATTGTTTTGAGGTTCAAAAGTAGTCTTATACAGTATTTTCCCCTTAAATTGGTGCTTTTTAAATAGCAGATTAGAACAGCAGTGTCTAAACACTGTATGTCACAGTAAAATATGAAGGAAATTTTATTTATTTTTTTTTAAATCCAGATTAAGCAGACACATATGCACTGAGCTTGCATTACATGGCCGCTGCACGCCGCCAACCTAATAGACTGATAAAAGTTTTTTTTTTCTCCCTCCTCCTCACTGGGTTCAGGTCAAGGCAAAAAGATTGTGCACTGCACCCCCACACAATAAAATCGATGTAGATCGGTGTCTGATTAAAGAAGATTCTTCCTATTCTTTCCCTGAAAGCAATCTCCAGCCTGCCCCTACAATAATCTCCTATCTCTCCCTCAGCAGCATCAGGAACCTCTCCCTACAGTAGTTAGAGCAGAGTTACGTGCAGCGCTACGTGACTCCAGCTTATATAGAGGCTGGGTCACATGCTGCACTGGCCAATCACAGCCATGCCATTAGGAGGCATGGCTGTGATGGCTTCTAAGGGCACACTAGTTAAACGCTTGTTGATTGGCTGCCCTGCAGCTGTTGAAACCGCGTCATTAAAACCGCGCCAAAACATAAAATAAATTACCGAACAACGGACTGTATCCCGAACATACAGTAAAATGTTCGGGTCCGTGTCCGGGTACCGAACACCCAAAAGTCCGGTACTTTCCCGAACAATACAGTCCGTGTTCGTTCAACCCTACTTGTAAACACTATAGAGAACACCATTGGGGCCTGGAGCTCACAGGGATCTTGCCTACTACACAATCTCTATTGCCTCACTCATCTTTGGAGGACTGATGTTAAATTGATTTTGTGGGTGTAAAATTGGTGGGATGCTGGCTGGGGAAAGTATCAATTCTTCTTTGCACTTATCAATGGGGATGGTTCTGAGATGTCTTTCAACTTTCTCTTTTGACATTTTTCTTTTTCCTTCTGTTTTGCATATCTTCGAGAGTCTCTTTTCTTTCCCTCATTCCAAATTTCTAATTTCCATAGCTGTAAACTAAATTGCCAATCTTCTCAACTGCCTTTCTGCTGCTCCCGGAATACAGCTAAATATCAGGCTCTGTATTATAGGTTTCTGAGGCAGCAAGGAGGGTGTTCTAGCATTCTCAGCAGGTGTTCTCCAGGATTACAAGTTTTTTCAGACAAAAGGAAATGGGGTGCTGCTGTACTGCAGCTGTGTCTGTTTGCATCTCACAATTTAATTTTCAATTAAGGCTGGTGTATATCATGTAATTGTGCTTATATTATTTCACAAGCTCTGTATTACTAGAAACACGCATTACAGGGGTGTTCTTTTTACACAGCTATAAACATTATCTTTTACCAGCAGTTGTTTTAATGAATGGAAAAGTGAAAAACGTTTGTGTATATATAATTAATCAGTACTGAAAAGTGTCAGCACAAGCTTCCTTTAAACCTCTAAACTTGACAGGCCTCATAAATTCTGCAGACAACCTGAATACCTGCCACAATAAACATTCCTGCTGCACTGTCATGAATTCATAGATTTTCTAATAAATTTTCCAACAACTGTACTATATTGACCATGTACATATTTAATTATATTTTTTACTACCAAAAACTTTTCTTTAATATATTTCAGCTGTCATGCAATATTAAGTGTTTCTATAATATGCAATCTAAATACCCAAAATGGTAAATGGTTAAAGAGGAACACTTGGAAATGTATTGTCTGGGCACTGGCTGGACTCATGGTCAGTTTGAAAAGCAATACAGGGTGAATATATGCTCAGCATGCATGTTCTATTTGTGATGATAATAAGGTTCTAATGTACACAGGCCCAGGTCACAAAACCTAGCAGGATATCCCTTAGGCCAAAACTGGGTAATAGCTTTCTCAAAATTGCCTTGTCAAAAAGCCTCTGTCAGAACTATAAAACAGGGTGCATTCTGGTCGTAATTGGCCATTGTATAGCCATTTAGAAGCAATACCCATGTGAGTCTAGCTCACTGCTTTACTTGAAACTGCCATTTTAATACAACCCAACTCTCAAACTCTACTCAAACATGCCTATGCTATATTTTAAAGCTGGCAAATTTGTCACATTACCTGTCCTAAATGATATAGGCATCTTATTTATACCATGTTTAGTCTCTATCAAATTGTGATTTTATTCTGTTCTATAATATGTTGGTCATCTTAAATATTAATAAGGTTAGAGAAACTTGTGTCAAGGGAGTGGCTAATGAACAATTTAACACCCCCTCTTTCAAACTTCTCAGACCCTTTGTTTGGTCATGTGATTTCTGTAAATACCCTCCTCAGGGAACAGAAAAGATGTCTGCATCTGCGGCTCATAAGCTCACTTTTAATCGTGTTTATTTTACTGTTGCTAGTGTCTATTTTGGAATATTATTTATGTACTATTATTATTATACAGGTTTTATAAAGCACCAACAGATGTGCAATGCTTTGCAAAATATAAGGGAAACAGTAGTATTACAATACAATTCAAGACAATAGGGTTAGTGGGTCCGTCCCTGCTAGAGAGAGCTTCAATCTGTATTCTGTACATATTTTCCTGCACCCTATTTTCATTTAATTGATATTTAAAATCATTAAGCTAGTTTTCTAAATTCTCCAAATAAGAAATTTGGGAATAATTGCCTATTTGAAGTAAAGTGTATGTATCCGTTTAACACATGTTGGCAAATATTGTATATGTGCATATAAAAGGTTAACTGTTGAAATAACTACCCCATAGCGGGCGGGAGGTCGTATCGCCCCACGCGGGCACAGCTTGTTCCCTTTACGGGGTGCCTGTGTGCCGGCTGCGACAGCCCCACCTCCTCTCATCCTGGTTACTTGCGGCTTGCTTTTGCAACCGCCTGTATGTACAGTTGGGTTTTGTATTTATGGTTTCTGTAACACCATGTTATTCTGCACATTGCTGTATTTATTCTTCTGTTCATTGTTCTTCTGACGCTTCTCTTCACCTGTAAACCTTAATAAAACCTTTGAACAAGAAATAACTACCCCAGTGCCAATCACTCTTAGCCTGTTGTTCCATGAGCTGAAAAATACTTTGTGTAGGGTGAGGCTGAGAGTGCAATATTCACAATATGACAGCGGGGGTTGAGATTGTCACTGTCACACTATTTACTGACCAGTATACAGAAGTGTCATGCAGGTGGAGTAAGGGTTCACAATGAGCACTCAGCATAAGGCAAAAAACATATTTTCAACTGTCTATGACTAGGGCAGATGTACAGGGCCTGAAAGTCTCCCCATAGGGTTGAATTCCAAAACAAATAGGGTAAATCCACCTTCTGGAGGCACATACAGAAAAATAAAATTCATCAGAGATCAAAACTCTTCTCTATTGAAAAAAAGCCGTATTAGATAAACTTTAAATGTATTTTTAAATCAGCAGGGAGAGGGACAAGCAACACAAGGAGCAAATTAGTTGTGCTACAGTGTACTGACAAAGAACATGCTGATAGTAGGAGAGAACCCGGTGACAGAGATATGACAGAGATCTCTCCACTGCTGCTTCTTCACTATTCAATCACTTAGGTTGGTAAAACAACTCTCATATATGAATTCAATCTGTTTAGTTCACTGTTTGCATGAAGTTCAATTTTAATTCTCTCTGCCATGCTAAAAAATCCTTCAAAGTAGAGTGAACAACACTGAGCTTAAATTGATTGAAGGTTTGGTTTTCAATTAAATATTTATAATACATGGTGCTTAGAGATACCACTTATTCTGTTAGCAGATATCCTGTTATACAGTATGTTGATTAGAGCATTCTCATACATACTACAGAAGCACTGAGTTGGCTGGAAATGGGTCAGTACACATGCCATTGAGATCCAGCTACAACTTTAAATTTTTCTAAAAGATGTTCATTTTTCAGATATCCTAAAAAAAATTTAACTGAGGATTCAGTCTAAGATATAACTTTTTTTTTTTAAGACCTAGATTCCATGCCCAAGTGGAACAGCTGTATTTACAGCTGTTTGTCCTGTCATCTAGTTTCTTCACTTGACTATACACTTTGTCTGGGAATTAAAAAAAAAGGAAAATTTACAGTACACTTACTAACGTGAGATAACACAGTTCGGATCTTCTATAAATGCAATAACCTGCTTTTATTTAATTTTAAATCCACAGTAAGACAATCTAGTAATGGGCTACAAATAGGGATGAACTTAACATCTGAACAAACTGCCCATATTTGGCCAGTTCATCTACATGTATATATAATTATCACTAAAATGAAACTAGATCTATAGTCAATATTGTGATCCACTGCGCTTCAGGATGACCAGAAGACAAATCTCCTTAAACCAAGATGATATGTAATCAATATGGTATAAAATGAATAAATATGTTGCTGCTACTTTAAAAGAGTATAAATGTAGATCAGTAAAATTCACCAACAAAAAACAGGAATTTTAGTAGCGCAGGGATGGTGATGACCTCCCACTCAACCACACTGCCAATCCAATGCGATGATTAAAGTCTTAATTAGATGCCTATATATGAGATAGCTAAATAAAATCATATAACTTGACATCCATCAAAGTCCATAAAGTCCATTTATACAGTGCATAGAGCATATAAGGTGCATAGATGAGGAGTCCAAAGTGCAGGGTGCAAACATGCAGGATCACTGATGTATATTAAAGGACCACCATAACTTACCACCACCTTCAGTGCCGGGATGAATGTTTAAATTGCAAACTCACCAGAACTTCGTGAGACTGGGGTATATGTTTATTTTTTATCATGGTATAGGTCATTATTTAACATGCTATGTGTAGTTATATAAGTGACCACTAGGTGAAAATCGCATCAAGTATGGCCATTAAACCTTATTGTGTTAATTACACCCAGCGAATTGTGCCCGGCAGGAAGTGATGGGCTGATTGCATAGTGTTGTGGTCTATGCAGATATGACTGGGAAAGATGGCCCAAGATTCATTTGCGATCTGAGTGTGCTCCCGTGGTCTCGCACCACCGCTGACGTGCGATGGGAGGCAGGCTGTGAGTCTCCTATTTAGTTGGACATGCCGTGCCGTATAGCCATGCCCCCGTGACGAAGTCAGAAATGATGAAACCGGTCGGGGTGTGGCTATACGGCATCCACAACTTGCAAACAAAGGAAGGGAGAGGATCGTCTGGAGACCGCTGGAGACCGCCCAGTCGGGCTTGCACCGCGGACGTCTTTCAGGTTACCAGAGCCCTCACCCCGATAAATAGAGTCATGCATTTGTTTTATAATAATGTGAGTGTGACATTTGGAAGTTTCAATAAATTTTGGATTATAAACGGTATCACACTATGGTAGTGTTATCTGTTTTATCTTCCGCATATATTCTATGAGAGGAGTGTCTGCAGTACAGGGAATGATCCGGATGAATTTTGCCTTTGTGTCTAATGCTGTGATTGCCTAGTTCATGAGAATGGTGAGGCATTAAGTTTTGGTGAGTTTGCAATTTAAACATTCATCCCGGCACTGAAGGTGGTGGTAAGTTATGGTGGTCCTTTAATATACACCAGTGATCCTGCATGTTTGCACCCTGCACTTTGGACTCCTCATCTATGCACCTTACATGCTCTATACACTGTATAAATGGACTTTATGGACTTTGATGGATGTCAAGTTATATGATTTTATTTAGCTATCTCATATATCGGCATCTAATTAAGATTTTAATCATCGCATTGGATTGACAGTGTGGTTGTGTGGGAGGTCATCACCATCCCTGCGCTACTAAAATTCCTGTTTTTTGTTGGTGAATTTTACCGATCTACAGTTCATCTACATGTAACCCTGACTGCTAGAGTGTAAACAAAGCAGCCTGGGCAACATCATTGACTCCACCCAGGATCCCTGGCACTGTTGCTTACATTCCAGCAGCACCAGGGATCTAACATTTGTTATGGGGGAAATGTCACTTATTATAGAGGAAGTTTCCAGATTCCCTTAGGTCACCCCCCTCAAACTGCCACATCCTCTTGGGGCAAGATATTTCGGTAAGAGGCCTTTGTACCTCAACATTTGGAGAAGGTGCCTTGCAAGGTTGGATTGCCACCCCTTCTTGCAGAGTACCCTTCATTGTTAAAATGCATGTGGCCTGGGGTGGTTCAGGAGGAGGGTTGTACACTTGCTACTTTCCCTTTTCTGGCCACCCAGGCCACATACCTGGATAAGGGCCTGGTTTAAATTGTAAGGAGCACCCCATGCCATTTTTGCCTTTTTCTATGTCTGCTGTCCCTTATAAAAACTGTGTAGAGTGCCTGATTTTATTTTAAAAGTTGAAAACATTGTCAGGTGGAGAGTTGATGTGATTGGCAATGGATATGCAGTGGGTATAGAAAAGAATCAGCCCCCCCCTGCAGAGAAACACTCCCATTTCAGCATATTACTACCTCCATGCTTTACTGTAGGAATGGTGTTAATTGGATGGTGAGCTGTATTGGGTTTACGCCAGATATAACATTTGGTGTTGAGGACAAATCATTCAATTTTAGTCTCATCTCACCATAACACCTTTTTCAATGCAGCCTCAGAATCTTCAAGGTGCGTTTAAGGTGGTCAGATGAGACAAAAATTGAATTATTTGGCCTCAACGCTATATTGTCAAAAGTATTGGGACACTTGCCTTTACATGCACATGAACTTTAATGGCATCCCAGTCTTAGTCTGTAGGGTTCAATATTAAGTTGACCTACGCTTTGCAGCTATAACAGCTTCAACTCTTATAGGAAGGCTGTCCACAAGGTTTGGGAGTGTGTCTATGGGAATGTTTGACCATTCTTCCAGAAGAGCATTTGTGAGGTCAGGCACTGATGTTGGACGAGAAGACCTGGCTCGCAGTCTCCCCTCAAATTTATCCCAAAGGTGTTCTATCAAGTTGAGATCAGGGCTCTGTACAGGCCAGTCAAGTTCCTCCACCCCATACTCACTAATTCATGTCTTTATAGATCTTGCTTTGTGCACTGGTGCACAGTCATGTTGGAACAGGAAGGGGCCAACCCCAAACTGTTTCCACAAAGTTGGGAGCATGAATTTGCCCAAAATGTTTTGGTATGCTGATGCCTTAAGAGTTCCCTTTACTGGAAGTAAGGGGCCAAGCCCAACCCCTAACACAAACAACCCCACACCATAATCCCCCCTCCACCAAATTATTTGCCGCAGCCATTAGAACGTAATGAAATGTCACTGTGGGAAATTTCAATAATGTTTTGTTTTTTTCTAAAAGAACAGTGTGATGTGCCGCGATTGGCGCTTTGGCGCCGCTGTCATCCCACTGAACACCAGGCACTGCATTCTAATGTACCATAAAGGTCATTTAATGTTTGTATAATTCTTTTTTTTGTTTTTTACAATTATGAATAGATTTGTGTTTGTTAGCAAATCCATTCACAGTTCTGATTATTTATGTGAGTACAGTGGTGAGTCATCATTGTCCTCACTTCAATTTTCTACATTTATATCAATGGCTTTGTTTACCTTCAAACCCATCCATACATATTTAATGAGGCTGAAGGTATTCAAAGCCATGGAGGCTTGAAAGTACAGTTTCACTGTCAGATCAGGACTTTGCAGGGTTTGTTTACCTTCTCCCTACCCTCAACTCTTCCTGAATCTCTACTGCTCTACTTGCCACCTTTAGCTCTGGACTTACAGGAGTAGTGATGCCACTGTCAGTACTCCTGTCAACCTTGTAGGCAGAATGAGCTCACCTCATTGCACCCCCATCCCTAAAGTATACCTTTGCACATTGGGCAGCCGTCCATCCTAATCACCCTTTGTCCCATCCCTGGGTAATAATGTACCCCATACTCATTCTTCTGAAGATGGGGGTCAGGTAACTGAAGACCATTGTATTCCAAAGGAGGCTTCCAGATTCCTAAAAGTCACCCCCCCTCCCTAAACACAAACTCCCCATCCTTTTGAGGTGACTTGATGTGGGAAACAGGCTGATTTCTCTCAGCCCCCTCCCATTGCAAGTCACCCCTTCAATGTTGACAGTCATATGGCCTGGTGTGGTTCAGGAAGGGGAGGCGTATGCTCACAGTCCTTATTCTAGCCACTTAACCTGCATTCCTGGATAATGGTCTGGTGGAAATTTTAGGAGAATTTCAATGTCATTTATTTTTATTTAAATTTTTTGTAACTTACTATTAAAGACAACATTGTAATGTTTTGTAACTTCATGTGTAGTTTTATGGCATCCCCCAAGTATGGTATTTAAAGGTATTTAAAGGTTTTGTGTATTTTCAATGTTGCCCTTTAAGCCATATGAAAAGAACCTAAACATTCTTTTTTTTTTTTAATTTTTTGCATTCGTACATTTTCCCATGGCAGTACACAGGTATCAATTTGTAAATCAGCCTTGAAAAATGTCAGAAAAGAATAGAAAGATTTGGTTTTCACTGATTTATATAAGGTTCAGGGTTTGCAGGCTTTTCTCTGGGCTCACTGTACCTCGTGCAAATCAAACATTGCCTGGTTTGCTCCACATTATAATTTTAGTTAGAATAGTCCTTGACTTTGAGTCATTTGATATCACCACTAAATATGCTGGTCACCATCTTTAATGTATTTTCCTTCCAGTGTAATTCATTTATCAGTATTGCTTCACTCATCTTACAGTACATTCAGCGTACAGTCACAGATGGAAAGGTTAAAAGAAAAGGCTTTTTTACAATTCCTCCATATGTTTTCCACACAGCCTTGACCTATGGTGATAAGCTGGTCCAAAGGCAGTCGGTTCAGCATATCAAATATAAAAGAGAAATATTTACAAAGCCATTGTCAAGAGCCTGAAGCTAAAGGAAGATTCACTGCTTCCTTTAACATATGACTTTTGTTATTTACTTTGTTTTGTATGACCTCACTGCATTTTCATTGGTTATCTATGAATCACAGATGTGTATTCTTGATCCCTGACATCATGGACATTTTATTCCCATGTAATTCTGATTCACAGATAAATAGCATCCATGGAGTAACACAATGTGCATACTGATTCTTTTGTTTTTAATCAGTTTCATCTTCCTGCTACCCACCTTACAATGTTACCGGGGATAAACTGAACTTCCCTGGGTTCAACTCAAGACTAGAGCTTCAAAGAAGTTCAGATGCTGAACTTAAACCCCATGAAAATTATTAGGAGCAAATCTGTCAAAATAAAAATGCCCATTTTCTGGGCTAATAGGCAAGAGGATGTAAAAAAAAAAAAAAAAAATAGCAATGGGGGGGGGGGGGGGGGGTTGCACTGCCCTGGGGAACATGTACAAATGCAAAAAAATCCAAATTCCATTTGGCCAGGAGCAGTGGTTTTTTTTTAATGCTTAAAGTAGAGCAGTAAAAATGCCCAATTCCTTTCAATAACATGCCTGGGGTTGCCCTCATTCTACCTTTGAATCGGGTGCATCTCTGTGATGTACAGAAAGTGATGCAGCAGCACCGGAATTAGGAAAAAAGTGTTTCGAATTGCCTGCAAATGACATGTCATTGTCAGAGTCTTAAAAAAAAAAAAAAAAACACTCACAGACCTCTTTTTCTGTATAAATTTTAGGGGGCTTTCCATGCAAAAAATGCTTCAACTCCCCCTAAAAATCCATATCAGACTCTTGACCAGAGAATGCAGCCTTGCTGGTCAGAAAAGTGGGAAAAGGGAGCATGCGCCCCTTCCTCCAGGACCATACCAGGCCACGTGCCTTCAACATAGGGGTATTGTATGGTAAAGAATCTTGTACCCATGTTCATGAGGGAGGGGGGGGTCTGCAGGTGGTGGTCTTAGCGCAATCTGAAAGCCCTCTTTAATAATAAAGGGCCCTCAGATACTTTCCCCCATGCAACTTAATAAGGGGTATCCACAAAAAAGGATGTTATAGAAATAAGGACATCTGAACATTTGACAAATCCATTATTAGAAAATTGGCGTTGTAAATCCATCGTCAATCACCATGCCTGCAGCTTGTCAATCTTGACTGTACCACTAGCTGAATGACTAGAATGATATGATATAAATTGATCTTTAATTTTTATCTTATTATGGTGTACTGAATGTACGCTATGTAATCACTGCAAGATAGGGTCACTTTTAGTATCAATCCAGTTAAAACTCAAACTACCGTACTTTACTTTTTGAAATTATAGCTAACAGCTCATTATCTTAAATTGTTATAAGTACAGTATATTGCAAATAAATCTAAACATCTGATTGCTCCCCAGTATTGTAGTTTGACATATATTAATGGAAATTAAAATAGATTTTAACACATTTTATTTATTTAGAACTAATTAACATTTGGCCCTTCATTTTTGTTTAAGATCTAGGGGGTTTAATAATATTAGTCATTAGTAGACATAATTTACAATACATTGTATCTAAAGCCAAAATGTTTTGGATAGATTGGTGAAAGGTTAGAACTTTTCATCAGGTTCTCATCAATGCCTGTGTTCCCATTAGAGCCGGTTCACACTGCCGTGACCATAAGTCGCCCCATGTCGGAGCGACTTTTTACCGTGATTTTACCACGACTTTACCGTGACTTTACCGCGACTTTACCGCGACTTCAGCGCGACTTGTGAATTATTTTGCGCTACTTATATGACAGACGACTTTGTGTTTGGCCAATCAGAATATGATGTGTTGTTACCTAATTCTCTTTTTCTGTTTTTTTTTTTACTCATTTCCTCATTGCCCACCAGTGCCACGTATCAGTGTCCACCAGTGCCACTGCCCACCAGTGCCACGTATCAGTGTCCACCAGTGCCACTGCCCACCAGTGCCACATATGTGTCCACCAGTGCCACTGCCCACCAGTGCCACGAACCAGTGTCCACCAGTGCCACATATCAGTGCCACGAATCAGTGTCCACCAGTGCCACGTATCAGTGCCACATATCAGTGCCACAAATCAGTGTCCATCAGTGCCACATATCAATGCCACGTATCAGTGTCCACCAGTGCCACGTATCAGTGCCATGAATCAGTGTCCACCAGTGCCACATATCAGTGCCACGAATCAGTGTCCACCAGTGACACGTATCAGTGCCACATATCAGTGCAACGTATCAGTGTCCACCAGTGCCACGTATCAGTGCCACGAATCAGTGTCCACCAGTGCCACGTCTCAGTGCCACGTCTCAGTGTCCACCAGTGCCACATATCAGTGCCACGTATCAGTGCCATGAATCAGTGTCCACCAGTGCCACGTATCTGTGTCCACCAGTGCCACTCACACAGACCAAGCAGAGATAATAGAATATATATACCATTACATATATATATATATATATATATATATATACCATATAGGCATGGCTGCAATGTGGGGAATGCCTGGCTAATCTCTTTCTTCTTCCTGGAAAGTCTGATAATAAGTCGCTTCAATTAAGATAAGGAGGCGACTCCCATTGAAGTATATGGGACAAGCCGGATCACAGGTCGCCTCAAAGTAGTACAGGACCCTTTTCTGAAGTCGGATCGACTTCAGTAGTGCCAATTAAGACAGCACTGATTGATTAACATTTCTTTTGTTATGTCAAGCTACCTGGGGCGACCTGGGGCGACACAAGTCGCCTCACAAGTCGCACTAGTGTGAATGGGCTCTTAGGGAGAATTGTTTTCTTAATTTGTTCCGGTGACCACTGTCACAGGGAATAAAAGTGAGGGGCAAATCAAAATTTTTTGTTGTCACTAGAACAGGAATAGAGGGGAAATCTTCCAAATGGAAGATTTTTTCTGATAAAAATAAGAGGGAATTTACATCCCTTTTACTTCTATTTCTTATTGTTACTACATGTTAGGAAGTGTGGGAACTCCCATGTGAGACACTGTATTAAAATGACTAGTTTTAACCAACCTAAATCCAAAATGAATACAAAAACAAACTTTGGCGTATAGTCGGTGGGAGACAGCTGTAGCATTGGATCAATGCTGCCTCCACATAGGTGAGTAGGTATGCTTATTTTTTCCTTATCCTACACTTTTCGTTCAGAGAGAAAGATTGTTTAGATCCCAGCATAAATAAAGTTTAGTTGTTGTCCACACCTATGATGGAGGTTACCTACAGAAGATTATATGCCATTGATTACATGCAACTGAGTCAAAAGTATCTTCGTTTCAGGAGCTTGATGCAATTCTGTTCTTTGGTGTCTTGCTAGATCTCTGTTTGCTATGAAAATACATTGAATTAAAGATGGGACAGTGAAATATCTATATTCACCATTATCTACACAGCAAGATTTGGAAAAGTATTTGCAGAGGCACATATATAACTGGGATACTATTTAGTGCATGCAATATCCAACTGGAGCTATAATGAATGCAAAGTGGGAAAATTTGTCAATAAGACATTCAGTGTAAACTTTTGCTTGTGCAGGAGGTTCTTAAAGAACTCAGCCAGGTGATAGCCAGACCATTGTTCTTGATCTTTATGGATAGTCAACAGACGGGTATGATGCCAGCTGATTGGAAAAAAGCCAATGTGGTACCAATATTTAAAAAAGGGTCGAGATATATCCCGGGGAATTATAGGCCGGTTAGCCTAACATCAGTAGTCTGCAAAATTTTGGAGTGGATGTTAAGGGATTATATGCAAGACTATAGTAATAGAAACGGTATTATTAGTAGTAATCAGCATGGGTTCATGAAAAATCGTTCTTGCCAGACCAATCTATTAACCTTCTATGATGAAGTGAGTTGCCATCTAGATAAAGGAAGGCCTGTGGATGTGGTGTATCTGGACTTTGCAAAAGCATTTGACACAGTTCCCCACAAACGCTTACTGTACAAACTAAGGTACGTAGGTATGGACCATAGGCTGAGTATCTGGATAGAGAACTGGCTCCAGGGGTGAGTCCAGAGGGTGGTGATAAATGGGGAGCACTCGGATTGGGCGGATGTGGAAAGCGGGTCCCCCAAGGATCTGTCATGGGACCAATCCTTTTTAATTTATTCATAAACGACCCAGAGGATGTCGATATACAGCACAATCTCAGTATTTGCAGACAATACTAAGCTAAGCAGGCCAATATCTTCTATGCAGGACGTGGTAACCTTACAAGCAGTCCTGAAAAAAAATAATGGGGTAGACAACTACATGGCAGATGATGTTTAATGTTGAAAAATGTGAGGTAATGCACTTGAGTGTCAGAAATACGAACACAAGTTACTTTCTGGGGGGGGGGGGGGACCTCTAGGTTAATCGAAGATGAAAAAGGACCTGGGGGCCCTAGTGGACAATAGGCTTGGCAGTGGCATGCCAAGCAGATGCAAGCAAAGCCAACAGAATATTGGCATGTATAAAAAAAGGGGATTCACTCCAGAAATAAAGAGATTATTCTCCCACTTTACAAGAATCTGGTCCGGCCACATCTTGAACATGCCATTCAGTTCTGGGCACCGGTCCTCAGAAAGGATGGGCTGGAACTGGAGAGAGTCCAGAGAAGGGCAACAAAGATAATTAGGGGAATGGAGGACATCAGCTAGGAGGAAGACTACAAGCTTTGAACTTATTTTCTCTGGAGAAGAGATGCTTGGAAGGGGATATGATATCAATGTACAAATACTGTACTGGTGACCATAGCATAAGGAACAAGCTTTTCAGAGTAAGGGAATTCAATAAGACACTGGGCCACTCACTAAAACTAGAAGAAAAACGGTTTAACCATAAACTACGTAAGGGGTTCTTTACTGTTAGAGCGGTAAGGATGTGGAATTCTCTTCCACAAGCAGTGATATCAGTAGGGAGCATTTATAGTTTCAAAAAACTATTAGATGGGCACTGTAATGATCACAACATACAGGGATATACAATGTATGATTAGCAGCAAACGCACACACACACACACATTGTAGGTTGAACTGGATGGACTTTTTCAACCTCACTAACTATGTACCCAGGTAACTATGTAAACGAGAACAAAATTCTAAACTGTTTCTTTTTTATAGCATACAAAGTCAACTTCTTTAAAGGTGACCTGATGTGATCTGAAATTCTAATCTGTATCTCTCATGACATTTCCATAATTGGAATTTGATTAAAGTGTCCAAGTCCTTCATCCTAAGAAAGTTAGCTACAGTGACTCAAATTAATTTGTATTTCATTTTCACAATTTTTTATCAATAATATGAAATGTCTTAAAACCATGCAAAGTCATTCGGTACTTAATACAAACAACACATCCTGAATAGGCATTTGCAGCAGAATGGTAATTTTTTTTAAGCCTCTTGCATAATCTGGACACTGAGTACATTTCTTATTCATTTTTTTATCTATGCTTAGAGTTTCATCTGACCTAACCAATATGAATTCATTTACCTAGTGAGAACATTAACTTATATTTCTAATGCAAATATGTGGATACGATGAAAATTTGAAATATAAAATGAAAGAAAAAAAAATCACATGGCGCTGGAGACTCATATCTGGAACAGTGGCGGCTGGTGCTCAAAATTTTTGGGGGGGCGCAAAAAGAAAAATGTAATAGGTATTGCTTCGCGGCAAAAAACGCGGTAAAAAAATTGCGTGACTTTGAGGTCATGGTACAGGCATGGCACAGGCATGGCACAGGTGATGGTATAGGCATGGCACAGGTGATGGTATAGGCATGGCACAGGCATGGCACAGGTGATGGTATAGGCATGGCACAGGTGATGGTACAGGCATGGCACAGGTGATGGTATAGGCATGGCACAGGCATGGCACAGGTGATGGTATAGGCATGGCCCAGGTGATGGTATAGGCATGGCACAGGTGATGGTACAGGCATGGCACAGGCATGGCACAGGTGATGGTATAGGCATGGCACAGGTGATGGTATAGGCATGGCACAGGTGATGGTACAGGCATGGCAAAGGTGATGGTACAGGCATGGCACAGGTGATGGTACAGGCATGGCACAGGTAATGGTATAGGCATGGCACAGGTGATGGTATAGGCATGGTACAGGCATGGCACAGGTGATGGTATAGGCATGGCACAGGTGATGGTATAGGCATGGCACATGTGATGGTATAGGCATGGTACAGGTGATGGTATAGGCGGCATGATACAGGTGATGGTATAGGCGGCATGGCACAGGTGATGGTATAGGTGGCATGGCACAGGTGATGGTGTAGGCGGCATGGCACAGGTGATGGTATAGGCGGCATGGCACATGTGATGGTATAGGCGGCATGGTACAGGTGATGGTATAGGCGGCATGGTACAGGTGATGGTATAGGCATGGTACAGGTGAGGGCACAGGTCAGCTTCGATCACTTACCTGCTCTCCTCCTGGGCTGCCTGCGAGACGTCCACAGTGCTGCTCCTCTCTTCGAGTCCTCTTCTTCTGACGGCGGCGGGATTCCGGGAACCGTCCACGGCACTGCTCGTCTCGTCCTCTTCAGTCTTCTGGTCTTCCGATCGGTCCGGGCAGCAGGAAGAAGATCGGGCCGTGATGGTGCGTGACTGACGCACGCACCGGCATCGCTCCCATTGCGACGTCAGTGGGGTCAGCAATCGGATGTCCTGGATGATGATTGGTCCAGGCTGGAGACTGGACCAATCACAGCCAGGATATCACGAAAGTGGGGGTGTCCTAGCGCTATGACCTGCGCCCAGGTTACGCCCCCAGAAGGCAGCCAATCGGCGCCTCTTCTGGGTCGTAAACCCCACCCCCCCATAGCCACCACATAGGCCGGCGAACGCGATTTTTCTTAGGGGGGCGCCCTGGCGCCCCCTATGCACAGGCCGCCACTGATTCTGAAATGTCAAATAATGTTCCTTCCTGTAGGGCAAATTGTGCGAATTCTGTTTGCCAAACCAACAAATCTTGAAACATTCACTGCTTTTATACTTCTGATACTGTCAAAGTTACAGTTAAGTTACAGTTAAACAAACATCCTAGGCTGGGAAATATTTTTAATTGAGGGACAGTAATGTTTTTTTTTTTATTGTCACCACCCACCCCCCCCCCCCACGAATATTATATTAAAAACCGAGAATTAGCAAGTAGTGTTGAGCGAACACGGACTGTATTATTCGTGTTCGTACCGAATAATTGGATTTTTGTTACCCGAACACGAACACGGACACTTTACTGTATATTCGGGTAAAAATCCGTGTTCGGTCCTTTTATTTCCGGGTTTTGCATGCTTTGGCGCTCTTTTCATGGCGGGCTTTCAACAGCCAATCAACAATCGTTTAACTGGTGTGCCTTAAGCCATCCCAGCCATGCCTGCAAATGTCTCAGTAGCTGTGATTGGCCGTCTGAAGCATGTGACCAAGTCTTTATAAGTTTGAGGCAGCCGCAGCGGCGTCATTATGCTGCTTAGATCAGGGACAGAGCACACATCAACGTGCTGGCTGCTGATTAGGGAAAGATAGGCAGGAAAAAAACATTTGTGTCCGGATAGAATTGAGGGACAGGTCGGAGTGTTTAGGCAGGGCGAGTTGTAGGCATTTTAGGGATAGAGTCTGCTGAATTATAGGGTCAGTGTGTACTACAAACTACAATCGATATTGCTGTGTGGGGTGGGGTCTGCACTTAGTTCTCCTGATCTACGATCTCTTCTCAATCCTGTTAGGGACAGAGTCTGCTGAATTTTAGGGAAAGTGTGTTCTACAAACTACAATCGATATTGCTGTGTGGTGTGGGATAGGAGATAGGCAGGTGTCAGTGATCCACATCCATTTTTCTGTGTGTGGGCTGCAGTGAACACAATCTTTTTGGGGTGCAGTGAACACAATCCTTTTGGAGTGCAGTGAACAAAATCTTTGTGGGGTGCAGTGAACAAAACCTTTGTGGGGGTACAGTGAACACAATCTTTGTGGGGTGCAGTGAAGACAATCCTTGTGGGGTGCAGTGAAGACAATCCTTGTGGGGTGCAGTGAACAAAATCTTTGGGGGGTACAGGGAACACAATCTTTGTGGGGTGCAGAGAAGACAATCCTTGTGGGGTGCAGTGAACAAAATCTTTGGGGGGGTACAGTGAACACAATCTTTGTGGGGTGCAGTGAACAAAACCTTTGTGGGGTGCAGTGAACACAATCTTTGTGGGGTGCAGTGAAGACAATCCTTGTGGGGTGCAGTGAAGACAATCCTTGTGGGGTGCAGTGAAGACAATCCTTGTGGGGTGCAGTGAACAAAATCTTTGGGGGGGTACAGTGAACACAATCTTTGTGGGGTGCAGTGAACAAAACCTTTGTGGGGTACAGTGAACACAATCTTTGTGGGGTGCAGTGAACAAAACCTTTGTGGGGTACAGTGAACACAATCTTTGTGGGGTGCAGTGAAGACAATCCTTTTGGAGTGCAGTGAACACAATCTTTGTGGGGTACAGTGAACACAATCTTTGTGGGGTGCAGTGAACAAAACCTTTGTGGGGTACAGTGAACACAATCTTTGTGGGGTGCAGTGAACAAAACCTTTGTGGGGTGCAGTGAACACAATCTTTGTGGGGTGCAGTGAACAAAACCTTTGTGGGGTACAGTGAACACAATCTTTGTGGGGTACAGTGAACACAATCTTTGTGGGGTGCAGTGAACAAAACCTTTGTGGGGTACAGTGAACACAATCTTTGTGGGGTGCAGTGAACAAAACCTTTGTGGGGTACAGTGAACACAATCTTTGTGGGGTGCAGTGAAGACAATCCTTTTGGAGTGCAGTGAACAAAATCTTTGTGGGGTACAGTGAACACAATCTTTGTGGGGTGCAGTGAACAAAATCTTTGTGGGGTACAGTGAACACAATCTTTGTGGGGTGCAGTGAAGACAATCCTTGTGGGGTGCAGTGAAGACAATCCTTGTGGGGTGCAGTGAACAAAATCATTGGGGGGTACAGTGAACACAATCTTTGTGGGGTGCAGTGAACAAAACCTTTGTGGGGTACAGTGAACACAATCTTTGTGGGGTGCAGTGAACAAAACCTTTGTGGGGTACAGTGAACACAATCTTTGTGGGGTGCAGTGAAGACAATCCTTTTGGAGTGCAGTGAACACAATCTTTGTGGGGTACAGTGAACACAATCTTTGTGGGGTGCAGTGAACAAAACCTTTGTGGGGTACAGTGAACACAATCTTTGTGGGGTGCAGTGAACACAATCTTTGTGGGGTGCAGTGAACAAAACCTTTGTAGGGTGCAGTGAACACAACCTTTGTGGGGTACAGTGAACACAATCTTTGTGGGGTGCAGTGAACAAAACCTTTGTGGGGTACAGTGAACACAATCTTTGTGGGGTACAGTGAACACAATCTTTGTGGGGTGCAGTGAACAAAACCTTTGTGGGGTACAGTGAACACAATCTTTGTGGGGTGCAGTGAACAAAACCTTTGTGGGGTACAGTGAACACAATCTTTGTGGGGTGCAGTGAAGACAATCCTTTTGGAGTGCAGTGAACAAAATCTTTGTGGGGTACAGTGAACACAATCTTTGTGGGGTGCAGTGAACAAAATCTTTGTGGGGTACAGTGAACACAATCTTTGTGGGGTGCAGTGAAGACAATCCTTGTGGGGTGCAGTGAAGACAATCCTTGTGGGGTGCAGTGAACAAAATCTTTGGGGGGTACAGTGAACACAATCTTTGTGGGGTGCAGTGAACACAATCTTTGTGGGGTGCAGTGAACACAATCTTTGTGGGGTGCAGTGAAGACAATCCTTTTGGAGTGCAGTGAACACAATCTTTGTGGGGTACAGTGAACACAATCTTTGTGGGGTGCAGTGAAGACAATCCTTGTGGGGTGCAGTGAAGACAATCCTTGTGGGGTGCAGTGAACAAAATCTTTGGGGGGTACAGTGAACACAATCTTTGTGGGGTGCAGTGAACAAAACCTTTGTGGGGTACAGTGAACACAATCTTTGTGGGGTGCAGTGAAGACAATCCTTTTGGAGTGCAGTGAACACAATCTTTGTGGGGTACAGTGAACACAATCTTTGTGGGGTGCAGTGAACAAAACCTTTGTGGGGTGCAGTGAACAAAACCTTTGTGGGGTACAGTGAACACAATCTTTGTGGGGTGCAGTGAACACAATCTTTGTGGGGTGCAGTGAACACAACCTTTGTGGGGTACAGTGAACACAATGTTTGTGGGGTGCAGTGAACAAAACCTTTGTGGGGTATAGTGAACACAATCTTTGTGGGGTACAGTGAACACAATCTTTGTGGGGTGCAGTGAACAAAACCTTTGTGGGGTACAGTGAACACAATCTTTGTGGGGTACAGTGAACAAAACCTTTGTGGGGTACAGTGAACACAATCTTTGTGGGGTGCAGAGAAGACAATCCTTTTGGGGTGCAGTGAACACAATCTTTGTGGGGTGCAGTGAACACAATCTTTGTGGGGTGCAGTGAACAAAACCTTTGTGGGGTGCAGTGAACACAATCTTTGTGGGGTGCAGTGAAGACAATCCTTGTGGGGTGCAGTGAAGACAATCCTTGTGGGGTGCAGTGAAGACAAACAATCCTTGTGGGGTGCAGTGAACAAAATCTTTGGGGGGTACAGTGAACACAATCTTTGTGGGGTGCAGGGAACAAAACCTTTGTGGGGTACAGTGAACACAATCTTTGTGGGGTGCAGTGAACAAAACCTTTGTGGGGTACAGTGAACACAATCTTTGTGGGGTGCAGTGAAGACAATCCTTTTGGAGTGCAGTGAACACAATCTTTGTGGGGTACAGTGAACAAAACCTTTGTGGGGTACAGTGAACACAATCTTTGTGGGGTGCAGAGAAGACAATCCTTTTGGGGTGCAGTGAACACAATCTTTGTGGGGTACAGTGAACACAATCTTTGTGGGGTGCAGTGAACAAAACCTTTGTGGGGTACAGTGAACACAATCTTTGTGGGGTGCAGTGAACAAAACCTTTGTGGGGTACAGTGAACACAATCTTTGTGGGGTACAGTGAACACAATCTTTGTGGGGTACAGTGAACACAATCTCATACTTCTGAAGCTTTGAGGGTGCTGCCTGTTCTATACTCCTCCTCCTCCTCCTCATCCATCCTTTTAGGTGTACAAACAATAGTAATTGGGGCCTAGTGTGCTTCTGTACGTGTGAAAAACATACACTTTTTTTGATCATATTTCCTATTCCGTTATTCAATAAAAACCTTTGGGGCTCAATTAAATTGCGGAATAGTCTGTGTCGGTACGTGTGAGATCCACCTTTCCAAGTTTTTGGGGTTCATCTCATACTTCTGAAGCTTTGAGGGTGCTGCCTGTTCTATACTCCTCCTCCTCCTCTTCCTCATCCATCCTTTTAGGTGTACAAACAATAGTAATTGGGGCCTAGTGTGCTTCTGTACGTGTGAAAAACATACACTTTTTTTTGATCATATTTCCTATTCAGCTATTCAATAAAAAAACCTTTGGGGCTCAATTAAATTGCGGAATAGTCTGTGTCGGTACGTGTGAGATCCACCTTTCCAAGTTTTTGGGGTTCATCTCATACTTCTGAAGCTTTGAGGGTGCTGCCTGTTCTATACTCCTCCTCCTCCTCCTCCTCCTCATCCATCCTTTTAGGTGTACAAACAATAGTAATTGGGGCCTAGTGTGCTTCTGTACGTGTGAAAAACATACACTTTTTTTGATCATATTTCCTATTCCGTTATTCAATAAAAACCTTTGGGGCTCAATTAAATTGCGGAATAGTCTGTGTCGGTACGTGTGAGATCCACCTTTCCAAGTTTTTGGGGTTCATCTCATACTTCTGAAGCTTTGAGGGTGCTGCCTGTTCTATACTCCTCCTCCTCCTCTTCCTCATCCATCCTTTTAGGTGTACAAACAATAGTAATTGGGGCCTAGTGTGCTTCTGTACGTGTGAAAAACATACACTTTTTTTTGATCATATTTCCTATTCCGCTATTCAATAAAAACCTTTGGGGCTCAATTAAATTGCGGAATAGTCTGTGTCGGTACGTGTGAGATCCACCTTTCCAAGTTTTTGGGGTTCATCTCATACTTCTGAAGATTTGAGGGTGCTGCCTGTTCCATACTCTTCCTCATTCTCCCTTTAGGGTAGGAAAAAATTTAATCGGGCCTAGTCTGTGTTTGTACGTGTGAGATACACAGTTTTTTATCCTATTCCGCTATTCAATACACACCCTTTTGGTGTAAAAAACATTAAATTGCGGCATAGTTTGCATATTTGACTGTGAGATACACCCGTGCGATACTGTTGTTCTTTTGTTCCGCTATTCAATAAAGACCTTTCTAGGGCAAGATCTTAAATTTCAGAAATATGAGGAGAGCGTCAAATAGGGGCCGTGGCCTGGGTCGTGGTGGTGCTGCTGCTAGAGCTCCTGTTGCAAGGAGAGGACGTGGTCGATCTGTGCCAGCTACACGCACAAGTGAAACACCTTCCTCAAGTGTTTGTAGGCGACAGAACCTGCATCAGTATTTGGTAGGGCATCATACGCCTCTAGAAGTGATGAGGCCAGAACACAGAGAGGCGATAGTAGATTGGTTTGCTGCTGACAGTGCCTCCAGTTCCTTCACATTGTTCCCACCCAGTCTACTGCAGAAAGGTCAGAGTTGGCACCTGCAGCCAATGTCCAACCGTCTTTCACCTCACCCCCTTGCAAATCAGGCAAGCAGTCTGAGCCCCAAGCCATAGAGCAGTCTCTTATTCTTTTTGAGGACTCTGTCAGCAGGGTTTCCCAGGGCCATCCACCTAGCCCTGCCCCAGAAGTGGAAGAGATTGAGTGCAGCGATGCCCAACCACCTATTTCTCAAGATGAGTACATGGAAGGACCATCACAGCACGTCTCCGATGATGACGAAACGCAGGTGCCAACTGCTGCGGCGTTCAGCATTGTGGAGACCGACAGGGAGGGCAGGGGTGAAGACTGGGTGGAAGATGATGTGGAGGACGATGAGGTCCTCGACCCCACATGGAATGAACGTCATGCAGGTGACCTGAGTAGTTTGGAGGAAGAGGCGGTGGTCGCACAGAGCCACCAGCACAGCAGAAGAGGGAGCAGGGTGCAGAAGCGGAGCGGCCGTGCCCTAGACACTACGCCTGCTACTGCCCAACGCAGCAAGGGAACGAGCGCACCAAAGTCAGCTCAAAAGAGTTCTCTAGCGTGGAAGTTCTTTAGAAAATGTGCTGATGACAGGACACGAGTGGTTTGCACCCTGTGCAATCAGAGCCTGAAGCGAGGCATAAACCTTCTCAACCTGAGCACAACCTGCATGATCAGGCATCTAAGTGCAAAGCACGAGCTGCAGTGGAGTACACACCTTCAAAACCAAGAAACGTCTCTGGCTCATCCTGCTTCCTCTTCTGCTGCAGTCTCGGCCGCTCCAGCCACCTCTGTAGTCATACCGGCACCTGCCACCCCGCAAACAGACGATCTGTCAGCAACACCACCACCTGGGTCACCAACAACCATCTCCACAATGTCCCGTGGAAGCGTTCAGCTTTCCATCTCCCAAACACTTGAGAGGAAGAGGAAGTACCCCCCTACCCACCCGCGATCCCTGGCCCTGAATGCCAGCATTTCACAATTATTGGCCTTTGAAATGCTGTCATTCTGTCTGGTGGAGACGCCCAGTTTTAAAAAGCTTATGTCGGTGGCTGTCCCACAGTACGTCGTGCCCAGCCGCCACTACTTTTCCAGGCAAGCCATCCCTTCCCTGCACAACCAAGTGGGGGAAAAAATCAGGTGTGCACTGCGCAACGCCATCTGTGCCAAGGTCCACCTAACTACCGATACGTGGACCAGTAAGCACGGTCAGGGGCGTTACATCTCCCTAACGGCACACTGGGTAAATGCAGTGGCGGATGGGCCTGAGGCGGATAGCAATTTGGCACATGTCCTTCCACCACCGAGGATTGCAGGGCGCTTCAGTTTGCCTCCTGTTCCTAACTCATCCTACTCCGCTACCCCATCCTCTACCGCCTCCTCATCCGGACAGCATAATACCTTCACCACCAACTTCAGCACGGCCAGGGCTAAACGACAGCAGGCAGTTTTACAACTTGCCTGTTTGGGGGACAAACCACACACCGCGCAGGAGTTGTGGAGGAGCATGGAACAGCAGACAAATGAGTGGTTGCTGCCAGCGAGCCTCAAGCCCGGCCTGGTGGTGTGCGATAACGGGCGAAATCTCATAGCAGCTCTGGGCCTAGCCGGTTTGACGCACATCCCTTGCCTGGCGCATGTGCTGAATTTGGTGGTGCAGAGGTTCCTTAAAAACTCCCCCGATATGTCAGAGCTGTTGCAGAAAGTGCGGGCCGTCTGTGCGCACTTTCGGCGTTCTCACCCTGCTGCTGCTCGCCTGGCAGGGCTGCAGCGTAACTTCGGCCTTCCCGCTCACCGCCTCATATGTGACGTGCCCACAAGGTGGAACTCCACCTTGCACATGCTGCAAAGACTGTGCGAGCAGCAGCAGGCCATAGTGGAGTTTCAGCTGCAGCACGCACGCGTGAGTCGCTCTGCGGAACAGCACCACTTCACCACCAATAACTGGGCCTCCATGCGAGACCTGTGTGCCTTGTTGCGCTGTTTTGAGTACTCCACCAACATGGCCAGTGGCAATGACGCCGTTCTCAGCTTAACTATCCCACTTCTATGCCTCCTTGAAAAAACAATTCGGGCGATGATGGAAGAGGATGTGGCACAGGATGAGGAGGAGGAGGAGGAGGATGAAGAGGTAACATTTCAAAGGCTTTCAGGGCAGTCATTCGCAAGGGGCTCCGAGGGTGGGTTCCTGCACACACAAACGCCAGGGACACAATTGTCCAGCAGGGGCACAGTTCTGGAGGATGAGGAGGAGGAGGAGCTGGAGGAGGAGATGGAACCATGTTCACAGCAGGGTGGCACCCAGGCCAGCTCATGGCCATCACTGGTGCGTGGCTGGGGGGATACAGAGGACACGGACGATACACCTCCCACAAAGGACAGCCTTTCGTCGCCTCTGGGCAGCCTGGCACACATGAGCGATTACATGCTGCAGTGTCTCCACAACGACCGCCGAGTTGCCCACATTCTAACTTGTGCTGATTACTGGGTGGCCACGCTGCTGGATCCCCGTTACAAGGACAACGTACCGTCCTTAATTCACTCACTGGAGCGCGATCGCAAGATGCGCGAGTACAAGCGCACGCTGGTAGACGCGATGCTGCTGTCATTCCCATCTGACAGCGGGGCCACAGTGGAAGCACAAGGCAGAGGAGGAGGAGGAGGAGGTCGCCAACTCAACCAGGGCACCGCCAGCACCTCAGAAGGCAGGGTTAGCATGGCCGAAATGTGGAAAAGCTTTGTCAGCACGCCACAACAAACAGCAGCACCAGCAGCTCAGATGGAACGTCTTAGCAGGAGGCAGCATTTTACCAACATGGTGGAGCAGTATGTGTGCACACGCCTACATGTAGTGAATGAGGGGTCTGCCCCCTTCAACTTCTGGGTCTCCAAATTGGGCACATGGCCTGAGCTTGCCCTTTACGCCTTGGAGGTGCTGGCGTGCCCTGCAGCCAGTGTATTATCTGAACGGGTATTTAGCACGGCTGGGGGTGTTATAACAGACAAGCGCAGCCGCCTGTCCAGAGACAATGTGGACAAGCTCACGTTCATTAAAATGAACCAGGCATGGATCCCACAGGACTTGTCCGTACCTTATGCAGAATAGACATGTATACCAGCCTTACCCAGCCATTGTATTTTTGATCTTTCTCACTCTTGAACCAGGCATGGATCCCACGGGACTTTTCCGTACCTTGTGCAGAATAGCAATGGATACCGACCTTACCCAGCCATTGTTCCATTTTTGCTCTTTCTCACTCTTTTGGGGTGTACCCTCATTTAAAATTTGTGAAAAGAAGCAGTGTTGGCTACCTCGTCCTCCTCCTCAGGGCCAGATTAACGTAGGGGCTATTGGAGCTGCAGCTCCATGCAGGCCCCTACCTTTTATATAGGCCCCGGGTTGGCCATATTCACTGTGACCGCTCTTCTGTCACTTGTAAACACAGAAGTCTGGCTTCTATGCTCGCTTCCCCAGGCAGCACCCTCAGAACCTCCCCACACAGCGCGAAGGCCGGACAAGGAGGGACAGTTGCCGATGCATGGATGTGTTTATGGGCTTCAGAGACAGCATCCCATGTTGAATTAGGCATGCATGGCTGCACCCTTCCTCCTCTGGGTGCATGCCAAGGCACGGCCCTTAAGGCCCTTCAAAATCCTCAGCACCAAGACCATGATGCTCTTAATCCGGCCCTGGTCCTCCTCCACCGCCGCTTCCACCTACACCGCCCATAGGTGTGCGCAGCCTATTGCATTAGGGTGTGCACCCCAAAGTTGAAATACACATGCATGTGTTTGCCTACATGTACATGGCCCCGATACATTACTCTCCCTGCTGGCAAAGAGAAATAGAGCAGAGCAGGTGCGAGGGAGATCTTTCCCATCTCCTCACTGGCAAACAGAGCGATAATGCTATGTGCCCTAGGTGATTAGGGTGTGCCCAGGTACACCAGGCACACCCTGTGCGCACGCCTATGACACCGCCACATCCACCACCACCTCAACCTCCCTCCTACTCCATATGGGCCTCGTCCTTCAGAGATGAAGAACATTGTTTTATTTTTCTGTTTTTTTTTTGTTGTTTTAAGTTATTTCCCTATCCACATTTGTTTGCAGAGCACTTGCCATGCTCTTAACTACGTTTTGCTGCCATTTGCAGCACTCTAGCCCTTTCCATTGGTGTTTTAGAGCCATTTTAGTGCCTTAAAGTTCGGGTCCCCATTGACTTCAATGGGGTTCGGTGTCCGGGAAAAGTTTGGTAAAAGTCCGGGACACGGACCCGGACTTTTTTTTAAAGTTCGGCCGAACCCGTCGAACACGGACATCTAGGTGTCCGCTCAACCCTATTAGCAAGTGATCTATGCCATATTTCCATCACAGAAGCTTTTCAGCATATACATTTTGGTGCCTAAAGGATTCCCTGCTGGGTACAGTTTTTTGCACATTTTCTTTTACTGCTTCTTTATAAAACTTACAATAATTTCACTCTATAATTAATATGTCATGACTATATTTCTGCTGATAACAGGGAAACAATATATAGTTAATGAACCTAGAATGAAAAAGCCTATTGTGATAAATAGAAAATCTGGGATTTTTGTATGTAGTGATATACTAATAACTTTGTGTTTGCAGTAGAGAAAACTTTGTGGTTTCTTTCAACCTATTTGAGCATACCCTAAATTAATCTGTTATGTCTTATATATATATACTGTATGTATTATTCAAAATAATTGTGTTTTCAAAACATTTTTAATCATGACTGAACCAGAGTATGCATGGCGGTTAGTGCAAATTGTGATTACGGATATATAAACTATTGATCTACTGATATTGTTTTTTTTACTGCCGATACCGATATTTTGGTCATTGGATATCGGTATCGGACGATATTTTCGGACATTAAAAAACATTTTTTTTTTTTGTGTACAGGTACTGTGGTGGAGGGATCTGGGGGTCTAAAACCCCTCCTCTGCACTTAAAAGCAGTTTTGAATGCTGTAAGTTTTTTTAATTCAGCGCCGCCAGTACCCAGAAGTGATGTCATGTCATGACATCATTTCTGGGGACTCGGCGGCGCCGAATTCAAAGAAATTGAGTCCCAGTCAGATGGCGGAGGTGCAGATGGAGACCCGGTCAGACAGCGGCGGTGAAAGTAGGATGCCCGGGTCTCCCGGTGGGACAGGAGACCCGGGCGAGCTGCGGAAGGCAACGGGAGGGGGGGTCGTCCCCTCCCACTCCTTAAAATGACAGCCGAGTGGCTTCTAAGCTGCATCGGTTGTCATTAAAAGACAGCCGACCGTCAGGTATGGACACCAGTACTTGGGTGATGCCTCTAGCTGCAAGCATCACCCCAGTACAAGCACTTTCCTGAAATATCGGCAATATCGGTAAATGAAAAGGTCGATTCCGATATATTGGGCAAAGTGCACATCGGCCCTCGATATATCGGCTTTGCCGATAATCGGTCGCTCGCTAATATAAACATTTAAATGTAGCTAAACCAGGAACAAAAATTTTATATATTGCAGCTTATGAGTCTTTCAATGTGGTGGATGAACTAGTTTTAGCAAGTACAAAATTACTATTGATGATACTAATAATGTTATGTTCTTGTCACTTTTTGTGAGCTGAACTGAAATCATAAACAATCTAACATTTTTTGTAAACTACTTATCTTTTCATCCCCCATATAAAGGAGATGAACAAAGGCTGACACATTTGTAACTGAGTCTGGGTGTCAACTGCGTTTTCTCCACGGATACAGTGAAGGAGTGAGCACAGCCACCTAAGGACAGGAAGTTTGTCACTCACAGGTTTAAAAAGGAAAAAAACTTCAACAAGGAAAATAAATGTAGCAAACTCATCAAGGGACTGTTAGGTTGCATTATATAAATATGCATTATATATATGCATTATATAACCACTTAACGACCGCCCTACAGCAGATTTTCAGCTACAGGATGGCTGTTCTGTGCAGAATCAGGCATATATACTGTACGTGATTCTGCAGTTCTGCCTAGGAGGCACGTGCACACCGCCGCATGCTGCTTCTGCCGTGATTTGTTACAGCAGAAGCCAATCAGCAGTTGCCGGCCAATAGATGTCTGAATAAATGGTAAAGGACCACTGTGATTGGCCGTTTACCTCGATCTGTGATAAGCTGTGTCCAAAGGACCCTATGTGCGCCCCAGGGGCATGCAGGGGGGCAGGGTTCTGGGAGGACATCAATAGATTCCCTCCCAGAACTAGACTATAACACTGTAGCTGTCTTTCAGCTATAGCACAGTCTGCAAGTGGTTAAACCCTGTTGTGGGTTAATGCACAGCATTTTTGTGAACTGAGTGGTGACAACACTGCCCAGTGCTCAGTGTCTTTTCCTAAACTACTCAACCACTACTACTCTCAAATCTTTATAACACAAAGGTAATTATTCTGAAGTCCAAGATAAGAACTAGGTGGTCTCTTTGAGATAACACAGGAAGTGTGCAGAGGACAGCTCTGAATTTCTGAAAAGTTCAACAAGTTTTGTGTTTGCACTTATCAAACAGACATAACACAATGCTTCCAATGAAACATTAAACAGACCAAAAATCAGCAAATAGAAGAAGTAAGTTTGCTCAGCTTGCTCCTGTCAGATGATTTTTTCTGTTTATTGATCTCATTTTTATTTATTTAAGTTGTAATCCATATCTGGTATGTTGTCAGCTTCATATCTGTAGGTGCAAAACTTTTAGCGTGTGCAATAATTTCTGTACACGTGTACTTTTTTTTTTTTAATTCTATGGAGTTTTATAACCTTGTGTTTCATTTACATCTAACAGGGTGGCTTAAGCGCACAGGCTTTCGTCCGTGTTGATATAGAAGATATAAATGACAATGCACCTGTATTCGAAACAACAAATTATGTGGCAAGCATCAGCAGCCACACTCAAGCAGGCACAGAGGTTGTTAATGTGTTGGCCGAGGACAAAGATGGAGGAGTATTTGGAGAAGTACTTTATGAAATCATACCTGGAGAGAAAACATCACTGTTTACTATTGACTCATCTACAGGTAATGGTGTCTCTGTTTACCTACCACTATTTCACTCTAAACAGGGCTTATTAAAAAAAGCAGTGACAGCAGAAGGTAACTGTACAAAAAAAGTGGCAATCACCCGAACCTATACCTAGCCTTTGCAATAAGGTGCGCATGGGAGAGCAACACAATCACAAACACATAAAAATTTTCAAGCACACTTACCAGCTAGCCTGCAAAACAACCAAAATCACCATGTCTAGCAATTAATGTTAAAAACGAGGAGTTTAGTTGCACCCATTTACAAACATATGCGTAAGCCGCAGTGTCCACTTGAAGGCTCTGTGGTCCTAACTCTATAATTTTCAGAGTCTCTCAAGTTGGAGCACATATAGCAGTAAATAGAATAAGGGTAGGTTTGCCAGCACAGGAACAGACCCAGCAAGGGCACAATGGTAGCTGAAGGCATCCAGTGAGTCCCTGCATCCAATTCAACCAACTGTACAAAAAAGTGGCAACCACCTCGACCTACAAATAGCCTTTACAGTAAGGTGCACATGGAAGAACAACACAAATCACAAACAAAGATTTCCCAGCACACTTACCAGCTAGCCTGCAAAACAACCAAACTAACACTGTCTGCCAATTCACGTTAGCTGGCAAATGTGCTGGGAAATCTTTGTTTGTGACAGCAGAAAGTAACCCATAGCAACTAATCAATTTACATTTTAGTAATAGATTAAACCAGAATTCAGTTTGCTTCATATGACTGCAATTTAAAAAAAAAATTAAAAGTACTTCTTTTTATTAAATAAAGCTGTATTTGTGCACATTACACTGTTTCCTTTTTTGGGATTTTCACAAATTATGACTCAGTTTACTCTTTGTAGTAATAAAGAAGAGTTCTAAAAAAAAAAAGGGGGGGGGACGTAAACAGTGTTGTGTACTTCCAGAGTAAATGGGCCCTTAGGAAGAGGAGCATGTCTAGCACACTTCCCGCTGGACTAAGCAGTATTTATGCAAACCAGGACAGGTCATGTGACCTCTTCTTTAGTATATTTTTGTCTCTTATCAATAAATAGCGCTTCATAATTAAACACATTTTAGTGCTGTGTTTTCTAAATTAGGCAACAGTATGGCCATAGTACTGCTTGGTAACTTTAGAGATGGATCCCAAAAGGTGGCCATACATGTATATATTTTCATTCGAAAATATTTGTTTTAAGAACATTAACTTGATTTTGTAATTGTTAGTGGGGTCAAATCAACATTTATTTTTCATCACAGTCATGAGAAAATTCAAAGGACGAAGATGGAGATTTTTTTTGGACTAATTTGGAACACTGTATGTGGTTTTCAACATCAATCATCGAATGTACAATGAATTTTCATATGAATGTCCATACTAATATTCTCTAGAATCATTTAAGTACAACATGGTGGTACTGCCAAAAAAAAGAGATCCAGGTCTACAGATCTATAAATTGGAGCCTGGAATCAATTTTCAGGACTGAGAGAAACTAGCTATTACATTTTCTGAATGTATAGGGCATGCATATAAAACCATAGCATTGCCAGTGCACATAGGTATTTTATCTTGTACCAATCAGCACTAAACCCATAGATGGATTGTTAAGAAAATACAGTATAATATTGTATTTCATTTTCATCATTTATGTTAGAAAAGTATGAATAGCAATTATCCTGTTTAAGATGCTTTGTTATACCAGCTTCAGTCTGTTCTTTTATGTATTTATACTGTTTAGACAGACTTGTTTATTTTGTATGTACTATCATATGACACAAAGCTGCTCAATGGACAAAACAGTATGCAAAGAAGACAACACCAAAGAAGAGGTCAATACAAATAAACAGCCCTATTTGATTGTATAAATATATGACAGGAAAGCAAAAGAGGAAGCTAGGAAGACAAAAAAAAAAAAGGCAATGTGTTTAGTAGTAGACATTTCCGTAAGGCGTGTGTTTGCCAACAAATTAAAGTGATTTTAAGATGGAAAACCCCTTTAGAGATGTAATTAACCAATATCAGACTTAAGGTCTATATCCCAGACAAGTCATTCCACATGGAGAGGTAATCTTAACGTTATATCGTCTAATCATATGAATGAGCAGATGAGTAAACGCAACAATGGATCGATGCCCAGGAGCTTAACAATACCATCATTTCATTTTTATAACTTAAGCCTCACACTTCATGTCCATGTTTCCAGGTTTCTTGATAACTATCCTAGATATTTTCCAGATCCAGTGTTGATGTAATTATGGTTTATATCATAAACCTATAGTGTAATGCTACACCCCAAGTGTATAGCTTCTTCAGCACTTCTGAGTTGAGTATGTCTGGGATTTTGTTAAAGAGATACTTAGCACAAGATATTTAACCCAGAAGCGTTACCTATTGGAATGTCCTTTCTATTACTTATGAATGTAGCGGTATTCACAACCTGATCTATTCTATCCTCTGTGTCATCAATGGAAGCAGAGAAACATAAATGTATGTGCAGTGCAGTTAACTGACATGGTCTCATGAATCTTTGCATTTATTTACTACATTTTTATTTCAATAGTAACAAATCGAATTCCCTCATTTATCTGTTAAGAGGAGCAGACATGAAAATGAAATATGATTTTATTGGTTTTTGTTAGCATAGTGTGAACATACCACATTTTTTTTATTCTTCATGTTATAATTATTATTATTACATAAATGACCTTACAGTTTTTGTAGCAGAAGAAAATACTTGAACTACTTTCACGGAAACCTGTTTTCCAGCTATCTGCAGAAAACCTATTGGTGACATGTGCTGGAGTTTTAACTGTAGCCTTAAATTAGCAATGTCTTTGTGATCTTAAAATGTCATATTACAGTGTTTTACCAATAGGGGCCAGACAGGGTGTCCATTAAAATTGCCAGGAAAATCACCATTTACTGCAATATATACAACACCGTACTCCCCAGTACAAACTGCACTATACACACACCAATATTCACAGCACCATGCATTCAAATTCCTATCTCACCATGCACACTGATTCACACTGCACAATGTACCCCGAAACACACAGCACGCCATTCACATAACACCATGTAGTCCAATACACACTGCACCATGCACCCCAATACCCACTGCACCATGCACACTGATTCACACTGCACCAAAAAACCAATATTCAGTGCACAATGCTCTCCAATAAATACGGGTCCATGCTCCCAGTACACACCACATCATACACCCCAAATCACACTGCACTGTTCATTCTAATAAACATTGCACCACACAACCCAATGCACAATACCATGCACACCGATTCACACAACGCCATGAACCTCAAAACACACTACACCAAGGTCTCTCAACCAGGGTTCCTCCAGAGGTTGCTAGGGGTTCCTTGAGCAATGAAGAATTTCTGCCTCTCATATAAGTTCCCACTGACACCACTGATCTTTTTAGCTATCTGTAGGGGGTTATTAATCCCAATGACCACAAGTGTAGGGTACATTCTTCCCACTGACCATCACACCAATGTATCAGGAGTTGTATATATAGTCATTTTTCACAGGGGTTCCCTGTGACCGGAACATTATTTCAAGGGGTCCTCTGGGTTGAAAAACTTGAGAAAGGCTTCACTACACATTACACGCTGCTGTATATAGAACCATGCACCCCAATACAAACAGTACATATACACTCCATCTGGAATATGCAGTTCAGTTTTGGGTACCATTTCTTAACAAGGATATTGGGGAACTGGAGAAAGTGCAGAGAAGAGCAACCAAACTGATAAGAGGCATGAAGGAGTTCAGCTATGAGGAAAGATTAGAGAAACTGAATTTATTCTCTCTTGAAAAGAGGAGATTAATGGGGGGATGTGATCAACATGCAAAAATACATAAGTGGTCCATATAGTGAACTTGGTGTTGAGGAATTCACTTTAAGGTTATTATAGAGGACAAGGGGGCACTCGTTACGTCTAGAGGAACCAACGCATCTCCAAATATGGAAAGTAGGAGCTGTGAAAATGTGAATAAACTCCCTCAAGAGCTGGTTCTGGCCAGCTCAGTAGATTATTTTAAGAAAAGCCTAGCTTATTTCCTAGATGCACATAATATAGCTGGATACTAACATTTATAGGTAGAGTTGATCCAGGGAATATCAGATTGCCTCTTGGGGGATCAGTAAATCATTTTTTCCCCTGCTGGAGAAAATTGGATCATGCTTTATTGTAATTTTTTTGCCTTCCTCTGGAGCAACAGTGGGTATAGGATTGTATATATACAATACACGAACAAATGGGGCGCTCGGCGGGAAGTTCGCCCTCCAATGAGCGCCCCATAATGCACTGCACTGATTGCTGATGATTGACCAAAGCATGCATCTGACCTGTATGCTTTGGCTAATCACAGCACAATGTACAGTGAGATCCATGATTGGCTAAAGTCGGGGTGCTTTTGGCCAATCATGGCTCAGGGGCTAAGGCCACACCCCACACTATATAGGGCTGCTGGTTACACAGCAGCCGTGTATAGTGTGTGACAATAGAAATTAGGCAGGTAGTTAGTGGATAGCAAGTTCAGTCAGTTTAGTTCCATCAGTGTAGTGTACAGGCATACCCCACTTTTAGAATAATGCAAATAAAATTTAATGTATAACAAAATATAGCTATTTTGTAGTCCTGAGTCCACTCTCAGTGCTCCCTATGTTTGGGGTTCCTGTCACTTATAGTTCGTGAGCAGTGCCTTGTCAAGCTGACCAAACTTTCCCATAGACGCCAATGTTAAAGACAGGGAGCAGTGCCATGTCAAGCTGATCAATATTTCCCATAGATGCCAATGAGCAAGCATTTAAGAAGGGGGCCCCCAGATCCCGACCCCCTCCATGTGAATCGTACCCCCACTCATTCACCAAAATAGAATAAAAAAGTAAAAACCACAGGAAACAGTTCTTGACAAGTCCTACCCGCCATATGCCCGATCTTCAGCTTTGATAGTTCTTTTATAGGCAAAGGGTGGGGCCACCCGACTATGTCACCCGGTGGCACCGCCCCCATCTGACGCCACGAGTGACATCAGAAGGGAGCAAAATCATAGCCCAGGGTTGTCGGAAACAGGCCCATGTCCCTAAAATAACCCACCCACCCATGTTAACCGGTTGCCGACCGCCGCACGACTATATACTGCGGCGGTCAGCCCCGGCCAGGCAGAGTGACGTATCGGTACGTCACTCGCCTGTCACTGACTTGCGAGCCTATCGCGGGCGGGCGCGTGCCCGCCGAGGCGCGCGCCCGCCGCGGCTCGTTCACAGACAAGTCAGTGCGTGTGACCGGCGGACTCAATGTCCGCCAGTCACACTGCGATCGCTCCTGTGAAGGGAGAAAGACAGAGCGGCTTGTGTAAACAAGCTGCCTGTCAGTTCTCCCTGTGTAAAAGTGAAGATCTGTCCGTTCTACTATGTAGAACGGTTGATCTTTGCTTTTACACCAATAGGAATGTCCCTGCACAGTTAGAATCACGCCCCTAGGATACACTTAACCCCTCCCTGTCCAATAAAGTTAACCCCTTCCCTGCCAGTGTCATTTTTGCAGTAACAGTGCATATGTATAGCACTGATTACTGCAGTAATGTCACTGGTACCCCCAAAAGTGTCAAAAATGTCAGTCAAGGGTCCGATCTGTCCGCCGCAATGTCGCAGTACCGAAAAAAAAATCGCACATCGCCGCCATTACGCGTTAAAAAAAACCCACCAAAAATGACAAAAATCTTTCCCTTTGTTAGTAAACGCGATAACTTTTGCGCAAACCAATCAAAATACGCTTTTTGCTAATTTTTTTACCAAACATAGGTAGCGTAAAACAAATTGGCCGAAAAATGTTAAAAAATTTTGATTTTTACTTTTTTTTTGGGGGAATTTCATATAAAAAAATGTGAAAAATATTGTTATTTTTGCAAAATTTACGCTCTTTTTTTGTTTATAGCGCGTGATCAAAAAATCGCACAGGTGATCAAATACCACCAAAAGAAAGCTCTGTTTGTGGGAAAAAAAAGGACGTCAAATTCGTTTAGGTACAGCGTCGCACGACCGCGCAATTGTCCGTTAAAGTCACGCAGTAAAAAATCGCAAAAAAACCCCTGGTCCTTTAGCAGCCAAATCCTCCGGGGCTTAAGTGGTTAAGGGCATGTGGCCTGGTATGGTTCAAGAGGCGGGTGAGCTCACTGGTCCCCCCCCTCCTGAACCAAAATAAAATAAAAAAGAAAAAAGGCATGGGGTCCCTCCCAAAATCCATACCAGACCCTAATCCGAGCATGCAGTCTGGCAGGTCCCCCCCTCCTGGACCTGCCAGACTGCATGCTCGGATTAAGGTCTGGTATGGATTTTGGGAGGGACCCCACGCCGTTTTTTTTTTTTTTTTTTTTTTGGCTGGGGGGGGGGCCTACCTGTTTTTTTTTTTTTTTTTCATTTTTTTTTTTTCATTTTTTTTTTTTATCTGTATTGCCAGGAGCCGTCAATACATTATAGCCGCGAGCAAGTTAAATTAAATTTTTCCTTTAGAAATATCAGTATTACTGCAGCAGGCTCCATACATCGTACAGATGCACCACTTTACAGGCACAGTAGGGGAACCCCCCAGGCACGATATTTAAAGGAATTTTTTGTTTTTATTGTTTCACTTTAAGCATCTTTAAAATCACTGCTCCTTTAAAAATGATTGTTTAAAAAATAGTTTTTGCATTGATACATGTCCCCCCAGGGCACTACCCGGGTCCCCATACATTTTTTTATGGCAATAACTTGCATATAAGCCTTTAAAATTAGGAATTTAGATTTTTCATGTTCATGTCCCAAAGACTTTAATAGAGTTTGCATGTTCGCTAGAACTTTTTCCCTTTTCGATATGTTCTTGTGCGAACCGAACAGGGAGGTGTTTGGCCCATCCCTAATAGTTAGACAGCACTGGGTACACACACCAAAATACCGAAAATATTTCTTGACTTGTACCATGGAATGGACTATCATCTTTGGCCATGAAAGATTAATAGATTAAAAAGAAAGGGGTGCTTTTATAGCCCCCCTTTCTTTATGGGATGGTGGCAGGGGAGTAGTAACATGTCAGCTATAGATGTTGTACAGAATGCTGAACTTTTGACCCAGGTCAGGTCAGGGTCTTTTGTCTTTCCCGCTATCTGGACAGTATCCAGGGGAATTTCAGCTGGAGTTCAGCTTTCCCGCCCGTTTAGTGGCTGTCTCTGGGCAGATTTGAGAGGGGAGCTGCTTTCCCGCTCAGGTATCCCAGGCTCACACAGCTGTTCCAGCTCAAACTGGTTCCCAAAGGGGGCTATTTAAGAGGCGGCCGCGGGGCTCCGGGTCACTTCACCCTGTCAGGATTGACAAAGGCGTTCCCCTCCCTCCCACCCCTTTTGTCGCGGCTCATAGTTATTATTATTGGCTATGTACTGTCGCCCAAGTTTGATATACTTGGGTGGATTTTCTGTTTCTCTGCAGTAAAGTAGGTACTGTTGGATAATGTTGGTGAAAAGTTATAAGTGATGTTTGGCAACCTGAGCCGTCTGGCTAGGTTGTTTGATGTAAATCTATTTTGTAAGTGTAAATACAGTTGAAAGTATTTATTGTATGTTAAAGCTAATAATAAAACAAGCCGCGGCCTTTTTATGTCCAAACCAACATTGTGTGGTCTATTTTTTAAAAAATATAAATATTTATAGTTATAATTTATAGAGCTTATGCTGAACTGTAGAGTGGTTATTATTTATTTATTTATTTAGGCAAATTGGTTTTATCTTATTAAAGAATGGAACATCCTGCCTACCATTCCCATGAAGACTCCAATCAGCCATTCACTAAATATGAAGTTTTTGAGATGATCAGCTGGGTTAAAACAAAACCATCATTATGTGCTGTAGACAATCTGACAGCCCTTCTCCCCCAACAGAGGCAAATGTGCCTACCCTTGCTTATGTTCTATTTAAATCTTTAAAGAGCAGGTAAGTAGGTTCACCTCTCAAACACAGTACCTTACCAATACTGTATATCCAGAGGCCTCATTTATATGGACAGAGGGGAAAAGTGTCTGGTGTGCCCGTAGTTTTAAAAAGACCTTTTCTTTTTAAGCAATTTGGGAAATGGAAAAGCTTGCTGTTACCTGGCTGTTATGGTCAATAGCCGCAACTTTTTTTGCGCTGCATTTTATAGGTCACTTACTTAAAGAAACTAAGAAATGAAAGGAAAACAAAAAAAAAAAAAGCCATGGGTTGTCAAGCCTGCAGATAATCAAAGATACGCTCAAAAAGGTTCCTAACCTCAAATCAAAACCATGCCATTGTGTCCAAAACATTTTCACACAGTACAAGATGTTAAATATAATGAGAAGGTATTGTGGGAGGTAAAGGAAGCTTTGTGCCCCTGACAGAGACTTCTCTTCATTCACTCCCCTCTGAAATCAGTCAGTTATGTGGCAGATCACACTGCTGTTCTGAAACTTATGACATTCCTAGTCGATTCATGTGTGTACTTTTATTTCTCTAGTTTTATTAGATTGAACACAATACCCCCTGGATGTTTCTGAACTTTTTCTCCTAGTCAGAGTAGCAAAAGTTGCGTGAGAAATATCATGTCTTCACTTAGAAGTGTCTGCGTGATATTTTCTAGATAACATGCATGCTAAGCCTTTTATTGAGCAGACAAACCTCAAGTTACCTCTGTGTAGTTCCTAATAAAATGTATGGTAGTACCTATACAGTATATACTATATTGTGACAGAAATTGTTATTGATATCTTGACATTTGCAGCTTTTTTGTATACCAACTGAACCAAAACAAAAACCGAGCAACTCTCAAGCTGAACTCCAGGCATACAGATACAGCTAAACACACATATGAACTACAGTATATATATATATATATATATATATATATATATATATATATACATACACAGTATATCACAAAAGTGAGTATGCCCCTCACATTTTGTAAATATTTCATTATATTTTTTTTTTATGTGACAACACTGAAGAAATGACAATTTACTACAATGTAAAGTAGTGAGTGTACAGCTTGTATAACAGTGTAAATTTGCTGTTTAATCAAAATAACTCAACACACAGCCATTAATGTCTAAACCTCTGGCAACAAAAGTGAGTACACCCCTAAGTGAAAATGTCCAAATTGAGCCCAAAGTGTCAATATTTTATGTGGCCACCAATTTTTTCCAGCACTGCCTTAACCCTCTTGGGCATGGAGTTCACCAGAGCTTCACAGGTTGTCACTGGAGTCCTCTTCCACTCTTCCATGATGACATCACAGAGCTGGTGGATGTTAGAGACCTTGCGCTCCTCCACCTTCTATTTGAGGATGCCCCACAGATGCTCAATAGAGTTTAGGTCTGAAAACAGGCTTGGCTAGTCCAACACCTTTAGCAAGGCAGTGGTCATCTTGGAGGTGTGTTTGGGGTTGTTATCATGTTGGAATACTGCCCTGCGGCCCAGTCTCCAAAGGGAGGGGATCTTGCTCTGCTTCAGTATGTCACAGTAAATGTTGGCATTCATGGTTCCCTTAATGAACTGTAGCTCCCCAGTGCCAGCAGCACTCATGCAGCCCAAGACCATGACACTCCCACTACCATGCTTGACTGAAGGCAAGACACACTTGTCTTTGTACTTCTCACCTGGTTGTTGCCACACACGCCTGACACTATCTGAACCAAATACATTTATCTTGGTCTCATCAGACCACAGGACATGGTTCCAGTAATCCATGTCCTTAGTCTGCTTGTCTTCAGCAAACTATTTACAGGCTTTCTTGTGCATCATGTTTAGAAGAGGCTTCCTTCTGGGACGACAGCTATGCAGACCAATTTGATGCAGTGTATGGCGTATGGTCTGAGTACCTACAGGCTGACCCCCCATCCCTTCAACCTCAGCAGCAATGCTGGCAGCATTCCAATGTCAATTTTCCAACGACAACCTCTGGATATGACGCTGAGCATGTGCACTCAACTACTTTGGTCGACCATGGCAAGGCCTGTTCTGAAACCTGTCCTGTTAAACTGCTGTATGGTCTTGGCCACCCTGCTCCAGCTCAGTTTCAGGTTCTTGGAAACCTCCTTATAGCCTAGGCCATCTTTATGTAGAGCAACAGTTCTTTTTTTCAGATCCTCAGAGAGTTTTTTTGCCATGAGGTGCCATGTTGAACTACCAGTGACCAGGATGAGAGAGTGAGAGTGATAAAGTCAAATTTAACACACCTGCTCCCCATTCACACCTGAGACTTTGTAACACTAACGAGTCATTATTCACATATTCAGATATATTTATCTGCTGCAATTTAATATCACTATGGGGTTTGATTACTAAAGGCAAATCCACTGTGTACTACAAGTGCATTGCAAGTGCACATGGGAGTGCAGTCACAGTAGATCAGAGGGGGACATGCCAGGAAAATGAAAAAACAGCATTTTTTCTTGCACATGATTGGATGATAGAAATCAGCAGAGCTTCCTCTCATTTTAGATCTTCCCCTCAGATCTACAGTGACTGCACTTGCAGTGTAATTCCAGTGCCCAGTGATCTGCCTTTAGTAAACAAACCCCATTGTCTTGTCTCTGCCCAGTAACTGGAAAGTGAAAGCAGAAACAGCATACTGGTGAGCTTCTCTCTCTCTGCCACATTGCTGTTTCCTCCAATCAGCATGCTCCTTAAACTGAAGCACAACTGGTTGGCTCCTTGTGCAGTTTTTCCCTCCCCCTGTCCAGATTCTATTATAAAAGTAATTTAAGAGGCTGAAACAAAGTCAAACTCAATTAATTACACTGCTTTTATTTAGAAAAAAATAATTTTAGTGATGTATTTATAGATACAGAGCTGCATTCATTTGTGTAATTTACATCTTTCTGTATATAATCTAAAGGAAAAGCTGAACACAGCTGCCAACTTTAATCAGCCAACAATCTTCAGCACAGAGTCCTGCCCCCCCGGGACTATGGCTCTAACATATTTCACCTGATGGGCTTAATCATAGATTACGTCTGACTAGAGATACATCTGACTGGAGTTCAGCTTTAAATTTCTTTATTAAAATGGCCCTAAACCTTTACATTTACCCAGTGAAGTGACTAGAACAAATCCTCCTAAATAAATTGTACCTGTTTATCTGCAGCTCTCTCTTCTGATAACACACAGAGGATTTTTCACAGCAGAGGGAGGGAAAATGACGCCATGAACACTGAAGAGCTAGAACACAGAGTTTCTGTAATATGATAGTTGAGTGGAGGGAAGGGATGTACCCCCTCTCCACACAGTGCAGATGAAACATGCACAGCTAAGGCAATCAATCACAGGCTGCGTGCAGGAGGGTTATTTTCCTGTTCTCCTCTATCTCCTAACCACTTCAGCTCCAGAAGGTTTTACCCCTTTAATGATTAGGCCATTTTTTGCGATACGGCACTGTGTTATTTTAACTGACAGTTGCATGGTCATGCAATGCTGCACCCAAAAAAAATTGATGTGCTTTTTTTCTCACAAATAGAGATTTCAATTGGTGGTATTTAATCACCTCTGTGGTTTTTATTTTTTGTGCTATTAACAAAAAAAGAGCAACAATTTAAAAGAAAAAAAAAACAATATATTTTACTTTCTGCTATAAAACACATCCAGTAAACAAATGTAAACACTCAAATTTCTTCAACAATTTAGGCCAATATGAATTCTGCTTCATATTTTTGGTAAAAAAAAAAAATCCCAATAAGCGTATATTATAGTGTCTACAAACTATGGGTTATGTTTATGGACTTTTTTATTTATTTGTTTTTACTAGTAATGGCTGAGAGACTGCGACATTGTGGGGGACAAATTGGACACATAACTGACACTTTTGACACTTTTTTGGGGACCAGTGACACTAATACAGTGAACAGTGCTAAAAAAATGTATTGTCCCTGTACTAATGACCTTGGCAGGGAAGGGATTAACATCAGGGGCGATCAAAGGGTTAACTGTGCCCCTTGGGGATGCTTGCTAACTGTGTGAGGGATGCTTTGACTGGGGGAAGGCAGAGATCCGTTTTCCTGTTTAGCAGGAACACAAGATCTCTATTTTTACCCCCCCTGACAGAACGGCGATCTGCCTTGTTTACATAGGCAGACCGCCGTTCTGCCTCTCTCATTAGAGATCAGTGGGTCCAGGCAGACATCGCATCCACCAGACCCTCTGATTTGCTCCTGATGTGTCCAATTACAGTGGGAGTGGGTCACTGGCAGCATGCACCTCAGACCAGGAAGAAGAAGCGACGTACAGGTACGTCTGTTTGCGCAGGCGGGCCAAAGTAAATGTGCAGTGGGTGGTCCGGAAGCGGTTAAAGTCTGGAAAACCTTTCAGCAGTGAGTCATACCGATAGCAGAGGAACTAGAGAGAAGAGAGAAATAATACTCAGTGCTTTGTATTATGTACTGTAAACACTATACAAAGATGTGCTTTGTTCTATAGGCCGACCTTTCAGTATCCATCAAGATTACCAGGTCATTGTGATCATATGTGACTTTAACCACCTTTTCAGATCACCAGCGCTACTCCTTTTTATGCCCCTTATTAAAATAATACATAATGTGTCTCTCTGGTGGTGGGATAAATCAGCCCCTGGTATCTTACATTTACAACAGTGGGATCCCCTGCCAACTTTTCTGAAGTGTTCCTGTCCATTCAAATTTCTTCACCAACTCTTCTGGGAGTTAGAAGCTTGAACTCTCAAATTCAAAAGTACTGCATGTTTATTGTGTTGTAGATATTATAGACATGCTTATATGTGGTGATTTTAGTCTGATATTGGGGTACAGAAGAAACAATGTGAACTACACCACATAGGGTGTTTCACTCTCTCCACTGCTAGGGTTACACCAAACACTTTAATTTCTTAAATAAATAAGGTTATTTATATAACCTTATAGAGTTTAAAAAAACTCTATAAGGTTATATAAATATAATATATATATATTATATTATTATATTGTTATAATTATAAAATTATTTCTGGGAGTGTTTATTTCCTTTGCCTGCCTCTTCCCACATCACTCAGTGGTTCCTCCTGCCAACCCCTACATCACTAGTACTAATGGCCCAGGTGAACCACTGAGCGCAGAGAGGGACCAGGAGATCATCTTGTCTTGAAGTGTCCATTTAAGTAGAAACTTCAGTTAGTATTTTCTCTAAAATGGAGCAGTGTTCAGTGTCATGGACAACAGGAGAGGTATATATTAATTTTCTTTTTTTCAGGCACAACTCTTATTGGGACTTTGAGGCGAGGAGGTCATTTTAAATTTGATCTGGCATGGAAATTTCAAGTAGCCTAATTCCTGATCCATTACTCTGTTGCAAATATATATATATATATATATATATATATATATATATATATATATATATATACTTGCCTCACAACCTGGTTCATAGCACACTTATATGGGCCATGGTTACATTACTTGATCTTCTTGTGGGATCCCAGAAAAGAAGAATTCTTAAATTTCAAAAGATCCCAAAGAAAGCTCAGTAATATTGAAAGTTTATAATTGTTTTTCTCCTAATGTTTCAATTGTTAAAATGTCCTTAAAATGCATTTTTGTTTTGGGGTGGTGGGGGGGGGGGTCTAGCAATTAGGCAGAATTTGTATTTTCCTACAAGGCCAGCTTTAAGTAGGCCAAGTCAGGTTTTTATTCCTGTTATAGAGATTGACTCTCTCCCGTTGTCAGTGTTAGCACTGTCACCAGGACTAAAAGGGAGGGAACAGCAATAAAGGGAAAATACTCGAAAGGAGACACTTTTCCTATGTTTAATAGGATAGCAGAGAACAGGGTGTAAGACAGGTACATTTTAATGAAGAATGATGACATTGTACTCACAAAGAGATCATCTTGCAGCCCTCTGTGGTCAGTGATGGGGCTATGAGTGTAAAGCCTCACTTACACGTAGTAGGGTAACTCTGGCAAAGGTCATGCCATAGTTACCTTGTTACCTGGATATGAGACTCATTTTAAGTCGCTGTTCTCTCCCCACTCACTTTTTTTTGTAGAATCCTCAGGACTTCCGGACAAGATAACTTCAGTGTATAAATCAAAATTCATAAAATATATTTGCTTATATGCTTTTCAAAGTTTCCTTTTTGTTAAGTATGCATTTTTGCAAGTATCTTAGTTAAATTGAATGTCTCCATGATATTTTATTGCAGGATATTTTGATATGGGGCATGAGAATGCTAATAATTTAAATGCTAGCCTTTTTTTAAA
Organism: Pelophylax lessonae; assembly: GCF_965119305.1. NCBI lineage: Eukaryota > Metazoa > Chordata > Amphibia > Anura > Ranidae > Pelophylax > Pelophylax lessonae. Next base: position 674,603,732 of record NC_138768.1, on the reverse strand, counting down.
ACTGGGTGACATTTTTCTTTTCTGTTACAAACTTAGAATGAGGGCCCATAGAAAAGGTTACCACTCATATTTACCAAAACTTGGACTTTCCAATATGTTTGCTAAATCTTACTTGATTAGGAAGTTTTTGACCTGCTAAGGTTTTTTATTTTCTGTTTTCCTACTGGCACGTGTTCACCTCATGTCTTGTCCTGGTGACCAACCTGATGAGATCAAAAATAGCAATAAAACCTTACAGATGTTCCCTCTTCCCCACTATACTTTAAAGAAAAAGATGTTTTTTTTTGCCCTTTTCTGTGCGCTTGGTAAAGAGATTTTGCTCACATTTTGTCTTGGTGACCACTAAAGAAATGAAGAAAAATCTATCCAAAGGCAACAGAAACAAAAACAGGATGGATATTTAATTCCTCTCCCAGTTTGTCTAAAAAAATAAATAAATACAATTCTTGTATATTCTACAACATAAAAAGATAAATAAATGACATTGTCAAACACCATTGACCAAATAAATTGAAAATTAAGCCCTAGATATTGAAGTATGAGTTCATTATCATTTCTAAATGTTATTTTCTTTTCTCTAAAGTAAAATCTACAACCTAAGACCCATGTTACAGTAATGTTTTGTAGCAGAGATCTGGAGCAGCAACTTAATTGCTACTGTACCAGGATATAATACAGGTCTTTGCAGCTACAAACCACTGGTATGACCATCAGCATCTGCACTAGATAACATGATTAGCTAAGGAAGCTGGGGATTTTGTGGATAGCTGTAACACTACTGAAAGTGAATTTCTTGGTGAATGAATACAAATTGTTAGAATCATGACATATCCCTTACATTCCCCTTAATACATTTTTGAAGCAGCAAGAACACTTCAGCGAGAGGTTTTGCAGCTGCTCATATGACATAGCCCTGACCATGCTCCAGCAGCTACAAAGACCGTCATTAGGTTTGATATATTTTGTTTTTAGCATTTCCCTCCTCCTTCTGTGTTACTAAACGAATATAAAAAAAAAGAAAATGGATTAAAAAAAAAAAAAAAAACTGGGTCATATGACACACACGTAGGTATTGTTCATGATATGCATACAATTTGCAGAGTTAAATGTTTTTTTTTTTCCTTTTTGCCAGCCTTTGCTACATATAGAAACTTGCAGATATCAGACAAGTCACCTTGAAAAGTTATTAAATTGCAAACGTGAAATACCCAGGACAAAACACAGATATACAGTACTTTGCATATCTTAGCACAAATCCAATAAGGTGTTACTAGCTCTAAATTAGTGGAGCATTTTGCCTAGAATAATCTTAACATATTTAGACAAGTGTGCCTGATAAAATGATGCATTATAATGCACGTACTAAAACTCACCAGTTTAAAGCACTGATAACTGAGGGAGGTCACATGCTTCCCCATACCTGAATAGCCCATTCTTATAGAAAAATGGCGCAAATAGGCACAAGAATGGGCGGATGGGTGAGTTTACATTTCTGGGGCTGAGCTTAAAACAGTTCTTTTAACAGATTGATAGCTAAATAGATGGAGACATTCTATGCAGTACAAACATTCTTTTTTTACAAAAACTACCTCATTCTACCTGATTCTTAACATGTAACCTTAAGAAGGTAGATTTTTTTAGTATGTATGGCACTAAAATTCATATATTAAATTTATTAATAGTGCACATGCCAACTTTACAACATCACATTTATATTTTAAACAAAAAAAGTATACTTTTACCATAATCATGTGACCTAAATCCTAATCAAAGATCCCATGGTCTGTGGCTAACAGACACATCATTGGTATTTCAAGTTTTCAGAGTTTGCAGACAGAAAGTATTTTCAGTCAGAAAGATCCTGTCATCTAAACAAGCCTTTTTCAACCAGGGTGCCCAGGCTGAGGTTTTTTCAGGGGTGTCTTGGCAAATGCCTAAAAATTGCCCAAAAATGTATACAAGCCAGCAGGTGAACCAGGCCTGCCTTTTATTTACACAAAGCCCAGGTTATAACGGTGCACCATTTCAACCTTTCAGCCACCGGCATCCTAAAAACCAGTGATGCCATCATTGGCAATAAGAAGGGTGTTGGTCCTCTGCACAGCATCCTTATTTGACCTTCCCCTGCCCCTCTCTATCTGGAATGGGGTCATATTAGCTGAGTATTGGAGCGAAACTGGGGGAGAGGAGAAACACTGGAATGGTAGTTAGTACTAGCGCTTAAAAGTGTATTTGCTTTGGAAGAATAAATCACCTCTAATGTTGGGTGCCCTTTGTGTTTCGATGCTGCAGCATTATGTAAAGCCATTAGAATAGCTTTTTACATTTTAGAATGGGGTGCCTTGAGAATGTCCATAACTTTAAAGAGGACCTTGAGATTGTCCATAATTTTAAAGAGTGCCTTGACTGAAAACAGGTTGAGAAACACTGCTCTAGATAGGCAGTGGTATGAAAAGATCAACATGTGCAGCACTGTTAAGTAGGAAACAGAGCTTATAGCTGTAACACCAACTATGCTTATTTAATGTACATGTACAATCACTAACACTGGCCTTCAGGTTACATGGTGTCTCAGGACCTCCACCAGACTTTGGGCACTACCAGGGGTAGATTCCTGGCTGGTGCTTTGAGCGGTCACAGTAGCAGTGCAGACATGACATTGGAGGACATAAGACTGACACTTGCTGCTACAGGAATTCCCACAACAAACAAAATGACAAATGTTCCTACTATTACAGTAACTACACAGGGGTGAGTACAGGCATACATTCTCACACAGTTAAAATGTGCCATGACCTAGGGCTGCAGGACAGCTAGAGGTAGCACATCATACCCACACTCCAGATTGCTGACTGCCGGTAGGTTATTCCTGTGAATAATAAAAGGCTCAATTTTACTTCTCTGCCAGGTTATACTTGTCCTTGCAGTCTGTCAAGTTATGCTTGTGGAATAGAGATCTGCACGACCGAAAAATGTGTTTCTTTCATTTCGGTTTCATTAGTTAGGTAGATCATTTCGTTTCGTCATATTCGTTAAGTTAGAATGATTTGTTTTTGAGATTCAATACTATTGTGATTCAGAGATTTGGATACCTCTGAACTTTCCGAATCACACAAATTTTATACAACTTTTTATTTGAAACAAAACAAATCGCACGTCTGTTGTGGAATCGTGTACTGTATTCTTATGTACTTTTGGTCCACAACCTAAAACTGAACTGCCAGTAGAATAAGGGGACAATTTTCTTTCTAGACATTAATACTAAGTGTAATGATGCATAGGCAGGATGTCTCCTTGAGGCTAGATACTTCCATCCTCAGTGTATCTTTTATGGTTATGCTTTTGTTAGTGTAGCTAGCCATTGAGATGGGTGGGAGGGATCAGCACAAGACAAATGGCATGGAAAGTTAGGACATACATGTGCAGTACTTCCTGCCCTGTTTGGGCAATTGACTGATTACGCATGCTAGGAAGAGTAGCTACAGAGATCGGTCCCACATGCCAGTAGAAGCTGACCAGTCACCATTTCCATACAGAATATTAAGATAGCATAAAGCTGGTTTTAGCTTAACAAGTTGACATTAATTACAGGTTTGTCTCATGTGTGTTGCCCTTCCATGTATTCTTTGCTATGAAGGTCAGTTTGTTATAGGTTGGGGCAGAGGCCATTTTCTTTGTTGTTAATTTATACTGGTGATTGGACATACTGGATGCCTTTGCTGTTGTACCATTGGCTGGGCATCCATTATGCTCCCAAGTACCTTTAGGAATGTTGGGCCACCTCCAGCCTCACCTGCCCCCTATCTATCCATTAGCTTGCATGTGCTTCCACTGTGGAGACGCTCATAAATTTACAAGAGTTAGGACTGCAGGTAATACAGGGTGCTGTGGAGTGGCCCTGCAGGTTACACATGTGTTTGCAAATGTGATCTAACTAAACCCCTGTTTTGATGCAAACTGTTAGACAGGTTAATTTGGTTGGTAAGCAAACTGGTTAGCAAATTGAACTGGGAATTTTTATCTTTGTTTGTCTAATTAATTACAGGTTACAAACATCATTCCTGATGCTCCAGCTTTTGGGCTATCTGTGCTTCCTTATTTTAGATGCATGCAAAGAGTTCAGCTTCCAAGTAGAAGCAAAACTCACAGGATTTAAGATAATGAAGTGAATTTTTTTAAAGGGGATAGAAAGTTCATATTTGTCTCACAAAAAAAATTCACATATTCTTTATCAGCTGTCATGGATATATTTTATTTTATATATATATATATATATATATATATATATATATATATATATATATATATATATTTTTTTTTTTTCTTCCGATAAATGAAAAACTCCAACAAATCAATGACAATTTAAAGAGGAACTTCACCCAGGTTCTAAAAAAGTGAGAATTTTAAAAACACTAGTCCAGGAAGTCCAGTGCTGTGGGGTACATTTTCCTAGGACAGCACTAGTCTTGTGCTGTCCTTAGTTGTTCCTAGGACCCAAAGTCTTCATCACCACCTTTAGATGCCATCTTGGTTTCAGATGACAGGTGTGACTTCTTGATCAGTCACAGCCGCCACCCCTCTGTGCATGTGGGAGATGTGCCAAGTGGAAAAGTATGTCCTGATGCCTGCTATGATTCCAAGAGGCTACAGATGGGGAGGGGGTTATTAGCAGATCCAGTGCAGCGTCATACTCGTCTAGTAGAGAAGTGAGAGCAAGTATCTTCTGGAAAGGCACTTGCTACCCCCCCCCCCAATAAAAAAACAAAAACAAAAAAAAAACAAGTCTGAATGTGCAAAAGAAAGAGGGGAGAGCCCTGAAAAAAGATGAATAACGATTCTTTATAAGTATCTGATGTCTCACACCTGTATATGTGAGGTCAATCTAAATGTATTATTTGCTTTAGTGGATTCATTTTTTTAAATAATTATTAAATACAAATCACACAAGGCAGTTCTTGTGTACCCTTTTAATTGTATCTTGCTATTGTGTATCATTTTATAGAATATGATTTTTTTTGCATTTATTGTTGTTTTTCAAGCCCACGTGAAACAGAACATTGCTATTTTAAAATCATTACTGTTGTATTCAACATGTGGGTTTCATTAATATAGCTAATAAGAATTATCCATCATTGTCAAAAGCTATTCATAACATCTACAGTATAAGAATACTTCATAGAAAATATCTTCTGGTTTTGCCAGAACAGTATATTGGAGTCAGTAAGAGCTTTACACCAGATGTTCTTACCATAACAAGCTTCATAGAGTTCTATTATCCTTCTTTTTTACTTTTGTGCTGATACTAAATAGATATTCCCTAGATATAATGTGCCAGTTCCCTGTAGTAACATGTAAAGAGACCAAGTTATTTGCATCACATGATGTTCTTGCTTATTGTCACTAAGCAAGGCATAAACATATACACAGTTTGATGCACTGAACTTTATCAATATTGGCTCTGAACACCAAAAGGGCCCTATTTATACAGACTTAAAGTGGTAGTAAACTCAGTTTTACCACTTGTACCTACAGGCAAGCCTATAACCAGGCTTATCTGTAGATACTGTGAATATCTTCTAAACCTTCACTGTTTAGGAGCTATATACATTGCATGCAACCAGTTACGTCACTGGTGCATACACTCTGAAGGTCCAGCATATCGTACCGGACCTTCAGAGCCATGCTGTAAACGACAGGAGTGACGTTATCACGCTCCCAGCCACTCATGTATCCGAGGGCCACAAACCCGTAAGGAAGATCAAGTGAAGATGGAAGCCCTGTCAGTGGTGTCAGTGTGTCTCTGGAGGGGTTTGTTTTAAGGTAAGTCTCTCACAGTGCGTACTAGTGTATTATGACATTGACCTGCAGGGGAAGTTTGTTTTGTTTTTTTTTAACTGCGGTTTACTACCGCTTTAAGATGGAGAGATTAAATCCTTTGCAAAAGTAGAAATCCTTTTTACAACCATTTCGATTTCATGTTTTAAAGTCCAACTCCTGGTATTTTTTTTTTTTTTTTTAATATTCCCCAGCAGTGATGAAAAAAAAAATCAGTTCTGACTTATATTCTATCCAGGGCTTGTCCTGCAGTAATTAGGTTGGTGACTAGATGCTCCCAGTTGTTCAGGTTGAATGCCTCCCAGGGTAATTCAATCCAAAAGACTTAGAATATACTATGGGTGTATGGCTGTCATAGACCCACCAACTATGGGATTGTCACCAAAGACCCTTTCTCTCACTGTGTAATGATGCACAGAGGGACATAGGTGTCATTATGCCAATAGCACTTTCTGCATCATTTAGGGCCATTCACCACCTGGAGAAGATCAGAAAAAGAAGAGGACCGTCTCTTAAGGTAAATAGTATAAAAACTTCAGAAAATGATAAGCATATGCCCAATTCTGGTATAACCTCTACCACTCCCCCAGCGCTATCCTCTGCTCCTCTATGGCCATGAAAGCACCGGGGAGAAGGGAAGTAAAAGGGAGCCCAGTGTTGGGCTTCAATCTTTGCCAAAGTAAAGCAATAAATCTGCTCACTATTGGCAAGGGCTTCTCCTATGTTTTCAAGTTTTTAGAAGTAGCCCCAGTGTTTGTTTTGACTTGGATTTTTAAGAAGGCATTTCTGGCATCTTTTGGTCCATGTGGATTTATAGCTAAAATCTTTGTCACTTGTATGAACAAAAAATGAACTTTCAGTGCTAGGCTGCTTTAAATTTCACTAGGCTTGTGTAAAACATTAATCATAGTGGCAATAAAAAAGCTAATAAAAGCAGCCTTATCGCTGTAAGTGTAGGCATGCCTTTCTATGATGTATGAGGTGACATGTAATATGTAAAATAATGACGATGTATTGTGAAGTGTATGAATGCTTCACAGAACTCTTCATTCACAGAATACTTGGTGTTCTTTTAAGTGGGGTGGATACACAACACTAGTACTTCTGTGCATGAGAGTTGAAGCTCTACAGATCCACAGCAGGCCTGAAGTACATTGGAAGCTGTACTATCTGGCGTTAGGGAAAGTAATTATTTTAGAGTATGGAGAAGTGATCCAGCCATAGAATTCATCTCAAGAGAGGTAACATTTTAATACACATTGAAAATGGAAAAAAAAAAACCTTGTGCCTGGAGTTCTGCTTTAAAGTAACTGTGAACCACTCCAAATTAATCCTGTAAAATATTACATGAAAAGTCATTCTAGAGTGGGGAAACAGGAGATTCAACTGACAACATTGTAAATGTCCAATGTTACTAAATGAACAGTGATGCAAATTCAAAAATATAATTAGTTATTATATGATTATTAGTGATCGACTTATAGGCTACAGTTTCCCAATTCTATCCCCATTCATAGAATTATTACAGTATTTTTTCTAATTGTTTTTTTTTTTTTTAATTCAGTTAAAAAATATTTTATCTAAATATCAGAGATTGCTATTAATTTTGGTATAAGCTGATAGCATCTTACCATGTCATATGCCATCTAAAATCATACATTTCATCAATGTAACACCTTGGGGGAGATTTATTAAAAGTGGTGCACACAGAATCTGGTGTAGCTGTGCATAGTAACCAATCAGCATCCAACTTCAGCTTGTTCAAATACGTTTTGGATAATAAAACCTAGACGCTGGCTGGTTACTATACACAGCTGCACCAGATCCTATGTACACCACTTTTAGTAACCCCCCCCCCCCTCCCTTTGTGTCCCAAGCAAAATATTGTCCAGGAGTGAAACAGTGGACTTCATAATTAATTTATCTTCATACATTTACCTTTACAGCAAAGGACAATGTTCTGGTTCTCACCCAAGCACGCCTCCATCCCAAAATACATATAGACAAAGAGAAATTGGCCCACGGGACTTTGTATGAGGTGGGTGCTAGTGGCTGGAAATCAATAGAATGCACAATGGATGTAAAGTTTGCCTACATGTGATGTAACACTTTTTATGTTGTATACTCTTATACTTTAGCATTGAGCTATGTCATGTGCTATTTGAGTACATGTTATTACTTGTATTTATATTATGCAATAAAATTATACATTGTTCTTTACATCCATTGTGCATTCTATTGATTTCCAGCCACTAGCACCCACCTCATACAAAGTCCCGTGGGCCAATTTCTCTTTGTCTACATTTACCTTTAGAACCTGGCACAGTAGATTTCTGGCCTGGGGCTTTTGGTTTAAAAAAACAGTCCAAAAATCTGACACTAAAGCTCATGATAATACTTAGTCTTTTATAGCAAGCTTTGTCCATGCAGGGAAAAATAAGGGGAATCACTTTAAAGTTGTTATAAACCCTTACATATACCCAGTGGAGTGTCTGGTTTGGTGATACACAGAAATTAAACAAATTCTCCTACATAAGTTGTACCTGTTTATCTGCAGAATTCTCTTCTATACATCTGTTCAAAGTTCTGAATGTATAGGTTTGTCTGAGAGTTTAGAAAAAAATGGGGGAGAGAGCTGAAATTATACTCTGCAGAGCTCTGTGAGCAAGCATGAAGTTTACAACCAGTTTAAAGGTGGCTACTCATTCTTCCCATACCTTTCCTCCTCTACCACTCCATTTGGCTTCAAAGGAATATAGCTATTAATTATGTTTATGGGGATCATGAAACTCATTCCCTTTCCTAACATGTGACATTGGTCGTGCTTGAGGATTGGCATCTCAGACACTCAGAGCTGTCACATGGGGGATTGAAAGGTAGCCCTAGGCCCTATGTAAGCTCCGAGTTGCAATGTATCCCTTATTTGAAAGCTATATCTAAAGTTTGAATAAGACACAATCTGCCTAAGAGGGAACAACTTTTTTTCTTATCTTTTGATTGAGAAACCAGTGTGCTCTGGGAATCGTTTATTCATTTAATGTTTCCCTTTAGGCTTTATGTACATGGGACGTTTTAAAAAGTCCCTTGAATGCTGGAATTTAAAGGACGTCCGTTGTGTCGCGTTTGCACCCACGTTTAGCGGGCGTTTGCATTTAGAACCGTTTCCATAGGTCAAAAAATCATTCCCCTTTAAAATGTCGCGTTCGGTCGCGTTTTTGCGTTTGAAACGCCGGGAAACACACGTTCGAACGCAAATAATTGCTTTCCAAAAACGTCACTGAACTCAACTGCCTGCAACTGACTGTAAACGACCCTGGGCTTCTGAAAAAAAGCCCAACTGCTCCTAAATGGCCATTTACAAGTTGCAGTGTACATGGACCCTTAAGATTACCCCTAAACATGAAACCTAATAACCAACCTAAAGGCAATCTGTAAAGTAACTTTTCATTGACAGTTCCTCAATGCTGAGAGATTGTTAGCCTATGCTGAAGCTCTCGCCTAGCAGGGAGCATCTGTGTTTGCTGCTGGTTCAGAGACTGCAATGTATGTGGCTAATGATCAGAAACCAATTACCATGTTTTTTGATCATGTGATTACCATGACAGCCAATAAAGGTGATAATGTGGTGGCTGGAAGTTTTTTTTTACAAGTGAACCCCTGCCGCCTGCAGATGTCCCTATCTGTCTCTGTACACTACTTGTGTACAGAGAATGAAGAACGACGTTGAAAATGATCACTGTTTGGAAAAATATACCTATTTCAAAAAGTTTTAAAATACTTCTGTTTAAACTAACTAAAAATGCATCTTTCCATTCTCCATTTTCAGCTTATAATTAAAATGAATGAGCAAGGTTTTAATTAAAACAATGTACCAAACACAAGCCTAACATTAAAAAAAAAAAGATGTAAAAATGATTTAGGCTGGTTAATTAAACACTATTTACCTAATGGATGCATATAGTTTCTGGCAAGTTTGGTCTGGTCATCTAACCTCAGCCCTAACCTCGTACTCTATCATTTTCCTAACTATCCTTTCCTGCAGCAAACATATCATATGCCAAAATAGTGGCAAAATAGATGCTGTGGTCTAACAGTTCTCTGCCTCTCCACTGGTGGTAAAAAGCAATATTCTAGATCAGTTTAATAAAGTGACCTTTTCATTTATTGTGATGTAGTACACCCTTTTAGATTAACAAAAAAATCCCCAACTCAGTAAAGCTTTGGAATCCTTGGAGTTGGTATGATCCAAAATTCTTGAAAAATCCTTTTGACAACTTGTTAAGTCCATGAATTTAGCCTGGGACAAAAAAAGGATTAACAACACAATATAAGAAAGGTTTCCATAACATTTTGGACACTCAGTGCACTGGTGGTATTCGCAGGTGGGTTTGTAAAATATTATTGCTATTGTTTTCAGTTTGCAAAATATTGGAAAATTATAGTGACACTCATAGCATAGCATCAGCATTTGGCATCTTTTAGTTCCACACATTGATAAACAGACATATAGGTGTCTGACATTATTATATAGCCAGAAATTCTTTGTGTATTTTTGTTTAACATAACTCTTTTCTTAACATTGCAAATATGGGGCTGTAAAATTGAAAATAAAATGCCTGAAAAAATCAGGTCAAACCAATAAAAGAAAAAAATAAATAAATAAGAGTATGTAGTTCTGAAATGTGAATGTTTTATTTCCATATAAATCCACTCAGAAATAAATGTTACATGTGACTTTATATTGCACAATTGTGAACCAGTAACATTTAATAATACATTGTGCTATTTTTATAACTATTGTGATGATTTAAAACTCGCTGTTTATTTCAGATTTAATTGCTAGCATATTGACTTTCAGAATGGAAAGGAATGTTAATTACATGTGATGAATTGTTTTGGTGCATGATTTGTAGTAGAATTTTTATTACTACACATATCTAGAAAAACAGCCCTGCTTCTCTGAATTGTTTCTTTGAACGTACAAAGATGTTCACAAAATGTTGAATACAAAAAAAACAACAAAGAGTAGAAGATGTAAGAGAGAACAGATACATTGGACCAGCTGTATGAGCATTTTTGACAATTTGAATAGCGTAATTAATATCATTTTGTCTTTTTTTCTTTTTAAGAAGTTTAAAATGTATGATCCATATACATGGATGTTATAGAAACACATATGAAAACTTCACTTAACTATCTTTACAATGTTCTACTGCCATGTGAATTTCCATTAGCATTCACCCAATTTTCAAACCATAAAGTGTATGTCCAGTCCAAACTTTTTTCTTTTTGGATAGAGTGGGAATTCATAAAGCCCCTGCTGGGTTTTTACTGCTACCTGGGGCTATATAAGAGAGATTTTTCCTTAATTACTGTCAAGGTGACAATGGTTTTACCAAACAAAAAGTGAGATGAAATCTTCTACAGGGTCAGATACAAATACCTTTTTAGTAAAGTAGGGTAAAATTAGAACCCTCGAGATTTTTTACTGCTGTTGTTGCCCCTGTTGAATATTTTCTCTCACTTCCTGCACGGTAAAACCTTTGCTATAAGGACGATTTTAGAAAGAAGTTGCTTAGTCTGCTAGTATGTGAGTAAAAATTGAGATGGTCCATTCTTGGGAGATACATACTAAACGTGTCAAGATAAGATTCCAACATTCCTGTGCTTTGCCGTTTGAGATATAGGTAGACCCCTGGTTATTGGATTGACCTACTCCCAAGACTATTGGATGAAGGGAGTTTTATGGCTATCTTTTTTTTCTTCCATATAGTGTGTTACATATTCTAACTTTGGTCCAGTTGTCTATATAAGAATACCTTCCCATTGTGTGAACCCTTTGTTGATTTAATTGGTTCCATGATGTGACCCCTTGTTATTACATTTTATAGGAGATTTATCGATTCATTTTAAATAAAGGATACTGTGACATTATGATTTAAGTTTGTATGATATGTATGTACTTTTGGGATCCTGAAGAAGCTCCTTAAATGCGAGTAAAATGCGTAGCTCCATCAGCAGATCATATGATCCACATTTAGGTCATGTGACCTGTTATATACATGCATTGTCACACTTGATTATGACTGTATCTTTTTTAATATGGATTGTATGTAATATTTATTAACATGAATTATTCTTTTACAATTTATGTATATATGTGTTCATTGATTTGGAGGCACATTTAAATCCTCATTAACTAGGTTTAGTAGATATAGTCCCTATTGTCTCCTTTTCCCTTTACCTCTACTAGTCCACTACCACACCTGGTTACAATACTATTTATTCACAAAAATTAAGACTGATTTAGTAAAGGATTTAGGAATAGATGGTATTAATATTCACATTAATTATCCAATCATGTGAAAAGCAAATCCCTATCCACTTTGAATACCCAAAAATGTGCAGATGAAATTAGTAAACAAGAATTTGCTTTTCACATGATTGAATACGTGAATATTTAAGTGTTTATTAAGTGAAAAATATTTAAACAGTTTATTGAGTAAAGATTCTCCATACACATTGCAATTCACACAATGCACCAAACTAAAATTTGTCTCAACTAAATATTTGCATTTATAGTATGTGATGGGCAATACAAGTTTGACATTCTATAAAAGCTGAGTATTGTTTGTGATACTTTCTTATTTGCATCAACACTTCTATTTTCAGAGCAGGCTTTAGGAGATCTTCTTTCTAGGTGTTCATTTGGTACTCAACGCTAGTGTTGAGCGAACACGGACTGTATTATTCGTGTTCGTACCGAATAATTGGATTTTTTGTACCCGAACACGGACACGGACACTTTACTGTATGTTCGGGTAAAAATCCGTGTTCGGTCGTTTTATTTCCGGGTTTTGCATGCTTTGGCGCTCTTTTCATGGCGGGCTTTCAACAGCCAATCAACAATCGTTTAACTGGTGTGCCTTAAGCCATCCCAGCCATGCCTGCAAATGTCTCAGTAGCTGTGATTGGCCGTCTGAAGCATGTGACCAAGTCTTTATAAGTTCGAGGCAGCCGCAGCGGCGTCATTATGCTGCTTAGATTCAGGGACAGAGCACACATCAACGTGCTGGCTGCTGATTAGGGAAAGATAGGCAGGAAAAAACCATTTGTGTCCGGATAGAATTGAGGGACAGGTCGGAGTGTTTAGGCAGGGCGAGTTGTAGGCATTTTAGGGATAGAGTCTGCTGAATTATAGGGTCAGTGTCTTCTACAAACTACAATCGATATTGCTGTGTGGGGGGTGGGGTGAATCTGCACTCAATCCTGATCTACGATCTCTTCTCAATCCTGTTAGGGACAGAGTCTGCTGAATTTTAGGGAAACTGTGTTCTACAAACTACAATCGATATTGCTGTGTGGTGTGGGATTGGAGATAGGCAGGTGTCAGTGATCCACATCCATTTTTCTGTGTGTGAGCTGCAGTGAACACAATCTTTTTGGGCTGCAGTGAACACAATCTTTTTGGGCTGCAGTGAACACAATCTTTTTGGGCTGCAGTGAACACAATCTTTTTGGGCTGCAGTGAACACAATCTTTTTGGGCTGCAGTGAACACAATCTTTTTGGGGTGCAGTGAACAAAATCTTTTTGGGGTGCAGTGAACACAATCCTTTTTGGTGTGCAGTGAACACAATCTTTGTGGGGTGCAGTGAACAAAATCCTTTGTGGGGTGCAGTGAACACAATCTTTTTGGGGTGCAGTGAACAAAATCCTTTTTGGGGTGCAGTGAACAACATCCTTTTTGGGGTGCAGTGAACACAATCTTTTTGGGGTGCAGTGAACAAAATCCTTTGTGGGGTGCAGTGAACACAATCTTTTTGGGGTGGAGTGAACAACATCCTTTTTGGGGTGCAGTGAACAAAATCCTTTTTGGGGTGCAGTGAACAAAATCATTTTTGGGGTGCAGTGAACACAATCTTTTTGGGGTGCAGTGAACACAATCTTTGTGGGGTGCAGTGAACACAATCTTTTTGGGGTGGAGTGAACAACATCCTTTTTGGGGTGCAGTGAACAACATCCTTTTTGGGGTGCAGTGAACACAATCTTTTTGGGGTGCAGTGAACACAATCTTTGTGGGGTACAGTGAACAGAATCTTTGTGGGGTGCAGTGAACACAATCTTTGGGGGGTACAGTGAACACAATCTTTGTGAGGTGCAGTGAACACAATCTTTGTGGGGTGCAGTGAACACAATCATTGTGGGGTGCAGTGAACTCAATCTTTGTGGGGTACAGTGAACACAATCTCATACTTCTGAAGGTTTGAGGGTGCTGCCTGTTCCATACTCCCCCTACTCCTCATCTAGCCTTTTAGGGGTACAAACAATAGTAATTGGGGCCTAGTGTGGTTGTGTACGTGTGATATACATACACTTTTTTGGGATCATATTTTCTATTCCGCTATTTAATCAAAAACCTTTGGGGATCAGTTAAATTGGGGGATAGTCTGTGTTGGTACGTGTGAGAGAGATCCACCTTTCCAAGTTGTTGGGGTTCATCTCATACTTCTGAAGGTTTGAGGGTGCTGCCTGTTCCATACTCCCCCTACTCCTAGCCTTTTAGGGGTACAAACAATAGTAATTGGGGCCTAGTGTGGTTGTGTACGTGTGATATACATACACTTTTTTGGGATCATATTTTCTATTCCGCTATTTAATCAAAAACCTTTGGGGATCAGTTAAATTGGGGGATAGTCTGTGTTGGTACGTGTGAGAGAGATCCACCTTTCCAAGTTGTTGGGGTTCATCTCATACTTCTGAAGGTTTGAGGGTGCTGCCTGTTCCATACTCCCCCTACTCCTAGCCTTTTAGGGGTACAAACAATAGTAATTGGGGCCTAGTGTGGTTGTGTACGTGTGATATACATACACTTTTTTGGGATCATATTTTCTATTCCGCTATTTAATCAAAAACCTTTGGGGATCAGTTAAATTGGGGGATAGTCTGTGTTGGTACGTGTGAGAGAGATCCACCTTTCCAAGTTGTTGGGGTTCATCTCATACTTCTGAAGGTTTGAGGGTGCTGCCTGTTCCATACTCCCCCCTACTCCTAGCCTTTTAGGGGTACAAACAATAGTAATTGGGGCCTAGTGTGGTTGTGTACGTGTGATATACATACACTTTTTTGGGATCATATTTTCTATTCCGCTATTTAATCAAAAACCTTTGGGGATCAGTTAAATTGGGGGATAGTCTGTGTTGGTACGTGTGAGAGAGATCCACCTTTCCAAGTTGTTGGGGTTCATCTCATACTTCTGAAGGTTTGAGGGTGCTGCCTGTTCCATACTCCCCCTACTCCTAGCCTTTTAGGGGTACAAACAATAGTAATTGGGGCCTAGTGTGGTTGTGTACGTGTGATATACATACACTTTTTTGGGATCATATTTTCTATTCCGCTATTTAATCAAAAACCTTTGGGGATCAGTTAAATTGGGGGATAGTCTGTGTTGGTACGTGTGAGAGAGATCCACCTTTCCAAGTTGTTGGGGTTCATCTCATACTTCTGAAGGTTTGAGGGTGCTGCCTGTTCCATACTCCCCCTACTCCTAGCCTTTTAGGGGTACAAACAATAGTAATTGGGGCCTAGTGTGGTTGTGTACGTGTGATATACATACACTTTTTTGGGATCATATTTTCTATTCCGCTATTTAATCAAAAACCTTTGGGGATCAGTTAAATTGGGGGATAGTCTGTGTTGGTACGTGTGAGAGAGATCCACCTTTCCAAGTTGTTGGGGTTCATCTCATACTTCTGAAGGTTTGAGGGTGCTGCCTGTTCCATACTCCCCCTACTCCTAGCCTTTTAGGGGTACAAACAATAGTAATTGGGGCCTAGTGTGGTTGTGTACGTGTGATATACATACACTTTTTTGGGATCATATTTTCTATTCCGCTATTTAATCAAAAACCTTTGGGGATCAGTTAAATTGGGGGATAGTCTGTGTTGGTACGTGTGAGAGAGATCCACCTTTCCAAGTTGTTGGGGTTCATCTCATACTTCTGAAGGTTTGAGGGTGCTGCCTGTTCCATACTCCCCCTACTCCTAGCCTTTTAGGGGTACAAACAATAGTAATTGGGGCCTAGTGTGGTTGTGTACGTGTGATATACATACACTTTTTTGGGATCATATTTTCTATTCCGCTATTTAATCAAAAACCTTTGGGGATCAGTTAAATTGGGGGATAGTCTGTGTTGGTACGTGTGAGAGAGATCCACCTTTCCAAGTTGTTGGGGTTCATCTCATACTTCTGAAGGTTTGAGGGTGCTGCCTGTTCCATACTCCCCCTACTCCTAGCCTTTTAGGGGTACAAACAATAGTAATTGGGGCCTAGTGTGGTTGTGTACGTGTGATATACATACACTTTTTTGGGATCATATTTTCTATTCCGCTATTTAATCAAAAACCTTTGGGGATCAGTTAAATTGGGGGATAGTCTGTGTTGGTACGTGTGAGAGAGATCCACCTTTCCAAGTTGTTGGGGTTCATCTCATACTTCTGAAGGTTTGAGGGTGCTGCCTGTTCCATACTCCCCCTACTCCTAGCCTTTTAGGGGTACAAACAATAGTAATTGGGGCCTAGTGTGGTTGTGTACGTGTGATATACATACACTTTTTTGGGATCATATTTTCTATTCCGCTATTTAATCAAAAACCTTTGGGGATCAGTTAAATTGGGGGATAGTCTGTGTTGGTACGTGTGAGAGAGATCCACCTTTCCAAGTTGTTGGGGTTCATCTCATACTTCTGAAGGTTTGAGGGTGCTGCCTGTTCCATACTCCCCCTACACCTAGCCTTTTAGGGGTACAAACAATAGTAATTGGGGCCTAGTGTGGTTGTGTACGTGTGATATACATACACTTTTTTGGGATCATATTTTCTATTCCGCTATTTAATCAAAAACCTTTGGGGATCAGTTAAATTGGGGGATAGTCTGTGTTGGTACGTGTGAGAGAGATCCACCTTTCCAAGTTGTTGGGGTTCATCTCATACTTCTGAAGGTTTGAGGGTGCTGCCTGTTCCATACTCCCCCTACTCCTCATCTAGCCTTTTAGGGGTACAAACAATAGTAATTGGGGCCCAGTGTGGTTGTGTACGTGTGATATACATACACTTTTTTGGGATCATATTTTCTATTCCGCTATTTAATCAAAAACCTTTGGGGATCAGTTAAATTGGGGGATAGTCTGTGTCGGTACGTGTGAGAGAGATCCACCTTTCCAAGTTGTTGGGGTTCATCTCATACTTCTGAAGGTTTGAGGGTGCTGCCTGTTCCATACCCCCCCTACTCCTCATCTAGCCTTTTAGGGGTACAAACAATAGTAATTGGGGCCTAGTGTGGTTGTGTACGTGCGAGATACATACACTTTTTTTGATCATATTTCCTATTCCGCTATTCAATAAAAACCTTTGAGGATCAATTGAATTGCGGGATAGTCTGTGTCGGTACGTGTGAGAGAGATCCACCTTTCCAAGTTGTTGGGGTTCATCTCATACTTCTGAAGGTTTGAGGGTGCTGCCTGTTCCATACTCCCCCTACTCCTCATCTAGCCTTTTAGGGGTACAAACAATAGTAATTGGGGCCCAGTGTGGTTGTGTACGTGTGATATACATACACTTTTTTTGGATCATATTTTCTATTCCGCTATTTAATTTAACTGGGCCTCCATGCGAGACCTGTGTGCCTTGTTGCGCTGTTTTGAGTACTCCACCAACATGGCCAGTGGCAATGACGCCGTTCTCAGCTTAACTATCCCACTTCTATGCCTCCTTGAAAAAACAATTCGGGCGATGATGGAAGAGGATGTGGCACAGGATGAGGAGGAGGATGAAGAGGTAACATTTCCAAGGCTTTCAGGGCAGTCATTCGCAAGGGGCTCCGAGGGTGGGTTCCTGCACACGCAAACGCCAGGGACGCAATTGTCCAGCAGGGGCACAGTTCTGGAGGATGAGGAGGATGAGGAGGAGGAGGAGCTGGAGGAGGAGATGGAACCATGTTCACAGCAGGGTGGCACCCAGGCCAGCTCATGGCCATCACTGGTGCGTGGCTGGGGGGATACAGAGGACACGGACGATACACCTCCCACAGAGGACAGCCTTTCGTCGCCTCTGGGCAGCCTGGCACACATGAGCGATTACATGCTGCAGTGTCTCCACAACGACCGCCGAGTTGCCCACATTCTAACTTGTGCTGATTACTGGGTGGCCACGCTGCTGGATCCCCGTTACAAGGACAACGTACCGTCCTTAATTCACTCACTGGAGCGCGATCGCAAGATGCGCGAGTACAAGCGCACGCTGGTAGACGCCATGCTGCTGGCATTCCCATCTGACAGCGGGGCCACAGTGGAAGCACAAGGCAGAGGAGGAGGAGGAGGAGGTCGCCAACGCAACCAGGGCACCGCCAGCACCTCAGAAGGCAGGGTTAGCATGGCCGAAATGTGGAAAAGCTTTGTCAGCACGCCACAACAAACAGCAGCACCAGCAGCTCAGATGGAACGTCTTAGCAGGAGGCAGCATTTTACCAACATGGTGGAGCAGTATGTGTGCACACGCCTACATGTAGTGAATGACGGGTCTGCCCCCTTCAACTTCTGGGTCTCCAAATTGGGCACATGGCTTGAGCTTGCCCTTTACGCCTTGGAGGTGCTGGCGTGCCCTGCAGCCAGTGTATTATCTGAACGGGTATTTAGCACGGCTGGGGGCGTTATAACAGACAAGCGCAGCCGCCTGTCCAGAGACAATGTGGACAAGCTCACGTTCATTAAAATGAACCAGGCATGGATCCCACGGGACTTTTCCGTACCTTATGCAGAATAGCAATGGATACCGACCTTACCCACCCATTGTTCCATTTTTGCTCTTTCTCACTCTTTTGGGGTGTACCCTCATTTAAAATTTTTGAAAAGAAGCAGTGTTGGCTACCTCGTCCTCCTCCTCAGGGCCAGATTAATGTAGGGGCTATTGGAGCTGCAGCTCCAGGCCCCTACCTTTTATATAGGCCCCGGGTTGGCCATATTCACTGTTACCGCTCTTCTGTCACTTGTAAACACAGAAGTCTGGCTTCTATGCTCGCTTCCCCAGGCAGCACCCTCAGAACCTCCCCACACAGCGTGAAGGCCGGACAAGGAGGGACAGTTGGCGATGCATGGATGTGTTTATGGGCTTCAGAGACAGCATCCCATGTTGAATTAGGCATGCATGGCTGCACCCTTCCTCCTCTGGGTGCATGGCAAGGCACGGCCCTTAAGGCCCTTCAAAATCCTCAGCACCAAGCCCATGATGCTGTTAATCCGGCCCTGGTCCTCCTCCACCGCCGCTTCCACCTACACCGCCCATAGGTGTGCGCAGCCTATTGCATTAAGGTGTGCACCCCAAAGTTGAAATACACATGCATGTGTTTGCCAGCAGGGAGAGTAATGTATCGGGGCCATGTACCTGTAGGCAAGGAGAAATAGAGCAGAGCAGGTCCCAGGGAGATCTTTCCCATCTCCTCACTGGCAATGCTATGTGCCCTAGGTGATTAGGGTGTGCCCAGGTACACCCAGCACACCCTGTGCGCACGCCTATGTCACCGCCACATCCACCACCACCTCAACCTCCCTCCTACTCCATATGGGCCTCGTCCTTCAGAGATGAAGAAGAACATTGTTTTATTTTTCTGTTTTTTTTTTGTTGTTTTAAGTTATTTCCCTATCCACATTTGTTTGCAGAGCACTTGCCATGCTCTTAATTACGTTTTGCTGCCATTTGCAGCACTCTAGCCCTTTCCTTTGGTGTTTTAGAGCCATTTTAGTGCCTTAAAGTTCGGGTCCCCATTGACTTCAATGGGGTTCGGTGTCCGGGAAAAGTTCGGTAAAAGTCCGGGACACGGACCCGGACTTTTTTTTAAAGTTCGGCCGAACCCGTCGAACACGGACATCTAGGTGTTCGCTCAACCCTACTCAACGCTACTTGGACTGAAACAAGGGAGCAGATCTCCCGACTGTTTGTCATTAGAGATTAAAAGTTAAAAAAAAAAATCACTTGAAGTACTTGACTGTGTTGTTACCAGTCCCCTTTTTACATTTTTTTCATTGCCTTACCTTAAACTATTTTCCATCAAAATGTTTTAGTGCACCTAAATACAGTAGATATTAAGTAAATACATTTTCACATGAAATAATTATTCTATTTAATGGTTATTTTTGGCAGTTGCCAATCATTTTGCTTCAGGAAACAACTTTATATTTACTGCAAAACACAAACGGAAGACAGTTGCCCATCTAGTTGAATAGGTATATCCGTGGGAATGGCTTGAATTTTAATTTCATGTGATGGTCTGATGATTTGTGCAGAAACGTTACATCATGGGAATGGTAAATAGTACAGTTGATAGAGTAAACATAAGCAGAGATCTCGAAAGGGAAATATGTTTGTTATGGAAAGCCTATTAAACCTACTTTTTCCTGGATTTGAATTAAGACATGGTTAAAAGACTAAAATCTACATTCATCCAAAAACATTGACAAAATAGATTCAAATAATTTTATATCCTAATGTATGTTATGGTAACTAATACAGTGGTGACACTCCATGGTTGCTGGATTATTCTCAAATACAGTATGACTGAAAGCTAGTGAGAGTTTGAATTAACCACTTCACGACCTCCCACCGCAGATATACTGTAGCAGGCAGCCGCTCCTGGGCAAAGCGACATAGGTATAAGTTTGATGTGCAAAAAATGGGTGCGCTAGATGTGAGCAATGTGTGTTAAACCAAAAGGAAAAACACAATGAACAAAATACCTAATAAATATAAATATACACAGATATTATAAATGGTGCACAATGTGAACAAAAATGTGCTATGGAAATATGTACAGTCCAAAACAAGTCCAAAATGAAAAAAGGCTGAAATCTTCTTGATGGTGAATGAAGGTGAACAAGAGGACGTGCAAACACCAAATCTCTCTTGGCACCCACGTGTAAAGAAAAGAGAGGTAATACCCTAACCAACTCAACATAATAAAACACTTGAGAAGATGACACCAGCCAGTGTAATAGATACGAAGTCCCAACCTTTCACTCTTCCACCCGATATGTGGTATATCAAAACTCTTGCCAAAGGCAAGTATTTCACAGGTCAGATGGTGAGTGATAATGTTCTCCAAATCATCAGGCAAACTATCCAGACTAGCAGGTAGTGAATTTTCTTGTAAATATTATTCTGACTCCTGTTGCTGTATGGGGGTTGGTCTCTCTCCTGTACCCCTTACACTGACAGATAGTGCCCAAAAAAGAATGGAACAGGCAATAGTGCAATACCTCTTAAACGACTTTATTAAGAAAAGTAAGTGTTCTACCTTTTCTTAATAAAGTCGTTTAAGAGGTAATGCACTATTGCCTGTTCCATTCTTTTTTGGGGACTGTCTGTCACTGAGTGTGAGGGGTACAGGAGAGAGACCCCCCCCCCCTCGTAAGGGTAACACCTCTCTTTTCTTTACACGTGGGTGCCAAGAGGGATTTGGTGTTTGCATGTCCTCTTCTTCACCTTCATCCACCATCAAGAAGATTTCAGCCTTTTTTCATTTTGGACTTGTTTTAGACTGCACATATTTCCATAGCACGTTTTTGTTCACATTGTGCACCATTTATAATATCTGTGTATATTTATATTTATTAGGTATTTTCTTCATTGTGTTTTTCCTTTTGGTTTAACACACATTGCTCACATCTAGCGCACCCATTTTTTGCACATCACACGTTTTCTTTATCAAGGTTAAAGTTTCGGTTGCTGCTAGAGATTCATTTTTTGATGGCGCAACTCATTCTTTAATATGTAGGTATACGTTGCTCGCTCTCAGGAGGCTAGGGGACAAGCGCGCGCTCCCGCCCCTGCTCATCAGCGGGGAAGCCGATGCGTGTGTCAGATGGCTCCGATTGCCGCCTGAAACTCACGATCGTTTCCCGCTGAGAGAGAAGGACGATCGGCTGTTGTAAACACAGCTGACCATCCTTCTCCCTGCAATGATCACAGAGCCCATGTGATCCTTCTATATAGGATCACATGTCTCTATGGTCATTTCAGAAGCCCCCCCCCACAGTTCTAATCACTCCCCTAGGCTCACATTTAACTCCAGGATTACCCATAATGTTAACCCCTTCCCTGCCAGTGTCATTATTACAGTAACAGTGCATATTTTTAGCACTGATTACTTTAGTAATGTCACTGGTCCCCCCAAAAGTGTCAAAAATATCAGTCAGGGGTCCGATCTGTCTGCGGCAATGGTGCAGTCCCACAAAAAATCGCAGACTGCTGCCATTACTAGTAAAAAAAATAAAAAAAATAAAAATTACATAAATCTTTCCCGTAGTTAGTAGACGCGATAACTTTTGCACAAACCAATCAAAACATGGTTATTGCAAAAAAATTTTTTACCAAAAATATATAGCAGAAAACAAATTGGCCTAAAATGTTACAAAAAAATTATTTTTATTATTTTTTTTTTTTAAGAATGTCATATAGCAGAATGTGAAAAATATTGTTTTTTTTTTTTAAACTGGCACTCTTTTTTTGTTTATAGCGCAAAAAATAAAAATCGCACAGGTGATCAAATACCACCAAGAGAAAGCTCTATTTGTGGGAAAAAAGGACATCAATTTAATTTTGGTACGGCATTGCACGACCGCGCAATTGTCCGTTAAAGTAACGCAGTGCCAAATCGCAAAATAGGGCCTGGTCATTAAGGGGGCAAATCCTTCCGGTCTTAAAGTGGTTAATATGACTATAGAATCTATAGAATTCATGTGTTATAACATTTTTATTTGTACATTAAACTCTAGGTGTTCAGATAAGAACGATTCAAAACGAATGAATCAACTGATGCAATCATCAGTAGTTAGCAGAACCCTTAAGAAAAGTGGAGGGTTGAGTCTTGTGGGTGCTGTTCAGTCGAAAATTATTTTAGATATTTTTGACCTCAATTATACATATGTGCTTTAAAGTTCTATATAAAATCTTAAATCTAGACAAAAAGTCACTTTTATTGAATATTTTCCAATCAGCTCTCCCTGTACACTTTATGAAGACCCTTTGCACACAGTACACAACATATACTGCGATCCTTGCAGATATAAACCCCTCGCTATGAACAATCTATCAAATAAACATACATAATGTTCTTACACAAAAGAACAGTTTCCAAATGTATATTGATAAAAGTTGTAAAAATATTCCTTCTTGCTGGGAACCAGACTATTGTTTACACAGGGGTCTTCAAGATCCAAAAACACTGATATGCGACCTTAGAAATTAGACCGGAGCAATGACCTTAAAGCAGTATTACACGCTCACTAGCAGAAGGTCTCCAGTGTGTAGTCTGTCAGAGCTCTTGTGATTTTGAGAGTCATTTCCGAACAATTGGCTTGTTCATTGTGTGTTATGCTTTTGATGCATGAAAACCCAATTGGAAACAAACACATTTGCTTATTTAGATTTTACTTTTGTTAATAGCATTCTATAATAAGATTACTTGGCACAGCATGATACGTTTAAATATTTGAGTTATATATAAACCTTTGTGGTGGATATGTTTTGAAGCTAAACTTAACTCAAAACTTGAGTGCTTGATCCTGCTTGTTTTTCCATTAGGCAAAAATATGATGTATTTAATAAGAACCAGCTGAAGACGTTAGATGATAGCACTGCGACGTTGGTTGCAGCTCAATGCGCCAAAAAACATGCTGTTTTATATTATTTCATCAAAGGTACAAATAAGCCCATGACCTTGGGCATGTTTATGTATTTGCATCTAAAACCACTTCACTGTTTTTCACTGTCACAAATATTACACATCACATCGGATGGGGAAAAAAAAAATCATGACTTGTTTACCTGGCTAAATTAACTTTTTATTACAGAGTGATTGGGATGTGGAATTACAGAATAAAACACAAGCAACACATAGCACTTAGGAACATCAAAACACCACTTCCTGTGCTTCAGTTTAACATAATCTGTGGAATGCTGATTGTCAATTAGGAGAGCGATTCAGCATCTATGTGCATGTCTGATTAAAAAGCATGACAATTATGTTGCCTAATTACCATGGGTTAAGAAAAACAACAACATTGCACAGACACGAGCATACAGAGAGCAATTTATCACAAAAAAAAAAAAAAGTTTCAATAAAAAATTAAATGCTTGTGGATTAATCTAACTTTTACATAATGAAATTTATATTTTATGGTGCCAGGATGTAACACATATTTTTAATTTAAGAAAAAACAAATGTTTGTTTGCTTTGTTACTGAACTTGATTGTCGAGTTGGGTTTATTTTAGGACCTTTGGAAATCATACATAAATGATTTTGTTGTCACTGTATGCAAAGAAATCTGGAATGGAAAATGCTGAACCTTAAAATAAACAGATTTAGAACACCTGGACAAGAGGCCTATTAGATTAGGCTCTTAACTCTTTAAAATAGAACTAAAGGCAAAACTTTTTTTCATTTTGGATAGAGTAAGAGAGGATTATAACGGATAAAGTAAGATTTTTTTTTTGGTACCTGTATCCTATTGTGGAGATTTTCCTTCACTTCCTGAAATAATTACATAGTTGGTAAGGTTGAATAAAGACACCAGTCAATTCAGTTCAACCTGTGTGGGCGTGTGTGTTTATGTTTTAATATAATTTTCCATTTAAAACATCATGTGCCATGCTTTATCAAAAAGTGCATTAAAATAAATCATCCTACATCTAAAATCTACAAAATACAAGACAAGAAGAATACACTAAGCGACATAAAGGGCATAAATGAATGAAACAACACCATGTGATATTTCATACCATCTATTATCCCACATGGAAGAAAAACATATTTAAAATATATTTTAAAAAAACATTCTTAATTTATTTTCCCAAATATATTGGAAATATATTTGAAATGCTACAATTTTGGCCATATTCAATATATTTCTAAAAATGTTTCCTTAAATATATTGGAAATATATTTTCTTCCATATGGGATACTCCAATCTATCCAATCCGTACAGTGTCTTTCCACAATAAAGTGCTGTTTCACATACAATGGATATAAGTGTTCACTCTATTCCGCAAACAAAGAAGTGTATTCACCCTTTTAACTCCGTGTCTGCGTGCTCTTTAATGATCCTCATGAATTGCTCTTTTCACAATCACCCGTGATTCCCCAGCGGTTGTGCTCTCACCTTATATAATATGACCCCACACTTGAGTTGGGTCCAATAACGCTGCGTGTCCTTACAGGACTCGGCAGTATCACTCCTTTATAAAGGAAAAACGCCAATAGTGCCTATATCTTCCAAACAATAAAACTTTCCTTTACACTGTAGTTTACTCACATTTGTTAGGTGCTTGAAGCCCACCACACTCTCACCACACATATGCTGCTATAGATCCATGACACTGTGAAAGCCCAGTGGTAAAAAAATCCTGATCGGGAACAGTATGCTGTGACACTGGATAGAATTCCCCCTGAGGAAGTCATGTGACCCTGTGGCATAACATGTAGGGGTAGGGCGAGTGGACGAATGTCAGGGCATACTGTTCCAGATTTGGATGTTTATACTGCTAGTTAAACTTCTTCTCCTCCAACTTCATTGACTGTCCACGTATCCTGTTAAGCAACCAGAGACTGAATAGTTTCCCCCCAATGCTAGAATCACCATTAAGATATCTGTATAGCACTATCATATCCCCTCTTAAGCCTCCCCTCAGGGAGAATAGGTTTAATGTTTGTAGTCATTCCTCGTGACTGAGGTCCTCCACCCCCTTTTTCCTGTTCTATAGTCAAAGCAGGAAGTGGAAGGAAATCCCTGCAAGGTGAGGCAATCCCGTGTTTTTAACAGGGTCACCTGAACTTTTGTCTCCATTGGAAGACTTTCCCTTTATTATTGTTCTAGAGACAACCCAAAATGTGGAATTTTCTTTTACCTTCACTTTCAGTGATTACGGTAAACAGGATAAATAGAGAGGGTAAATCTCCTTAACAGGAGCACAGACAGCAATAAAAACTGACAGGTGTTCTAATCCTCTCCACTTTATCCTAAACTAAAAAAAAGGAAAAGCAAAAACATATTGGTCTTTAGTTATGCTTTAAGTTTCAGAGTGCTAGACTTTGAGAGTGAGGGAAGAGTGCTTATATTAGGGAGAAAAATCTATACAGCACCACTATGTAATTCTATCTTTGAACAACAACCAACATGTGTGCAAAAAGGAAACAAGCATATTTTCCGAGATCAAACATATTTGCTATGCCTTAATATACTGCCCAAATTCAGAACAATGTTTTACAAAATGTTCTTTCTTGTTTTTTTCTTGTTCGCTTGTAACAGATGAGCAAACTAATTTGGCAAGCCTTGAAGTGAATATATACAATTTGTCATTTGTGAAAGATGGGATGAAATTGTTTTTGTAAATGGTAGAACAAACAAAGCAACATAACAAAACTGTATATGAATTTACATTTTTTTGTGCAAGTATAAAATACAAAGCTATAACAGTTAAATTCCATTTATAAGTTGCTATGAAGGGGTTTCAGTTATTTACTTTACTCTTTAAATCATATCATTTCATGGAAAACCCAAGGGTTGTGTGAAAATTGAGCCCGGCACAAAAATCATGCTGAGGTAAAATCATTTTCCTAATAATTCAGTGCAGGACACAGGTTATTTAACCACTTTAATGCTGGGCACTTACTTTCACCCCCTTCCTGTCCAGGCCAATTTTCAGCTTTCAGCGCTGTCGCACTTTGAATGACAATTGCGCACTCATAAAACACTGTACCCAAACTAAATGTTTATCATTTTGTTCACACAAATAGAGCTTTCTTTTGGTGGTATTTAATCACCACTGGGTTTTTAATTTTTGGCTAAATAAATTAAAATAGCCTGGAATTAAATAGCAAAACAAAAAAAAAACACATTTTTCTTTATTTCTGTTATAAAACTTTACAAATAAATAATCTTTCTTCGTAAATTTAGGCCAACATGTATAATACTACATTTATTTGGTGAAAATAGCACAAATCATTGTATATTATTTAGCCTGTAGGAAAGTTATACAGTCCACAAACTATGGTATATATCTGAAAATGTATCAATTCTGATGAACTGATGGCCTATCTCATTTCTTGAGCCCCAAAAATGTCAGTACAGTACAGATATCCTCTAAATTAACCCTTTTTGGAATGTAGACAGTCCAAGGTATTTAGTAAATAGGCATGGCTAGTTTTTTGAAGTTGTCATTTTTTGTCATATTTTTTTGGAAAATAAAGACAGTTCACCCCTCACATTTTTGTAAATATTTTATTATATCTCTTCATGTGACAACACTGAAGACATGAAACTTTGCTGCAATGCAAAGTGGTGAGTGTACGGCTTGTATAACAGTGTAAATTTGCTGTCCCCTCAAAATAACTCAACACACAGCCATTAACGTCTAAAAAGTGAGTACACCCCTAAGTGAAAATGTCCAAATTGGGACAAAAGTGTGGCCACCATTTTTTTCCAGCACTGCCTTAACCCTCTTGGTTCTTCACAGGTTGCCACTGTAGTCCTCTT
Organism: Pelophylax lessonae; assembly: GCF_965119305.1. Lineage (NCBI taxonomy): Eukaryota > Metazoa > Chordata > Amphibia > Anura > Ranidae > Pelophylax > Pelophylax lessonae. The sequence goes on along the minus strand of NC_138768.1, from coordinate 674,576,318 downwards.
CCACTACTCCATCACGCATTGCGGAGCTGGTGGATGTTAGAGACCTTGTGCTCCTCCACCTTCCATTTGAGGATGCCCCACAGATGCTCAATAGGGTTTAGGTCTGGAGACATGCTCGGCAAGTCCATCGCCTTTACCCTCAGCTTCTTTAGCAAGGCAGTGGTCATCCCGGAGGTGTGTTTGGGGTCGTTATCATATTGAAATACTACCCTGCAGCCCAATCTCCAAAGAGAGGGGATCATTCTCTGCTTCAGTATGTCACAGTACATGTTGGCATTCATAGTTCCCTCAATGAACTGTAGTTCCCCAGTGTCGGCAGCAGTCATGCAGCCTCAGACCATGACACTCCCACCACCATGCTTGACTGTAAGCAAGACACACTTGTCTTTGACTCCTCCCCTGGTTGCCGCCACACACCCTTGACACCATCTGAACAAAATAAGTTTATCTTGGTCTCATTAGACTACAGGACATGGTTCCAGTAATCCATGTCCGTAGTCTGTTTGTCTTCAGCAAACTGTTTGCAGGCTTTCTTATGCATCATCTTTAGTAGAGGCTTACTTCTGGGACCACAGCCATGCAGACCAAATTTGATGCAGTGTGCAGCGTATGGTCTGAGCACTGACAGGCTGACCCCCCACCCCTTCAACCTCTTTAGCAATGCTGGCAGCACTCATATGTCTATTTCCCAAAGACAACCTCTGGATATTACGCTGAGCATGTGCACTCAACTTCTTTGGTCGACCATGGTGAGGCCTGTTCTGAGTGAAACCTGTCCTGTTAAACCGCTGTATGGTCTTGGCCACCGTGCTGCAGGTCAGTTTCAGAGTCATATATATATTTATATATATATATATATATATATATATATATATATATATATACAGTATCTAACAAAAGTGAATACACCCCTCACATTTTTGTAAATATTTTAATATATCTTTTCATGTGACAACATTGAAGAAATTACACTTTTGACACTCTTGTTTTAACCAGTGACAGTAATACACTGATCAGTGCTAAAAAAAATGCGCTGTCACTGTACTAATGACACTGGTTGGGAAGGGGTTACCATCAGGGGTAAACAAAGGGTTACATGTGTTCCTATGAGTGCTTGCTAACTGTGTGGGGGAGGTGATTTTTGTACGTGGGAAGGCAGAGATCCGTGTTCCTGCTTAGCAGAAACACAAGATCACTGCCTTCACAGAACAGTGATCTGCCTTGTTTACATAGGCAGGTCACTGTTCTACCTGTCCCTCGAACGTTCAACGGGGTCCCAGTGGACATCGTGCCCGCCAGACCCACTTATTCCCTCCTGCTTTGTCCAATCCCAATGGGAGTGTGTCGCCCCAGACTTGGAAGTGCAGAATCATGTACCTGTAAGAGCCGCCGTAGTGCAGTAAATATACATGGGGCGGTCGGCAAGAGGTTAATGTTAGCACAGATTCCCTGATTTACTAAGACTATAGGATTGGTTTGCGGAAGAGTTAGAGACTGTCAATAAAAACAGGTTAAGCAATGTTTACTTTAAATATCAAATCATGCACTTGGCAAAGATCACCTTTTTTCAAATTTCCTCACACATAATTGACATACTTGGGTGCTGACAGTGAACACAGATTACTTTTATATACCAATATTTTCTTTTAACATTCCCTTTACTCACTTTACTGCGGTAATCAACAGTATAGGGGGTGAGATGGTGGTGGCCATTGCTAACAACAGTTCAGTAGTCCCTGCAGCTCAGCCCAAATGGTGCACTCATTAAGGGTCAGCAGAAACTGTGTCATGGCTCTGGACCTAGAAAGGGGCTAATGCATTACTCGAAGGTCTAGAAAGCACCATTAGCAGAGCCCAGTTCCTCAAAGGACACATTCAAGGTAGGCCCTACAATCTTTGGTCGAGCAGGGTCCAAGTATGGCTTCCAAGACATCGACGAGGATTAGCGGATCCAGATAGGGGCATAGAAAGCCCAGCTCAGCAGCTGTAGGTGATATATTGGTTAAAGAAAAAAATATCCTGATAAAAAATAAAAAATAATGAAAATAAAATGACTAGTAAAAAGGGAATAAACTTTTCTTAATAGAAGAAAGATGATCATCCTCCTAGGACAATAGAAAAAAACTGAAGTACGCTAGAAGTCGTGGGGGGGGGGGGGGGGAGGTATATCTAGATGGCCAAGGACTTTTTTGTTTGACAGTGTCCAAATTACCCTGTAGGCGGCAGTTTAACCTAACTGGCTGAGATAAACTGAATCCTTAATAAAGAGACGGGATTTTGCTGGCATATGATTGGCATTTATTAGGCTCAGTGAATGTTCACCTTGTAAAGCATGGATTAAACAAAGGTTTATTGCAATCCAGACAAGATTTTTTTCAGTGTATTTATTTTATTTATTTACTTGATTGATTCCTTTATTGATTGATTTTTATTATCCTCATTACACAGCCCAAGTTGCAGTACTAGCATTACCAGAGAGTGAAACCTTTAACCCCAATAAAATGCACATGGACGTATTAAAATATGCCCAATTTACGCTGTATCCTTCTGCCAGTTCCTGCTTAAAAACATCTGATTTGTGTTAGATGTTTGCTTGCAATTTCATTCTAGTGGCCAGAATATTAATTTGCTTCAGCCAGTATGCTGAAATACGGGCATATGCATGCATTTTTGCAAATTTAAACGCACATATGCATGTTTATGCATGCATATGTGTAAATATACCAGTATGCTGAACGCAAGTTGGGCCATTTATGCCCTTTAATGCGCCCTTAAAATACAAATACAAACACCCCAAAGTTCATTGCCACTTTGGCTAATTCTGAGCTGTCTTTAAAAAAAGAAAATTGCTTCGAAAACTGGCGTTTTTTTTCCCTGCCCTTGTGCATGTAGCCTAAATTTTTATAAAAGAAAATTACTTTTTTTTTTTTCTTTTACATATTTATTTCTAATGCAGATAAAAAAGTAAAAAAGAAATGCCAGTATCCCATTGATATGTGTATTTATTTTATGATTTTGTTTAATGGTTCTCACATATGGTCAGCTTTCTGTGTTTTTTTGTGCATGTTCAGACAAATCAGTGCTTCTGAAAACAGATTCAGTGGTCTGTGAGCAATGCAAATATCTAATCCTGCTCAGTTGAACTCCATCTTAAACATGTTTAAATAATTTGTCTACTAGATTTTAAGGTTAGTTTAGGTAACAAACTGCTAACCGTGTTGGGCCATCTGCCTCCTGTCTGACTGAAATTTGACTTCTTAGTGACCCAGGCATCAGAGCCATAATTATATTTGGTGTCCTGATGCTGCTTAAATACATGAACAAATGTCTTTCTCAAATGAAATTATGCAAGAGCGTCTTGTAAGAATTGTGTTGTATTTGACCCAGTGCAAAATAACTTATAAATCCTAATAATGGGAATTCACACTTGCTTTGGAAACATATTTTATAGCTCAATATACAAGACTCGACATATTAGAACTTGGCCCAAAGGAGAGATAGCTAAAAGACAGCTAAAAGGTTAATTGGACAATTACCGTTCTGGCATAATTCATTTGCATTCTTGCCCTGACGCTTAAAATTCATTTTGTGCCATTTTTAGAGCCCAGACATTTCTTAAAAGATGTTCTGTAAAATATGCTGTAATAATTTAACATAATATCATTTTATTGCTCTAAACATCAAATATGTTTAAAAGAGGTCTGTGCTGATCTCATTTTTTGAAAATGCTAATTGCCTGGCTGTCATGCTGATCTAATATCTTCATTACTTCTTAAACTACTGACCCCGAACAAGTATAAAAGTAAAGCTTCCTGACTTCACTGGCCATGTGCATGTTCCAGGTCAATGACTCAGAAAGAATAAAAGTCAAAAAAACAGCTTGACTGCCAGGCAACAGCAGCTGTCTCCAAAGCTTGTATCTAGCACTCTACCAATAAAAGGTATTGGTTCATTTTCAGTTCCTGTAAAATATACTTGGAATACCAAGCTATGCCTATAACTTTTCAGCTTATAGAAACTAAATAGATGTGAGTATTTACAATGTTTGTCACAATTCCATAAACATTTTTGGTGTAAAATGAGTACTTTGTGCTATCATTAGGGCTTTGTATGGGATCTAGCTAGAGCATATGTGTTATATTCTGAATTCATTTAACCCACATTTGTTATTTTGGGTGTCCGTGCAACAAAGCAGCACTTTCATACGATACAGAATTTAAAAAAATATACAGTAAATGCATTTATACACCTCAATAAGCCTTAATAAGCCCTAAAAAAACCCAAAAAAACAGCTTGGCAACAGGGAGAAACAAAACAATGATGGCCACAAATTATTATATGTAAATCTTTTAAGGTCTTGGCATGTATCCTTACATGCTTTTACCATAATGGGTAAGGTTTGACTAGAAATTCTATCAGAATGTGTTTTCTCTTCAAATATAATCTAGTGGAAATGGAAAATAAAGCGTACAGTATATATATATATATATATATATATATATATATATATATATATATACTGTGGGGAAAAAAAACTATATCCCTTGCAGATTTTGTACGTTTCGCCACTTACAAAGAAATTAAGGATTTATAATTTTTATCATAGAGTGTATTTAAAAATGGGACAGCATATCAACCAAAAATCCAGAAACAAAACCATGATACAAATGTTATAAATTGAGTTGCAGTTCAGTGAATAAAAAAAAGTATTTTATCCTGAAGCAAAACATGACTTATTGCTTGGTGGAGAAACCCTTGTTGGCAAGCACAGAGGTAAGATGTTTCTTGTAGTTGGTTACCAGGTTTGCACATATCTCACGAGGGATTTTGGTCCACTCTTCTTTATGGATCCTCTTTAAAACCTTAAGGTTTCTTGGCTGTCGGTTGGCAGTTCGAAGTTTCAGCTCCTTCCAAAAATGTTCTATAGGATCAAGGTCTGGAGACTGACTAGGCCACTCCATGACCTTAATGTGCTTCTTCTTGAGCCACTCCTTTGTTGTCTTGGCGGTATGTTTTGGGTCATCGTCATGCTGGAAGACCCATCCATGACCCATCTTCAGTGTTCTGGCTGAGGAAAAAAGATTCTCATCCAAGACTTTACATTACATAGCACTGTCCATTGGCCCCTCAATGAGGCAAAGTCAGCCTGTACCTTTGGCAGAGAAACAGCCCCAAAGCATAATATTTCCACCTCTGTGCTTGACTGAAGGGATGGTGTTCTTAGGGTCATAGTGAGCATTTTTCTTTCTCCAAACTCGGCGAGTGGAGTTATTGCCAAACAGCTCAACTTTGGTCTCATCTGACCATAGCAATGTATCCCAATCCTTCTCTGAATCATTTATATGTTCATTGGCAAACTTCAGACGCGCCTATACATGTGCCTTCTTGAGGAGCGGGACCTTGTGGGCACTGCAGTATTTCAAACCATGGCGGTGTATTGTGTGACCAGTGGTTTGTTTGGTGATTGTGGTTCCAACTGCCTTGAGATCATTCAAAAGCTCCTCCCATGTAGTTCTGGGCTGATTCCTTACTTTACTCATGATCATCCTTACCCTATGAGACAAAATCTTGCATGGAGCTCCAGACCGAGGGTGATTGATGGTTATTTTGTATTTCTCCCATTTGCGAATAATCACTCCAACAGTTGTCTCCTTCTCACAAGCTTCTCGCTGATGGTCTTGTAGCCCATTCCAGCCTTGTACAGGTCTACAATCTTGTCCAAGATGGCCTTTGACGGCTTGTTGGTCTTGCCCATGATAGTGAGGTTTGAATGGAAGAAGGATTCTGTGGACAGGTGTCTTTCATACGCATATTGAGTTGTTGGAAGCACCTTCTTAAATTGTTAGGACTAATCTGTATACCACGTAAGCACATACTGTAGCCAGTCTGTGGGAGTCAGAATTATTGTTGGTTAGTAGGGGATCACATACTTATTTTTCTCACTTAGCCACTCAATTTATAACAGTTGTGTCATGTGTTTTTTTCTGGATTTTTGGTTGATATTCATGATGGTGGCCTGATGGCCCAATGTCCTCTTGTGGGCACTGTGCTCACTGCCCGGCACCATGGAGCTCAATTGGCATTTGCCTTTAAACACCAGACTTGGCAGGTCCCCCACTGGCTCCCTGTGCTTTTCACAGATTAGAGCAGGTTCACCCTGAGCACATGTGACAGGCGTGAAAGGGACTGGAGAAGCAGTAGATAATGTTATGCTGCCTGTACATTGTTCGGCATGACTTGTTTGGTTGTGGGTCAGTGATGGTCTGGGGAGGAATATCCATGAAGTGATGCACAGACCTCTACAGTCTAGACAATGGCACCTTGACTGCCATTAGGTAGCGAGATGAAATTCTTGGACCCACTGCCAGACCCTGTGCTGGTGCAGTGGGTCCTGGATTCTTCCTGGTGCACGACAATGTCTGGCCTCATGTGGTGAGAGCATGCAGCCAGTTCCTGGAGGATGAAGGAATTGGTACCATTGAATGGCACCTACGCTCGTCTGACTTAAATCCAATAGAACACCTCTGGGACATTATGTTTTGGTCCATCTAATGCCACCAGGTTGCACCTCAGTCTGTTCAGGGGCTCAATGATGCCTGGATCCAGATCTAGGAGGAAATACTCCAGGACACCATCCGTCATCTCATTAGGAGCATGCCCCAACGTTGTCAAGCATGCATACAAGTACATGGGGGACATACAAACTACTGAGTACCATTTTGAGTTGCTGCAAATTTTAGCAAAACGGACTAGCCTGCTTCATTATTTTTTTCACTTTGATTTTTAGGGTGTCTTTGAATTCACCCTCTGTAGGCTGATAATTTTCATTTCCATCAAACAATGTGGCATCCTTTAGTTCCTAACACATTACTCCATATCAGTATAGATATGTAGCATGATATTTTTCCCCATTGAGATTTGATGTGTTTTCAAAGTGTACCTTTAATTTTTTTGGGCAGTGTATACAATATATATATATATATATATATATATATATATACACAGTATATGCTTTATTGATGACAAGAAAGGTTCCAACTATGTGTATAGAGGCTTGAAAATAGGCATATCATTATAGGAAGTGTAAGCTGGTATAATGATATGGCTGTGTACTAAAATATGACAGGACAAATAGGTAAGTGGGCATAGCAAAGTGGTATACCATTTGGCCTCTTAGACGAAAAGCAAACTGAAATAATATTTTATAAAATGTGATTCAGATGATTTATTTTCACTGTAGCAAAGGTTGGGCTGTCTGGGCAATACGTAACTGTGTCTTTTTTTTATTTATTTAGGAATTATCTATTTGATCTCTGCTCTGAATCATTTGGAAGATTCACAAGTGACCTTCTTTGTGTGTGCCCGAGATCAGGGTGGTCGTACATCTTCTGCAAATGCATCGATCACTGTTAAAATTCTGAAGACTGCAGTGGCACCGGCAGTATTTGAGAAATCACGCTACGTGTTTGTGATTGCAGAGGACGCTCCACAAGGTAGCACTGTCGGCATTGTCAAGGCCAGGGAACCTTTAAGTGAGTATCTAAAAGTTTCACTATAATATAAGTTCAGCATGTATGGTAATGGCATAATTCAAGTACCACAGATACAAACAATTCATTAGCATTAGGACTAGACTCATCCATTTTCCAGTTACGTATAGGTGTCTTTTCCTTTCTCTGCTGTCATTGATGATTTTCCATTTACTAAACAGTGCACTTTCATAACTTGAATAGAGAGGCGTGAATATGATTAGATGGATTGGAAGTGTAAATGCTAGTGCCTATACTGCACAATTAAAGTGTTTGTAAAGGTTCAGATTAAAAAAAAAAAAAAAAAAAAAATAACAAGCATGTCATATTTACTTGCTCTGTGCAAAACCACAGAGCAGCCCCCGATCCTCCTCTTCTCGAGTCCCCCACCAGCGCTACTGGCCCCTCCACCCTGCTGAATGCCCCCGTACAAAGCTCTTTGCTCTGGGGGAACTCCTGCATGCTTACTCCCGAGCCACCTCTATGTGTCAATCACAGCCTCTCTCCCTCATCACTGGCTTTGATTGACAGCAGTGTGAGCCATTGGCTCCCAATACTGTGTCTCAGCCAATGAGGAGAGAGAGAGACCCAGGAGAGCTTCTGCTCTTGTACGTATGGGGATCGGGCTCAATTGAGTATAAGGTGGAGGGGGGGAGGGGGGAGCTGCACACTGAAGGTTTTTTACCTTCAGGCATAGAATGCATGAAAGTAAAAAATCTTCTGCCTTCATAGCCACTTTAAGATTTTAGGGAAGTCTTTAAAGGGCCACTAAACCTAAACCACAAGCAAAATATCCACACATAAAAAAAAGGGTCTTAAAAGGTGTGAATACATTGTGTTTCTTATATTCCACTTTCATGAGAAGTTTTGACCCTTCCATTGAAGGTTCAGAAGATTTAAGATTTTAAGGTTTTTGATTCTCCTTCCTTTACACCTTGTGTAATAATCAAATATTTAGATGAAAATCCTGGCCACAATTGAGTCCAGGTTGCTTTGGACAACAAGAATTAGCATGCTTTTCTTCACTGAGTCTATAAAAAGTGTATTATTTTTGGCCAGACACACATCTTGTAGACTTACTTTGAGTGTAAGGAACAGCAAGGCATGACCAGTTTACAACACAAATAAGCAGGAGGTGGCGCCTTGCATATGTAATTAGCAAACATAATAGCAAACTATATAGAGAAACACATTGATATAAAAACATTTACAGAATAATCTGTTTCATTTGCAGTTCTAAAAAAAAATAAGACTCCTTCAGACTTTTTTGGCCTGTAGCAGTATGTTTCCACACACAAAATTTAATGTATGGTATTCAGCTTATGAATGTAGTTTGCATTAACCCTTTCCCCCTGACTGTACACATACTGTATATGCTTCCATATTGAAGTGGATCTTTCTCCATGAGGCCGCATATATGCATACAGAGACCGGGATGTCACGGAGAGCCCTGGGTCTTGTACTAAAGATCGGGAACTTGGAGTCCTGGTTCCTGATCACCTGATCGTTTTATAGCCTCTGAATCGCGATCACAGTGATCAGTCAGTGTGCAGCCTGCCTCTGGGATTTTTCCCTTTAAAATGGAGAGAAGGATACATTGTGTCTTTCTCTCCTTTCTAGGGGAAAAAATGTAAACAAGCAAGTCTGTAAAAAAAAATAAATAAATGTAGAACCCTACAGGTAGGTGCTAGGTAAAGTATAGTGGGCCTTGGCTGCCTAACAGCAGAGCCATGTTTTCAGCTGGCTGTCATGTCTCCCAGGTGTGTCTGCTGAGAGGGGAGTCTCCCCGCTGGCTCCATGAGAGGATTCTCATTGGACAGTGGAGGAAACCAAATGAGAGACATGCTCAGGCCTGTATCTACCCCAGAAGGCAGATTCTGCTGTAGAGGATTCTGGGAGTGGGTATAAGTTCTGAGGGAATGCATGACACAGCGTCTTTGGTGGAAAGCAGAGTCCCAGGAGGGAGAGTACGTCTGTCTCTCCTCCTCTCAGAGGAAGCGGGTGTCCCGGGTGGCAGCCTGGGAATCCAAAGAGTGTGAAGCTGAGCTGCAGAGGGGATCCGGTGTGCCAAGAACCAGTGGAGAGAGAGAGGGGTCCAGTTCCAGGAAAGCCTACAAAGGTCATGAGTATTGTGGACTGCCCCTGGGGGTCTGCCTAGTGTCAGAGGGGACCACTCCGGAGAAGGTTCTAGGGATCCAGGAGTCAGCTAGGTTGAAGGGTTAAAGGGGGTGCCTAATCAGAGGACCCTGAAGTATTGGAGGGGGTACCTAGGTAGAGGACCCTGAAGTTTTAAAGGGGGCGCCTGTAGTTTGGGCCCTGAAGAGTCAGTGTACAGTGTGAAGTGTACAAGTTAAGAGTTGCAGCAGCACAAGTATCTACACAGAGCTACCTCAGCCAGTGCAGGGCTGGAGGGAGCTGTTCAGTAACTTTTGAGCCAAAGCAGATTCAGGAGTCAAGTGTTCTACAGTCCTGGATCTTCTGAATTAAAGTTGAGGTTCCAGCACAGTTTCAGTACTACAGTATCTATAGGTTTCAGGAAGCACTGGTCGGCATTCAGCTGGCGTCAGGACAGCGCCAAGAGGCATTTTTCTTCAAGTGTCCCAAAGTGTACTTAGTTGAGCCAGAGGAGTATCCCACTAATTCCCTTCTCCCATCCCCTAAATACAATAAAATAAAACAAACCAAAGATGCCGGAATGGTCATTGTCTCAGTTCTCACACCTGGGTTCACAGCTCAAATGTGTTACCGGTAACAATGGCAGACTAATCTTAGGCTCAAGGCCTAGAAATCCTGCTACATAAATAAATAAAGAAAAATAAGAAAGAAAGAAAAAAAATAGCTAGATCAAAGTTTTATCTAGGTCAGTGTCAGGGTTAGTGTTGGCGGTCAATGTAAGGGTCAAAGGTGAAGATCAGGGTCAAGGGTCAAAACGCTTTTTAAAATTAGTATTAGTGTCAGTTAGTGTCAGTGTGTTTTAGGCTTGGTTCACACCTATGCAGTTTGCTTTTGATCTGTTTCTGTAGTTCCTTTTGTGGTGCATTTTGCCGTTTTGCACACACGTTTTTGACACATTTTTCACGCGTTTCTTTGATGCGTTTTGCATGCTTTTTTTTTTTTTGTTGTTGGATGGATTAAAAAATGCAAAACGCAAATTGCGGTACAATCACAGCAAAATGCGGCAAAAACGCACTACATGCTTTTCTTCAGGTTCTCCATTGATAGAACCAAAAACGCACCATTTTGCTTTTAAAAACATCCCTGACCATTTCCAAAAACGCAGCGGCTGAAAAAAGCATATATATGAACGTGCCATATAGGAAACCCTGTTAAATGGTCTGTAGTGCGTTTCTCCAAAAAGCATTAAAAATTGCATAGGGGTGAACTGAGCCTTAAAGTGGTTGTAAAGGCAGAAGGTTTTTTTTTATCTTAATGCATTCTATGCAATAAGTAGCAATAAGCAGTGCCATCTTAAGAGCATTAAAGGTCCCAGGGCAATGCAGTGCACTGGGGCCCTGCCTGCACAATCACCCACGAGAATAAAAATGCAAATTATCGATAAGGCTATATTTATTGGTACAGCAGTTCCAGGCTTCCAAGTTCGGCGGCTGGGTCCGGTGAACACACGCATGGATAGGAGTCAGACTCGACTGTCCTGTGTGTGCCTGTTTTCGTGAGGCGGACAGGCATTCCTGCAGTTGTGGGCTCCCCCTCCACGGCCCAAGTGGCCTGACAGCAGCGCAGGGCCGATAGGCGCTTGCCACCTGCTAAGTTCGGCAGCGGGAAGCACTCAGAAGTCGGGACTAATGCTTGGCTGAGGCTGGGTCGCTGGGCAGGTGGGGCCCCCCCCCCCCCCCCGGCAAGTGGGACCCTTGGGCAACTACCCAATGAGAAGCTTTTATTATTTCCTGTAACATAATGACGTGTGTGTGTGCACAATTCGCTATGAATTCCTGTATATTGTGTTAGCTGAAAAACACATCTAATAGTTTGCTGAAGTTATCTACATTCTCCACTGATACCATTATGTGTGGAAGTACTGCTCTAACAGTAAAGAACTCCTTATGCAGTTTAACATTGAATCACTTCTCATCAAAATTCAGTGTGCGTAGGGTTTTTCTTCTTTAGAGACCTTAGATTAACCACTTCCCGCCTGCCATCCCACCGTTGAATAACACGGCTCCACCTCAATCTTGGTAAAGAGCCGATACCAATGTGATCGGCTGTGTCCAATAACAGCCAGTCACATGTAAATGCGGAAGTGCCATTTATCGGTGCTCCTCGCCTCACGCTGTCAGAGTGTGGCGAGGAGAGCCGATCAGCAGCATCTCCTTGAAGGGATGACCAGGACAAATAATCAGGGAAATCATCACTGCCCTGATTACAGTAAAGCCCCAGCAGTGCCCATCAGTGACACCAATCAGTGAACATCAGTGACACCAATCAGTGCCCATTAGTAACCCTAATCAGCGCTCATTAATGATCCCAGTCAATGCTCATCAGTGCCTGCTTATCAGTACTGCCCATCAGTGATGCCCATCAGTGCCCAGCAGTGCCAATCAGTGCTGCCCACCAGTGCCACCTATCAGTGCCCATCAGTGCCACCTATCAGTGCCGCCTATCAGTGCTCATCAGTGCCTCCTCATCAGTGCTACCTAATCAGTGCTTTTCAGTGCTGCCCATCAGTGCCCATCAGTGATGCCCATTAGTGCCCATCAGTGCCACCCACCAGTGCTGCCTTTCAGTGCCCACCAGTGTCACCTATCAGTGCCACCTATTAGTGCTCATCAGTGGCTCCTCATCAGTGTTACCTAATCAGTGCCCTTCAGTGCTGCCTCATCAGTGCCCATAAGTGCCATCTCATCAGTGCCAATCAGTGCAGCCTATAGGTGCCCATCAGTGCCGCCTCATCAGCGCATATCAGTGAAGGGGAAAAATTACTTATTTACTAAAATTTTTTCATCAAGATTGTCAGGATTTTTTTCTTTTTTTTTTTTAACAAAAAATAAAAACCCAGTAGTGATTAAATACCACCAAAAGAAAGCTCTATTTGTATGGCAAAAAAAATGATTAAAATGTAATTTGGGTACAGTGTTGCATGACCGCGCAATTGCCATTCAAAGTGTGACAGTGCTGAAAGCTGAAAATTGGCCTAGGTAGGAAGGGGGTAAAAGTGCCTAGTATGTAAGTGGTTAAACAGTTTTTCTTGTTACTATAGTCACCATTGATAGATTTGAATATTGTGCTTATATCCCCTACTTAACAATATGTTTCATTTTTGTAGTTGTTCTTGAAAACGGAGGTCCTCCAGGCACTTATTTGTTTCATTGACCTTCTCTGAATTCTCTCCAGTAGTAAAGTAGTGGGTGGAATTATAATTTAATCTTTTGAACAAATGCTCTTTTTAATTATTATTATTAATAATATTATACAGGATTTATATAGCACCAGCATTAGTGCATGATAGTCATCTGTTAGTCATGGGATTATATGATATTGGTAATTGTGTTGTGTACAAGGAGTCCAGGACCCCCAGATATTTTTAAATCATTGATTCCCCTAGAGGATCTCCCTCAATAAGTATCTTGCGTATATTTTTTAGGCCCCAAGTGTAGCTTTACATTTTTCAATATTAAGCGTCATCTGCTTTCCTGCCCCCCAATTTTATCAAGGTCTTCTTGAAAAAGCAGAGCTGAGCAGGTGGATGGCAGCTCTGTCTCCGCGCTATGTGCAGAGACAGAGCTGTCAGGTCCCCGCTGTTCTCTATGGGGGAATCGGATGAGAATGGACGCCTGTCTGTTCTCTTCCGATCCAATCCGATCCGATCCACTGATCCACTGGATGGATGGAAAATAGGGTTTCCATCCGTCCAGATTTGACGGACCGGAGCGGATGTCAGCGGACATGTCTCCACTGACATCTGATACCCCATAGAGATGGCATCCATTCAGATCCGCTTGAAAAACTGACATGCAGATCTGAACGGTCCGCTAGTGTGAAAGGTCCTTATTGTTACTCCTCTGATTATTTAGAAAAAAAGCCATTTTGAGAGTCAACATCATCATTTGGTTTGTTAAATTATTTCAAGGACAGCTGCTGGGAACTGGGCCTATTGACATAAGCATGCCCTAAGAACTACACTCTAAATGCTCATTCTCTACACACAATGGGGTTGATTTACAAAAACTAGAGAGTGTAAAATCTGGTGCAGTTGAGCAAGGTAGTCAATAAGCTTCTAAATTTAGCTTGTTCAATTAACCAGTTGCAGACTCTGAGCATGCTGGACACTCCCCAAAAAAGTAATTATTGTACATAGGGCATGTCTAGTACATCCAGTCCTTCTGCCCTGCTGCCGGGATCTTCCCTGTCTTATGGCAATTAAGCTCTGATGAATCATAGCTGCATTGCTAAGAAAACATTGGAAGTCGCGGCAGCAGGAGCTGTAAAAAAAAAAAAAAGCATTCTGGAAATGTTTATCAGCAACATTGCTCAGCCGCTAATACAGCAAGATACAAAGAAACATTGTTTCATTTTGTATCATTCTGCTTATTCTTTATCAAGAGGATGAACTCTGATCTGCAGATGAAGTCAGTTAAAGCAACCTGACAAGCAAAAAAGTCATTTTTTTTGCTTAATAAAATGTTCCTCGTTATTAACACTTAGTTTACTCTAATCAGCCCTAATTAACTCCTTATTCTCCCATTCAATTATAATTTTCCTGGTGATTTTTTTTAACTAATAATATTTAAACTTTTTTTATGTTTTTTGTTTGTTTTGTTCAATAATATTTTTACACCTTTTCCATATATTTACACGTATCACACTGAAAAAAGTGCACAATTGAAAAAAACCTGCTTTGCTTCATTTGTAAGTAACTTTATAAGTTTTAATAGGAATCATAATTTTAGTGTTTAGTGTAAATATTGGTCTAAATTGATGAAGTTATTAGATTTTTAAAAAAAATTTTTATTGGATATGTTTTATAGCAGCAATTAAAAAATATTGTGTTTTTTTTTTTTTCAAAATTGTCAGTCGTTCTTTGTTTCCAGCACAAAAACAAAACCCTCAGAGGTGATCAAATACCACCAATCAAAAGCTCTATTTGTGGGAAAAAAGAACATCAATTTTATTTGGGTACAGTGTTGCACGGCTGCGCATTTGAAAGTTAAAATAATGTGGCCTGGTCATGAAGGGGGGTACACATTTCGGAGGTGAAGTGGTTAAAAAGGACAAAGTACAGAATAAAATGCACACTTTTTATGTGCAGTAACACTATTTATTTTTAAAATTAACACTACTTAAAAAAGAAAAAGCATCTTTTGTTTAGTTTCATTATGTTTAAATGTCTAAGGATTGTGAACAAAAATATTTGCTGCAGGACAATATTCACAAAATGAAAGCCTTGTTTGTCCTTAAAAAAGCAATATATGTATTACGTTGAATTATTGCCCAATAAAAAGGCTCATAGCAGAGATTTGAAAAATGCTCTGGTCCATAAGAGGTGAACAGTTGTGAGAGTCAAAGTAGTTAACAATTAACTAAATAAAAAACAATAATAAAAAAAAAAGAACCCTGGAAGCTGATTGGTTTCCTTTCAAAGTTGCACCAGATTTTGCACATTCCAGATTTAGTAAATCAACCCAATAAAGTCAAGGCAACAGCTTTGTTTTTCTGGAAAACAAACCAATGTATGCCTGTTTAGTTGGACAGAGAGGATGGGGTAAAGACAGGGGCTGACTGGCAACTTTCGGCCCAGGAGGCAAGTACAAAGCAGAGGCCCATGGTGTAATGACTCGGCCGCCGTCCCACTCTCCCTCTTCCCAGCCTCCTCCTGACCCCCATTCCAGGCTGAAGCATTGCTCTAGGTACTCTCTACTCACCGGCTAAATCCAGGTTCCCGACCTGGTCAGCAGGGGGGAGTAGGACAGCTCAGTCGAGGTTGCCTGGGGGAGGAGAGTCTCCAGTGGGGCATGGAACCGGCCTCGCTCAGACACAGTTTACACTATCCATATTGGGGGGGGGGGAGGTCTGTGCTCTGTCCTTGTCTTCATCCCACACTCAGTAAGTCAGCAGTGGGGACTTTTTACTTCTCTTCGCCAGGAATCCTTTTGACATGTCTGCAGCAGAAGCGTTGCAGCCTTTTTATGGAGCATCAGAGTGGCCCGGGGGGCAGTTGCCCCCCTGCCCCCTGGCCCAGTCCCCCCCTGGGTAAAGATGAGGTTCGTAGTCCAGCAGACAGGGCTGACCATTGTCAGGATTTCAGTGTAGGAAAAGCACTGTTTGCCAGTCCAAACAGAAGGGAGCCCTTGCTGCAGATTAGCAGGTATTTTCTGTACATGTAGTATTTTGAAAATGACAAAACATTGGGAAATGTGAATGTATTGCAGAAATTTATTGAATATGCCTTATCCTTATTTGCCCAGACATACACTTTAACTTTGCTATAACTTGAAGATTCCAGTTAACAGCTGTTCTTACATTGTTTCAAAAAGGCACAATGATGAATGGTAGCCCCCTTAGTTAGCAGCTGCATGTGCACTTTTTTCTCTAGTTATTTTGACTTCCTTTGAAAAAAGGTCAGCCCTAGAAATCTGTGCTTGCATAGTTTAATTGGAATGAAAACTTTGTGTTACTTCCAAATTCAAAATCAAATATATAAATCTTACACTGTCAATGGAGAAAACTGTCCTGCTGTGGATTATAGTACAGATGTACTATACAAATCATGGTAACTGCAGTCATTTAATTGATTTGTAAAAACATAGGAAGCTTCAAGAATCTTTGGGTCAGTTAAAGAAAAACTGAAGACACACAGAAAATAAGGTGGGATTTTAGTGGAGAATCTGCAGAGAATCCCACAGTTTGTGATTATTATGTTCTTTGATGCTAAACAAGTTGGACACATTTGCATGTGTATACAGTATATTCAAGCAAATTAAATAGTGCCAATTAGCTTTAATTTCAATTGAATTAACTCATTCCTTTTCCCAATATTCTGGATTTTCTATGATGGACATCTTTAAGTACTAAATTTTTTAGGCCAAAAATCCTTAACCACTTGCCTACTGGGAACTTTCACGCCCTTCCTTCCCAGGCCAATTTTCAGCTTTCACTTTTAATGACAATTGCATGGTCATGCAACACTGTACCTGAACTAAATTTTTATCATTTTTTTGTAGGGAGATAGAGCTTTTTTTTTTTGGTTGTGCTTAATAACCACTGTTTTTTTTTTGCTAAACATAGGAAAACATTTTGAAAAAAAAAGTTTATTTTAGTTTCTGTTATAAAAAGTTGTGAAGAAGTAATTTTTCTCCTTCACTGATGTGCGCTGATATGGCTGCACTGATGAGCACTAATAAGGCAACACTAATGAGGCGGTACTGATGGGTACTGATGAGGCAGCACTGATGGACAATGATGAAGCTGCACTGGTATGCAGCACTGATGGACTCTGATAGACGGCACTGATGGGCAGCACTGGTAGGTGGCACTGATGGGCACTGATAGGTGTCAATGATAGGCGGCACTGATAGGCATCACTGATAGGTGGCACTTATAGGCATCACCGACAGGCATTACTGATGGGCACTGATTGGCAGCACTGGTGGGCACTGATTGACAGCACTGGTTGGCAATGTTGGGGTTACACTGATCATCAGTGCACTGAAGATCAGTGCCCTGATTGTCAGTGCAGATGTCCCCTGTGTGGATTTGCCAGTTTTCGGCTCTCCTCACGCACTGTCAGCGTAAGGGGAGGATTGTCAATAATCAGCAAATCCTGTTTACATCCATGATAGCTGTGATTGGACACAGCTGATCACATGGTAAAGAGCCGCCATGATTGGCTCTTTACCTCGATCACAGATTACTGCCAATGCATGCCGCAGGGGGCGCATGGGCAGTGCGAGCATGGAAAGGACGTCCTATGATGGCCTCCCAGCAAAGTGCAGCTGCACTGTAGCCATCATTCGGCTATAGCATGGTCGCAAAGGGGTTAATCATGGTTCCTGATAGAGGCCAAAAGAAATTCTGTCAACACTAAAGAAGGAAAGCTGAAACCTATAACTCACATTGCATTTATTTTTTTGAATCTGAAGTTTACTTGTGGATTTTATTGCACAGTTAAATTGGTCCATCTTGGATCAATATAAGTATGTATGCATGCATGCATGTAATGTATGAAATCTTAAAGCTGATGGACCTCTGTGGAAGCAGAGAATCACTAAAGTAGTCACTGCTACCACAGTGATTGCCATTATCTTCCTAGGGCCATGCCAAACAGCTGCCCTGCTGCATAGTAACCACAGGGGATTGCTCGCTCAACACAGGAGGCATTCATAGGATGTATTGCATTTTTCTCAATTAATGCAGGACTTTTTATAATTGGCCAAAATGGAGATTGTAAGGTCACCACCCCTCCTCTCTACATTGTTCAATCAGAAAATGCCTTTCATTCAATGAGAAAAAATACAAGGTGTTCTGTGAATAGCGCTTGTGCCAAGCAAGGGACTCCCTGTGGTTACAATGCAACGGGGCAACCTCTGCACACGACCTGGAAAGGAGCTGCTGTCCCTGTAGTAGAGGAGACCACTACAATGATTCTTGGCTTCCACAATGGTCCCATATGCCTACCAAGCAGAACAAATTTAACTACTAAGTAAAATACATACCTGAAGTTCAGTTTTAATAAGAAATACATTGAACATTTTTTTATGCCCTTTGAAACACGCTTTTCTAGTCAAATATAAAAACTCTACAGCCATCAGCTTAATGACTGATGAATTCTAGACAGCTCTAAAAGTTCTTGAGGTAACTGTTTTTTGTATGCAATCTTGTTCTGGTCTAAACACAACCCTACCCCTTAAAGGCTGCCTTTTGACTGGAGCAAATTCAACACACTGAAATAGCAGTTTGAATGGTCAGTCAGGGGGTATGAGAGTAAATACGCCATGCAATGCTGGATACAATGCTGCATTCTTTCTCTTATTTAAATAGATACCATAAGCCAGATAAATTTCACACTAACAAGGGCACAAAAAACATTAATACATACAAAGAACTTACAAGATCAGCTGCTTTCTAGTTTAACCCAACTTAGTATGACTCTTACTGTAAAGTAATAAAGTGATCTATCTCAAAGCAATGATTGTTCTCCGCTGTGCACTTTCCATTAATCAGTTCTTTACTGGCAAGAGAAAACACACTTTTTGTTGAAATAATTAGGTAATTTTCTTGCTCAGTAAAGAACCTAGAGGCAATAAGTACTTTAATGCATAAACACAATGTGTAAAATGAATGCCTTATACCAAGGAAAACCTAAATAATTAATCTAGGCATGCAGTATGTCATTTTGGGGACTTGTCTTATATTTACAAGCACAGAGAAATTTGGAAACAATAATAAAAAATATATCTTGGTGTTAAAAATGTTCTGTAAAGAAAATGTTTTAAAGTAGAACTATAGGCATAACGTTTTATTTTTTTATTTTGGATAGAGTAAAGGAGGGTTAAAACCTTTGTCAGATTTTTTTTTTCCACCATCTGTGACCCATTACAGAGATTTCCCTTCACTTGCAATATATCTATATATATCTATATATATATATATATATATATATATATATATATATATATATGTATATATATTATAAAAACGTCTCAGGCAAGTGTGGAAAAAATCTGTCAATTTGGAATACTTTCAGAAATAGAAGTGTTAATAGTTTGTTGTTATCAATTACCAAAATAGAAAGTAAATGAACAGAACAGAAATCCAAATCATATCAGTTTTTGGGTGACCATCCTTTGCCCTTAAGGAGGACAATGATGACCCCATCATTGTCTTGCTGCAGAATAAATGTGGGGCCAATCCAGGGGCGTAACTGCAGGGGTTGCAATTGCAACCAGATCCCATGTTCCAAGGGGCCCCTGTACACCTGGATAGGAGGGGGGGGGGGCAGCATGTAGAGAAATCACTGTCCACCTGGAACCACTAAGGGGTCAGTAAATATGTCATTTACCAGCTCCTTCCTTTTCTGTTTGGACAGAGTCATAGTCAGTGACATTGTAAAATAATAAAATAAAATTATAAAAAATAATACAATTAAAATACCAAAAAATAGAAACTACTGACACCAGTGGATGAACTTCCAGGATCGCAAAGGTAACACTTGGGACCAGGCCCTGGCATTCCACCACCATGGGGAGGCCCCAAGATGGCAGGAAGGGGGCCCACTGCAGAACTTGTGAAAGGGCCCCGCAATGAGAGTAAAGGGCCCCAGGATCAGTGGGAAGAGCCCCAGGCCTCTGGGCCAATCAAATGCCTCCCTGATGCTATGGGATAATGGATTAGTATCTGCTGGTATTTGTCAGCATTGAGGACACCATTTATCCTGACCAAATCTCCAACTCATTGATCCTTATCAAATCGACATCTTATTGTACCGCTCTTCAGCGCTTCAGCAAACAAACTGCCTCCTGCTACAGCCAAATATTAAAATTTTGACTCATCAGTCCAGAGCACCTGCTGCCAATTTTCTGCATCCCAATTCCTACATTTTTGTGCATTGTTGAGTCGCTTAGCCTTGTTTCCACGTCAGAGGTATAGTTCTGTGCTGATGGCACTGCTGGACATCTTCTGATGTCGAAGGTAAGTAAGCATGATGTACAGTATCTCACAATAGTGAGTACACACTTTTCACATTTTTGTAACTATGTTATTATATCTTTTCATGTGACAACACTGAAGAAATGACACTTTGCTACAATGTAAAGAATAACAGTATAAATTTGCTGTCCCCTCAAAATAACTCAACCCACAGCCATTAATGTCTAAACCGTTAGCAACAAAAGTGAGTACACCCCTAAGTGAAAATGTCCAAATTGGGCCCAAAGTGTCAATATTTTGTGTGGCCACCATTATTTTCCAGCACTGCCTTAACTCTCTTGGGCATGGAGTTCACCAGAGCTTCACAGGTTTCCACTGGAGTCCTCTTCCACTCCTCCATGATGACATCACAGAGCTGGTGGATGTTGGAGATCTTGCGCTCCTCCGCCTTCCATTTGAGGATGCCCCACAGATGCTCAATAGGGTTTAGGTCTGGAGACATGCTCGGCCAGTCCATTACTTTAGCAAGGCAGTGGTCATCTTGGAGGTGTGTTTGGGGTCATTATGTTGGAATACTGCCCTGCGGCCCAGTCTCCGAAGGGAGGGGATCATGCTCTGCTTCAATATGTCATAGTACATGTTGGCATTCATGGTTCCCTCAATGAACTGTAGCTCCCCAGGGCTGGCAGCACTCATACAGCCCCAGGCCATGACACTCCCACCACCATTTTTGACTGTAGGTAAGAAACACTTGTTTTTGTACTCCTCACCTGGTTGCCAACATACATGCTTGACACTATCTGAATCAAATAATTTTATCTTGGGCTCATCAGACCACAGGACATGGTTTTAGTAGCCCATGTCCTTAGTCTGAGAAATAAATGTATAGCATCTGCGCAAATAAAAATGTAAAGGCAGCTAGCAAAAGAAAGACATAATTCCTTGGCATACAAAAATACAAAAGTTGCAGTGCCTCGAAAGAAATAACAGTCACTTAGCTTTAAAAAACAGTCTGGACTCGAGTCATAAAGGTCTCTCAAACAGAACAGTTGTGGCCTGTCCAGTGAATAGCACATAGGTTCAATAATCCTCCATAGGTCCCTCAGGAGTGGAACATGCAATTAAATATACAGAGATCCAACATAGTGTAACTCCGTAAAGGTTAGCACAATAAGCTAGTGGGGGAGGGTCACATCCATGATGGAAAAAGTAGTACTGTTTTGATATAGTGACACTCTTCCTGCTTCCCCCATACAGTGCACACCCACCGGCTACTTATGTAGAATCAGTGTATAGGGAACCAGGACAGGCACGCTCTGGGAACTTATTTCCTCGGGCACTCACCAGCAGATAACAACACTCCCATATGTCAAAATAGAGACCAAGGATTAAAACCCAATAGCTTTTTATGCAGATAAATAAAAGAACACCGTTTACTCACATCAGTCACGCCACTGTTACAGGCACATCAGCGGCGCAACAGGCAAAGGTGAACACACCCAACCCGTTTCCAACCAATCGTTGATCATCAAGGGGCTTACGTAATGCATCTCTATTAGCCCTTATATATCCACTGCACAGCCGCTCTTGATCGCGATCCATGTCCTTAGTCTGCTTGTCTTCAGCAAACTGTTTGCAGGCTTTCTTGTGCATCATCTTTAGAAGAGGCTTCCTTCTGGGATGACAGCCATGCAGATCAATTTGATGCAGTGTATGGCAATAGGTCTGAGCACTGACAGGCTGACCCCCCCCCACCCCTTCAACCACTTCAGCAATGCTGGCAGCACTCATACGTCTATTTCCCAAAGACAACCTTTGGATATGACCCTGAGCATGTGCACTCAACTTCTTTGGTCGACCATGGCGAGGCCTGTTCTGAGTGGAACCTGTCTTGTTAAACCGCTGTATGGTCCTGGCCACTGTGCTGCAGCTCAGTTTCAGGGTCTTGGAAATCTTCTTATAACCTAGGCCATCTTTATGTAGAGCAACAATTCTTTTTTTTCAGATCCTCAGAGTGTTCTTTGCCATGAGGTGCCAAGTTGAACTTCCAGGGACCAGTATGAGAGAGTGAGAGCGATAACACCAAATTTAACACACCTGCTCCCCATTCACACCTAAGACCTTGTAACACTAACGAGTCACATGACACCGGGGAGGAAAAATGGCTAATTAGGCCCAATTTGAACATTTTCATGTAGGGGTGCACTCACTTTTGTTGTCAGTGGTTTAGACATTAATGTCTGTGTGCTTAATTATTTTGAGGGGACAGCAAATGTTCACTGTTATACAAGATGTACACTTATTACTTTATGCTGTAGCAAAGACAAATTTCTTCAGTGTTGTCACATGAAAAGATATATTAAAATATTTACAAAAATGTGAGGGGTGTACTCACTTTTGTGAGATACTGTATATATATATATTTGTTTTTATTTTCATAACTAGCTGTTAAACTTATTTTCACTGGGTGGTAAAGAAGGGGGGACTAAGGGACTAAACATATCTAGTATGTCCAGGTATTAATGCTATATTAAATGGTAAATTGCTGATGCTGAATAAGACTGGTGGATAGACAGTATAGACAGCAGAAACATGTTAGGCATTCAGATGAATAAGGACAGAATTGTATAATAAAAATATAAGGGTCTGATAGTTACTGTTAAAACAGTCAAATTGCAGTGATGAAATCAAGACCTAGATTCTGAAAAAAGGAAAATCTTTACAGGTCTGTTTTTAATAATTGTATTTATTTGTTTATTTATTATAGTGCTTATTGTTACATTTCTCTAATAGGATCATAGCAATCACAACTTTACAAGAGAACTTGTTATTGGCTGACATTAAGTTTAAATAAAGAAAAAAAAAATAATATTCACCCATAAAGCAGAAAGTGATGGTGTATATTTTTTCTTCAGCTCATATCCCTCATATTGTACAAATTGTAATCAAGTATATTGTGGATATCATCATGCAGTCAATACTAAAAAGTAGAAAGGTGATGATCATAGAGGGTACATGTGTGCAAGAAAAAACAGTATCTACTGTTTTGGGAAAAATGTGATCCTAACCTCATATATACGCTTTATGCCTAAGTATGGCATACACAGAAAAGCATTTGATTTTTGCTTCTTTATGTATCTTCCACCCAAGGTCATGATTCAATTTAAAATTTGTAATACTATTGCTGAAATCTCTTTGAAATGTATTTGAAATGCTGTGTGGTAATTTCATCGATACATCATTTTTTACATTAGTTAGTCATTTGATATTTTCAGTTTTCAAGGTGGAGTCAACTTCACATTAGTGGGATGTCCAATAAACTAATATAGGCAAGGTGGTCAGGTGTCCACAAAATTTTGGCCATATAATGTACCTGTCATTACTAATGTATATAAGTTCTACCAAGTGCACTAAGGGACATGAATCTCCTACTTGCAGAATGCATGGCAATCACATTGACTTTCCAGGCACCACTTTACACCTTGTGCAAGAAGAAATAGTAAAATACGCTACCATCCTATACGTAGAACAGCTTCAAAACAAGACAAGGGTTTAGTCTCTGCTGCCATCTAGAGCACTGCGAAAGACAAGTCTTTCACTCTCGCCTTGCAGTTTGGTAGTCTCAAACGTCAGATTTTTTTTTCTTTTTTAGATTGCTAAAAATAAAAAAGAATAATGGGCTTGACATACTGTATTAAAATGGTAATACTACGAAATGTTATTTCCCTGGCTAAATAGGTTCAGATGTTCCAATCTCATCTTTCATTTTTTTCGGGCATGCTTGAACCTGTCTGGTGGCTGCTTAGAAATAGCATTGCTTTGTGTTGATGTGAGGGACTGTAACTTGAATACTAAGAATGATATAGAAATCTTACAGAGAAAGAAAATTGCATTGGTATGCTGTGACAGATTTTACCAAGTAAATGGAAAATCCCATATTAAAGTCTCCAGTAATGATTTGACAAATGAAAATCCCTATGTGCCTTTTCTGAATGTATTTTAAAAATGCTTGCTTTTTGGTTTACTAAAATATATATTGTTTGTTACATATATATTCCGGGATTGGAAAGAGGGACAACTATTAGCAAAAGTATGTAGACAAAAAATACACCCCTGCCAAACCCGTGTTATCTGGGGAGATAAATTACTAAAAATAATTGGGTTAAACCACAAGTACTTTTTTACCACTACTATTCATTTATACTGGCTTTTTACATTTCCAAATGCAACCGTTTATAAATTGTATGAAAGATTTAGCACTGTTATACACTTTTTGATAGCTAAATAGGGCATTTGTATAGAACATGTATACTGTATACATTCGACCAAAATGAGAAGGAAATAGATAGACTTTGTTCCAGAAGAGGAACAGTCCCTCTAAATTATGTACAGCAATGCATTTCCTGCTTTGCTGTAGTTAACAGAAAATTGCAGTTGCCCACCAGTTGAATGTCTAACTACACTGGTTATGCTGAAAAAAAAAAAAAATATTTTACAGTTCCTTTGCTGGAAGAGTGACATCTTAGTTAGTTTTCAGATTTTAATTTTTTTAGGTTTTCCAAATGTAAAAACATATTTTACTTTACCTTTATTTACAGAAAATGGGAAGAAGGTGAACGCACCCACTCCCGCAACACAGCGCTTGCTGAAAATAGACAAAAAGTGCTTAAACACAATCATGAGTGCAGGATTGAACTCAAATAACCCCCAAATTAAAAAATGTCTAGAATGTGGATGATGTATTATGTGCACACATAAATAAATAGATAGAAAGGTACAAAACTATACTATAAATATCACACAATACATATGAATTGATGTATATACACTATAAATAAAGTGAAATTATCATTGGGCAATTTGTAAACAAACTATACTATAAATGACACTAAGTGCATGTAAATAAATATATGTACACCTTAATGGGATAAATAAATAAAATAGAATAAAAATGCCACAAGGTGTGACGTCTTCATTCCATTTTCTGAAGATGTCCCACCTTGTGGTGAAACAAGTTCATTTGGAACGCACGCCAATCATGTGACAGCGAGTCCCATTTTCTGTATATATTTTTTGCCATGGCAGGTGGGGGCCACAGCAGCTGCTTATATTTACATTTATGTTTACACTTATTTTAGAATCACATTCTAATTATCTTAATTATTTTTTATATATCACAGATTTTATTTATTTTTAGTTTTCTTTATATTTATTAGTTTCCTGGTGCGGGTGATTATCTATCTTCTTTATCTTTTATCTTGACGCACCAGCAGTTGCAGTTGTCATGCAGTTGGACACATCACTACATCAGTTACTTACAAAAGCTTAAAAAAATCCATTAGGTTAAAATAGAAAAATAATTTTACTGATGGATGCTGAATGCTAGAAAATATTTAAATCACTAATCACAGTGCTGTCCCTATAAGTCCCGGTTCACACTAGGGCGACCTGTGAGGCGACCTGGTCGCCTCACAGGTCGCCGCAGGTCGCCTCCCATAGGGAAGCTGCGGACCCGTTCTAATAGGAGCAACACAAGTCGCTCCGACCTAGAAAAAGGGTCCGGAGCTTCTTTGGGGCGACCAGGAGGCGACCGCCATAGACTTCAATGTTATGAAGTCCGTGGCGGCCGCTCCGAGGTCGCGGTGCGCTGCTCGCACCGCGACCTCGGGGGTCGCGGTGCGAAGTAGCGTCGCCCCTATGTGAACGGGGCTTAATGCTGCCACAAACACAATATATACCTTGACTGGACAAAAAAAATACTTAGTGCAAAAAATCTGCAAAACAAATGTCCCAATGCAGTCCAAAAAAATTAAACACACACAAAAAAATATATGGATAATTATATATCTATTTGCAAAGTATCATTGTGCTTAAAGTGCTCCAAAATATGACTTCATGAGGTGCACCAATGTAAAGTGCTTAATTGCTGCTATTCCTGCTTCACAGAGCTGCATGCATTGTTCTGTGCCCAGTGTCACTGCCCAAATTCTTTTGACTTTGTGCTTCTCAGCAACAAAGTATCCCAGGCTTGTAGATGTTTCCCTCCCAATCTTTGCAGGACGATACACAGCACCTCTTCTTCACCAATTCACCAGAAATCTCCTCCAATACCTTTGCATCAACTCCTCATGCCACATCCACCATGTATAGGAAGATAAGGGGGGCTTGCATAGTGTAAAAACATTTTTTTTATTAAAATAAAAGCATTCCTCTAATACATCACACTCACTTGCTTAAGGATAAAAACATGCAGTAAAACCTGGAAATGTTCCACAGACCGGAAATTATGTCACCGTGTAGTCCCATTAAACGCGTTTCGCCAGCCAATCAGGCGTCTTCACCTTTGCACAAAGTATTTTTTTTTTCCATTCAAGGTACATATTGTGTTTGTGGCAGTATGAAAGGGACAGTGCTGTGATTAGTGATTCGCAGTTGTAATAATTGCCTATAGTTCTTAGCTTGGGCACCTGATGAGCAGCTGGCAATCACAGACTAACATTCATGCTGACAGCACTGTGGTTAAGTTATCATTTAGAAAATATTCCTTCCAGCTTTTAAGAGTATATATATATATATATATGGCATATACACTCCAGTGGAAGAGGCACTTGCAGGTCTTGCATTGAAGCAACATGAACAGGTTTATTAGTCGAAGTTTTGACAAGGCACTAGTTGTCTTTCTCAAGACATCTTGAGAAAGCCAAGAATTGCTTTGTCAAAGTGTTGGCAAGCAATGTATTACATAAAGAGTGGGAATGGAACAGTAGAATTAGGGCCATTAGGAGAACATTTATTTTCAGTTTTTCCTGAGAGTTTGGTGTGAACAATTCATTCATACATACTGAAAAGCTCCAACTATTAGACATTCATATATTCTGCAGATAAAGATATGAATTATTATATGCAGTAGCTGTAATGTATTGTCACAGTTGTTATAACCCATCTTCATATTTTAAGTTGCAATTTTCTATGTGTTGTTAATATTCAATTTTAATCAAGTCTGTTTTTGCTTGTTTAAAGATTCCATGGAGCCCATTTCATACAGGATATTATCTGGTGATCTGCAAGAGATATTCTCCATAAACCCCCAGTTTGGTGTTATTACTACAGCGAAGCAGCTGGATCATGAAACTCAGCCTGTTGTTGTGCTCACTGTCCAGTCCCAGTTAGGAAACTCTCCAGCCTACAGCAGCACACAGGTGAATGTATCTATAACTGATGTGAATGACAATCCACCTGTATTTCCAAGAGAGAATGACAGAATAAGTGTGCAGCAAAACACTCCTCCTGGCAGTGCTCTGTACATAGCTCAGGCACAGGATCTTGACAGTGGATACAATGGACTTATCTCATATAGCATTGCAAGTGACAACCAGGATGTGTTTGCCATTGACCCCAATTTTGGCATCTTGTACCTCAATACCACTTTAACAATGGTGTGTGAACATATTCTG
The DNA here is from genome assembly GCF_965119305.1 of Pelophylax lessonae. NCBI lineage: Eukaryota > Metazoa > Chordata > Amphibia > Anura > Ranidae > Pelophylax > Pelophylax lessonae. The sequence goes on along the minus strand of NC_138768.1, from coordinate 674,548,735 downwards.
CTGATAACAGCTGAAGATAACGGACATCCTTTATTAAGTTCTATTCTTACATTAACCATCAGTGTCACAAGGCCAGACACAATTAACACTTTGACCTTTGGTAATTTAGTGCATCGAATTGAAATCAATGAAGATTTTGCAGTATATTCCAGAGTCCTGCAGGTGAAAGCATACATTGAAGGTGCACAAAGCCAGCTGTCAAGGATTATTTACTCTTTGTGGCCTGAAAGTTCGGTTCCATTTGCAATTCATCGCAATACTGGATGGATTTTCTTGCGTCGCTCTTTGGATTATGAAAGAACCAATGTGTACAATCTGATCGTAGTGGCAAGCTGTGTAGACTTTGTAGAGGAGCAAACGGCTTCTACTTCAGTAATTGTCAAGGTCTTGGATGTAAATGACAATTCCCCTGCTTTCAGTCAAACCATGTATTTTTTCACCACTGTGGAAAGTTCTAGTCCTAATGGAGTCATTGGCACAATCACAGCATCTGACAGTGACTCTGGCAAAAATGGGCAGCTTTCCTTTTACCTCTTGTCTGATGAAAATAATTTCCAAATCAGTTCTAAGACAGGTAATATATAGGCTTATCAACTATGTTGTTTTCATACTTACTTTCTGGAATAACCCATCAATAGTCAACCTAGGATTAGCATCATAGGAGACAATATTTTGCCAACCAGATGAGGCCTCATCAACACTGTGGGCAGAGATGTTTTCTCCACCTGTCTGCAAAGGCGTAAAGAAAACCATTGTTCTCCATATGCCCTGTTCACACCACAACCCTGGTGTCATGTGCAGATTTTTTCTGCGCAGAAATCTACAACATGTATGCAGTTTTCTGTGCAGAAAAAAAAAACTCACATGACATCCACATTGTGGTGTAAACAGAAGGGTAGAGAACAATGGATTGCCCTATGTCCTTGCAGAGAATTTATGTTATGAAAAAAACACCTTACATGACAGAAGTGTTATGGTCTTAAAACGACCCATAGAAAACATTTATTTTCTTTGTGTCCTTGCTGAGACCTACATAATAAATAAAGTGAGAGATGTCATCTGCACACCAAGGGTCTTATAAATTGGGTTCAAAGCTTCATTCAGCTATCACATCGTTACAGCAAACAGCAACATTTCGGAGACACACAGGACCCCTTCATCAGGCATGCATGGCTCTAAAACTTTGCTGTTTGCTGTAGCAATGTGATCGCTGAATAAAGCTTTGGAGCAATTTTGGGGACCCATGGTGTTTTGGTAAAATCTCTTGTTTTGATTGTTCGCGGTTCAAGCCGGTGGTGGCTTCAGCACCCACTTTTACATACAGCCACTTTTACAGGAACGTGTGTGCTGGGAATAGTGTGTTGGCTACATAATAAATACATACATCTCTGCACATGGTGTGAACAAGCCCAAAATATTCTATGCAAGTCAAATCTGCGCTTTTTTTTCATCAGTTTTGATGCACACGTGGTGTAAATGAGGCCTAAAAGGAAACAAATACTAAGAGCAATATGAAGGTTGCCATTGATGATATTCTTTTGAAAATGTTAGTTGCCTAGCTGTCTCTGACCCTCATACTTTTTAAGTCACTGATCTAGAATTTGCATGCAGCCAGTAAAGTCAGAACCTCGAATTTCCAGGTCTAGTCTAGAGGGTTAGCATGGCAGCCAGTGAGCTAGTATTTCAGACGATGTACAGGTTTACTTTGTGTCCAGCACTTTCTTAAAATGAATCATCCTTAAGTATATCTACTTTTACAAGCATCTTTGAACTTGTGGAAGAATGTTAAAGTGGTGGTAAAGGCAATTTTTTGCAAATATTAAACATCTCATACTTACCTGCTCTGTTCAATGGTTTTGCACAGAGCAGCACCAAGTCTCCTCTTCTCCGGTCCCCAGCTGGTGCTTCTGACTCCTCCTTCTCTCGGTTTGCCACCATAGGAAGCTACTTCTAATGGTGGCACATCTGTGGGCTCGATCCCAAGCCATGCTGCCTGTATCTTTAGACAACGAGGCTCGGCTCCGCCTTCTGCTCTCTCTTCACAGGCTGTGATTGACAGCAGCAGGAGTCAATGGCTCTTGCTTTTGTCTCTGAGCCAGTGAGGAGAGAGAAAGACAGCAGCTCTGCTGCTCATGGACACAGAGCTGGATCGAGATCAGGCTAAAGTAAATATTTAGGGGGACTTGGGGAGCAAAACATGAAAGATTTTTTTTATTAATGCAGAGATTACATTAAGGTGCATTAAGATTTAAATAATTTAGGCCCTTTTCACACTTGAGCATTTTTCAGCTCGTAAAACGCTTATCTCTGAAGTCTCAAAACGCCCAACAAGCAAAATCCTATTCATTTCAATGGCCCCTGTTCACATATGAGCGTTTTGTCGCCTGAAGCTCAAAAAAGTACACAAGCATCTTTTTTGGCATTGTTAGATGTCAATGCCTGCCTCCAGACACCTGCAAAAAACGCCTGAAAAAATGCCTGAAACAAACCTAAAAAATGCCTGAAAACGACATGCTCAGGTGTGAATGGAGCCTTAGGCTCAGTTCACAAATATGCAAATTGGATACGTTTTGAACCAAACGGAATCTGATTTCTATGAAGCCGGTTCACATATGTCCAGACTGGCCGCAGTCCTTTTTAAAAAGAGTCCTGTACATTTTTTCGTTTGGTTCAGGTGCAATTTCAAGTAAAAATTTGCACTTGAACTGGTGTACGAAACTGCACAGGACTCCTTTTTTAAAATCACATTGAAACCAAAGCCAGACATTGGGACACCTGGCTTTACACGCACAGGAAGTTTAATGGCATCCCAGTCTTAGTCCGTAGGGTTCAATATTGAGTTTTCCCACCCTTTGCAGCTATAACAGCTTCAACTTTTCTGTGAAGGCTGTCCACAGGGTTTAGGAGTGTGTCTATGAGAATGTTTGACCATTCTTCCAAAAGCGCATTTGTGAGGTCAGGCACTGATGTTGGATGAGCAGGCCTGGCTCGCAGTCTGCACTCTAATTAATTCCAAAGGTGTTCTATTGGGTTGAGGTCAGGACTCTGTTCAGGCAAGTCAAGTTCCTCCACCCCAAACACGCTCATCCATGTCTTTTTGAACCTTTCTTTGTGCACTGGTGCACAGTCATGTTGGAACAGAAAGGGGCCAACCCCAAACAGTTCCCACAAAGTTGAGAGAATGAAATTGTCCAAAATGTCTTGGCATGCTGACGCCTTAAGAGTGCCCATCACTGGAACTAAGCCAAACCCCTGAAAAACATCCCCACACCATAATCCCCTTTCCACCAAATGATTTGGACCAGTTCACAAAGAAACGTCACATGGCGTAACGAGACGTCAGAAGGGGCGGTGCCACCGGGTGACGTAACCAGGTGACCCCGCCCCTTGCCTATAAAACAGCTGTCAAAGCTCAAAAGTGGCATACGGCAGGACGCCTCAGAAGAGCCGAAGCGTCTTCTAATTTTTTTTCTATTTTTTGGGGTGCAGTGAGCGTCGTGATTAACGAGGGACTTGTCAAAAACTGTCTTTTGTGTTTATTTTTTGTACACTTTTTTAGTTTAGGGTACGCAGACCCCCACAACCACAGCCACAGCCCAGTGTTGACAGGAAGAGGCCCTTGTCCCCATCAACATGGGAACAAGGTGCTTTGGGGGGCTTGGTATGGTTCAGGATGGGGGGCGCTCACTCGTCCCTCCCTATCTATATCAGCCAGGCTGCATGCTCGGATAAGGGTCGGGTATGGATTTTGAGGGGGGGGGGGCCCCACACTGTTTTTTTTTTTCTAAATTTTGGCCTGGAGTTACCCTTAAAACCTGTACCAGACCCAAAGGGCTTAGTATGGATTTTGGGGGGACCCCACGCTGTTTTTTTTTATTTTGGCATGGAATTCCCCTTAAAATCTATAGCAGTCCCATAGATTGGCATCTATGGGAAATCTTGGTCAGCTTGGCATGGCACTGCTCACGAACTTTAAGTGACAGGGACACAAAACTTGGGGACCACCAAGAGGGGATCCGAGACTACAACATATCTACACTGACTGCACTAAACTAACTCAACACACTATCCACTAACTACCTGCCTAATCTCTAATATCACACACTATACACGGCTGCCGTGTCAGCAGCAGCCTTAAATAGTGTGGGGCGTGAACTCTGCCCCTGAGCCATGATTGGCTAAAGGAATCCTGTCTTTGGTCATTCATGGCTTTGACAGGACATTGTGCTGTGATTGGCCAAAGCATACAGGTCAGGTGCATGCTTTAACCAATCACAAGCACTTAATGCACTGCAATCGTGCAGTGCATTATGGGGCGCTCATCAGCAGGTGAACTTGCTGCCAAGCTCCCTGGGTGTTTGTGTGTTCGTTGACCACACAAACACCCAAAGTTCTTACATTCGACTCGAACATCCAGCCCATCCCTGTCCACCAGTACTGAATAAGATGACGCCGTGGGACAGTCCACTTCTGGAGCATTGAGGGGCACCTTCTTCTGTGGGGGAGTGGAGGATAAGGTAGGTAAAACTTCTTTTTCATTCCCATAAACCTAAGCATGAATTTAACCCTTGATGTGTGGGGTAGCCCCACTGCAAGACAGGATTTTTATTTTCCCCAGGGTAAGACTTTACTGCTATAGGGACTGCTATAGTTTCCAGATCTGTCCCTGACTAGCATGAAGTTTTTGGTGTTTTTGCTCATTTTTCATATTTCCATTCCTCCTGGTGCATTCTCCATAACATTCTGTAGAAACAAGAAAAACAAAATCCAATGAGAGTGGGAGCCTTGAGGCTCTGTTCCCATTTAGACATTTTAGATGAGTTGCATTAGCGGAAGTCCTGCTTGCTGCAACTTTAATGTGGTTTCCAGCAAAAAATGAATTACATCGATTTGAATAGTGTCACATGTAAAGCATGATTAAAAAGCTTAAATTTATGAAACAAAAAAAAAAAGCTGGAACAACGCATCGCACCTAAAATATGCAGATGTGAACAAGTAGATTCTGAATTACACCCATATATGGTTCTGAAATAATCACAATATTCTGATAAGCAAAATTACAATATTTAATAGCCACACCTCTTGCCTTTAAGCATAGGCCAATCATCCTTCTGATGTCTGCTTCATTTTTGTATTTTTGTTATTTACTCTTCCAGTGTGTTGATGTTCATTAGAAGCCTTTCAGTCTCATGTTATCCTTTATTCCTAATCTATGCTTTAAGATATGTTTGTTCAATTTCAGTGTGTTTAATGGCAACTGGATTTATTTAAGTGTTTATAATATATTTGTAGAAGCCTATTTCACAAACTGAAAAATTTGCTTTGAAATAAAATTGCCAAAAATGCATATTATTTAAAATGGGGGTGATTTACTAAAGGCAAATAGGCTGTTCACAAGGGAAATTCCCCTTAGCTTAGTGAATGTGGTGGATCTCCGCTTACTTCTGTTATCCAATCCTGTGCAAGCAAAAATACTGTTTTGTTTTTTTAGTTCTCTTGCATAATGGGCATTCTTTGCAAGGTGGATTTTCACCACCAAGCGAAGTAAAAATTGCCTTGAAAAGTGAGCAGCCTTTTAACAACCCGACTGTTTTATATCATGCTATGCTGGACAATCATAATGAGCCTTGTTGCACACGCTTAGTGTACTTTCATCCCGGTGACATAAGCCTAAACTGAACCTCTCTTTCATAGGTGTATTTAATAAGGCAGTCTAAAGTACAACTACTTTGTGCAAAATGTAGAAACCTAAGATGACTAATCAAAAATATTCTCTGAACTAATATGGTTGCGGAAAGTGGAAAGCTGATTGGTTGTAATTCTTAACAAAAAAATGTTTTATTTTGCACTGCTGAATTGAACATGTAAATGATATCACGTTATTGTGTCTTTCTTTGCATTCTTTAGGTGAAATTATAAATTGTGCTGCTTTAGATCGTGAAAAGAAAACACACCATCAGTTTAGTGTGTTAGTGACGGACCATGGCACTCCACGTCGTAATGCCACGACCACAGTTTACATCACAGTTGCTGACCTTAATGATAACAAGCCATATTTTCCACAACTGCCATTAGGAAACCAGCTGCATGTCAAGGTTTGTTAAATATTGGAAAGCAAACAGCTGTTATTTGACTCCATTTTTGAATGCTGGCTGCCATCTAGCGTTCTGCCTGGTAGCTGCACCGAGCAAGATGTTTGTGACTGCAATTGTACAATAATTGTTCCATTTTAACATATTGTGCCCACACAAAATTGGTGTATTTGGTATAAAAAAAAGCACATTAGAGTGAATTATAAAAAAAATAAAAATGCACAGGAAATGTAAATTTTGGTGTAATTGGTATAAGAAAAGCACATTAGAGTGCATTATAAGAAAAAAAAAAATAAATGCACAGGAAATATAAATTTTGTTCCATCAATCAGAATATCTATCACTTGTTCATATTATCTATATGCACTATTATGTTTTATCAGTCGTTGGTTGTAATGAGGCAACACATGTTATAGGTTTATTAACTTACGGCCTTCTTTTCTTTTTTTTTTTTTTTAAGGTTCCAGAAGGTCAGAAAGGACACATGTGGGTGACAACTGTTTTTGCAAAGGATCCTGATGCTGGTGGTAATGGGACAGTACGGTATTCATTGTCTTCAGGTAAAAAACAACTTAATACTGTCATATGAGATGTGATAATAGTTCTACCAATTTTGTGTTTTGTGGTTTACATTACACATGATTTCGCATTTTTGTATACCTTCTCATAGAAATACATACATTAATCTCTTTGCCCAGGTAAGCATAGCCTGGATAATCTCATTTCCTCTTGATGCGAACATTAAAGTGAGTGAGTGTGACCATAGAGAGAAAAGAACAGTAAGGAATGGCAGGCTTGTAGACTTATTCAGTACACAGCAAAAGGCAATGATAATATGGGAAGTACAAAAACAAACAGCAACCAATCCAATCTTTGTTTATTGTGGTTTGGTGATAAATTATTAGATGTTATTCAATGTAATTGCAGTATTCATATAGAGAATTAGAGATAATGGAGTTGATGTAGTAGGCCAGCTATGGCCAAACTATGGCCCTCCAGCTGTTGAGGGGACTACAATTCCCATCATGCCTAGTTATGTCTGTGAATGTCAGAGATTTACAATGCCTCATTAAAATTGTAGTTCCTAAACAGCTGGAGGGCCATAGTTTGGACACCCCTGTGGTAGGCAAACAGAGAAGGGAATTTGCCCTAGAACTTAGTTAAAGTGGTGAAGTTAAACTTTGCAAAGAATACCCAAACCATTCTTTTTTAACCCCAATATTTTCCTAGACTGCTTATGGTAGGGGGATACATGTTTTTCCCAAGTTCTCCATGAGTTCACAGTGCATTTGAGCCAATGAACATAGAATTATTCAGCCCTCAACTATTACACCACTAAGAGCGCGGCAATCTTCACGCTAAGCTCTGGACCACATTTTAATAATAAATGTATAAAAGAGGTGTTTTACAGCTGAACTCCAGGCGAACAGATAACTACGTAGATAGTTGAACTACAGAAAATGCCAAGGCATTGGTAATTCTCTCCAACTAAGCCTTATGATCTTGAAATTTCTACCATGTCTTGCACTTCCTCAGACTTCTTTGTGGGCACACTGATGAAATCATCATTCTTCTCTTCCCCTCTATGTGAAAGCTGTCATTGCTAGATGGATATAATTATGCAGTGCAGTAGAGTCAGGTTAGCTACCCTCAGGGCTACCCTCCCTCTCTCGGTTTAGGAGATGCTGTACAGGGGAATCAGGTAAAATTAAGATTTTTTTTTTTTTTTTTGCCAGATGTATGTACAAGATACATGTAAAGAATTTAGAACTGGATTTTTTACATCTGTGTTAAATTGATGTGTGATATTGCCATGTACATCAGCATTTTGCGAAATCCAGCAACCTGATCTTTCATAAACTGCCCATATCTCACAAGCTAGCTGATTGCCCTCTCAGTATAGCCAAGTGCTTACTGAAATAAAATGTCTTTTTAGAAACTGATGTCAGTTTTATTCATGTTTCTTTTTGTTTTGTTTACAGATGATGATGATCTTGGTCATTTTTTTATTAATACTTCTACTGGTGAAATTTGGACAACCCAACCTTTCTCAGTTAGCCTGAAGCCATACTATTGCTTAACAGTAACAGCAAGGGACCAGGGGGTCCCTCCTCTGGAGGAATATGTCACTGTGAATATTCAGGTGGGGTTACAAGTATGTTTACCTATTTTTCATTGGGTTGTGAAAATTGAATTAAGCATGACACTTGCTTACTACAAATCAGGATTTCTTAGCCAAGGGATACTTCGGACATGTTAAGTTAAAGTGTTGGCAAATCATAAGTAAAGTGGTATTTAAGTTAAAAACATATTTCAGTAGAGTAGGGATGGGTTAGAACCTATATTTGCTGTCTGTATCCCCACTGAGACTGTGTTTGGTGACTGGTCTCTTGGATCAATAGGATTTAGTGTTGTGATTTTATTGGTGTTAGATCTTGACATGGCAATTAAATATTTTTATGGTAATGCTCAAAGTGGTTGTAAAAACTAAAAGTTTTTTACATTCTATGTAGGAAGGTAAAAAAGTTCTGTGGGCAGCACCCCCCAGCTCTGCCCCAATACTTACCCGAGCCCCATGTCGATCCAGCAATGTGCAGGAGAGCAGCAGCTCGCCCAGGTATCTCCATCTTCACTGGCTGAGACACAGCAGTGAGAGCCATTGGCTCCTACTGCTATCAATCATGGGCAGTAACGAGGGAGTGGGGGGTGGGGACAATTCTTGCTCTGTGTGTCTTATGGACACACAGAGGAAGCTCAGGTACAAGAATGCACAAGTGCCTCCATAGCAAACGGCTTGCTATGAGGGCGCTCAGCAAGGGGGAGAGGCCAGGAGTGCCGGCAGGGGCCCTGAGAAGGGGAGAGGGCTGCTCTGTGCAACATCACTGCACAGAGCAGGTAAGTATAACATGTTTATTATTAAAAAAAAAATGGAAGCCTTTAATATTTCTTAAGGATCACCTAATAAGGTATATATGCTGCAGCAGATGTCATTTCTTGTTGAGATTTGGTTGGGGGTTGGGTTAGTGTCAGGGTCAACTGTAAAGAGATTAAGAGTAAGCATAAGGCCCCTTTCACACTATCCGTCCATCTCTATGGGGGAAATCGGATGGGAACGGACCGTCGGTCCGTTCTCATCTGATCCCATCCACTGGACGGATGGAAAATAGGGTTTCCATCCGTCCAGATTTGACGAATTGGATCGGATTGGATGTCAGCGGACATGTCTCCGCTGACATCCGATCCCCCATAGAGATGCATGGGGGGACCGTTCAGATCCACCAAAAAAACGGACAGGCGGATGTGAACGGTCCGCCTGTGTGAAAGAGGCCTTATGGTTAAGGGCATGGTTAGGGAGCAGGTTAAGGGTTGAGTTCAGGATGGCGGTTAACCACTTAAGCCCCGGAAGATTTTACCCCCTTCCTGACCAGGGGGTATTTTGCGATTCGGCACTGCGTGACTTTAACGGACAATTGCGCGGTCGTGCGATGCTGTACCTAAACGAATTTGACGTCCTTTTTTTCCCACAAACAGAGCTTTCTTTTGGTGGTATTTGATCACCTGTGCGATTTTTTAATCACGCGCTATAAACAAAAAAAGAGCGTCAATTTTGCAAAAATAACAATATTTTTCACATTTTTTTAGATGAAATTCCCAAAAAAAAAAGTAAAAATCAAAATTTTTTAACATTTTTGGCCAATTTGTTTTATGCTACATATGTTTGGTAAAAAAAATCACAAAAAGCGTATTTTGATTGGTTTGCGCAAAAGTTATCGCGTTTACTAACAAAGGGAAAGGTTTTTGGCATTTTTGTTGTTTTTTTTTAACGCGTAATGGCGGCGATCTGAGATTTTTTTGCGGTACTGCGACATTGCGGCGGACAGATCGGACCCTTGACTGATATTTTTGACACTTTTGGGGTTACCAGTGACATTTCTACAGTAATCAGTGCTATATATATGCACTGTTACTGTAAAAATACACTGGCAGTGAAGGGGTTAACTTTATTTGAGAGGGAGGGGCTGTGTGTGTCCCTAGGGGCGTGATTCTAACTGTGATTGGCTGTGGCTTGAGGTGTAGTTACACTGATCTACAGTTCTACATAGTAGAACCGTATGATCAGTGTCTCTACACAGGGAGAACTGACAGGCAGCTTGTTTACACAAGCTGCCTGCCTTTCTCCCTCTCCCCCGACGATCGCAGAGTGGCCGGCGGACATCGGGTCCGCTGGTCACGCGCGCAGGGGGTGCGTGACCACGCGGGAGCGCGCCGCCGGCGGCGCGCGCTCGCTCCCCAGACCCTCCCAGGCTAGTGACGTACCGATACGTCAGTCTGCCTGTGAGGGGCTGACCGCCGCAGTATATAGTCGTGCGGCAGTCGGCAAGTGGTTAAAGTAGAGCTAAAAGCAAAACTTTTTTTTTTTTTTTTTTTCATTTTGGATAGAGTAAGGGAGGGTTACACTATTGGGGGGATTTCCCATTTCTTTTTGTCCCAAATCATGAAGTAAGAGGAAATCAGGGTCACCAGAACTAGTGTCCGCATTGGAAGATTTTCCCTCTATTACTGTTCTAAGGATAACTCAACATTTTGGATTTTATTTCCCTTTATGTAACAATGGTAAACAGGAAAAATAGAGAGAGTGAATCTCCTTAACCGGTTGCCGACCGCCGCACAACTATATACTGCGGCGGTCAGCCCCGGCCAGGCAGAGTGATGTAGGGGTACGTCACTCGCCTGTCACTGACTTGTGAGCCAATTGTGGGTGGGCGTGCGCCCGCCGAGGCGCGCGCCCGCCCCGGCTCGTTCACTGACATGTCAGTGCGTGTGACCGGCAGACCCGATCGTCCGCCGGTCACTCACGATCGCTCTGGTGAAGGGAGAAAGGTGGACGGCTTATGTAAACAAGCCGCCTGTCATTCTTCCTGGTGTAAAAATGAAGATCAGACGGTTCTACTATGTAGGACCGTTGATCTTTGTTTTTACACCAATAGCCATGTCCCTTTACAGTTAGAAACACACACCTAGGACACACTTAACCCCTCCCTCTCCAATACAGTTAACCCCTTCCCTGCCAGTGTCATTTTTGCAGTAACAGTGCATATGTATAGCACTGATTACTGCAGTAATGTCACTGGTAACCCCAAAAGTGTCAAAAATGTCAGTCAAGGGTCCGATCTGTCCGCCGCAATGTCGCAGTACCGCAAAAAAATCGCAGATTGCCGCCATTACGCGTTAAAAAAAAACACCAAAAATGACAAAAATCTTTCCCTTTGTTAGTAAACGCGATAACTTTTGCGCAAACCAATCAAAATACGCTTTTTGCGTTTTTTTTTACCAAACATATGTAGTATAAAACAAATTGGCCGAAAATGTTAAAAAATTTTGATTTTTACATTTTTTTTGGGGAATTTCATATAAAAAATGTGAAAAATATTGTTATTTTTGCAAAATTGACGCTCTTTTTTTGTTTATAGCGCATGATCAAAAAATCACACAGGTGATCAAATACCACCAAAAGAAAGCTCTGTTTGTGGGGAAAAAAAGGACGTCAAACTCGTTTAGGTACAGCGTCGCACGACCGCGCAATTGTCCGTTAAATTCACGCAGTAAAAAATAGCAAAGAACCCCCTGGTCTTTTAGCAGCCAAATCCTACGGGGCTTAAGTGGTTAACAGGGACACAGCAAAAAAATAAATAAAAAAACCTGACAGGTGTTTTAATCCCTCTCCACTCTATACTGAAGTACTTTGTAAAAAATAGCTTTAGTTATAATTTAAGTGTTAGGGTGTAGATTAAGGGTTACATTTTAGAGCTAATGTTATGTGTTATGATGCAGGTTAAGTGCAAGGGAAAGGTAAAGAGTCTAGAGTACATTCTATAGGTTTGGTTAAGTGCATAGTTGCCAACAGTTCTGATCTGGGACATTCATGAAAATCAGACCGATGTCCCAGTTTGAGCCTATCCCAGGCAGAATCCTGAAAAATAAGCTTTGTTCCGGGCAGGTGCAGACTGGGCCAGGGGGTAGTCCGATTCCCCATAAAAAGGCCGCACGGCTCTGCCGTCCCCCGATGCAGCGTGCGGATAGTCACCGAAGTGTCGGGAGATCATGGGTTATGTAAAGCATGAGGGATGTAACAGCAAACTGCAGCTTTTGGCTGAGGAGGTAGCAGGAGGCAGGCTGAACCGTGTCCCAGCCAATGGGTGCGCTGTCTGAGCATGGAGCTTCTCTGCAAGGAAGCTGCATGAGGTGAGGAATCAGAAACTGTTTCAGCGGCTTAATTGCTCATTTGTTTTTTTACTTGAGAAGCATGATACGAATAGCCATGGAGTATTGAAATATGCTTGAAAATATTAAAGAGAGAGGTTAGAATTGTACTGCCTATCTCTCTCTCCCTCTTTCTATCTTTATTTCTTTATTTCTGTCTCCCTCCATCCCTCTTTCTTTCTTTCTTTCTTTCTTTCTTTCTTTCTTTCTTTCTTTCTTTCTTTCTTTCTTTCTTTCTTTCTCTCTCTTCCCCTTTCTTTTTCTCTATCCCTCCATTCTTCTCTCTCTACTTCTTTCCTTCTCTCTCTCTCTCTCTCCTTCTTTCCTTCTCTCTCTCTCCTTCTTTCCTTCTATCGTTCTCTCTCCCTCCCTCCCTCCCTCCATCCCGCTTTCTCTTTTTCCTTTCACCATATATTACCACCTTCTCCACTATGTAAGTCATCTCAGACTATATTTAACCACTCCCCCTTTAAGGCCACACCCAATATTTAGCGTAATTTAAACTACACCTATTTTTCTGTGTGAAGCTTGCCGCATTTCTTCACTCCTGCTAGACCTTGTCTACAAATAGATGACCCCCCCAAATTAAAATAATACTCCGCTTACATACAAAAAAGTGTCCCTACAGATTTTTTCAGAATGTTGGCAACTATATAAGTGTAGGGGTTCAGGTACATTGTAAGGATTGCTTAAGAAGGATATCCCAAAGGTTAGAGACATTTAGGTAATCATTCTAGTTTTACTTTTTTCTGTTCCAAAAACTCTGTGCCAATAGGCCCTGTTGTCATGTTTCAAAACATCGTTGCAGCAGAGTAATTAAAAATATTAGTTGCTTCAAGGAGTATAGTTCGCAAACATAATATTTTAGATCAGTTAGGGTTACTTTGTAGACTATCATGATAAAAGCAAACACTGCTGGTTTAATTAAAGTTCACTGTCACCTTGCCAATCAGTTTAATAATATGCAGAGAATTCATACTTCCTGCCAAACAGCTGCCCCTGCAGTTTTGCATTGAGGTGCTCTGTAAAGCTAATGTGACAGAGCAAAGCTGACCTTGCTGTAGGACTCATTGTATGCACTGGAACAAAGATTATTTCACTGAAATGCAAGTAGAAACAGCCAGGCAGTTTCTTTCACTATATTCTGTATGAACAATACAAAAATACAATATTTTATAAAGAACTCCTAAATATCCATCCTTGTAGATATAGATATAGATATAGATACATGCTAAGTAATATCACTAGCTGATTTTTGTACCTTGTTAGCCATTGATAAATGCAGAACAATAAGGCTCCGTTCATACCTGAGCGTACCGGAATCAAGGGTGGAATCGTGAAATTCTGTCCACGATTCCTGAATGCGTGGCACGGTTGCAATGCCCTTATTTCTTTATGGCACCCCAAACAGTGTGAAATTTTGCCACAATTGTCGAGCGACAAACATGCTAAAATCATGGCAAGAATGGCAACACCAAATGCTCCTGGCTCTGTGCCAAGATTTGATACATTTTCTTCTTTCGAGCATTTTTAGAGCAGAGGACAGCCCATTCAAATAAATAGTGCCACTCCATAATTGTGCCACAAAAAAATAAATAAATAAAGAAGCTAAAAACAACCCAATGCAGCAACTTTCACTGCTCTATGCGTAGGTGTGAATGGAGACAGTGTAGCACTAATCCGACAGGGGCTGCTGGTAACTGGTTGCTCTTTTCTTGCACAGTCAGGCAACAAGCATTTTCCTTTTTTTACCTGGACACAAGAAAACAGTCTCTAAGCTTGGTTTTGTTATTTGATTAGGGATAATAACTTGGATGGGGTAAAAGGGTTATGGGATGCCCAGTTTGACCGAAACAATGAACAGGGATAACTTCCTTCCTATCTACAAAATCCTGGACTGTTCTCCTTCCTGGACACCAACAATCCTTAAGGATAAAAAAGCACCCTACTAGGTAATGACTGACATTGCTTCAAGATATTTGATCTCCTATACACCTTGTCTAACTTCTCGACCCAGCATGATGCTTTATTAATGGTTTACTCAGATGCAATCCCTTTTTGGATGTGCATATTTTATAAACCCGTATATATCTAAATGCAACTTGGTCTTATACTGTGAGCAATTGCTCTTATATGTTGCAATCTTTTTCTTTTCCGTTTTGAACCTTAATTAATAAAAAATAATTAAAATAAAAAACAAAAGGACTAGGAGCTCTCAGGTCCCTTTAGATAATAGTGCAGTATAATATAAACTGCATACTGGAGTATCTCCTCTCCTTTGTAGAAATGCTCCCAGCTCTACTGCCTGCAGGAACTACCAGGGCTCCTAGCTGCATGTCCACCAGCCCACCTGGCTGCTCTGAAGTTCCCTCAGGGCAAAGGATAGGGAGGGTTATGCACAGCGCTGTCCTCCTGAAAGTTTGCTACGTGTGGCCATCTCTCCCCTTGTGAATACCTGAGTGTGCTGATGTACTCACTCTGTCCTCTTTGCTCCCTGCTGCTCCTTAGGTAAAACTCAATCAAGACACTGATAGGAACTTCCCAAGCCAGCCAGGGGTGCCTCCCTGGCTCTCAAGAGCCTCCTCAGCCCTCCATCTTCCACCCAACTCCCCTGCTGGCATGGCTCCACCATATTTAAGGGCTGACTCAGGCACTCTGCCAGGACATTTTACCTGGGGATTGGCCTCTAGAATGCAGAACCAACCTTCCTGGCCTCCACCCACTAACGTCTAGAAGTTTCTTCAAGCTTCTAGATCCAGGGGGATGTAACAGAGACCTGCCTCTGTGGCACCATCCAGTCTGACCTGCAGTAACCCACAAACCTACAATGAGTCCTAAACTTAAATTTGTCTGAACTAACACTAGTAGCACCCTAGAGGGTGCTACAAAAGTGATATCCTAACTTAAGTAAATGCTTAATGCTACATAATATGCTTGGGGTGGGGTTTTATTTCTCTCTGAGGCATCCTCTTTTGGTGACACATATACCTTTTATTTCTTGTATAAGTGTAATTGGGAAAGGAAGTGAGGAGAAATCTCCCCATTATGGATACTAGCTCTTCCATTATTTTGAAAATCTAAATAGAAAAGAATGTTTTGTAAATAGGCTTTAATGATGCTGCTTTGTAGATTGTGACATGTTAGGAATGTATAAATGAGAACCTGCAAAGTAACTGATAAGCAAGCAGTATTATTCTGCCATCTGGTTTTTGAGATTATAATTTAGGAACTCAATAAAAAAGTGTATGATTATAGGAAAAATAATAAGCATGTTTTTTTTATAAGTCTGACTAATGTTGAAATCATAATATTGTAGATTTATATACCTATTAGTCAGTTTTGATGTACCAAAATGGAAGAAAGGTTTATTTTATGTATGAAGCCACACAACCTTAACCACTTACCTACTGGGCACTTTAACCTCCTTTCTGCCCAGGCCAATTTTCAGCTTTCAGCACTGTTGCACTTTGAATGATAAATGCGTGGTCATGCAACACTGTACCCATATGAAATTTTTATTGTTTTGTTCACACAAATTGAGCTTTCTTTTGGTGGTATTTTTTCACCACTGGGTTTTTTATTTTTTGCTAAACAAACAAAAAAATGGCAAAGATTTTGAATTTTTTCATAGTTTGTTAAAAAACAAGGAATTTCTCTCATTCACTAATGTGCACTAATGGGCACTCATAGGTGGAATTGATGGGCACTAATGAGGTGACACTGATGTGCACTGATAGGTTGCACTGATGAGGTGGCACAGGTGTGCAGTGATGAGGCATTACTGATAAGGCTGCACTGATAGGCGGCACTGGTGGGCACTGATAGGTGGCACTGATGGGCATTGATAGGTGGAACTGATAGGCAGGACTTAAGGGTGGCACTGATAGGTGACACTGATGGGCACTAATAGTGAACACTAAGTGAATAGAACAGAGACAAGCATTTTATATGCACTAGTTCTTAGTGCCAATACATGTGAGTGTTTTATCAATTGAATTCCCAATAAATTTATTGTCAAACGGTGATCATTAGATCCTGTGCTTCTTTGTCTTTTCTATGCCAAAAACAAAACCATGATGGGAATACTGTTCAAGTTTATGGCTTTTCCAAGCTACTAAGGAGCGGTGATCTAATTGAGTCTGAAAAGGAAAAAGAGCTTATAACCCCCGCACATTTTACCTAGTGGTGACACACAGGTCTAAGTTTCAGGTGAGAGGCCAATTGTTTGTGTAGTGGTGGTGGAAGCACACATACTTATCTTCAAGCACCTGTTCAAGCACTTTTTCCAAGCATCCTTTGCACAAGCTTTTTGGACTGTTCATTATTCAGTTATTTATATATATATATATTTTGAATTTGATTGGCACCTTGTTAAAACAGTATTGCATTTGAAGCACTTTATTTTTATTTTTAAGATTGCACAGATATATGCACCTTAAACACTTAGTCACTTGATGCACTTTAGCCGGTTTTATTTATTGGCAAATTAATTACTTAGCGCTGTACCGTATTGTTTTGAGATTTTTTATTACTTTGCAGTGGTAAGCTGAGTGGGTATAGCTGCTTATTTTTCCACCTCACATTTATATATTAGATAATTGTTTGTGCCGATAAAATTTACTTTTGCACTATCTAAAGGACTAAACTAACTAGTCCCAACATAGAAGGAAGCTGGTTCAAACTACTGAGATATGCAGAAAAAAAAAAGTTGTAATAATACTAAGTTGCCACTAGATGTCAGCACCAAGTAATTAGTTCATAAGTTATGCAAAACACCACAACAGTGACGGATACACAATAGGTGTGACAGAACAACGACAGCTAAGGCTGGATTCACATCCACGGATGTGCGGTTGATGGGTTTTTGAGGCTCATTTTCCAGCGCATTCAGGGTTTTTTTAAGTGTGTTTTTTTATGTGTTTTTGTGGTTTTGGAATGTGTTAATGTTGCTAGGAGGAGGTGTCTGTCATGGAAAGCAACAACAAGGCATCAAAAACCCATGTACATGTGCTTTTCATGCATTTTTGATGCAATTCCATTGCAGTCTATGGAGCCAATAAATGCACTGTACTGCTTTTAAAAAAGAGTTCCTGCATGTTTCCAAAAAACACACCATTGAAAACTACATAGATGTGAACATGACCCATACGAACTAACGTTAAATAGACTGTAGTGCGTTTCTGAATATTTGCAAATGAACTGCAAAATGCATAGGTGTAAACCTAGCCTAACATGATGCAGGCTTTAGTTTTGATTTAAAGTGTTACTAAACCCACAACAGTAAAATCAGTCTGTATATGCAGTAAAGCATGCTTGTTATACTCTCTGTGGAACCTAAGGGGTTAATCTTCTACGTTGTGTAAAATGGATGTTTGATCCTGTCTTCTTCTTCCACTGTCCCCAATCCATCTCCTCTTTCTTTCTTTCTTTCTTTCTTTCTTTCTTTCTTTCTTTCTTTCTTTCTTTCTTTCTTTCTTTCTTTCTTTCTTTCTTTCTTTCTTTCTTTCTTTCTTTCTTTCTTTCTCTCTCTTCCCCTTTCTTTTTCTCTATCCCTCCATTCTTCTCTCTCTACTTCTTTCCTTCTCTCTCTCTCTCTCTCTCTCTCCTTCTTTCCTTCTATCGTTCTCTCTCCCTCCCTCTCTCCATCCCGCTTTCTCTTTTTCCTTTCACCATATATTACCACCTTCTCCACTATGTAAGTCATCTCAGACTATATTTAACCACCTAGAGGGTGCTACAAAAGTGATATCCTAACTTAAGTAAATGCTTAATGCTACATAATATGCTTGGGGTGGGGTTTTATTTCTCTCTGAGGCATCCTCTTTTGGTGACACATATACCTTTTATTTCTTGTATAAGTGTAATTGGGAAAGGAAGTGAGGAGAAATCTCCCCATTATGGATACTAGCTCTTCCATTATTTTGAAAATCTAAATAGAAAAGAATGTTTTGTAAATAGGCTTTAATGATGCTGCTTTGTAGATTGTGACATGTTAGGAATGTATAAATGAGAACCTGCAAAGTAACTGATAAGCAAGCAGTATTATTCTGCCATCTGGTTTTTGAGATTATAATTTAGGAACTCAATAAAAAAGTGTATGATTATAGGAAAAATAATAAGCATGTTTTTTTTATAAGTCTGACTAATGTTGAAATCATAATATTGTAGATTTATATACCTATTAGTCAGTTTTGATGTACCAAAATGGAAGAAAGGTTTATTTTATGTATGAAGCCACACAACCTTAACCACTTACCTACTGGGCACTTTAACCTCCTTTCTGCCCAGGCCAATTTTCAGCTTTCAGCACTGTTGCACTTTGAATGATAAATGCGTGGTCATGCAACACTGTACCCATATGAAATTTTTATTGTTTTGTTCACACAAATTGAGCTTTCTTTTGGTGGTATTTTTTCACCACTGGGTTTTTTATTTTTTGCTAAACAAACAAAAAAATGGCAAAGATTTTGAATTTTTTCATAGTTTGTTAAAAAACAAGGAATTTCTCTCATTCACTAATGTGCACTAATGGGCACTCATAGGTGGAATTGATGGGCACTAATGAGGTGACACTGATGTGCACTGATAGGTTGCACTGATGAGGTGGCACAGGTGTGCAGTGATGAGGCATTACTGATAAGGCTGCACTGATAGGCGGCACTGGTGGGCACTGATAGGTGGCACTGATGGGCATTGATAGGTGGAACTGATAGGCAGGACTTAAGGGTGGCACTGATACTAAGGAGCGGTGATCTAATTGAGTCTGAAAAGGAAAAAGAGCTTATAACCCCCGCACATTTTACCTAGTGGTGACACACAGGTCTAAGTTTCAGGTGAGAGGCCAATTGTTTGTGTAGTGGTGGTGGAAGCACACATACTTATCTTCAAGCACCTGTTCAAGCACTTTTTCCAAGCATCCTTTGCACAAGCTTTTTGGACTGTTCATTATTCAGTTATTTATATATATATATTTTGAATTTGATTGGCACCTTGTTAATACAGTATTGCATTTGAAGCACTTTATTTTTATTTTTAAGATTGCACAGATATATGCACCTTAAACACTTAGTCACTTGATGCACTTTAGCGGGTTTTATTTATTGGCAAATTAATTACTTAGCGCTGTACCGTATTGTTTTGAGATTTTTTATTACTTTGCAGTGGTAAGCTGAGTGGGTATAGCTGCTTATTTTTCCACCTCACATTTATATATTAGATAATTGTTTGTGCCGATAAAATTTACTTTTGCACTATCTAAAGGACTAAACTAACTAGTCCCAACATAGAAGGAAGCTGGTTCAAACTACTGAGATATGCAGAAAAAAAAAGTTGTAATAATACTAAGTTGCCACTAGATGTCAGCACCAAGTAATTAGTTCATAAGTTATGCAAAACACCACAACAGTAACGGATACACAATAGGTGTGACAGAACAACGACAGCTAAGGCTGGATTCACATCCACGGATGTGCGGTTGATGGGTTTTTGAGGCTCATTTTCCAGCGCATTCAGGGTTTTTTTTAAGTGTGTTTTTTATGTGTTTTTGTGGTTTTGGAATGTGTTAATGTTGCTAGGATGAGGTGTCTGTCATGGAAAGCAACAACAAGGCATCAAAAACCCATGTACATGTGCTTTTCATGCATTTTTGATGCAATTCCATTGCAGTCTATGGAGCCAATAAATGCACTGTACTGCTTTTAAAAAAGAGTTCCTGCATGTTTCCAAAAAACACACCATTGAAAACTACATAGATGTGAACATGACCCATAGGAACTAACGTTAAATAGACTGTAGTGCGTTTCTGAATATTTGCAAATGCACTGCAAAATGCATAGGTGTAAACCTAGCCTAACATGACGCAGGCTTTAGTTCTGCTTTAAAGTGTTACTAAACCCACAACAGTAAAATCAGTCTGTATATGCAGTAAAGCATGCTTGTTATACTCTCTGTGGAACCTAAGGGGTTAATCTTCTACATTGTGTAAAATGGATGTTTGATCCTGTCTTCTTCTTCCACTGTCCCCAATCCATCTCCTGATAAGACAGAACCTTTGGAGTCACTCTTTACATGCTCAGTTTGGTATGTATTGCTAAACAGTTTTTTTTTTCTTGCAAGAGTGCATGTGATCAGCACAGGGCCAATCAGCACTGTTCAGACAGAAAGTCAGGGGTCATGCAGCCACATAGGACAGTCAAAGGAGGATGAAAACTCCTCCTACAAGCTTTAACAAGCCTCTGATAAAAGTCACAAAACTGCTATATACTGCTGATTAGAAAAGGTGTTTACCAATTTGTATTTACTAAAACAATTGCATTTCCATGTTCTGTGCACTGTGGGAGACCAGATATAGTGAATGCAGGGTCCTGGGTTTAGTAACACTTTAAGAAAAAACATGTAAAATATGAAAAGGTGCCTAGAACTTAACCTGTTGGCTGGGGGTGAAAATAAAATGTTCAAGAGTACTTGAGTGAAAAATATATTTTTAATTGCATTTTTAGTGTCCATTCACACTAGTACGACTTGTCAGGTGACTTGGTCAGCCTAACAAGTCAAACACCATTGCGGTCCATTGACTGCTACAGGAACCGTTCTAATAGGAGCGACACAAGTCGCTCCGACTTAGAAAAAAGGTCCTGTACTACTTCAGGGCGACCTGGAGCGACTTGCATAGACATTCATTTTATGAAGTCCGTGCAAGTTGTGCCGAAGTCGCGGTGCACGCCACTTCACAGGTCGCCCCGAAAGTCGTGCCGCTTCAGTGTGAACCGGCACTCAGTGCTGACAATACTGAACAAAGAAATATTTACAAACCACTTTACTTTGATCGTAAACCGACATAAAGTGGAGTTCCACCCATTTTCGTAACTTTAGATGTATGTAATCCCCTTTAAAACGACTTTTACCAATGGAAACTTTTTTTTTTTGCTAGTAAATACCTTAATTTCTGCTTTATTCCTCCTCTCCTCACTTCCGGGTCCAATCGGCGATGACGTCATTCGGCGATTCGCAGTGTGTGCTGGGATGTATTCCATTCCAGAAATCTCGCAGTATCGCCCAGGAGCTGAGCTGTACTGTGTGTATTCAGGCCGTGACCTGCCCCGCCTCCGCCCCGCCTCCTCTCAGTGAGTTGTACTGTATGCATTGTATTCAGGCCGTTCTCTGCCCCGCCTCCTCTCAGTGAGCGAGGACTGAAAGCATTATATCCTCACTGAGCTCACTGAGAGGAGGCGGGGCGGAGGCGGGGCAGAGAACGGCCTGAATACAATGCATACATTACAACTCACTGAGGGGAGGCGTGGCGGAGGCGGGGCAGGTCACGGCCTTAATACACACAGTACAGCTCAGCTCCTGGGTGATACTGTGAGATTTCTGGAATGGAATACATCCCAGCACACACTGCGAATCGCCGAATGACGTCATCGCCGATCGGACCCGGAAGTGAGGACAGGAGGAATAAAGCAGAAATTAAGGTATTTACTAGCAAAAAAAAAAGTTTCCATTGGTAAAAGTCGTTTTAAAGGGGATTACATACATCTATGTAATCCAACCTATTAAAAATGGGCGGAACTCCGCTTTAATATAAACAGTCTTAATAATGTGGGGAGATTTTATCTGGTGGTATTCTCAAGAATTATATGATGTTAGTCAGTTATCTAGCCCAGCCTTGCAAACCTGCAATTGTCATATCATTTTGAGGAGAACTGACAGGGCTCATCCTTATGGTAAATAAAATCAGAATATAATTATATATAACAATATAACAATATAATTGGTTATATAGTCATAATATTTCTCTATCATATCTTTTAGGTCATTTCATCTACTAAAGAGAAATCGAAAGGCATGGTCGAACTAAAAACCTTCAAGATTCCAGAGGATGCAAAACCTTCTCAAGTAGTAGGCTCAATAATGTCACGTGAAAAGTTTTTATCCAATAAAAAAATACAGTTCCAAGTTTCTGAGGAAGAGCCCAACAGCCATTTTGTGATTGACGGTTCCTCAGGAGATTTATACCTCTCCAGACCATTAGATTATGAAACAAACCCAAACTACCTTTTACTCATTAACATACAGGATCACACCAAGATTCCTCTTCAAAACCATTCTGTCATCATAAAGATTGATATAGAAGATCAGAACGATCACTATCCTATCTTTCCTCACCCCATGGTAGTCATTGGCATTGAAGAGAATGTACCTATAGGAACTGTCTTGTATACATTTGAAGCAAAAGATGGAGACGGGAATGTACCGAACAACAAGGTTAAATATTCATTAAGAACAGATGGACCTGGAGAATACCCTTTCTTTATTCACGAATGGGATGGAAGCTTGATCACAGACAAAGAACTGGACAGAGAGGCAGTTGAATCATATGTATTTACAGTAATTGCAACAGATCAGGCCGCTAACATAACACAGCGTCTACACAGTTCACTGACAGCGCAGATTATCATTCAAGACGTCAATGACAACAGTCCAAATTTCCTATCATCTCCAGCTGCCTTTGTTATGGAGGATGCAGAAATTGGCTCACTTATACATCATGTAGTAGCCGAAGATCCGGATGAGGGAAGGAATGGAAAAATAACCTTTTACATCATGGATGGGAATTCAGAGCAAGTTTTCTTGCTGGACGAAACAACAGGTATTGTACTTAATTTTTCAAGGGAGACAATTTTCCTTGGACTCAAATATGGCAGTAGATAGACATTTGCAACTTGGTGGTTGAAAAGGGAAAATGTGTTTCTGGAAAGAGTATTTCAGATGATCCATTTTCCCACTTCTAACTGTTCGTGCAGATGCCTGGACCTATTCTTGGCTAAGAAAATGCTCAACACATCTGGGTTTAATTTATGTAAAATAATGTAATGAAATAATGATAATAAATGGTCTGTGCATGGCAAGGTACAATCACAGATAGCTGACAGTTCATTCTTCTGCTTGTTAAGGCTGACTTTATTGTTATGTAGTATGCGAATAACATTGTCTAATTTTAATTATCGCTACAGTGGAATGATTGACTGTGACAGACAGCACTTTAAGTTGACCGATGATAACAATGAAAAGTGTGCTGCAAAGGGATTCAGCGTTGAGCATTCCTAAATCACTTAGAAGCTTATAAAGAACATTTTTTTCAGATACCAACTGCATTTTATTTTGAAGAAAGCTAAACAAAACTCCACTAAGGCAGTTTCTATTTATTTTCACACAAAATTGCCTGATCTTGTCAATGGCTTCTGGATTATTTCTTTTTTTGCAATAATTTATTAAGAACCAGCAAGTACATTTAATACCAGAGAGCGACTTGAAGTAATATATCTGTCATTATACATTATAATTGAGAAGATTTTCATAACTCATACAGTAATAATCTCAACAATAAAACTAGAGACCAGAAACAATTACGAATAAAAGTTTATGTAACTTCTAAAACGTGAATTCCTCATATCTGATCCCTTTTTGTTTGGTAGATATACCATTGAAAGGGCATTGTTATATCTGTCAATAGCTATGAAAATACCTGTTGACCCTGCAAAAAATCCAGTAAGTTCATAACTTTCTGTGCACTGTGCCCATAGCTATGCATAGCCTATTGCATTAGAGTGCACCCCAAAGCACAAACACACATGCGTGTGTGTATATTTATAGCAGTAGGGCAATGGACAGTGCCAGTAGAGCAGTGGACTATGTCAGTAGGGCAGTGGTTGGTGCCGGCAGAGCAGTGGAAGGTGTCAGTAGAGCAGAGATTAGTGTTTATTTTTCTTATTTTTCTTATTACTTTTTTAAAATATAATTTATTTTTTTTTTACTGTATTTTTTTACAATATTTTTTTTTTTTTACAATTTTTAGGAGCCCCATGGGGGAGGGGGGGCTTTAACTAAATATCAAAGGTCTAAACAGACCCCTGATGTCTCACTTTTGGGACAGAGAAAAGGACTGAGAACAGAGATTCCCCAGTCCCTTTCTCTGCAGCCAAGCAGCAGGGGAAATCTGTGCGCACGCTTATGACTGTACCTGTGTTGCTCTGAAAACCCGTGCCGTGTTATCAGGCCTACCCAGTTTACCTCTGTGGATTATGGAACATTTTCAACCATGTTATGGAGATGAAATGTGAGTTAAATATTTTGCAGTCCTAATACACTTCCTGTCCTAGGGTGGCAGTGCTGCTCTTTCATAGATTCAGTACTGTTAATGAACCTTATCATTCCATCCCACTGTGCTAATGGCAAGATCATTTTTTTGTACCATTGGTACCCTTTTTGCACCACTGGTACTGTTTCTTTAACAACAGGCAGGTCATACAATGCTTAAACCCCAATATAATGCCTGAAGCCACACTTGGGCAAGCGTTATGCAATGTAAGGATAGTCTGTGTGCTGACAACAAGCCCTTCTGACTATCAGAGGTTCTTTCTGTTACTCAGGGAGATTTTTTGACATATTCACCATGAGTGTGAGTTTTCAGACAAATTAGCAACTGTCAGGAAAAACATTAATAGGTAGTTAGTAGGCTGATTTTTCTGAATCTGTAGCTGTTAAAGAGAAATCTGCTTGCCTATGGCTGGCTTTATATAATAAAGTACACAGAGGAACAATTAGGATGGTATCAACTGTTACATTTCAGCAGTGCAGAGCAGCCAGAAATCTGTAAAACAAAATTAAAAATTAGTTAGTGCACCGGGCACCCCGCTTTTTACAGAACTAACTAAAGGTATATATAGGCTGAATTACAAAAGGACTGAAACTTGTGTAGTTAGCCATAGTAACCAAATACCAATCTGATGCCTTTCTTTTTTTTTTTTAAAGATGAAAGATGGCTGCTAGTGACAGCCTCTCTAGTTTTCTTGCAATTTTTGCTAGCTCCAGATATTTTAAAGTAGCTTCTGATATTAGGGGTTGTTAAAGCGGAGTTCCGGGCACAAAATCGATATTTTTTTTTTGTGCCCGTCCGCTTCTTCACCTTCACCTGAAAAGGAATTGGATAGTTAGGTTTTTTTAAAACTCACCTTGTAATTGAAGATCGAAAATACTCACCTCAATGTACTTCCTCCCTCTGTGCCGCGGCTCCTCCGTCACTTCCTCCTTCGTGATGATTCCTGGGAGCTGAACGTCATCGCTCCCAGGAATCAATGCGACGGCACCGGCCCCGCTCGTCACTTCCGGGGCGACGCCGCATTCCCTGCTAAATAGCTTCTGGGCATGCCCAGAAGCTGTGGAGGAATGCGGCGCCGCGCCGGAAGTGACGAGAGGGGCCGGTGCAGGCGCATTCTGGTAGAAGAGGACGCGGAAGAAGACGCGGAAGAGGATCGCGCCGGCTTCAGCTGCCCACAAGAGAGATGGAAACGCTGTGGAAGAAATTTTATAAGTAAGTATTTCTTCTTGCAGGTAAGTGCGAACCGGGACAGATCAGAGGCTAGCCATTGTGGAATGTACTAGCCCTGACTGTCCCGGGGGTATGTTTATTGAAAAATGCTTTCTGTGCCCGGAACTCCCCTTTAAGCTCAGTGGTAATAGCGTTTGTAGTGAGTCCATGCCAGTCCGAACTGTAGTTTCAAGATTTATCAGCCCTCGTTTACAAATCAAAGTTCAACAGAAACAGTTGCACACATAAGGGGTTTTCACAATCATAAGTAGGTAATAAAAAATAATACCAAGACACCTGGTTTTCTCTTCAGCAGGGTCTCCAACCCTTGTCATTTGTCTTCTGGTCCTCCAGACCACCTTACACAGTAACTCTATGTTTCCAGTTGCAGCCCTCTCTCAACTCTTCTGTCTCCTTTAGCACTCCTGCCTCTCCAAGTGGATCCAGGTGCAGCACCCTGCTGTCAGGACCTACTCCCTGGCCTCTGGATAGGGATTCTCCTGACACTCAGGGTCTCTCACTCCTTTCAGATTCCCTCAGTCCCCTGGACTCGTCTAGTCGGCTCAGCTCTCCCTGTCCTCCTGACTTAGCCTTCTCAATTCTCACAGCCCTATAGACAAGGAATCTTTACTCCAGCATGGAGTGCTGTCTCTTGAGTGGACGACGCCTGTTTGCTAAAAGGAGAGGTCCATCATTACAAGAGCTATGCGCACCACACTCACAACCTGAGGGTCTCCTGCAAGATTACAGTGGGTTGGACATTTCTTCTCTCTAAAATTTTCTTTGAAACCTCCAAACTCCATAACCCAATCTGGGGGATGCAAAACCAAGAGAAAGGTAAAGTTTTTTGTTCAGAATCAAATTTACGGAGCCCCAAATTCTTCAAACGTGTGAATCCTGTGTCAAGTCTACTTCCCTTTTCACAGTGGCAGGGCCTTGCACTATCACACAGCCCCAGAGTGCTATTCATGCATTGTCTTGTCTGCATTAAATTATAATTCCAATGAGTATTCAAAGCAGATGTTGATTTGTACTGCTTTTACCCCCACACACCCTGGGGTAAATAAAGTTGGTAAAAAAAAGTGGCATTGCCTAATTTTTAGCAATTTTAGAAAACAGAAGATGTGGATATTTGAAAAATCTGGAGAATAAAAGTGGCAAGTCATGGATAGAAATGAGGAAGGTTTACATGCAAGTAATTATGTGTGTCAATGTTAGACTTACTCAGGTGCAGCATGCTCCCAGGGAGAAATGGCTTGACATATGTTTTAAAGTAAATTAATGTGCCATTTATTCCCATTTATTTCCCATTGACCTGTGAGCAAGAATAAAATCAGAAACGTAATAAAATAGAACATGCTGCATTTGCCAAAACATAACATTCTTAATGTAGAGCTTGCATACTGGCTAAATGGGAAAACCGTGACCCACCTTCTCCCAGTCATTGGATTTCCGCAGTTAATGAGTTTAAAAGATTGCTGCTTGTAATTCATCTCTTAGATGCCAAGAGGAGAAATTCATAAAAAATATAGTTCTACTGTCAGGATTTTCAATTGACCTGAATACAAGTCCCTTTACTGCATGCTAAATTCTACAATGATGACACATTGGGGTTGATGTACTAAAGGCAAATAGACTGTGCACTTAGCAAAGCGCAGTTGATGCAGAGCTTAGTAAATGAGGTGAAGCTTTACAAAGAATACCCAATCACACGCAAGGAAAATACAAAACGCAGCATTTTTGCTTGCACATGATTGGATGATGGAAGCCAGCAGAGCTTCTGCTCATTTACTAAACTCTGAAGCAACTGCACTTTGCTAAGTGCACAGTCTATTTGTCTTTAGTAAATTAACCCCAGAGTCTTCTCGAGTTTCCAGCTAACCTGTTTTTACAGGTACCCACCTTCCCTTTACTCCCACTCTTTTTTTTTTCTTCTTTTCTCTCTCCCCTCTTCTACTTTTTTCAATGTCTTCATCCCCACAATACCTATCCCATTTCCCTTCCCCCTACCACAACCCTACCTTTCCTACCCCCCTTCCTTTCACCTAACCCAGAGCTCTATTCACCCAGCTTCTTTTGTTAGTTTATTTTTAATGTCTCAATATCAAAAAAATCTAAATTTCCTATTAGACCAGTGCCCACACCATACTAATCAGAACCATTCAACAATGATGAGTCTGTTTAGTATTTCACTCATGAACATTTTATTGTCACGTAATTAAATATTTACATTTGCATATTTGTAAAAAAAATGTCTGAAGGTTCAAGCCGACTTGCCAAACCTGTATCCACCACACAATGTTTAAGGTGGAAAAGTTGGCTGTGTATGCTGTGTGTCACTTTAATAAAGATTTTATTAAAGAAATGTAAGTGAACATTCCATTCCTTAAAAGCTTGACATATAACATTAATCAGAAGTATAACACAAATGCCAAATATTCACATGCTTTGATTTCTCAAATACCAGTTATACAATATAGTGTATTCATATTTCTTTCATGTTAATTGAAATATTTCTTTTTCATATTTTATTTATCCAGGTTGGTTAACTTTATCCTCCACAGTAGACTGTGAGATTCGGGAGACTTATATTTTGACCATTCTGGCTACAGATAATGGCACTCCAGTTCTTTCTGCTACACAGATTTTAACAGTTACAGTGGGTGATGTCAATGATAAGCCACCAGCCTTTAAGCAGGCCATCTATGAAGCTGCGGTTCTTGAAAACCAGGAGCCTGGAATGCATGTAATGAAAGTAGAAGCTGAGGATATGGATAAAGGTAACAAAAAAATCTTATGTATTATATTGTCTTGTTTAAATGATATATAGGTAACTTATACAATCAGTTTACTTAAGTGTGAAATAGTAAAGAAGATGAATTACTTAAGAAACACATTCGTCACCTTTAGGGTTGTGCTGTTTGGGAAATGTATATAAATCGCAAACTTGAGATTATAACTTGAGATTAAAGTGGTTCTAAAGGTTCAAATTGTTTTTTTTTTTTTTCTTTTTGTTTTTTTAATAACAAGCATGTTAGTGCCGGTTCACACTAGGTCGCTCCGACTTCGGGGGCGACCTGTGAGGTCGCGTGCACCGCGACTTCGGCGCAACTTGCACGGACTTCATATAATGAATGTCTATGCAAGACGCTCCGAGGTCGCCCCGAAGTAGTACAGGACCCTTTTTCTAAGTCGGAGCGACTTGTGACGCTCCTATTAGAACGGGTCCTGTAGCACTGCATGGACCGCGACGGACCGCAACTTGTCAGGCTGACAAGTTGCCTGACAAGTCGCGGTAGTGTGAATGGACACTTATACCCACCTGCTCTGTGCTATGGTTTTGCACAGAGCAGCCCTGTGCACCTCCCAAGCAACCCCACCCAAGGGAGAATCTTAGTTTTCACTGTGCCTAAAAAACAAACTGTTTCTGTGTCCCATAACAACCCAACTGGTTCTCCCTTTTATCATCATAAGAGCATAAGAATTGATTATATTTCAAAGCCAAATATTAAAGCAATGTTAAACCCAAAAGCAAACATTTACTATATTGCAGCTTACTAATTCTTAGATGTGATGGCTGATAATTTGCTTTTTTTAGCCATTCTGTCTTCTATTTTCATCTGGTGATCCAGCCAGTAAGTCTTTTGTTTTTCAAAAAAACAAGCTCTCTTGCAGATACAGATATGAGATAAGCCATTTAACACTGACAGGGATGCTTACAATCATCAGCTTTTAATGTTTCTAACCACAAAAAAAAAGCTGGAGTTTAGCTTCAATTTGTGAAGGGTTTGATAACGCTTTAAATGGTGAATACCTGTATCATTGCACGTTGCTATGAACTTTAGGCACTATTCATATCTTGAATTTTTGGATCTTGGTCAGAATCATTGTGATTCTGCCCTCAATCCCAAATTGCACTGCAATAGTGGAAAAGCGCATTATGCATGTTCGGGTGCCATTCATTTTTGAGATCCTCAAATGCGGTGTCATTATGCTGTGATTGTCGTGCAATAAATCACGTGGAAATTTCGGCAAACAGCATCACGTGAAGCTTGTCACCGCAAAAAAAAACAGGAGGTTCTTTTAGGTGACAGACTTCACTCAATGTGGTTGGATGCTCAGTGGTGCATTTTACCACTATAGCAGTGCGATTTGGGGCCATGGGCAGAATTGCAGAGATTCTGCCTGAGGTCCCAAAACACCAGATGTGAATGGGGCCTTAGAGCCTATGAATCCATATTTGTTTCAGGCAATGCCAGCACCTGCAGTGAAACTGAACAGTTTCAGCATTACTCCCCTTGATTAGTATGCGGCCTCTGCTTTTTAAATCTACTGTTTAAATTGTCTTTCCCCACACAGGGGCAGTGTTGTCCAGGCTTTTAGGATTGTATCACATCTTTGTTAATGCAAACGTTCAAAGTATTAATCATCAAAACTGATAATCAAGTTTTAGCAAATAACATTTTTTTTTTTTTTTTTTACAAGAATCAATGATACGAAGATTCAAAAAAACTGTTTTTGTATCTACATTTGCTAACTTTGCATGTATGTACCTCATTAAGAAAATGTATCCATCTTGCATTTTTGGTGTTTTTACCCAAGACAAGCCTTTGTCCCCTTCTCTTCTGCTTTTTCTGTGAGGAGTTTCTGTTTGTGACACTTATCATCACTGACAGTGCTAGAATCTAGCTCAGTAGTGGATTAAAATTAAATAAATAATGATAGGGCTACACAAAAGCAGTTTATTTTCATGCATTGAACTGCATTGCATTGAGTTAGGTCACTCATTCATGGGCTGTAACGCACCTAAAAACTTGAACATTTTGAATCCACTGTATTTTAATTACTAGGCACACTAAAGGGAATGGGGGAGTAAAATAGGTCCCATCATTGGTATCAGTGTCAGTAACTGTAACTCCCAGCATTGATGTCACTGGCTGCAATAGTAACCCCCAACATTGGTGTCTGGATGCAATAATAACCCCCACCATTGGTGCCAGTGACTGCAGTTATAACCCCAAGGATTGGTGCCGGTGACTGCAATAATAATCTCCGATTTCCCAGCACTGGTGTGAGTGAAAAAAAAAAGCACAGCATTGAATCACAGTGATAAAATCCACATTGGCTGTCAGTGTAAACGGTAACCCCCCCTTATTGGTAGTTAGTGGCAATGCTGTTAATCCCCCCTTAATACACTTGCTGCATTGATGGTCAGAAGCAGTGTTATTTAAAACAGTCCACCATTGGTAGTCAGTGGCAGTGCTGTTAACCCATCTACACAGACACATTGGCAGTCAGTTAATGTAAGAGGGCACTTTACTGATCACCAATGTATAGAGATACTTTAAAGTGATCCCTCACAGTAGTGGTCAATGAAGAATGGGAAATAAAGAGTTCTACTTTAATGATGTCACCCAGGCTATCATTGTTTAGGCAGGTGCATCAGAGAGAGAATGAGTCTCTAAGTGGCCACTTTTCCACCTTCATATATGCCCCAACCCACCCCTGGCCTTATATGCAATATGCTAACATTGTAATCTGGGGGAGTAAAGGTGGGTTGGCAGAGGGTAGGTCCGGCGGGCTTGGCTACTGCCGCTGCTGGAAGCGTTGGCAGTCAGGAGGCTGAGCTACTGGGCAGCACTGATGCTGCTACTGCATAAGCTCAATAAATTAATACAACAGTGTTGTCACGGAAGGCAGCGCTGTAGGCAGGCAGAAGCCAAAACTCCCGCTGGCACATACAAAAATAGAAGACAGGCGCCACTCAGTAAAACAATCACGGTTTATTGCACAGCATACATGTCACACTTACATTAAGCAAGGGTACAGGCTTCTCCTTAGGGCTCATAGATCCCTTCTGTAACGTGGTACTTCTGCATCCGGCCGAGCCAGCAGCCGAGAGATGATGTAACTTCAGGGAAGTCCAATGGGGGAGCCAGATCGAGCCGAGGACGGCGGTAAGCCGCTCGTCCACTATCAATGACGTAACGCGTTTCGGAGCATGCGCACTACGCTCCTTCTTCAGACGATGCGGAACACCCGCAGGATGCGGTCATATATAGGCTGACTGTGCTAGCCACAATGGAGGGGCGGAGCATTCTACACTCACTAAGAGTTCGGATGCCATAGTTACCAATGCTAAACATTAAAAACTATTCATAATTCATAGTAAACATTAAGAATTAAAACAATTATTATGAAAGATGGACTCATTCCATGGCACAAAGATACATGGAAAATGGAGAACGGGAAATTATTTCATTATTAGAATCACACAAGTGTAATGTGTGTTTATGATAAAATCGCACATAAAAAGCACACAAATATGAATATATATAACCAATCAGAAAGAAAAAGAATAATAAATAATAAAGAGTGAGGAGTGAAAAGGAAAAGATGTGTATATATATATATATATATATATATATATATATATATATATATAAAAAACACAACCCCCAAAAGATTTGGGAAAAAATTAAACATAAAAATAAATAAAAATAAAGATAACATTAAGTGAAAAATAAAAAGTAAAATATAAAATAAACCACGATTGTTTTACTGAGTGGTGCCTGTCTTCCATTTTTGAGGAGAAGAGTGAGGAGGCGGTTGTCTGGAGTATACAACATTGGTTGGATGATACTGAAAAGTGTTTTATTATACAGCTGGAGGTGAGCAGGCATTACAGCTGGTGGTGGATTATTTGTCACAAGAAGTTTGATACACTGTACATGCAAGAAGCGTGATCGTTTGTTAATAGAACATTTGTTTGTTTTGGACTGCACTTTAATTTTTAACTGTGGATAGTGTTGCGCTTCACTACTGCATACATGTCAGAAAACAAAAAAGCAGCAGCCTCTCAGCAAGCATGACTGAAGGGATTGTTGGAAACATGCTCAAGCCAAGCCATAGATTAGGCAATTTCCATGGGTGAAAGGAAAGCAAAATTGATTGATTCCCCCATCAGCAAAGTCAGCGTTGATGGGGGAATCCATCCGGAAGTGCTATTGTTTTCAGCCGGTGAAGAGCATGGCGAACCTTCCCTGCCGGCAGAACACAAATGATTAGTGTTGCAGGCTATAGCCAGTGGCATTAATTGTTTGGGAAAAATGGGACAGACTGGTTGTTCACAAGTCAATGGATAAATCAACTTCTGTACAACTATACGGGGATCAAATTCAGCCGGTCCTTGCTAAGTATAGCCAACTTAAAAAACATATCCAGGCTCTTAGCTGCTGCACCTTGGGCGGGTTGGTGGGAGGGGGTTGGTGATTGGACCCACTTTTCCACTTTGTTTATGCCCAGTACTAAGTAACCTTCAACAAGCTTCCTATTATTATACCAAGGTGCACCCTGGGACACAGCTATTGTGGGACAACTGACTAAAAAGCAGGACTGTTCCAGCAAATCTGATATGGTTGGTAATTATGATTTACATTTAGAATTTATCTCAAGCTTTACATTTGAACCACTCTTTATGTTGTGTTTCACAACACACCAGAAATACATATGCACACAGATAGGTTAAAACAATAGCTGTGCATCTATCTGTGGGCCGTTCAATTTTTTCAGTATGTGCAGTGATAATGTTGGCTTTTACTGTCTCTGCAGTAGAATAGTAGTAATCGCTTTCTTCTTGGATTGTGAGCACAGATGACACACTGAACTTTTCTGCCAGAAAAGTTAATTAATATTTGAAAGATTATGTGGAGTGTGATTTATATTTTGCAGGAGTTAATGCTATACTTACTTACTACATTTTGCCAAGCCATGAGCTTTTCAGAATAATACCTGAGACAGGAGAAATTGTTACATCAGCAACATTCGACAGAGAGAAAGAGGACCGCTTTATCATTAGAGGTAAGTTTCACTGTATTGTCAAAAGTATTGGGACACCTGTCTTTACATGCACATGAACTTTAATGGCATCCCAGTCTTAGTCTGTAGGGTTCAATATTGAGTTGGCCCACACTTTGCAGCTATAACAGCTTTAACTCTTCTGGGAAGGCTGTCAACAAGATTTTGGAGTGTGCCTATGGTAATGTTTGACCATTTTTCCAGAAGCGCATTTGTGAGGTCAGGCATTGATGTTGAAAGAGAAGGCCTGGCTCGCAGTCTGCGCACTAATCCATCCCAAAGGTGTTCTATCGGGTTGAGGTCAGGACCACGTCTTTATGGAAATTGATTTCTTCACTGATCCAAATTATTTGGTGGAGGGGGGATTATGGTGTGGGGTTGTTTCTCAGGGGTTGGGCTTTGCCCATTAGTTCCAGTGAAAGGAACTCTTAAGGCGTTTGCATACAAAGACATTTTGGACAATTTCATGCTCCCAACTTTGTAGGAAAAGTTTGGGGATTGCCCCTTCCTGTTCTAACATGACTGTGCACCAGTTTTAGCAAATAAACCCTATAAAATGCATTATCAAAGAAGGTCAAAGGAACCTTTTAGTTAACCAGTAATCAAAGAGTCCCCTTTACCAGAACAAGGACTTGAGTAGACTAAGGAGAAAGTGTGATAGGTATTATGAGGTACCAACCAAGTACAGTATGTGCTTTGGAACCATTGGGGTTGTTTTACTAAAGGCATATAAGACTGTGCACTTTTGCAAGTGCAGTTGCTCCAGGGTTTAGTAAATGAAGGTGAGCTCTGCCTAATTCTATCATCAAATCAAGTACACGCAAAACTTCTGCTGTTTTTTATTTTCCTTGCATGTGATTGGGTGTTCTTTGTAAAATGTAGCTTTACCTTATTTACTAAGCTCTGGAGCAACTGCACTTGCCTATTTGTCTGTAGTATGTCAACCCCTTTGTGAACAGGGTTGCCATAAGGATATTGCCCAGGAGAACTAACCTAAACTAGTGGCCAATAATTATGAGGAGCGTTTGCAAGCGCTTCATTTATTCTCCCTGAAGAAGAGACGCCTGAGAGGGGACATGATAGCGATTTACAAATACTTCAATGGTGATCTGAGCATAGGAAAAAAAGATTTAGTCTCAAGGAGTGTAAGAGGACAAGTGGCCACACAATGAGATTAGAGGAGAAGCAGTTTAACTTTAAGCTACGTAAGGGGTTTTTCACTGTAAGGGCGATAAGATTGTGGAACTCTCTTCCACAATCGGTGGTAACTGCGGGGAGTATGGCTACTTTTAAAAAGACTCTTGGACGTGCATCTCAAAGATCACAACATTCAGGGTTATAGGAAATGAATACGTTGTTGACACACACACACCTACACAGGTTGAACTGAATGGACTGTTGTCTTTATTCAACCTCAACTACTATGTAACTATGTAATATTTCATAGGAGCAATGAGTTTGAATTAGGTTTACTAGTTTATAGTAGGTCTAGTGGAGTCCATGCCTCCATGGGTCAGGGCTGTTTTAGTGGCAAAAGGGGGATCTACTCAATATTTCTCATAAAATAAAATTGGAGTAAGAATATCGTGTAAACCTTAATTCTGTCCAACTGGTGAACATTTTCTCTACATCTCAATGAGGGAAAGATATGGGTATCCTGACTCCCTGACTTACGTTCTATCTGCCTTTAGATTTGTAATCCTTGTGCATGGTTATAATGAGCCTGGCTGGTTAACATACTTTAAAAATGAATTAATTTTATCAAGAGTATGTTTCTCCACGTGGCTTTACTAGTCAGCTACATGTCTTTCATGTAAATGGGGAGCCTGCAAACCTGGGACCGCATTGTACATGGCCGTGCAACCAATTGATTGAAAGATGACTGATTACAAAGCATTGTAGTAAATGTCATCTTTCCTTTCCAGTTTTCCATCAACTTAAAAAAAAATAAATACTCCATGCAGCATTTTAATTGCATGTGTAGTGTGTTAAAGGATGAACTGTAAATGAACAGTAAAATTAACTGACATTAACTGACATACTGACTACATGCAATGGAGGGCTGCAGAAAGACTCTAGAGAAAAAATAACAAGTTTCTTCTTATTTACTTTTAGCACCTCACCATTATAGTAAATTACATTATTTACATTGTCTTTGACTGCTAGGTTCTGGACCTTACTGTTAATCTATGCCTTTTCTGTAATTCTTTTATCATTAGTATTGGTGACAGATGGTGGAACCCCCTCCTTCTCCAGCTCCACAACAATTGTTTGTACAGTGCTAGATGAAAATGATAATACTCCTGAGCTTTTACTTCCTGAGGCTGAGATCCATGTCCCAGAAAACCAAGCTCCAGGAATAATTCGCAATGTGCTGGCTACAGACAAAGATACTGGCAACAATGGCAGAGTGCATTTCCAAATAATTGGTAATTAATAATGCTTGCTAAACTGCCTGCACAGATGTTTAACACGGCATGAAATTTAGATTTTTTACCTGTTATGTATTCTGTATTGTTTGGTTTTAGGTTATGATGTGTTTATTTAATAAAGTACCATAGATTTTGAAAATCTTTAATAAAAATGTATTGAAAGATAAAGAATCATAGATTGCTTACTTAGTAATGTAAATGTTCACTTTGCAACTTGAATATTCACTGAACTTAGTAAAAAAGATGAATCTGTACATTTCAAAAACAGTTATGTGATGGCAAAAAATATGTTTTTTAATTTCCCTTGAACATGTTAGGATATTCAAAGTGGGCAAAGATTTACTTGTTTACCATTGTTCACTTTGCAAATGAACAGCCTCTAACATTTTAGAGTATGTGATTTGTTTTCACCTAACTAAATTACAGTATATATTTTACATGTATCTATAGTAATAAAACATAGGTAAATGCTTTCAACAATTTTTATTTGATTTTTAATACTTCAGAAAACAAATGCATAAAAACATCTAATGTAGGTGTAGGGTTTTAAAATGGCCTAACATTACTATTAGAAGAAACAAATGCAATAATATATACCTATTGCATGAATTCATATTTATTCAACATCTGATTCATTAGTAACGTAAATAGCGCTAAATGTATGTGATATAGACTGCTCATCTACACCGCATACATAAACTATTCTATTGTTTGAAGATAATTTATTACTAAGGTTACATTCAAACTGGAGATTTAAGCCGGTGTGAACTGCAGTGGCAGGAATCTTCTGATTTTGCTGTGACTGTCAGTGGCTAGGTGTAGTTCACTATAATGACAGGTCACTGGAGGCTGCAGGTGTTTGCTGCCCTATGCTCTTTGCATAGTTCTAGGTTCTTTGTCATTTGAGCAATTAAATAAAGAAAATGCAAGAAGATCTGTGCTCCATCCCTTCTGTTTTTTTGGATGGATTCATATGAGTAGCAGTGTTTGGGAGCCCGCAGGATGTCGATAACTGCAGTGCGAGCAACTCCCCATTCTTTCTCAATATAATATATATATAATATGTATCTATATATATATATATATATATATATATATATATATATATATATATATATATATATATATATATACTAGTCAAAAGGTAACTCAAATTTAACTCTGGGCAGAAAGCAGTGCTCAGGTACTGATAACTGTATAGAGGAGGCAATGTTAACAGACTGCTTACTCTTGATTTTGTAATAGTAATAACTTTTTTTTAACACATTTGTGCGGTTATCTTTTAAATAATGGGCGTTTTAATATTAGCCAAAAATACAAAAGACAATGGGGTTGATTTACTAACATTGGAGAGTGTAAAATCTGGTGCAGCTATTTATAGCAGCCAATCAGCTTCTAACTTTTTTTTTTTTTAATCAGATAATTTTTATTGAAAACTTTTTTGCACATACAGAACAAAACAAGACCAGACAAAAAACAAAAGAAAACAAAAGCTGGTCAACACCTTGAGATAAAGCATCACCTATACACGGCGAACATTGAAATCAGTAGCAGAGGAAGGCATAACCATCAGTACATAGGGGAGTAAATACGAAGCATGGAGCAACCGTGTGATCCTAAGCAGTCATGGCACTTAACACATACCAATGTGGTGACGTCATCTCAAGTAATACCGGATATAGTAGGTGAATTCCGCTAATATAACCAGTGGAGTCAAGCGGTATTGTTCTTCCCATACTCACAGATAGGTACCACCTAGTAATCATTAAACAGTGTCTCCCGTCAACCGTTCCCGTCTATGAAGCCCATAGTCTGCAGCATTATGTGGAGGAGGTAACGCCACCCAGAAACCTGTTGGCGACCAAGTGAGTGGGGGCCATACCAGGCACATCCAGCCACGGTCCCCATATGCGCTCGAATTTCAGTGCGTTCCCCCTGTGCTTGTATGTGAGATGTTCCCTTTGTAGGAGCACTTTCACTTCCTCGATCCAGTCAGTATATGACGGCGCCACGGCAGAAATCCACCGCCGCGCTATCAACTTCCTGGCCAGGAAGAGAAGCCTGAGCACCGCAGCATGTACCTCAGGTTGATAGAGCTCTTCATCCAGCCAACCCAGAATGCATAGCTTCGGCTCCACCGGTAACGTCAGTTTCCAAAACGAATTAATGGTTCTCACAACCGCATGCCAGTACCGGTGCAATTTTGGGCACCGCCACAGCATGTGCAGCAGAGTGCCGGTATGAGCCTGGCATCTAGTGCAGAGGGGCGAATCCCTTCTCTGCCAGCTGTACAGTCGTTGAGGGGTCCTGTACGTCCGGTGAAGAATAAACAGTTGTGTAAGCCTTTGTGAAGAGGACAGGGACACCCTAGGGACATTCTCCAGTATACCCGTCCATTCTTCCGAGGAGATGGGACCTAAATCCGCAGCCCAGGTGTCCCTACACTTGAAAGACATGGCCTTGGAAATATGCTCCATAAAAGCCGAATACAGGGATGAGATCTGCCCCTTCCTAATGCTAGTGGTCACCAGATCAGTAAGTATAATCGGACGACAGAGACCCCATGGGGAAATCCGCGACTGAGAGCTGATGGCGTGGCGTAACTGCAAATACTGAAAGAAAAGGGAATTGGGCAACCCGAACTCAGCACGTAGAGATTGGAAATCTCTCAATTCGCTCCCTTGGTACAACTGTGAAATATAATTCACCCCGTAGGCACCCCAGGTCAAGGAGTTCCGGAGCTTATCCAGTTCGGGATAGTGGACATTATTTAGAATCCGAGAGTATCTCGAGAAACCACGGTAACCAAAGTGGTTCCTAGCCCTTTGCCAGACCTTATCAAGTAATTTGAGGGTAGGACAGCTCGGAAAAAGCCCCAAGGAGCCCGCTTCCAGTGATTCAACCAGAGAGGCCCCCGCCAGGTGCGTCACCAGGACACGCCTGACAGGGTCAGAGTCTTCATCCTGCAGCCAGCCCGTGAAGTGCTGCAGTTGGGACGACAGAAAGTAGTAGTAGGGGTTCGGTACCGCCAGCCCACCACTTTCCTTGGACTCCTGCAACGTCTCTAGACGAATTCTGGGAGACAACTTCCTCCAAATAAGAGCACGGTACACCGTGTTAAATTTCTTAAAAATGTGAATAGGGATCCATACTGGGGAGTTATGTAGCACATATAACAACTGCGGGTTCCAGATCATCTTGATCAGGTTGCATCTGCCAACCACAGATAGGGGCAACTTAATCCAGCTGGCCAATTTATCTCTGAACCTGTGCAGCAGAGGTAGAATATTAAGTTTAATATAGCGCCCCAGATCAGGATGGACAACCACCCCCAAGTAGCGGAACTGGTCCACCACCAAGACCTGGGACGCCACAGGGGGTAGTGCAACCCCAAGGGGGTCCAACGGGAGCAAAACAGACTTGTCCCAATTGACCTGAAAGCCAGAGAAGGATCCGAATCGGTGAATCAAGTGCATCAAGGCGACCAGGGAGCCCGAGGTGTCCCCTAAAAATAATAACGCGTCATCCGCGTATAAAGCAATTTTGTCCTCCCCCTCACCCCTCCGAAAACCTACTATAGTCGGGTCGGCCCTGACAGCTGCTGCCAAGGGTTCCACAGCTAAGGCAAAGAGCAGGGGCGACAGCGGGCACCCCTGCCTAGTGCCCCTGTGAAGCGGGAATGACCGGGAAATAGAGCCGTTAATCCGCAAACAGGCCGTGGGTGCCCCATATAGAATCTTAATCCAGCGAATGAAGGAAGGGCCAAAACCAAAGCTCTCAAGGGCCGCCCACAGATACTGCCACTCCACGCTATCAAATGCCTTAGCAGCATCCAGTGACAGTATCGCTCTATGTCCACAATTATCTGAGGGCAATTGCATATTCAGATATAGTCTACGTATATTGGCAGCCGTGGAGCGACCCGGTATGAACCCAGATTGATCCCCATGCACCAATTTGGCAATTACTTTAGACAACCTGTTAGCCAGGACCTTGGTCAGCAGTTTCAGATCGGTGGGCAGCAGGGAAATCGGTCGATAAGATTCAGGTCGAGTCGGATCCTTCCCCGGCTTCAATATGACCACCACTACCGCATCGTACATGGACCGTGGGAGCTCCCCCACCTCAAAGGCAGCCAGGAGAGCAGTAAGTAGCTCAGGAAGTAGGACTCCACCAAAGGCCTTATACAGCTCAATGGGGATGCCATCCTTACCCGGCGCCTTGGAGTTGGGAAATGAAGCCATAGCCTCCTGGAGTTCCTCCAATGCCATGGGGGAGTCCAGTACATCCCTGTCCCTTGCGGAAACCTGCGGCAAGTGTAGCCCTTGTAAAAACTGACTGAGATCCTCCGGGTCATAGGAGACCTTGGAGGAGTACAGATCCTCATAAAAAACCCTGAACCCCTGCAAAATATCAGCTGTGTCAGATACCACCCTACCCGAGGGGAGAGCCAGTCGATGATAGACGGGGGGTTTTGGGCCCTAGAAATGAGCGCGAGCATGTGACCTGTTTTCTCCCCCTCCTCAAAGTGGGCCTGAGAAGTAAAGAAACGTTTATGGTCCGCCTGCTGACGTTGAACAGAGCGGAAGAGACGCTGCGCGTCCAACCATTTGGCCTCCGAGTCGGGCGTGGGGGAGTGCAGGAATTCACGTTCAGCGCGGAGCACGGCATCGCTAGCATCCTGCGCCCAACGTCTACTCCTAGACTTGATGGCCGATACCTCCTTAATACACAATCCCCGCAAAAAGGCCTTCATAGTATCCCACACTATACCCGGAGCTGCAGAGTGCCTGTTGTCAGTAAAAAAATTCGTTAATTGCTCCGCGAAGGAGGCCAGGTCCGGAAACAGTTGGAGCCAGAAGGGGTTTAACTTCCAGTGCATCGGCAGCTTAGTGCCAGGGAATTTAAGGCATACTTTTAGCGGGGAGTGATCAGAGAGACCCCTAGCCAGGTATTCAGCCTCAGGCACTAGGGACTGTAACAAGTCAGAGCCAAAGGCCAAATCAATGCGGGACAATGTAGAATGAGATAGGGAGTGGCAGGAAAATCCGGCATCAAGGGGATGTTTACAGCGCCAGAGATCCACAAGACCCAGCTCACCCATGAACCTCGCAAAGGGGGTGGGCATCCTGGATCCGCCGGGGCAGAACTTTTTATGTAGATCCAGTGACGGGTCAAGGACATTGTTAAAGTCACCCACCACTAGAATCGGGACCTGGGGATGTTTACCAATGAATCGAGACAGGCACTCTAGCACCTCAAAAGAAAACGGAGGGGGAACATACACATTCGCAACCATACATTTAAAGACATCCCACATTCCAACTAGAAAAATAAATCTACCCTGTGAGTCTATCAGGGAGTCCAGAGATTCAAACTTAGCAGTAGCAGCGACTAAAATAGAAACCCCCCGGGAGTATTGACTGTGGAAAGAATGGAATTGAACCGGGAACCTCCGTGAGCGGAGGCACCCGACCGAGTCCGTGGTGAGGTGGGTTTCCTGTAGACAAACCAAAGCGGGTCCATGGAGCGACAACAGGGACATCACTGCTGTGCGTTTACGAGAGTCACCAAGTCCCCGCACATTCCATGAGAGGAGTGATCCTTCAGTGGCAGCCATGTGGAATTGTCAACCAGGTAGGGGGGCAGGACAAGCCGCCAAAAGGTATGTATTCCAGAGCCCCAGTGGGGGGCCTGTGCAGTAACAGCAGCAAAAGCAGCGGTGTGACAGGGAAGACAGCAACCCACTCAGGAGACACTGTACCAGTGGAGAGGGCGGCAAGTAGGAATTCACCAAAAAAATAGTTGAGAAAAAAACAAAAAAAAAACAACACAGAACAAAAAACAGAGGATGGCTGGCAGCCAACCAGGCCACGGCCATCCAATCCCCGCAGGGAACAGTTTTCTGGCCCCAGAGGGGCATGGGGGTGTAGAAAGAGGGCCCGAACTCGGACAATCTCAGAGACCCGTAATAGCGTATCCACGGGTCCCAGAACGTGTGAGAACAACGGAGCCATGGTGCAACAAACAAAGCATAGCGGCAGGCTCCTAGCAGTGGAGTGATGGACCCAAACGAACATTATGGACTCTTACTTGCTTGAAGAGCAGATCACTCCGCGGGCGCCCCCAGGTGCCGCTCCTGTCGATCCAACCAGTGGGCCGCCGATGCCGGGGTCTCGAAGAAGTGGACGGTTCCATTGGCGACCACACGAAGCTTAGCCGGGTACATCATAGAGTATACCAAGGGGATGGCACGCAGGCGTTTCTTGATGTCATTAAATCTGGCCCTCTGTTTCTGGAGAGCCGCTGAGAAGTCAGGATAGATAGAAACCCTGGCACCCTGTATTTCCAAACGAGGCTGCTGCCTGGCAAGCTTCAGTATAATGTCACGATCCTTGTAGTGCAAGAGCTTCAGGAGGAACGGTCGGTCAGGGCCCCCCGGTGGCGGGGCCCGGAAAGGCACCCTATGTGCTCGCTCCACAGAAAAAAATGGGGAGAGGTTGTCTTTCCCAAAAGTAGTAAGGAGCCACTGTTCAATGAATTCCACAGGTGCCTTCCCCTCAGCCTTCTCAGGGATGCCCACCAACCTCAAATTGCTGCGACGCAGCCGGTTCTCCATGTCCTCCAGACGATTAATCGCCTCAGAAACCCCCGATGAGTTAATGCGGACATCCTGTATCAAGGGGGGTAAATCGTCCTCTACAGCACTCATCCGGCCCTCCAACGCAGTGGTCCGCTCTCTCATCTTCTGCATATCATGCCTAATATGCAGAAGACCCTCTTTCATACTCCTAACCTCTGTGGATAGCTCAGTCAGAGAGGCACCGTAGGAGTGCACCGCAGTTAAGACGTCCTGAATGGTAGGGACAGCCTGGGCAGCATCCTCCGACGGACCCGGGCGTAGAGGGGTCTCGGGCGGAGCAGTCACCACTGCCCCCTGCAAGATCTCAGCCGGGCCATCATGGTGAGGGGACAACACAGCCGCAGGAGAGGGAGCATGCACCCGAGCAGCAGCCGAGGAGACCGGAGGTGAGGACAGCGGTTTATGCTTTGCAGGATCCCGGGCGAACTTCCCCAGCTTAGAGATGGCGGTGGGTTCCTTTTCGCGGGCCGCGCGCTGAGGGAGCGGGGCGCCGCCATTTTGGGCCTGCCTGGCAGCAGATGCGCCGTCTTCCTTCCTCCTGGTCATGTCGGAGCGGGATGGATAGACGCCCGGAACAGCCGTCGGAACGATGCAGACACGAGCCCGAAGCAGCCTGGCAATTTTTGCGGGTATACGGGTCCACTAAACAGGATAATGGCTATCAGGATGACAGAGCCGAGGCAATGCACGTCTTCTCACATGTACGGTTCAGCCACGCCCCCCCAGCTTCTAACTTTAGTTGGTTCAATTAAGCTTTGACAATAAAACCTGGAAGCTGATTGGTTTCTTTGCAGAGCTGTACCAGATTTTGCACTCTTCAGTTTCAGTAAACAACCTCTACCGAGACCTTTCAGGGTTCACTTCCTCTACTGCAATATTTGGTGAATGGATAGTTTGGCTAAGGAGGTTCCATTTAGGATAGCAGTGAGTGGCAACCCCCTAGAAACACAATCTAAAATAAATTGTGTTTCCCTGTAGATGGTAGTCTTATAACTAAAAAGAACTTTCCACTTCAGTTAATGAGATGCTGTTTGGAACCAGAGGACAGTTTACATGTGCTGTTTTTGGCACATGATGCGTTTTTGTGTTTGTATAAAAATACTGCTACGTGTCCTCATGCTGAATTTGTATTAAGATACATATTTTATAAGGTGTATTACTTTTGAAAAAAGGGTTACATCTGGTAAAGTAATTTCACAGTAATGGATGAGGA
The DNA here is from genome assembly GCF_965119305.1 of Pelophylax lessonae. Taxonomy (NCBI): domain Eukaryota; kingdom Metazoa; phylum Chordata; class Amphibia; order Anura; family Ranidae; genus Pelophylax; species Pelophylax lessonae. Next base: position 674,504,871 of record NC_138768.1, on the reverse strand, counting down.
CTCCTACATTTACTGTCAGTGCCACCCACTGATTTAAATGAAATGCAGGTTTTAATTCAAACACAAGGCAGTCACATGCCAGAGACACTTAAGCATTTGCTGTACAAGCAGAATTTCTTAATATTATTGGAATTAACAATTTTTTCATTGGTGTTCCCATGATGACATATCTTTCCACTTGTCTGTCTTTTACTGTCAATTTTTGCTTAATGCTTCTTTTACTTTTGAAGGTGGAAACACGGGCGGATATTTTGCCATCAATAACACATCGGGGGAGCTCTGGGCCACACGCAGCTTAGATCGAGAGGATGTCAGCAATTTTACCATCACTGTGGAATGCTATGACCTGGGCAGCCCCCGGAAAAGCACCAAAGCCAATCTGCACATTAAGGTCTTGGATGAAAATGACAATCCACCTACGTTTTCTAAGAGCCAGTACCGCACATCTGTCAGAGAAGACATAACCATTGGATCAGTGGTTCTTAGCCTTCAGGCATTTGATATAGACGAGGGCTTAAACGGAGAAGTAATGTACTCCTTGATTGATGATACACAAGGTGCTTTCACTATAAACCGAACAACAGGAAACATCGAGACGGCAAAGGCCTTGGACAGAGAATTTAAACATCAGTATGTGTTTAGGGCACTAGCAACTGACTGTAGCATATATGGTCAAAAAAGTGCTACTGCCAAAGTTATAGTACATATTGATGATGCCAATGATAATGAGCCAATATTTGCAACTAACCCTATTCAGGTCCTTGTTTCTCCCCAAATGTCTGTAAATACAACCATCGTTACTCTATATGCAAGTGACCCAGACCTGGGCTTAAATGGAACAGTGATGTACAGTCTTGTGAAAGCTGATCCACACTTTTACATTAATAGAGAAACTGGAGAAATTAAAGTAATTAAGCTACTATCCCCCGTTACCTTTACAAATGCAGTTCTCAAAGTGGAGGCTTCAGACCTTGGTACCCCAGCAAAAACATCTATAGGTCTTGTTACAGTTACCCTAGAAGGACTGGAAATAGATATTTCCTTTCTCCAGAGTATATACGAAGCCATAATACAGGAAAACAGTGAACCAGGTATGTTTTCTTTTGAAATCTTAGAAAGATATAATGAGTACTCTCATTTATTTCTCCCTACACCACAACACAGCCCTTGAATGCTATTTATGGATTTGTTTTATAGGTTTGGAATGTGCTAATATTATACTAAATTCTTAAATATAATTCTAATCAAAATTGCTAATTTTATTTTTTTGTTGATGCCTGCTTATACTAAATTCTTAAATCTATAATTCTAGTCAAAACTGCTAATTTTATTTTCTGTTGATGCCTGCTTATACTAAATTCTTAAATCTATAATTCTAGTCAAAACTGCTAATTTCATATTCTGTTGATGCCTGCTTATACTAAATTCTTAAATCTATAATTCTAGTCAAAACTGCTAATTTCATTTTCTGTTGATGCCTGTTGGTGGAGTCCCCCACCTCTCCCTGAGTTATCCAGCTATGACCACTACCATAGTCAATAGAAGAAGTCCCAGGCTTTCTGTTTTCTATATATGGAATGCTGAAGAAGTCAAAACTGCTCTTTGGCTTTGTAATAGCGATGAGGCATAACTGAGCATACAAGGGGGGACGGGTGCGTGTGTGCGCGTGTGTGCGCATGTAAGTGTTTTGTTTATGATTTCCCCTGCAAGCAAAAACTGTGCAAGCCCCAAGGAGACATCCATGCAGCAAACTGGCCCGTTCCAAGTATAGGGTGTAGAGGAGTAAGGGACTCATGTACATTTCTTTGTAGGAAATGTAATTCCCCATGTTCTACACCATGCCTCATCCTAATGTATACATTACTCCATCTTATTTGCACATACACTCAGCAAATATTACAATAGGTTCCCACACCGGTATGAAGACTGTGTTAAGTACTGCTTACTATTGTGAGGCTATGTACTGTAAATATTAATAATTATAATTATAATTATATAACATGACATGAGGCATTTCGTTACAGACTATTGCCCAATATAACAAGACAAAAAGATTTCCAAGCTCTCCTTACCGACCAATCTGCGACCAACCAAATTGACCTGTCCAACAGTACGGGTTAAAAACAGGGGTTTAGTTGCCCAATATGCTAGAGCTATATGCTTTAGTATAAATGGTAGTAAATTAGTAGAATATTACGCTGGATAGGACAATAAAGTGACAGCTCCTCTGTAACATTGCCTGAGATAAATGTTTTTGCGTGCTTTATTCTAATCTTAAAAATCTGTCGTTGCAAATTCATTAAAACTTCAACACATTCAGCAAGATTATGACAGGACATTAGAGTGATTGCTCCTTTTTCATATAGCCTGAAATTAATGTTCTTGTGTGCTTTATTCTAATCTGTAAAATCTATTGTTGCAAATTCCTTAAAACCTCTATACACTTTCAGCGAAGTTATGTACTTTGCTAGCCACAGAAGCAAGGAGAGAATGCAGGTGAGAATTTTAGACTTAAAATAATTAATAGCTTGCAATGTGCAAAAAATGGGTGAATTAGGAAGTACACAGAAACAAGTGGAAGCGAAGATGGTGGGGTCTTTGATAAATGAGTTAAATGTCAAAAGAGCATCGGGCCTTGTGGCTGTAAGATTCACAGTAATATAGATATGGCTATTTATTCTGAGACCTGCATTTTCCATTTAAGAATTAAAACACCCATTCATCAAACATATAGATAAAGACTGTGCTTTAAACCCTATGATGAACAACCACAGAAGTCCCTGTCTGTGAATGTGCACTGTATACGTGGCAAATAAAAGGAGATTATTGCTGTGTAACTTTACACATCAATTATTTAATATCACACACTTTTTTATACATATCCCTCTTTAATTGTTTATTCCTTTCTGTGTATTGGGTATATTGGTTAGTAAACTTGGTGGTGTATTTTTATATACACCTGTATGTTGTGCATATGTTCTGTCTTTACTACACAATTTTTTAATGCAGGTTCATCAGTTGTGACCGTAGAAGCCAAACATCAGAATCCAAATGGAGATGCCATATTTTACAGCCTTATCAGTGGCGTCAAAGGGACCTTCATGATAAACTCTGAAACAGGTATTATATTATATGTACAAGATCAGTGATGCATTTACAGTGTGGTTAACAACAAAAATAAAATAACAAAATACAGATTTTTTTTTTTTTAATCATTTATTGACCTTTAACAATTTAGCTCCTTTATAAAAAAAGATATTTGGTATCTTAGCCACAAAACTCATTCACTCTGAATTTTGCTAGAGCATGATGGGGTAATGGAAGTGATGTCAGTTTTACCTTATAACATTCAGTTTGCAAAGTAACCAGCCAGTAATCCTTTAGTAAATCAACGCCACAAACAAACTGCAGCCACCCCAACCTATAACTGGCCTTTGCAGCACAGAGCACATGGAAGGGAGAAGTAGTAAATCAACCCCACTTGGGGCTTCAGGGTTGCTCAAATGTTTTTCAGACACATAGGATTTACTAAAGAAAAAAAGGCTGTTCACTTAGTTTAGAAAATAAGGTGATTTGGTGTTCACGTCAATTATCTACAAACAAAAGTTCCTTCTTTTTTAAATGCCCTTTGTATTCAAAGTGAACACAGCTTTATTTTATTTGCTAATAGCCCTGAACTTTAAGAAGTTATGGAGTTAACTTAGCCAACAGATATTTCCTATAGCTAAATTATATATTACATTAAAGGGATGGTCCATGGGCCAAGTTAGAATTCTCTGTCTTGCCCCACAATGACCAATTTATTAGAATTTACACCTTTGATAACATGCTTCATGTTACACCAATATTATGATATAGCATGAAATATGGCCACATTCCCTAACCCCAACTCCCCCCCACTCCCTTTTCCCGCACACATACAGTGCATCCGGAAATTATTCACAGCACTTCACTTTTTCCATATTTTGTTATGTTACAGCCTTATTCCCAAATGGATTTAATTCATTATTTTCCTCAAAATTCCACAAACAATACCCCAATATGACAACGTGAAAGAGGTTTGCTTGAAATCTTCGCAAATGTATTAAAAATATAAAATGAAAAGTTTACATGTACATAAGTATTCACAGCCTTTGTCATGACAATCAAAATTGAACTCCTGTTTCCACTGATAATTCTTGAGATGTTTCTACAACTTGTTTGGAGTCCACCTGTGGTAAATTCAGTTGATTGGACATGATTTAGAAAGGCACACACCTGTCTATATAAGGTCCCACAGTTAACAGTGCATGCCAGAGCACAAACCAATCCATGAAGTCCAAGGAATTATTTGTCTGTAGACCTCAGAGACAGGGTTGCATCGAGGCACAGATCTGGGTAAGGGTACAGAAACATTTCTGCAACATTGAAGGTCCCAACAAGCACAGTGGCCTCCATCATCCGTAAATGGAAGAAGTTTGGAACCACCAGGACTCTTCTTAGAACGGGCTGCCCAGCCAAACTGAGCGATCAGGGGAGAAGGGCCTTAGTCAGGGAGGTGACCAAAAACCCAATGATCACTCTGACAGAGCTCCAGCATTTCTGTGTGAAGAGAGGAGAACCTTTCAGAAGAACAACCATCTCTGCAGCACTCCACCAATCAGGCCTGTATGGTATAGTGGCCAGTTGGAAGCCATTCCACAGTAAAAGGCACATGACAGCCCCCCCAGGAGTTTGCCAAAAGGCACCGGAAGGACTCTCAGACAATGAGAAACAAAATTCTCTGGTCTGATGAAACAAAGATTGAACTCTTTAGCCTGAATGGCAAGCATTATGTGTGGAGGAAATAAGGCACCGCTCATTATCTGTCCAATATCATCCCTACAGCCTAGCATTGTGGCAGCATCATGCTTTGGGGATGTTTTTGAGTGGAAGGAACTGGGAGACTAGTCAGGATTGAGGGAAAGATGAATGCAACAATGTACAGAGACATCCTTGATAAAAACCTACTTCTGAGCACTCTGGAATGAAGGTTCATCTTGCAAAAGGAAAACAATCCTAAGCACACAGCCAAGATAGCTAAGAGTGGCTAAGGGACAACTCTGTAAATGTTCTTTAGTGGCCCAGCCAGAGCCCAGACTTTAACCCGATTGAACATCTCTGGAGAGATCTGAAAATGGCTGTGCACTGAAGCTTCCCATCCAACCTTATGGAGCTTGAGAGGTCCTGCAAAGAAGAATGTGAGAAACTTCCTAAAAATAGGTATGCCAAGCCTGTAGCAACATACTCAAAAATACTTGAGGCTGAAATTGGTGCCAAAGGTACTTCAACAAATTATTGAGCAAAGGCTGTGAATACTTATGTACATGTGATTTTTTCATTTTTTATTTTTAATAAATGTGCAAAGATTTCAAACAAACTTCTTTCATATTGTCATTATGGGGTATTGTTTGTAGAATTTTGAGGAAAATAATGAATTGAATCTATTTTGGGATAAGGCTGTAACATAACAAAATGTGGAAAAAGGGAAGCGCTGTGAATACTTTCCAGATGCACTGTACCTGAAGTATGGGCTGTTTCTTGCTCCAGGTTGTTGTAAGTTGAATTCAGCACAGCTATGCTTGGCTCTGCCCACACAGCCACATCATCCATTCATGGGAATCTGTAAAGAAGTCCCATCTGCCACTGCGGCAGAGATCCTGCTAAAGCAGGGCAGTAACTGCATTTGTAGTTCATTGGTTTCTTCTCCCAACCCCATAACAGAAAGTCCATACCTTTTGGAAGACCAGGGGTTTGGGGTAAAGCAGGAGCCTGTGCATTGCACCTGTGGCACACTGATCACAGTTTCAGCTCCCTGCAAACTTGAATGCAAAAAATGTTTTCACATTTTCTATTAATTCAATGTTGGTACATTTTTTACATTTTTTGAAAAGGTGGACTATGCCTTCAAAGTTCATTCTCCTTCAATCATTTTCCAGCACGAAATCTGTTTGGTAGCCATTTTAGTAAATTAGTCTAGTTGGTCAAAAAATAGCTTGTGAATTGCTGCCAGCTATATTAAATCTACAATACACTATTTATAATTTTCCTGTAAATAGTATTTAGCTGCATTCGTAATATTTATTTGTGTTAAAAAAAATGGACAGTTTAATAGCCATACATTTGATGACATTTTCCTATTTGTAGAAGTTGGTTTCATTGTGGATCTTTTCGATCTCCTGTATTTTGTCTAACAGGAGAGCTCACAGTGAGGGAGCCTTCGTTCCTTGATGCAGAAGCCAACAAGAAAATACATTTAGTCGTATCTGCCGCAAGCAGTACTTCTGTGGCATACTGTGGAGTTTCACTATTAATCCAAGATGAAAATGACAATGTGCCAGTGTTTGATCGAAACCATTATATAACTTCTGTTTTGGAAGGTCAAGGATACAACCTGCTTGTTCTCCAGGTACAGTAACTGAATAAAATTCTCTTTCTGATGGGTTTGGTTCATGGTATTTATTTAGCATCTACACTTGCGGTCAGTTTTTAAATGTTATATAAATATAACCGGAAATTAATTAGGTTATTTATTAAAGGATTCGAGAATCTTCACTCAAAATTTGGTAAATATTCACTTCAATTACCCAATTGTGTAAAAGAAAATTCCTGAAACTACTCATATGCAGATGCTTTTCACATGATTTGAAAATTGAAATGAATATTTGCACAATCTTTGAGTAAAGATTCTCAACTCCATTAGTAATCAGCCTCAACATTTCAGGTGTTTTTCTCATCTGTGGTGCCGAATAATTATCAAATTTACACTGCTTTTAATCTTAATTTATATCCCAACTCTAAAGTATAATATGTTTTGCTAATACAGCAGTGTATTTTTATGTAATATTTCATTACCGCCAGATTTATAGCAAGAAAATGGTAGGAAATGGTATGTGATTATAAATTTTCTTTGCCTGAGACCACAACATAAATTTGTTAATACTCCACTACTGCAGCTACTGCCAGTTGATATATTTTCTGTGCTTCAAACGCCCAGCTCCATAATTTATAACATAAAATCACAAAGAGTTTAGGCTCCAAGTACTCACTGCTAAGTTTTTTTCTCAACCATTTTCCTACCACGTATTGAAAAATACATTGAGGCAGTAATAATGCTAGATTGTATTAGGTATAGTTCCAAAACTGACCTCTTTGTATTATACTGCACTATTTTTATATAACATTGACACATTAAAAAATGCCTAAGCTGACTTTGTGCCCATTTGTCTCCCTTGTATTGGTTTGGGCAGATGCAATGTCATACACCAACATGTACTGCAATTTCTATTAAATGTTCCTATAATGCCTGTCAATGGCTGAAAAACCAGACATGAGCGTTATTTGGCCAAGACACGTTAACACACCACATATTTTTGAACTAGCACAATTAAAACAAGGGCAAATCTCTGCACATGTATAGTAAATCACGTGTGTTATGACACATAGGTGTGAATGAGCCCTTACAAGAACATTAAATCTGGATATAGGGATGGGGCTTTGACATTATGCAGTCTCAACGTGTTTATCATTGACTATGCACAAGCCTGTTTTGTGGCAAAAAATAATTCCCCCACACACAGTTATTATGTATTTGAAAATAAAAAGTATGGGGGAGACAGTCTGGGTTTGCTGCAGTCAAAGCCTTGTTCAGATAGATTTAACTCTTAAGATGACCTTAGATATGAGATAGTCCCTCAGTACATCCAAAATCAGCCAGATAGGGCAAATATATCATATGTATGGGCACCACTAGGCTCCACCAGACAACCTTGGCCAGCTGGATTTAGGAGAAAATGGTGATGGATATCTTCCCCCATGATATTCTGAGTTATGGGTTACCTAATTAAACTTAAAATATACCTAAAGCCAAACATTTTTTTTTCTAGTTTTAGATAGAATGTTGAGAGTTGGGAACCCCTGTCAAGTTTTTATTGCTGTCTGAGTCCCTGCTGGGGAGACACCCCATCAGAGTTGCCAACCTCCGGCAGCATTTTTTACTGACAAAACTTGGGAAATGTACTGTAATATTTTGTACTTATACGTAGCATATGTGTTCCTCTGCTATGTGGCACTTGATGATGCACTTTCTTCCCAAAAATATGGTCTTGTACAAAACATATGTAGTGGAGCGCCTTATTACATACTATTCTCAAATGCAGGCATGAGCTCCATTTTTATTCTGTTTCCCAGAATCCCCTGGGCTCCCACAAGCTCCAGGGCTCTTGGACATGCCCAATAAGTATAAATTGCTGTCTCTTGCCTGCCTTTGGTGCTATCAGAGACTGCACCTGATGAGACAGAAGTGACTGGGCATGTGAGCTGTAACCAGGTGAGTAGTCTGCCTACTGTGTTTCAGGTCTATGGGCCACCTGGTTTAACCAGTTCTGGACCGGAAGATTTTCCCCCTTAACGACCAGGCTCTATTTCGCGCTTCGGCACTGCGTTATTTTAACAGACAATTGCACGGTCGTACGATGCTGTACCTAAATAAAATTGACATCCTTTTTTCCTCACAAATAGAGCTTTCTTTTGGTGGCATTTTATCACCTGTGTGATGTTTATTTTTTGCGCTATAAACAAAAAAAGAGCGACGATTTTTTAAAAAACAATATTTTTGCACATTCTGCTTTATGACATTCTCAGAAAAAAAAATAAAAAATCTAAATTTTTTAACATTTTAGGACAATTTGTTTTCTGCTACATATTTTTGGTAAAAAAAATCGCAATAAGCGTACTTTGATTGGTTTGCGCAAAAGTTATTGCGTCTACTAACTACGGGAAGGATTTATGTCATTTTTTTTTTTTTTTTTTACTAGTAATGGTGACGATCTGCAATTTTTAACGGGACTGTGACATTGCGGTGGACAGATCGGACCCCTAACTGACATTTTTTACACTTTTGGGAGTACCAGTGACATTACTACAGTAATCAGTGCTAAAAATATGCACTTATGCATTATGTTACTGTAATAATGCCATTGACAGGGAAGAGGTTAATACTGTTGGTGATCAAGGGGTTAAATGTGACCCTAGGGGAGTAATTCTAACTGTGGGGGGTTGGGCTTGTGAGATAGAGAGCAGGATCACATGGTGTGTGTGATCATTGCAGGGAGAAGGACGGGTGGCAGTGTTTAGATCAGCCAACCGCCCTTCTCCCTCAGCGGGGAGGGATCGCCAGTTTCAGGCGGCAATCGGAGCCGCCTGACACGCGCGCCGGCTTCCCCGCTGCCGAGCGGGGGCAGGAACACACCACCGGTATCATGCTCGCCCCCTAGCTCCTCCCAGGCAAATTACGTATATGTATATGTGATTCTGCCTGTAGGTGCCACTCTGCCGCCGTTTATATACAGTAATCGGTTGGCAAGTGGTTAAGCATCTTGTATTAGTATGCAGATTCCTTCTTAACCCAAGTCACTACATAGAACACTGTGCATCCAACCATTATCCTGAGTATCTGGAGCAGAGATCCTTCCTGCAACCACCCTGTGGAGCAGGTCTAGAGATCCCTTCAGCTGCCCACCTGGAATACTAGAAACTTCCTATCTCTCTGTTAGAGAGGTGTTCCAAGGGAAATGCAAGTAATCATTAGTACTGACTGATTATTTGCCTCTACTCACTGTTTCATAGACTGTGCTGCCACCTAGTGACCCTTTGAGCAAACTGCTCCATGGTAGCCTTGCTATTGCAACCTTTTAATTTTCTGTTGTACATTGTATTATAAGCATTTTTTTTTTTTTTTGTTATATTGTATTACTTTGCCACTTTGACTTTGTTGGCATTGTCAGTTCCTACTCTGAATCTATTCAGTAGCCTGTGAGTTTAACCACTTACTGACCAATGTAAGAATATAAATATCCTATCAACAAGCACTTATTACAAGGCACTGTTTTTTTCAGCCAACGATTGACTGTTTTGTAAAGGTGATCATTTTTACATTGCTGTGATAGATGTACTTGTACATTGATTTTTTTTTTTTTTTAGTTGGTCTTTATTTGTCAGTATTGGATACCCACCGAATACATTCACACTCCCAGTAAGAGATTTGGGACTTGATTGAATGGTTTATGTAGTGATAATCAACATGTGTTTTAGAACTTTGGGGTTGATTTACTAAAATGGGAGAGTGCAAAATTGAGTGCAGCTCTGCAGAGAAACCAATCAGCTTCCAGGTTTTTTTTGTTAAGCTTAATTGAAATAGCCGAAGTTAGAAGCTGGTTGGCTACTATGCACAGCGGTACCAGATTTTGCACTTCCCAATTATAGAAAATCAACTGCACTGTTTCTTCTACTTTTATGCACTTTGTGATTCTAAAACAATGTTAAAGTATACATTTATTTACACTTGTGCATGTCTTTTCTTGTCTTTATATGTTTTTTTACACTGAAATAAAAAATAAAAGTTTCTTTGTAATGTTTATGCAATTCTTGTCTATTTTATAGGTTTTTGCTACTGATGCAGATAGTGGGATGAACGGGCAAATAGATTACTCATTTGTGGATGGCAATGAAAATCAAGCTTTTTTAGTAGATTCCAGAAGGGGCATTATTACAACTAATGCTATTCTTGATCGGGAAATAAAATCCTCCTACAGGTTTGTTACCTGTCTTAATATGTAGTCTACTGTATTTTATGTATTTGAATATGTTTTTGGTCTGACTTCATTAAGAACAATAACAATGTGTTTTTAGGATTGTTTTTCACAGTCTCCCCTCTTTAGTCTTGATTATTTAACTAATCATATGTTTGTCCACTGCATTGTGATGTCAGCATGAAAACTGGGCATATGCCAGACATCATAGCATGTTTCATGTAAAAGCGATTCCCATCACCAATAATAACTACTTCTTATATGGGGAGATCATGAGACGTGTTTGTGAACTTTAGTGGGGAAATCTTGGCACTGAGGTCTACTGTAGGCAGGACATAAGAAACTGTTGTGTAACTCCACACAGCAGTGTTTGCCCAATACTGAAATACGAGTGTTCGATGGATATAGCCCTAAATAAGAGATGGATTAAAACCAAATTGGAGCCCAAGGGTAAGTGAAGGTTCTGATTATCTTGGTCCCTTTGACTGAACAACATGATTGGAAATGTATTTTAAATGTTAAAGCAAACATTCTTTTTGCTATCTGTAGACTTAAAAAGTTTGCAAATAAATACAGAATTATGTAAAAAAAAAAGCTGATATCCTTATATCTTAGAGAGTATTGGAAGTATTTTCCTCTACTTTTATTGTTTTATATCAGTTATGACTAAAGTCATAAGTGCTAAATTAGCAATTAGATGGCAATTTAAATTTAATGGTGCATGCCACCTCATAGACTTACTTCTTTAATGTAGATCTGACAGCTTTATTGTGCTCCCAGAGGATAGCTATTGCTACATGCAGGATCTCTGACAGGAGAGAAGTCCTCAAACACAGCATCTCTGACCCAATCCCCCCCACCCCTTTCTGCTACCCATTTTTAGAAACCTTTTTAAATTTGTGAATGAGTGCAAAATACAAAGGTTTATATGAATGGGCAGCAGCAGGGAGGATAGACACAGCAGCTGCATGCGACTCTGCGCCTAAAGTTGTTGAGACCAGAAGATCAAGCATCAGTGATCTGAACTTTTAGAAATAGCTACCTCCTAAGCTCTGTAAAACTGCTAGATCTAAATTAAAGAGATAAGTCCATGAGTTGGCATGCACCTCGTTGGCCGTAACTCCTAGTGTGCCTTCACATTTATCAAAGTGGCTGAATTCCTGGAGTTGAGCTTTCAAGCTGAACTAAAGGAAAACCACAAATTAAATTTAACATTCATGTTTAAGTCCTCTTACCTGCCTAAAATGTTGTAATTCATACCATTCAGTCCTGAGATTTACACAGACCTGATACATAGCATAAGTTGCCTGGTCACCTGACTTTTTTGCTGCAGCTAAACAATACAGCTTGATCTCCATCTCTCAGCAACAAAGTGATGAGTTCATCTCTTTGCTCTTTTCTTCTGTAAGCACATCCATTTTTATCAGATGTGAATGCAGGAGGGCCAAATGGCTTAGAGTGCTGCTGTACAGAGAAATACAAAAGCTGAAATAGTAAATGTTTGTGGTATTTAAATATTACATGATTTTTTTAAAGAAATAGATAACAGCAATTTCAGCAATTTTATTTTATTTTATTTATTTATTTTTTTTTTTTACTCTAACCTAGAGTTTAGATTTATTGTTTAGAAATATTGACTTGAATAGTTGTTGCTATATGCAAAGCTTCTCTGAGCTCTCTAATTTATTATTTAGCCTTAAATCAGCAGAGGTTATAATAATTCAGTGGTATATATTTGTTGGATAGTTGTGCTTTTATCGAGTTAGCTTACATATCCTTTTCCATTTTCCATTTTGCCAAAAATGTAATCCACCATAAATCTGGCATTGTCTATTTCTAGTAGAGAAAAGCTAGAAAAGGAACTTTACTCAAGGTGGTGTGTTTTTTAAACTTTTGGCATTCCAGCGCCTTTTTTTTCCTGCCTACTTGTCATATTTCTTTACATTTCATATTAAAGTTGCAACTTCTCTTGCCAACACTTTATAAACTAGGAGATAACCAGGTTTGCAGAAAAATCAAGCATGTTTAAACAGTATTCCTTATCTTTCTTTATAGGCTCCTAAGTACTTGTGGTAGAAAATACTATACCTTTTCTAGTGTTGAAATTAAATTAGGCAACAAAAAACAACCCGCAATTTGAGTGTTTTCTTATCCCTTAAATTACCTAACCTTATTTTTTTAAGTATCACTATAATTACCATAATAATAAAATAGCACCTTACACACTCCATTTAAACTTTTAATACCTTTACATTATATTGTGAGGGTACTGTACTATATATAAATATAAATATATATATATATATATATATATATATATATATATATATATATATATATATATATTTATTTATTTATATATATATATATACAGTGAGGGTAAAAAGTATTTGATCCCCTGTTGATTTTGTACGTTCACCCACTGACAAAGAAACACTCATTCTATAATTTTAATGGTTTACTTTTTACAGTGGGAGACAGAATAACAATACAAATACCCATAAAAACGCATTTCAAAAATGTTATAAATTGATTTACATCTAAGTGAGTGAAATAAGTATTTGATCCCCTATCAATCAGCCAGATTTATGGCCCCCAGGTGTCTTCTTTACAGGCAACAAGCTGAGATTAGGAGCGCTCTCTATAAGAGAGTGCTCCTAATCTCAGCTTGTTACCTATATAAAAGACACCTGTCCACAGAAGCAATCAATCAATCAATCAGACTCCAATCTCTCCACCATGGCCAAGACCAAAGAGCTGTCAAAGGATGTCAGGGACAAGATTGTAGACCTACACAAGGCTGGAATGGGCTACAAGACCAACGCCAACCAGCTTGGTGAGAGGGTGACAACAGTTGGTGCGAGTATTCGCAAATGGAAGAAACACAAAATAACTTTCAATTTTCCTTCGGTCTGGGGCTCCATGCAAGTTTTCGCCTTAAGGAGTTTCAATGATCATGAGAATGGTGAGGAATCAGCCCAGAACCACACTGAAGAATCTGGTCAATGATTTCAAGGCAGTTGGGACCATAGTCACCAAGAAAAGAATTGGTAACACACTACGCCATAAAGGACTTAAAACCTGCAGCGCCGGCAAGGTCCTCCTGCTCAAGAAAGCACATGTACAGGCCCATCTGAAGTTTGCTAATGAACATCTGAATCATTTAAAGGAGGACTGGGTGAAAGTGTTGTGGGCAGATAAGACCAAAACCAAGCTCTTTGGCATCAGCTCTACTTGCCGTGTTTGGAGAAGGAAGAATGTTGCCTATGACCTCTAGAACACCATCCCCACCATCAACCATGGAGATGGAAACCTTATGCTTTGAGTGGTGTTTTTCTGCTAAGGGGACAAGACAACTTCACCACAAAGGGACAATGGACGGGGCTATGTACTGCCAAATCTTAAGTGAGAACCTTCTTCCCTCAGCCAGGGCATTGAAAATGGGTCATGGATGGGTATTCCAGCATTACAATGACCCGAAACACATGGCCAAGACAACAAAGGAGTGACTCAAGAAGAAGCACATTAAGGTCCTAGAGTGGCCTAGCCAGTCTCCAGACCTTAATCCCATAAAAAATATGTGGAGGGAGCTGAAGGTTTGAGTTACCAAATGTCAGTCTCAAAACCTTAATCACTTGGAGAGGTTCTGCAAAGAGGAGTGGGACAAAATCCCTCCTGAGATGTGAGCAAACCTGGTGGTCAGCGACAAGAAACATCTGACCTCTGTAATTGCCAACAACCGTTTTGCCACCAAGTACTAAGTCATGTTTTGCGAAGGGGTCAAATACTTATTTCACTCATTAACATGCAAATAAATGTATAACTTTTTTTAAATGCCTTTTTCTGGATAATTTTGTTGTTTTTCTGTCTCTGACTGTTAAAATAAACCTAACATTAAAATTATAGACTGATCATTTCTTTGTCAGTAGGCAAATGTACAAAATCAGCAGGGGATCAAATAATTTTTCCCCTTACAGTATATAACACTCTACAATTCTTCTTTTATCCACCTGTCAAGCAATATGTTGATGTCTTTTCTGTATTATTGTAATTTTTAAAAAGTGAAGAAGACACTATATACATATGTATCCTGGTTCCTATTGGTGGAATCTTCACTTGTTTGAGGAGCAAAGCCACCCACAGAACCTTGCCTACACCGCCACCATATACTGTGGCTCCATCCAGGTCCCTAAGTAACTACCGTATCCAGTAGTTGGGTACAGCTGGCAGATATCATAATCACATACATGTACCTCACATCTAAGGCAATAAATCTCACATGTTATTTTATTTAGGCAATCATCTGTCCATCATGCTGCTTTTACAATGATACCAATACAGCCTTAACATTCTGTGAATAGACCTTCAACTATCTGCTATAGTGTTGAGCAAACACGGACTGTATTATTCGTGTTCGTACCGAATAATTGGATTTTTTTTACCCGAACACGGACACGGACACTTTACTGTATGTTCGGGTAAAAATCCGTGTTCGGTCGTTTTATTTCCGGGTTTTGCATGCTTTGGCGCTCTTTTCATGGCGGGCTTTCAACAGCCAATCAACAATCGTTTAACTGGTGTGCCTTAAGCCATCCCAGCCATGCCTGCAAATGTCTTAGTAGCTGTGATTGGCCGTCTGAAGCATGTGACCAAGTCTTTATAAGTTCGAGGCAGCCGCCGCAGCAGCGTCATTCTGCTGCTTAGCTAAGGGACAGAGCACACATCAATGTGCTGGCTGCTGATTAGGGAAAGATAGGCAGGAAAAAACCATTTGTGTCCGGATAGAATTGAGGGACAGGTCGGAGTGTTTAGGCAGGGCGAGTTGTAGGCATTTTAGGGATAGAGTCTGCTGAATTATAGGGTCAGTGTCTTCTACAAACTACAATCGATATTGCTGTGTGGGGGGTGGGGTGAATCTGCACTCAATCCTGATCTACGATCTCTTCTCAATCCTGTTAGGGACAGAGTCTGCTGAATTTTAGGGAAACTGTGTTCTACAAACTACAATCGATATTGCTGTGTGGTGTGGGATTGGAGATAGGCAGGTGTCAGTGATCCACATCCATTTTTCTGTGTGTGAGCTGCAGTGAACACAATCTTTTTGGGCTGCAGTGAACACAATCTTTTTGGGCTGCAGTGAACACAATCTTTTTGGGCTGCAGTGAACACAATCTTTTTGGGCTGCAGTGAACACAATCTTTTTGGGGTGCAGTGAACAAAATCTTTTTGGGGTGCAGTGAACACAATCCTTTTTGGTGTGCAGTGAACACAATCTTTGTGGGGCGCAGTGAACAAAATCCTTTGTGGGGTGCAGTGAACACAATCTTTTTGGGGTGCAGTGAACAAAATCCTTTTTGGGGTGCAGTGAACAACATCCTTTTTGGGGTGCAGTGAACACAATCTTTTTGGGGTGCAGTGAACAAAATCCTTTGTGGGGTGCAGTGAACACAATCTTTTTGGGGTGCAGTGAACACAATCTTTTTGGGGTGGAGTGAACAACATCCTTTTTGGGGTGCAGTGAACAAAATCCTTTTTGGGGTGCAGTGAACAAAATCATTTTTGGGGTGCAGTGAACACAATCTTTTTGGGGTGCAGTGAACACAATCTTTGTGGGGTGCAGTGAACACAATCTTTTTGGGGTGGAGTGAACAACATCCTTTTTGGGGTGCAGTGAACAACATCCTTTTTGGGGTGCAGTGAACACAATCTTTTTGGGGTGCAGTGAACACAATCTTTGTGGGGTACAGTGAACAGAATCTTTGTGGGGTGCAGTGAACACAATCTTTGGGGGGTACAGTGAACACAATCTTTTTGGGGTGCAGTGAACACAATCTTTGTGGGGTGCAGTGAACACAATCTTTTTGGGGTGGAGTGAACAAAATCATTTTTGGGGTGCAGTGAACAACATCCTTTTTGGGGTGCAGTGATCAAAATCCTTTTTGGGGTGCAGTGAACACAATCTTTTTGGGGTGCAGTGAACAAAATCCTTTGTGGGGTGCAGTGAACAGAATCTTTGTGGGGTGCAGTGAACACAATCTTTGGGGGGGTACAGTGAACACAATCTTTTTGGGGTGCAGTGAACACAATCTTTGTGGGGTACAGTGAACAGAATCTTTGTGGGGTGCAGTGAACACAATCTTTGGGGGGTACAGTGAACACAATCTTTTTGGGGTGCAGTGAACACAATCTTTGGGGGGTACAGTGAACACAATCTTTTTGGGGTGCAGTGAACACAATCTTTGTGGGGTGCAGTGAACACAATCTTTGGGGGGGTACAGTGAACACAATCTTTTTGGGGTGCAGTGAACAACATCCTTTTAGGGTGCAGTGAACACAATCTTTGTGGGGTGCAGTGAACAACATCCTTTTAGGGTGCAGTGAACACAATCTTTGTGGGGTACAGTGAACAGAATCTTTGTGGGGTGCAGTGAACACAATCTTTGGGGGGTACAGTGAACACAATCTTTGTGAGGTGCAGTGAACACAATCTTTGTGGGGTGCAGTGAACACAATCATTGTGGGGTGCAGTGAACTCAATCTTTGTGGGGTACAGTGAACACAATCTCATACTTCTGAAGATTTGAGGGTGCTGCCTGTTCCATACTCCCCCTACTCCTCATCTAGCCTTTTAGGGGTACAAACAATAGTAATTGGGGCCTAGTGTGGTTGTGTACCTGTGATATACATACACTTTTTTTGGATCATATTTTCTATTCCGCTATTTAATCAAAAACCTTTGGGGATCAGTTAAATTGGGGGATAGTCTGTGTTGGTACGTGTGAGAGAGATCCACCTTTCCAAGTTGTTGGGGTTCATCTCATACTTCTGAAGGTTTGAGGGTGCTGCCTGTTCCATACTCCCCCTACTCCTAGCCCTTTAGGGGTACAAACAATAGTAATTGGGGCCTAGTGTGGTTGTGTACGTGTGATATACATACACTTTTTTTGGATCATATTTTCTATTCCGCTATTTAATCAAAAACCTTTGGGGATCAGTTAAATTGGGGGATAGTCTGTGTTGGTACGTGTGAGAGAGATCCACCTTTCCAAGTTGTTGGGGTTCATCTCATACTTCTGAAGGTTTGAGGGTGCTGCCTGTTCCATACTCCCCCTACTCCTAGCCTTTTAGGGGTACAAACAATAGTAATTGGGGCCTAGTGTGGTTGTGTACGTGTGATATACATACACTTTTTTTGGATCATATTTTCTATTCCGCTATTTAATCAAAAACCTTTGGGGATCAGTTAAATTGGGGGATAGTCTGTGTTGGTACGTGTGAGAGAGATCCACCTTTCCAAGTTGTTGGGGTTCATCTCATACTTCTGAAGGTTTGAGGGTGCTGCCTGTTCCATACTCCCCCTACTCCTAGCCTTTTAGGGGTACAAACAATAGTAATTGGGGCCTAGTGTGGTTGTGTACGTGTGATATACATACACTTTTTTTGGATCATATTTTCTATTCCGCTATTTAATCAAAAACCTTTGGGGATCAGTTAAATTGGGGGATAGTCTGTGTTGGTACGTGTGAGAGAGATCCACCTTTCCAAGTTGTTGGGGTTCATCTCATACTTCTGAAGGTTTGAGGGTGCTGCCTGTTCCATACTCCCCCTACTCCTAGCCTTTTAGGGGTACAAACAATAGTAATTGGGGCCTAGTGTGGTTGTGTACGTGTGATATACATACACTTTTTTTGGATCATATTTTCTATTCCGCTATTTAATCAAAAACCTTTGGGGATCAGTTAAATTGGGGGATAGTCTGTGTTGGTACGTGTGAGAGAGATCCACCTTTCCAAGTTGTTGGGGTTCATCTCATACTTCTGAAGGTTTGAGGGTGCTGCCTGTTCCATACTCCCCCTACTCCTCATCTAGCCTTTTAGGGGTACAAACAATAGTAATTGGGGCCTTGTGTGGTTGTGTACGTGTGATATACATACACTTTTTTTGGATCATATTTTCTATTCCGCTATTTAATCAAAAACCTTTGGGGATCAGTTAAATTGGGGGATAGTCTGTGTTGGTACGTGTGAGAGAGATCCACCTTTCCAAGTTTTTGGGGTTCATCTCATACTTCTGAAGATTTGAGGGTGCTGCCTGTTCCATACCCCCCCTACTCCTCATCTAGCCTTTTAGGGGTACAAACAATAGTAATTGGGGCCTAGTGTGGTTGTGTACGTGTGATATACATACACTTTTTTTGGATCATATTTTCTATTCCGCTATTTAATCAAAAACCTTTGGGGATCAGTTAAATTGGGGGATAGTCTGTGTTGGTACGTGTGAGAGAGATCCACCTTTCCAAGTTGTTGGGGTTCATCTCATACTTCTGAAGGTTTGAGGGTGCTGCCTGTTCCATACTCCCCCTACTCCTAGCCTTTTAGGGGTACAAACAATAGTAATTGGGGCCTAGTGTGGTTGTGTACGTGTGATATACATACACTTTTTTTGGATCATATTTTCTATTCCGCTATTTAATCAAAAACCTTTGGGGATCAGTTAAATTGGGGGATAGTCTGTGTTGGTACGTGTGAGAGAGATCCACCTTTCCAAGTTGTTGGGGTTCATCTCATACTTCTGAAGGTTTGAGGGTGCTGCCTGTTCCATACTCCCCCTACTCCTAGCCTTTTAGGGGTACAAACAATAGTAATTGGGGCCTAGTGTGGTTGTGTACGTGTGATATACATACACTTTTTTTGGATCATATTTTCTATTCCGCTATTTAATCAAAAACCTTTGGGGATCAGTTAAATTGGGGGATAGTCTGTGTTGGTACGTGTGAGAGAGATCCACCTTTCCAAGTTGTTGGGGTTCATCTCATACTTCTGAAGGTTTGAGGGTGCTGCCTGTTCCATACTCCCCCTACTCCTAGCCTTTTAGGGGTACAAACAATAGTAATTGGGGCCTAGTGTGGTTGTGTACGTGTGATATACATACACTTTTTTTGGATCATATTTTCTATTCCGCTATTTAATCAAAAACCTTTGGGGATCAGTTAAATTGGGGGATAGTCTGTGTTGGTACGTGTGAGAGAGATCCACCTTTCCAAGTTGTTGGGGTTCATCTCATACTTCTGAAGGTTTGAGGGTGCTGCCTGTTCCATACCCCCCCTACTCCTCATCTAGCCTTTTAGGGGTACAAACAATAGTAATTGGGGCCTAGTGTGGTTGTGTACGTGTGATATACATACACTTTTTTTGGATCATATTTTCTATTCCGCTATTTAATCAAAAACCTTTGGGGATCAGTTAAATTGGGGGATAGTCTGTGTTGGTACGTGTGAGAGAGATCCACCTTTCCAAGTTGTTGGGGTTCATCTCATACTTCTGAAGGTTTGAGGGTGCTGCCTGTTCCATACCCCCCCTACTCCTCATCTAGCCTTTTAGGGGTACAAACAATAGTAATTGGGGCCTAGTGTGGTTGTGTACGTGTGATATACATACACTTTTTTTGGATCATATTTTCTATTCCGCTATTTAATCAAAAACCTTTGGGGATCAGTTAAATTGGGGGATAGTCTGTGTTGGTACGTGTGAGAGAGATCCACCTTTCCAAGTTTTTGGGGTTCATCTCATACTTCTGAAGATTTGAGGGTGCTGCCTGTTCCATACTCCTCCTCCTACTGCTCAACCATCCTTTTAGGGGTACAAACAATAGTAGTTGGGGCCTAGTGTGGTGGTGTACGTGCGAGATACATACACTTTCTTTTTGATCATATTTTCTATTCCGCTATTCAATTAAAACCTTTGGGGATCAATTCAATTGCGAGATAGTCTGTGTCGGTACGTGTGAGATCCACCTTTCCAAGTTGTTGGGGTTCATCTCATACTTCTGAAGATTTGAGGGTGCTGCCTGTTCCATACTCCTGCTCCTACTGCTCAACCATCCTTTTAGGGGTACAAACAATAGTAATTGGGGCCTAGTGTGGTTGTGTACGTGCGAGATACATAGACTTTTTTTGATCATATTTCCTATTCCGCTATTCAATAAAAACCTTTGAGGATCAATTGAATTGCGGGATAGTCTGTGTCGGTACGTGTGAGATCCACCTTTCCAAGTTTTTGGGGTTCATCTCATACTTCTGAAGATTTGAGGGTGCTGCCTGTTCCATACTCCTCCTCCTACTCCTCATCCATCCTTTTAGGGGTACAAACAATAGTAATTGGGGCCTAGTGTGGTTGTGTACGTGCGAGATACATACACTTTTTTTGATCATATTTCCTATTCCGCTATTCAATAAAAACCTTTGAGGATCAATTGAATTGCGGGATAGTCTGTGTCGGTACGTGTGAGATCCACCTTTCCAAGTTTTTGGGGTTCATCTCATACTTCTGAAGATTTGAGGGTGCTGTCTGTTCCATACTCCTCCTACTCCTCATCCATCCTTTTAGGGGTAGAAACAATAGTAATTGGGGCCTAGTGTGGTTTTGTACGTGCGAGATACATACACTTTTTTGGATCATATTTCCTATTCCGCTATTCAATAAAAACCTTTCTAGGGCAAGATCTTAAATTACAGAAATATGAGGAGACCGTCAAATAAGGGCCGTGGCCTGGGTCGTGGTGCTGCTGGTAGAGCTCCTGTTGCAAGGAGAGGACGTGGTCGATCTGTGCCAGCTACACGCACAAGTGAAACACCTTCCTCAAGTGTGAGTAGGCGACAGAACCTGCATCAGTATTTGGTAGGGCATCAAACGCCCCTAGAAGTGATGAGGCCAGAACAAGTTGAGGCGATAGTAGATTGGTTTGCTGCTGACAGTGCCTCCAGTTCCTTCACATTGTCTCCCACCCAGTCTACTGCAGAAAGGTCAGAGTTGGCACCTGCAGCCAATGTCCAACCGTCTTTCACCTCACCCCCTTGCAAATCAGGCCAGCAGTCTGAGCCCCAAGCCATACAGCAGTCTCTTATTCTTTTTGAGGACTCTGTCAGCAGGGTTTCCCAGGGCCATCCACCTAGCCCTGCCCCAGAAGTGGAAGAGATTGAGTGCAGCGATGCCCAACCACTTATTTCTCAAGATGAGTACATGCAAGGATCATCGCAGCACGTCTCCGATGATGACGAAACGCAGGTGCCAACTGCTGCGGCGTTCAGCATTGTGGAGACCGACAAGGAGGGCAGGGGTGAAGACTGGGTGGAAGATGATGTGGAGGACGATGAGGTCCTCGACCCCACATGGAATGAACGTCATGCAGGTGACCTGAGTAGTTTGGAGGAAGAGGCGGTGGTCGCACAGAGCCACCAGCACAGCAGAAGAGGGAGCAGGGTGCAGAAGCGGAGCGGCCGTGCCCTAGACACTACGCCCGCTACTGCCCAACGCAGCAAGGGAACGAGCGCACCAAAGTCAGCTCAAAGGAGTTCTCTAGCGTGGAAGTTCTTTAGAAAATGTGCTGATGACAGGACACGAGTGGTTTGCACCCTGTGCAATCAGAGCTTGAAGTGAGGCATAAACCTTCTCAACCTGAGCACAACCTGCATGATCAGGCATCTAAGTGCAAAGCACGAGCTGCAGTGGAGTACACACCTTCAAAACCAAGAAACGTCTCTGGCTCATCCTGCTTCCTCTTCTGCTGCAGTCTCGGCCGCTCCAGCCACATCTGTAGTGATACCGGCACCTGCCACCCCGCAAACAGACGATCTGTCAGCAACACCACCACCTGGGTCACCAACAACCATCTCCACAATGTCCCGTGGAAGCGTTCAGCTTTCCATCTCCCAAACACTTGAGAGGAAGAGGAAGTACCCCCCTACCCACCCGCGATCCCTGGCCCTGAATGCCAGCATTTCAAAATTATTGGCCTTTGAAATGCTGTCATTCCGTCTGGTGGAGACGCACAGTTTTAAAAACCTTATGTCGGTGGCTGTCCCACAGTACGTCGTGCCCAGCCGCCACTACTTTTCCAGGCAAGCCATCCCTTCCCTGCACAACCAAGTGGGGGAAAATATCAGGTGTGCACTGCGCAACGCCATCTGTGCCAAGGTCCACCTAACTACGGATACGTGGACCAGTAAGCACGGTCAGGGGCGTTATATCTCCCTAACGGCACACTGGGTAAATGCAGTGGCGGATGGGCCTGAGGCGGATAGCAATTTGGCGCATGTCCTTCCACCACCGAGGATTGCAGGGCGCTTCAGTTTGCCTCCTGTTCCTAACTCCTCCTACTCCGCTTCCTCATCCTCTACCGCCTCCTCATCCGGACAGCGTAACACCTTCACCACCAACTTCAGCACGGCCAGGGGTAAACGACAGCAGGCAGTTTTACAACTTGCCTGTTTGGGGGACAAACCACACACCGTGCAGGAGTTGTGGAGGAGCATGGAACAGCAGACAAATGAGTGGTTGCTGCCAGCGAGCCTCAAGCCCGGCCTGGTGGTGTGCGATAACGGGCGAAATCTCATAGCAGCTCTGGGCCTAGCCGGTTTGACGCACATCCCTTGCCTGGCGCATGTGCTGAATTTGGTGGTGCAGAGGTTCCTTAAAAACTACCCCGATATGTCAGAGCTGCTGCAGAAAGTGCGGGCCGTTTGTGCGCACTTTCGGCGTTCTCACCCTGCTGCTGCTCGCCTGGCAGCGCTGCAGCGTAACTTCGGCCTTCCCGCTCACCGCCTCATATGTGACGTGCCCACAAGGTGGAACTCCACCTTGCACATGCTGGAAAGACTGTGCGAGCAGCAGCAGGCCATAGTGGAGTTTCAGCTGCAGCACGCACGCGTGAGTCGCTCTGCGGAACAGCACCACTTCACCACCAATAACTGGGCCTCCATGCGAGACCTGTGTGCCTTGTTGCGCTGTTTTGAGTACTCCACCAACATGGCCAGTGGCAATGACGCCGTTCTCAGCTTAACTATCCCACTTCTATGCCTCCTTGAAAAAACAATTCGGGCGATGATGGAAGAGGATGTGGCACAGGATGAGGAGGAGGAGGAGGATGAAGAGGTAACATTTCCAAGGCTTTCAGGGCAGTCATTCGCAAGGGGCTCCGAGGGTGGGTTCCTGCACACGCAAACGCCAGGGACGCAATTGTCCAGCAGGGGCACAGTTCTGGAGGATGAGGAGGATGAGGAGGAGGAGGAGCTGGAGGAGGAGATGGAACCATGTTCACAGCAGGGTGGCACCCAGGCCAGCTCATGGCCATCACTGGTGCGTGGCTGGGGGGATACAGAGGACACGGACGATACACCTCCCACAGAGGACAGCCTTTCGTCGCCTCTGGGCAGCCTGGCACACATGAGCGATTACATGCTGCAGTGTCTCCACAACGACCGCCGAGTTGCCCACATTCTAACTTGTGCTGATTACTGGGTGGCCACGCTGCTGGATCCCCGTTACAAGGACAACGTACCGTCCTTAATTCACTCACTGGAGCGCGATCGCAAGATGCGCGAGTACAAGCGCACGCTGGTAGACGCCATGCTGCTGGCATTCCCATCTGACAGCGGGGCCACAGTGGAAGCACAAGGCAGAGGAGGAGGAGGAGGAGGTCGCCAACGCAACCAGGGCACCGCCAGCACCTCAGAAGGCAGGGTTAGCATGGCCGAAATGTGGAAAAGCTTTGTCAGCACGCCACAACAAACAGCAGCACCAGCAGCTCAGATGGAACGTCTTAGCAGGAGGCAGCATTTTACCAACATGGTGGAGCAGTATGTGTGCACACGCCTACATGTAGTGAATGACGGGTCTGCCCCCTTCAACTTCTGGGTCTCCAAATTGGGCACATGGCCTGAGCTTGCCCTTTACGCCTTGGAGGTGCTGGCGTGCCCTGCAGCCAGTGTATTATCTGAACGGGTATTTAGCACGGCTGGGGGCGTTATAACAGACAAGCGCAGCCGCCTGTCCAGAGACAATGTGGACAAGCTCACGTTCATTAAAATGAACCAGGCATGGATCCCACGGGACTTTTCCGTACCTTATGCAGAATAGCAATGGATACCGACCTTACCCACCCATTGTTCCATTTTTGCTCTTTCTCACTCTTTTGGGGTGTACCCTCATTTAAAATTTTTGAAAAGAAGCAGTGTTGGCTACCTCGTCCTCCTCCTCAGGGCCAGATTAATGTAGGGGCTATTGGAGCTGCAGCTCCAGGCCCCTACCTTTTATATAGGCCCCGGGTTGGCCATATTCACTGTTACCGCTCTTCTGTCACTTGTAAACACAGAAGTCTGGCTTCTATGCTCGCTTCCCCAGGCAGCACCCTCAGAACCTCCCCACACAGCGTGAAGGCCGGACAAGGAGGGACAGTTGGCGATGCATGGATGTGTTTATGGGCTTCAGAGACAGCATCCCATGTTGAATTAGGCATGCATGGCTGCACCCTTCCTCCTCTGGGTGCATGGCAAGGCACGGCCCTTAAGGCCCTTCAAAATCCTCAGCACCAAGCCCATGATGCTGTTAATCCGGCCCTGGTCCTCCTCCACCGCCGCTTCCACCTACACCGCCCATAGGTGTGCGCAGCCTATTGCATTAAGGTGTGCACCCCAAAGTTGAAATACACATGCATGTGTTTGCCAGCAGGGAGAGTAATGTATCGGGGCCATGTACCTGTAGCAAGGAGAAATAGAGCAGAGCAGGTCCCAGGGAGATCTTTCCCATCTCCTCACTGGCAATGCTATGTGCCCTAGGTGATTATGGTGTGCCCAGGCACACCCAGCACACCCTGTGCGCACGCCTATGTCACCGCCACATCCACCACCACCTCAACCTCCCTCCTACTCCATATGGGCCTCGTCCTTCAGAGATGAAGAAGAACATTGTTTTATTTTTCTGTTTTTTTTTGTTGTTTTAAGTTATTTCCCTATCCACATTTGTTTGCAGAGCACTTGCCATGCTCTTAATTACGTTTTGCTGCCATTTGCAGCACTCTAGCCCTTTCCTTTGGTGTTTTAGAGCCATTTTAGTGCCTTAAAGTTCGGGTCCCCATTGACTTCAATGGGGTTCGGTGTCCGGGAAAAGTTCGGTAAAAGTCCGGGACACGGACCCGGACTTTTTTTTAAAGTTCGGCCGAACCCGTCGAACACGGACATCTAGGTGTCCGCTCAACCCTAATCTGCTACTGTATTAGTCATAGGTGGTGTAAATCCCAGTTCTTTGAAGGCCAAGCATAAAATTATATAATAAAAGCAATTTGCAATATTTGTTTGGACTGCCGTGCTCATACCCCGAATGTCACTTAGTAAAATGTACCTACATCCATGTGACAATTAAACTGAACAACAAGCCTTCCAAACACTGTAAAAAATTAAATTTACTTAAAATCATAACGCTGTGAAATAAAATATATCTGTGTATAGACTTTAGTTCTCTAATCCATCTCCAATAAAACCTCTTCCAACCACAAGTGAAAGCGCTTTGTAACTCCTGTATATCTCTCTTGAAAAGAACTCTTTCAACATAAATTAAAGAGTCCTAGACAAACTCATCAGAGATGAATATCCATACTAGATTATTTATCTCAAAATGCACTTTTAATATTAATCAACTTGTTATACATTCATCCATTTCAATGTTCCCTTCAGCAAAGCAAAAGTAAATAGAACTCCAGATATTGTAATACTGTAAGACAGCCCTAAAAATTCCAACTCACCTGCTCGCATTAGGCTAGTAAGGAAATAAACTGAGGGCGAGTGGGGAGCCCCATCAGGGGGGAGGGGGGGCGGACACCACCCAAGGCCATCTTAATGAGCAGGCACCCCTGGGCACTGCTCAGGGGCCCCAGCTGCAGGGGGGGGGGCTATGCACTTTTCCTGTCCCCTTGCGTCTTGGCCAAGGAGATAGGGTCAGGAGGCAGCTCAGTGGTGCGGGGAGGCTGCTTGTAACACTCCCTTGTCATCCAATCAAGTTAGGCTGTCCCCCGGGGATATTCCAGATCAAAGACAAGGTCATCTTATGCTTCAGGTCTATGCCACAAGCACAACGCAGGGACATTGTCTATTAGTTTACCTTGCTGAAGACAATTATTAAGCATACAAACAATAAAGGACATGCAGTAATAAACACTTGCTCATCCCTGGTAGCTTTTATGATGCAAAATTGCAGTAACAAATCTGCCTAAGCATTGAGTATGTCAGGGAATCTAGTGTTGACCTATCTTTATGTTATATTATAATTAACAGATGGAGGCTCTAAGCAATTGTTGCTTTTATTGATACATTTCAATTCCTGGGAGAGTGGAAATGATATGAAGGCAACAGGCCAACAAAACACTTACAGTATTTTGTATGTAGTGGTAATTTGTTCCAAGATACTAGTAGAGAACTTGATCAAAAATATTGCTTAACATCTAAGCAATCTAAGCAATACATTTCTTAATTTTATCCAGGGATTGACATTACGGATTTCTATTTTCATTACAATTGAATTAGTTGTAACTGATAGCAGTGAGCCAATCAGTGATTTAGTAACATTTCCCTCTCACCATGCTAATGGATTTGGGTTTGTTTGCTGCAGTGTAGATATTTACAGATATAGAAGCAGTGCTAGCCAAATACTGCAAAAATAGTTCCAGGTACTCAGGCATTTAGTCTAAACAATATCCCTCTCTTATTATCGTCTTCTTTGCACAATACATTATTAAATGGCTGTAAAGGTTTTTTAGTGTCTATTTCAGGCTCCCATACATCTTCTGTGTCCCCTCACTTCCATTTTGTTTGAATGAGCAGTGCATGTTTGTTGCGGTCACATGCACTGCTCACTGTGCACTATGAATCTCATGGTTCAATGCAGCTTCTTAGTTTACTGTGCATGCATAACTTGATTCTGTTTTTCTGGATGATGCTGTCAGTCTAAAGCATAAGGGCAGAGAAAAGTGGGCAGTGAATTGGCTTAGAGGAGGACTTCGGTGTGGTTATGTGCCGGTGCTGAATGTATCTGCACTTCTGTTTGTTTGGAATGTGAAGTATATGCTAGTTGAAGTCATGCGCAGGGCTCTATGCACACTAGAAATCACATAATCTATAATCCATTTCGTGAGCGAGCAAGAGGGTGGCTAGGACCCACATACAGTGGGGCCATGGACAGCAATTGTAGCCACCCTCTAACAGGAAGTCTGATCACATAATCACAAAGAAATTAAATTATGAGATTTGGAGAAGGTTCAGAGCAATAGAAAGTACAGTCATCACTAAAATCCCCATCTTGTGTTGGATGCTAGAGAGGAATGTTGACATCACTACTTCTGTCAAGTGATATGGCTGGGGCCCAACATCTGGCTGCTTATTCTGGGGACTGTCCATTGGAGGAGGTTATATGCTGCACTCATGCCAGGGAGCACTCAGTATCGTCTCTGGCTGCAATGGGGTAAAGAATAGGGATGGGCTGAACGACTCCCTGTTCGGTTCGCACCAGAACTTTCGAACATTGTGAAAGTTCGGAACCGAATAACGAACCCCTTTGAAGTCTATAGGACCTGAACTGGAAAAATCAAAATTCAAAAATGCCCATTTTGAAGGCTTATATGCAAGTAATTGGACATACAATGGTTATGGAGGTCTGGGTACTGCCCTGGGGGACATGAAGCAATGAAAAAAAAGTTTGTAAAAAAATTCATTTTAAAATGAGCA
The DNA here is from genome assembly GCF_965119305.1 of Pelophylax lessonae. NCBI lineage: Eukaryota > Metazoa > Chordata > Amphibia > Anura > Ranidae > Pelophylax > Pelophylax lessonae. The sequence goes on along the minus strand of NC_138768.1, from coordinate 674,476,716 downwards.
GTGATTTACTGATGCCTAAAGTGAAAGCATCAAAATGAGAAATAACAATAAAAATGAATAATTCCTTTCAATATAGTACCTGGGGGGTCCCCGTAGTCTACCTGTAGAGTGGCACCTCTGTACTGTGTATAGAAGCTGCTGCAGAAGTAATTGCATTTATAAAGCCATAAAATTGACATTTTCCCTGCAAGCTTTCTTAATTTTGTAAACAACACACAATTTGTGCACCAGTGTTCTCTCCTCTCTTTAGGCTCATGTTCCTACCTTTCTCAACCTCAGAACCAACATCTGAATTAAGTAATGGCTGTGCATCATCAAGGAGCAAGTGGCTGATGCTGTGTTCAAATAACTCAACTGACTCTTCCATGCCTGATGTTGGGGCTATTGCAGGTATAGCTCTGGAAAAGGAGGCAGATTTAGCCACTCTGGCAGCTGCAGTGGACTGCGCACTAGTCTCTGCTTGGGTGATGGAGGAGGAGGAGGATGAGGATGGTTTAGTAAGCCAGTCCACCACCCCTCTGCATGCTGCGGTTGGATAGCACGAGCAACACTAAACAGAGGAAATTATGCCCTACCTGAGGACTGACCATGTCTACGTTTGCCTGTGGACACATACTCTGCTTGCCCCCTCACAATGCCATAGGAACATTTGCCTCTCCTTGTTGGCCTCCCAGACATGATGGGAAGGTGCTTATTAACAAAATGTAATAATGATGTGGAAATATGTACATGAATGCACTTTCATCAATGGAAAGTGGCGTTTGGAGCACTTTAACCTGGGTAATCACTACGCACAGAAATATACTGCGTGAAACGTGCAGTAACGCACACAGAAATATACTGTGTTAAACGGCATGTAACGCACAGAAATATATTGCGTTAAATGTGCAGTAACACACTGAAATATACTGTGTTAAACAGTACGTAACACACTGAAATATACTGAGTTAAACGGCACATAGCGCACAGAAATATACTGCATTAAACGTGCAGTAGCGCACAGAAATATACTTTGTTAAATGTGCACTAACGCACTGAACTATAATGCAGTAAACCTGCCCTGACAAAGCAAACTGACACTAAAGTAAAAATGAATGGTCAGGTCACTACACTCACACTGACTGAACTATCACTTGATTCACACTAAAGTAAAAATGAATGGCTGCACTTCCATCTCACTGACTGAACTATCACTAGATTCACACTAAACTGATATTCTACACTGACAATAGAATCAGAATAGCACACTATAGCACTCTAACTCTCTAGTAGCACTGCGCAGAGCCCTAATCTATCGCTCTCCATGCTGATATCACACTACAAATGGCCGCTATTGAAAGAATACTTTTATAGTATGGGGTGGGACTAAGAGCAATGAGCCATGATTGGATAGAGTCATCATTAGTTTCTTCGATCATGGCTGTGACAGTGCTCTGTGTCCTGATTGGGCAAAGCAGTGCATTGTGGTCATTCAGCGGGCCGAACAAACAGTCGAACTCCATGATAATTCGGGAGTTTGTCGAATGGGCGAACAGCCGAACAGCCAATGTTTGACCCAAACTCATGCTCGGGCCAAACCGTTCGCCCATTCCTAGTAAGGAAAAGCTAAAAAATGCTAGCAAAGTTTTAAAACAGTCTAGGGTTAATCAGACTGTATTTTGACTCTGCCCCTATGCCACAATGCCTTGCACCATTACACCATTATCCCACTGGAATATTTGGATCCATCTATTTATTATAATTCAATACCTAGTTATTACAAAATATATGGTTTCAATACATAATGTAATCCTGGTTAATGGTAAGACAGCATCCAATTCTCAGCATGTTTTTCAGACAGTCTGCTTTCTTCAAGCCTGCTTCTGCAGCAAAGAACAAACAACATATAGTGTAATATTCAGGACTTCACCATTATAGCATAAATAACATATCCATCTTTTAATACAGTCTAATACACCACATTTTGAATGAATACATATGCCATTTGCTTTGAGCCAGAACCATTAAAAGACCACTCCAATGGGCAGACACAGGGGTACACAAAAGCAGCACTATGATGCAATGGCTACAACCTGGGATTTTGCTACTAAACAAAACTCAGGTTTCTATTCCCAATTACATAAACAGGAACTTAAATATTCAGTATCAGCCACTTAACGAAGATTGATACTCACCCTGCCAGTGCTCCCCTGTTTCCTCTGGCACAGTTGGCACTGAAATCCCTCCCTGGCAATGTGACAAGTGATGGTGCCCTATGTGAAAAGGTTAGTAGCTGCCCCTATAAAAGAGTGATAAACCACTATTTAATTGAAAAAAAGAATGAATAAAAGGTGTTAGCGGTTCACCGTGTGTACTCATATATGAACATACATGTCTCTAGAGGCCCATCTGAGACTGCATATACAGTATAAGTGAAAGAGAATTACATATAAATTAATAATTGTAAAAATAATAATTGCAAAAACACACTCAATGTTACTGTGCCCAACACCAATAATAAAGTGCTTCTTGATGCATAAGTCTTCCAATTGCTTCACTACGGGTACTCAGAAGGTAGATGGTAACTCACCAGAGGTGTTTGACTCCTTTTTACAGAAGGTCAAAATGCGCTTTTTAGAAAACCATATTGGTTTCTAAGCTCACACCATTCCACTCCAATGATCCCTCGGGTTGTAGCTAGAAGGTAAGGATGTACTCCACCAGGGACACAAAGAAGACCTTATAATGTAGTATATTGATGTTTAAAAGAAGGCATAAAAAAGATATATTGCACTCACATGTAACAGTGCCTAGGCCTGGCACCAAGAGTCTACTCTACAACATGTGCAGATGTGGCCTATCCTTTTTAGGGCCCTCGGGGAAGAGGGGGGGAGGGGGGTTAATGTCACTCCCTCTATCAATTGATAGTATTTGGTTGCTAGATTTGAGCACAATCACCTTGGAGGAGGCTACATGCCTCCCTATAATACAAAAAAAAAGAAACCCCTATAATAAAATTACCTGGGTAAAGCGTGAGTACTTTAATGACAATAGTCATAATTGGGTCTATTCAAGAAAAAAATAACTTTATTTAGATACTTAGAAAATAATTAGTGTATCAACAAATTACAAAATTACAAAAAACTCTCCTATAAGCAGGAGCACTGGGTATTGTCTCCAGGTGAAATGGTGAAAGAAGCAGCTGGAAAGTCCTTGAAAGTTAAGTGTCAGTGGGTCATAGGGGAAAATGTGCTGATGGAGGAGTATTGGCTTTATCCAATATCTAGGTTTTTTGGCATGTACAGAATTTTTTCATTGTGATCATATAAACCAAAAAAGTATCTTTGCACAGAAAATGACTATTGTTTTCCTAAATTGCATGAGGATTTTTTTAATGTGTGTTGCTGTACGTGAAGTTCCATTGCAGAGAACTCTTGTAAAGGGAAGTTAGGGGAACAGTATCCATACTGTGGTATACCTTTGCCTTAGATATATTCATGATAGAGAGTAATACTCTTTATGTGAAACATGTAACAAGAAGGTGGACACATATCAATGATATTGGGTTGTATCAGGTTAGCCAAATGAGTGCAGAAAAAATACAATGTTTAAATAAGGAACAAGCCATTTAGCATTACCGGTGGAAAGTGATAATGAACGCTTTACATTGAAAAGCCTATTACTGTCTAAGAGATTTTTTTTATCTTGTTGGAAATTTGTGTGCTATCTGGCAAAACCTCTCTTTTGCATACTGTGTAAAGCAGCAGAAAGTTCTGGTACTACAAACAGGCAGTTGGCTTCCCACCTATCTGTAGGAAACTTTAGATCTTACTGTGTTTATATATGTATAAAGATCAGAATGCTTGGAAAAAATGCTGAAGAGCATAAAGACTTTTCTTTGTGCTGCTGATCAGTTCCCAGACAATGAGCAGGCAACCGAATATTCTTAACCCTGGTGAGGATGAGAGTCCCTTCAGCTGCACTGCTCTATGCCCAAACATCCTTCTCATATGTTTGGATATAAAACAAAGTTTGACAAAATACTTTCAAATCGATCCTGAGTGGTAATGAGTATGAAAGCCTGAGAAAACAACTAGGAAAGTAACAAATGAAAAAAGAAAATACCTGTATCCAAGCTACGCAAATGGGGGGGACATTCACTGTAGAATACAATGAATACTCTTTAAGACGAGGCACAGTCCATTAGTCTCCCTTTAACATAGTTATCCAACATTTGTTATGGTTTAAAATTGGCTTGAAATCCAGAAGAAGTGTTTTAGAAATAACAAGTCATTAATTATGGATTTCAGAAAACACTTAATGGGGTTTGGATTCATCTTACTGGCCGTTGGCCATTTCACACCACTCACTAACAACAAATCATATCTGCAGTCTTACAAGCAGTATATGTTATGAGTTACTGTTACTTAACATGAGCGTAAAATGAGGATATTTTACACCGCTTTTTCCAAACTTTCTCTGTTTTTCTTTAGATTTTGTTGATTGCATTCCATGGACAATTACTTTTTCACTCACAGATTTAAATGCCAAAATTTGCTAACAATAGCACAACAGTATGTCAATCATAACAATGAGCTATTTTTGGACGGCGCTCTATAAATGCTAGCTTTACATTTCACAATGCAAATCTCTTTTAAATCTTTCTTTGAAATCAATACAGCATTCATTTCTGAGTTCAGTACAAGGAGAGAACAAGAGCTAGTGTTAAGAAATGCTGCTTCATAGCTGCATTATGCTGGTACCCCTTGGAGGATGCATTAGTATTAAATACTAAGATGCCCTTTTCCCACAGTGAAGTTGTCACCCATTAAACCTGATCCCACTAAAAAAAATGTTTTCATTTTTCTCTCCTCTTTGCAATAGCCCATACCTATAAACAATAGTTTTGCTTTATCACAAACTGAAAATTGGTCTGAAAACAGTTGTCATATATAGCAAAGCATTACAATTTAGCCTTTAAACTGCAGTAAAAACAAGCTGTATATGATTAGAACCACAAGCAGACTCATGTGACCTGTGGCAAATCAGATCTCTTAGGATAACTAGATGCATTGCCATCAAATCTTACACTCTCTGTTCAATCCAAAGCAATGTAATATGAGGATCCACCTAAACTATCCAATCAGGCAGGTCCTTGCTCTACGTACTGGTTGGTAGGTATAAAGCCGCCCATAGACGATTCAAACCCTGTATAGAGAGGCTGATTGTACCCAAGTCGATTGAATAGTCTACTTGGGTACAACCAACCTTTTGATCTGATTATTGCCAGCAGCTATAGATCCGCGATTATACAATCAGATTATAACTTGTAGTGAGCTTTGGAGCAGACAAAAGCTTGCTGCTACTGGCCTCAACTGTATTTTGGATGGGCCATATTATATTACTAGACCCTGCCCCTCAGGTTTATCTCCCTGTCTCTCTGTAGCTCTTTATTTCTCAATGGCACTGAGATATTGTGGTGGAATAAAAAGGTCATGTCTTAGCAGCTCATGACGCATTACATTTTTTTAAAATGTAGTGTAGATTTACATCAGCTTGACCTGTGCTGTCCTGCACACATGTATACATACAGATAAAAAGCTATAAGGGATTTTAGTCAATGTATTTGTCAATTTAATTTATTTAAAAAAATATACCAGTGTATGCACTGCTGTTTGTATTTTTCTTTTTTGTATATGTATTTATTTATTTTACAAATAAACATTTAATACAGGTTGTTTTTCGGATATAGTTTTGACAAGTATGCTGGGGTTGCTAATAAGAAAGCCAAGCACTAGCTCTACACTTTGGGACTGCTCATGCAGATGAAAGAGAGAGTAGAGAATATGTCCCTGCTTTCACTCATTGAAAGCAGGGACAATCTGTAATTTACAACACACCCTATTCACAAAGCCTGGTGTTTGTGTCTCTGTCACCTCACATCTACTACCTACTGGCTGCAAGTATAAACATTAGGTATGTGCAATTTTTCATGTATACACATCTTAACCTATAAAAAAACCTATACTTTCCTTTCCAAATCTATCCTATGCTAGTTGTATTAGACATATGCAGAATGCAAAAAATTGTTTAGTTTGGTTCTGGATAGATGTGTTATTTTACTAATTTAGTTTAGTTGATTTGTTTGATTTTGTTTAGTTTTATTTCATTTTATTTATCACATTTCTGTATGAAGAATGGGTGAAGAAGGGGTATGCCTGTCTTAAGGCACCCCCTTTCCTTAATGAGATTTTGGTGGTTGGGAAGTTTCAAGTCCCCCATTTGATTAAATTCAAAGGTGGGACTTGGGATAGGTTAGGGAAGGTCACATGTTAAAGAACCTTCTGGAAGTCCCAAGGGGTCAGCTGTGATAGGTCAAGTTAGAACAGTTGACCCTTTGGAAGTTTCCAGAATCAGGTTGAGCTGAGGAGACTCTGTGCGAGTTGCCAGAGGATCCAGAGGAGCTCCCTACCCAACCCCCCCCCCCCCCACCGCAGCCTTTTTATGAGGTAAGTCACTTTCATTTTGAAAGGGGACAGTTAAAGTGGAAGTAAACCCTCCTATCATTTTCTAGCAAGGAAGCTGCCATCTTGGCCTCTGTTTAATCTTCAACTGCCATGTGCTGCATTTGTGATCAGTTATGATACCAGCCATTGGATGGTTTGACAGTTTGGTTGAGAGCACAACCAATGGGAGTGTTATATTTTGGGCACGTGCCGGAAATGTAACTGTTTTTAAACTGTTAAATGAATGGGTTTACTTCCTCTTTAATTGAGCTGGAGTGTAATGTATTGTACAGCTTGAGCCTTAGTGGCTAAGCTGATTTTGTTGGTTTTAACAGTTTTAAAATATTTAAAGTTGTAAAGTAAAAAAATATATGATCAATTATACAATAAGGTTTTACATATTTTGTGAAAACCAATAAATAAGGCCGTGGGCATTTTCAATCAAATGGTTTAATCGTGTTAAGTTTTGCATGTCTTGAGTTCATACCGCCTGCGGTCCCCATAGCTTGTTGTTAAGGAGCAGGCCGCTGCGCCCCTAACAATCAATGACTCATCAGCTAAAATGTAAACAAAAGAATGCCAGTAATGAAAAATGCAGAAAAAAACAGCGTGGTCTGGTATGGATTTTAGGGGAAATCCCCACGCTTAAATAAGAAAAAACTGAGCATGCAGCCTGGCAGGCCAGGAAAGGGGGGGTCCAGCAGGAGCCCCCCAAAACCATACCAGGCCACATGGCCTCAACATGGGGGGGTGCTTTGGGGCAGAGGGGGCTCTCTTCCCCACAATTTTGGCCTGGTGATTGTAGGGGTGCGGGGGTGACTAATTTGAATCTGGTAGTTCCAAATAACAAGAGAGCCACCAGATTACGTCCCCCCATGGGAATAAGTATGGGGTACATAGTACCCCTACTCATTCACTAAAAAAGTGTAAAAAGTAAATAAAAACACAGAGACAGTTTTTGACAAGTCCTTGACAACTGATGAGTCATCGGTTGTTAGGGATGTGGTGGCCAGTTTCCCGGCCCGTTTCTTAACAACTGGCTATTCTTCACACAGAATTCAAATTGGTCAATCATTTTTCAACCAAACTGAATTTCAACCGTTTCAAAAATGTGGAATTAGTTAGAAAACGAATATACAAATCTAAATAAAACAAATTTCAACAAAATTCATTACTATTTCATTCAGCGATTCAGATAAATCGGAATCTCTGATTACCTAAAGATTTGTACAAATTTATATTCCGACCAAAATGAACTGCACATGTCTAAGAAGTATTTTAAGGGTTTGTTTTAATTACAGAATATACTGTTTTAGAATTGTATTTAGCTTTAAATATCTCTTTTTATTGTTAAGCAATATTTACAAAGAACATTTCTTTGAATTTTAGACTTGTTCTTCAAGCTGCTGATAGAGGAACACCAAGTCTTTCTGCAACAAGTACAGTAATGGTATTGGTTGCAGATATAAATGACAATGCACCCACTATTCCTCCTCTGGAGACCGTCTACATCCATGAAGGTAATATAGTGAAAAAAAAAACGTGCAGCAGAGTATTTACTTGTTTATAAGTTATCAATATATTTTCTTAATATACTGAATATTAATCAAGAGCTCTGTACTATTTTAGATGCTTCTCCTGGCTACCTTGTAATGTGTGTAACCGCCAATGATGTGGATCTAAGACCAAATGTTTCATACAGTTTTACTGAAGATGGTAACCCTGGTATGAAGTTTGACATTGATAAGTATACTGGTGTCATAACCCTTATTGGGTTTTTGGATTATGAAGAGAAAACACAGCATCACCTTAGCATCCAGGCGTCCGATTCATTGCATCTTACTAAAGCAGAGCTCATCATACAGGTGTTGGATGTTAATGACAACCCTCCACTTTTTACTAAAGATTCCTATAAGGTAAGGATAAGAAAATGCAAAGATATAAAATCATATCATGACCATGGTTGCTTACTACAAGGTGACACACCACCTTAGGATGACCCTTATTCTTTAAGCAGCTTCTGGTTTTCACTAAAGACTACACTCTATGCTGTATCATATCGTGGCCATTTAGGCCTACATGGTGACCTAACCCCTAGGGGTGTAACAATGACGCTGACCATTATTTTGGCAGAAGAGGTCTAGAACTGGACATCTAATAAAGTAAGTCTGCAGATGTCATCTCCAGAAAAGAGGTGAGTATTTTACTGGCAGATCCATTTTTTTTCTGGGCCACTATAAAAGATAAAATTCAGCTTTACACCAAACAAAAGAAAAGCTACCTTTGGAGCTCAGTGACAAGATCCTAACTCACAACACCACTGTTACTTTTCTGTTAAAAATCATATGCACCAATCCATCAATATCTTATGACCAGTAAGTACATTTTAGGCAAGTGAATTATTTAATTATTAAGATCATGCAAAAATATACAAATAAATTGTGAACAACATTACATTTTTACACATTCAACAAAAGTGGCCGTTATTTGGTTGATTCTGTAGCCGGTGAATCTGAGACTATACATGCCTTATCAGGCTAATATTATCTGTCTTTAGTGAGTTTATACACATGCCCCCGCCCCCTTCTCAAAATGATCAATCTTGAGCATCCTTTTGAGGAATTTATATATCATGGGAATGTCCTTGAGGAATTGGGAATGTTTAATTAGGTTCAGCTTTAACTGCTCATCATTGGCAACTTCTGGAGTTTTTAAGTGCTTGTTATCTCTTACAAATGTGCTTCAACAATATTCTTTTGTTGTATTTCATACTTGTTTTTGTCACATGATTTCCAAAAGCTGCCATGTAATTGGGCACCCACAAACTTATCTCACACTTCTCCAGAGGTTTACTGTTTCACATATATATATTAAATCCAACACGGATTTAAATTAGTGATGCCAGTGAAGTAGGCTATGTTTTAATTTAATGTTTCAATACAACGCTGAAGGAACACTAAATAGTATTTCAGCTTAGCATTCATATGTGTGTTTATTAATCACATGCAAAGTAAATGGTGGAAGAAGGGATTCGATTCAGGGGAATTTACTGAAAGTGAGGAGAAATCCACAATTTTGAGCCACTAGAATGGGAATAGAGGGGAAATCTTCCAAAGAGGAAACCTATCCTGATTTAGGATGAGGTTAAGTGTGGTCCGATTACAAGTTTGAACCGAACTTTGGCTGTTCAGGCATTTGGACGAACATCCAAACACTCACCCCTTCAGCTAAACATCATGTATAATAGTGATATTACTACCGCTATTATACATGTCAGCTTTCCGTTGTCATTGGTTGTTAAGAAAACCAGTGGGTGCCAAGTTCTAAAGCACCCAAGGTCTGGAACAAAAGGCTGATCCTCCAGATGTAGGGTTATACACACAAATTAAACAACTCAATGCAAATATAAGTCTCAAAAATATTTTCTTCATGGATAGACATTTGGGACCTGAATTATAGATTCTAGATAGGGGCCACAGGTCTGATTTAAATGAAGGGCTTAGAAGGGTTAGAAGCAAACTCAGAAGGTGATGACGCCAAAGCTTGCTCAGAGCCTATGTGGGCAGAATGTCCAAGACTGATGTCTTTTTTCAACCTCGCTAACTATGTAACTATGTAACTATGTAACTATGTAAGTAGTTGAGCGCAAACATCTAGGAAGTCATGAGTAGGCCTGCAGGTCCCTATGGAAATGGGGATGTTTTGGCCTCACCAGAAGGGGCTGAGAAAGACCCAAATGATGATGACCCTGTAACAATAAGGGTTCTTAGTTCCAAATTATGTGAGAGCTGGCTTATAATTTTTCTGCTAATGTCCCAACCTTCTTTAGCTGGCAGTATAAGTTCTGGCATAAAGGTAATTATGGCAGCAAAGCTGGTTTTATTTTATATTTTAGTGGGATATTCAAAAAACTTACAAATACACATTTTCAGCTAAGTTCAATGAGATTTTAAAATTACAGTCGCATGGCTAAATATAAAGATCCTTATCTTTGGATAAAGCTTTGTGAGTTGGAGCTAAAGTGAAGGTAAAGCAAGGGAGTTTTCACTTTTCAAAGGAATTTTCCATTTGCTTAGGTAATATTGAAAAGCTCTGATTACTTTGATTATCGAATCACCACATTCACTAAGCAATGAGAAAATTCCCTTGTAAAGGGAACAGCCTAAAAGTGATATTAAAGTCAAATTTTTGTGCCTCAAAATAACAAGCATGTTATACTTGCTCTGTGAAGTGGTTTTGCACAGAGCAGCCCGGATTCTCTTCTTCCTGGGTTCCTCTTCGTCTCTCCTGGCCCTCCCTCTGATGAGTGCCCCCAGCAAGCAGCTTGTTATGGGGCACCCGAACTGAGCCACAGCTCCCTGTGTCCATTCAGACACAGAGCCCCGACTAGGCCCCTCCCCTGCTCTCTCTTCATTGGCTCACTGACTTTGATTGACAGTAGCAGGAGCCAATGGTGCTCTGCTGCTGTCTCAACCAATCAATGAGGAGGAGAGTCTCTTCTGCAACATCGCTGGATAGAGATGGGCTCAGGTAAGTATTAGGGGGGCTGCTGCAAACAGAAGGCTTTTTATCTTAATGCATAGAATGCATTAAGATAAAAAAAAACCTCCTGCCTTTACAATCAATTTAATAAATCAATGCAATGTGATACAATTAGATTTAAAAAAGGGGTAAATTTCCCTTAAAACGTAAAGGAATAGGTTAAAAAGAGATATATTATCATCTAACAACAAATGACTAACCAATAAATACATAGACATTGAATATATCTAAAATATAATAGTATACTGTATATACATTTATTTCACTTTTGAAAATAAATAAAAAAATAATACTGTACTCAAACATTTCTGTATCATCTGAGTGATGTATGTAACTCTTTTAAATGTGAAGTTTTTAGCCACCACATGAGCTATACCATGAAGAAAATAATGACATTTTCATTTCTGGAACATTTAGTACAGTTGGATGTAAAGCCCCTTTGATAAAACATTAACAAAGAGTTCAGTTTTAGCCCATGTACACATATATCAGATATCATATATATTGATGGACTCTTAAGGCAAAAGATGAAAAAAATTATACAAATAAGTACAAAGTCAATCAAACCTATAAAAAAGTATGCGGAACACTGGGTATATTTACAATGGCATGGCAGCTGCTGCTCCACCACAAGCCAACACAGACAGTGATATTGTGTGAAGCCTTGCTTCTATTAGTGTTAAATTACACCCTGTCCTGCTGCATCACCAGATTGCCCAGGATATGATGCTATGTAAATCCACATCTCCAATTGAGGGCTTTAATAAATCAGAAAGTGCATTTGAATTCTGGAACCGTTCAGAAATCTTTTAATACCATGCATAGATCAGCAATGAAAATACTAGTGAAACTCTGTATATTGTTTTTGGTGTCAAATTTACTTTCTTTTAAATATTCCAGACAAAATGTTCAGATGTGACAATTTTGACTTTTTTTTTTTTTTTTTTTTTACATTCCTCCCTTTATTTTGTGTTTTCCCTGAAGGTAACTGTACCTGAACTTACTGAGTCCAATACGTTTATCATATCTGTAACTGCTACAGACAGGGACTCTGAGATGAATGGGCCTGTTTCCTACAGAATTATTTCTCCACATAAGGGATTTGTAATTAATCCAACCACCGGTATGTAAATTAATTTACATTTTGTTCATACCGCATGTGTTTTGCTCTAATAACTGCTGCATTTTCACCAAGTGATGTAAGGTTTCAATAGATATCCCTTCATGTATTACCAAGAGAGAACAAAATAATATTTTGCACTGTTGGGTAATCTGACAAATGTATTTTTGTTTTTTAAACAAGATTAAAATAAAGATGTGTATTCTTTGTTTTAGTGCCACTAAAACAAAAATTACGTATTTTTTGGTATCATAAGGGATGTGGTGCCTATGCTCACCCATCAATCCACCCTGCATGAGATTAAAACAAACTAAAAAATATTTTTACATTTGTACAAAATAAGCTTAATTTATTCGTCTAGAGCCATCATTTTCTTTACAAACACTAACCGTCTTCCTACTTGTTGGCAAATAGTACTCGGAGCAAGGTGTACCCACACAAATATTTTTCAGTGTGAAGGGATTCTGACACATTCAGATCACAGAGTCTTCCACTGTTTTATTCCCTAAATAGCAGTTCTACACACTTATTTTTATGACTGTGTCGACGTGGAAACTGGACGCTTTGCCTCATCAGCATAAATGTTAAAAACCTTCTTAGTGTTTTGAATTAGTAATGAGTACTAAGTTTTCTAAATGTAAAAAATATTGCAGCAGATTTATATTAAAACTACTCTTGGAGTCAAAATTTGATAGTGTCTTCATTTTTTCTCAGCCTTAGAACTCCAGGCCTATTAAGTGTGCCTTTTTTCCAGTTCACTTTTCTCTATCAAGCTTAAGATAATTAATAAGTTCTGTTAAGCTGCTGTAAATATCCAAACCATCCGTTGCTACCTGGAAAAATAGTGGGTTCCTCTATATTGACTATAAAATTGTGCTACTACTCTAATCACATATTGTCACTGTTGTGCAGGGAATACCAGTTCTGAAATGATAAATCAGCCCAGGTGGCATTTGTGTGCAGAACCAATCTTTGGTAAGCCTAAATAAAGTTTATGAAATGACACAAATACTCAGCAAATATTTAGAGTCTAAATGCAGACTATGTATAGGCTGCTGGAGACATTAGAGTACCCACTACTAAATCTAGATATAAATTTATAGTTATTCATTAATGTTCCCTTCAGATCAAGGTTGTCTGCACAGTGCATAAACATATGCGCTTGCCAGTCGGCATGTTTATGCATCAGTGGTTTATTGCAGTACCATTTGGAGTTCAAGATATCATTGTCACCTTCCTAATTACTTGTAACACCAAGACCTTTGAGGTATTAATTACAACTTTACTTAACAAAAATCATACTTTCCCAAAGCTTCCAAACACTTTTTTCCCTGCAGCTCTTTACAAAAATATGACAACCATAGATGTGGACAGGTGAAGTGGACGTTGACATCAACTGTTAACACAGCGTATTTTTCTCCTTGTTTTGAACTTTAACCAGCTCAGTTCTGTTCCACCTGTCTGCTCACAACCCCCTTAACTCTGCACACTTCACAGGTTTATTCTTGAACACAGAAACCACACCTGATAAGTAGGCATTAATGAACATTTTTGCATAACCTAGATTTTTCATGTAAGATGCAGTTTCACATTAGGTGAAACTTTGACACTGCAAGGCAAAACTAAGGGAAAATTTTGGTAAGTTAAAGCTTTTTCTGGCTTGTGGAAAGTTTTTTCACTTGCTTATGGAAACTACTTTCATCTAAATAAATCCATGCACTTGTCATCAATTAAACGCATCGGCCATGCAATGTTCACACCACTATTGTGTCCGGCCCAACCTATTCACTCAGCAAGACATCTTTCTAACAATTTAAGTAGCGACTTAAGCCTGGAATGTAATATAGCAGATAAGTTAAAGGGGGGTAACATTTCTGATTCTAAGGCATAATTTTTGTAACATGAGGCTTCCAGTATCCAATCCAGGCCATTGCAAAGGAGACAAGCAAAATTATACTCTTTGATATTTTGAAGATTTGCCCTACCTTCACTCTTTGGGAGATAAAGTTTAGATAAAGCTATACAAAGTTTTTTATTGCGCTACAAAAAATATCCTTGTTCTGAATAAGGAAAGGTATGGTCTGTAATAGATATAAAAGACATGCCAAGCTATCGATTTGGAATAAGTGGCATCCCCCCCAATAGTGATAGGGTAGGTCCATCCATGCCACCATCTCACCTATGATTTTAGCAATCATCAGAGGGTAGTTTAAATGATATAGAGAGGAGGGTTCCTTGCCAATTGTTATTCCTAGATATATGTTATGCTTATTAGCGGTTGGAAAAGGCAAAGAGGAGGTCCATGTGGGAGCCTTGGATATAAACTTTTGTGTTGCAGACAAAGGTTTCTTGCATTCTTTATCAGTTAATAACTTTATTTTTTCAACAAACCCATTCATTGATTAAACCTAATGTAAAATAACATATTCATTATCATACAGCTCATTCAAAAGACTTTCATTCATAAAGCTCTGAGTCACTGATTCTCAACTCAACTTCTTTTAATCTCTGCTAACAATTTATCTACATTGCATCATGCACATCTACATATTACATATAACATATTATAACATATGCAGCAGCCGTATGTCTAACACAACCCCTCAGTGTTCTCTAACATCTTTCTCTTATTATCTTTTTATCTACCATATAAATGCCCCCAGGCTGCCTTGCAAACTTGTAAAGCAGCAGGAAGGCAATGTCTCAGATACTTCATGTTACTCAAATTTCACAAAATTTTTTCCCCATGCAATGTAGAGCAGAACTCCAAAACTGCAATATTTACTGCATGTTGCAGGCCTCTGGCAGACATGTGACAATGGCAAATCATTGGCCTGGCCAGCATACCTGGGCATACCAGCTGGTGAGATCTAAAAAGATGCCCTAACCGGTCAAATTGCATCCTATTGCAGTTGTATGCATATTTATTGGATTTTTTTAAATTTGAAAATGTAGTCAATTGCATCTAAATGCTTCAGATCGAACTCCAAAATGTCATGGTCAAGTCACTTAAATGAGCAGACCTTTAAAAACTCTAATCCACATCTTTAAACCATGTTTTGTTTATTTCCTGTTGGGATTTACTGTACTGCAGAATCAGTAAGCCAAAATATGTTATATTTTATAACAATTATTGACATACTTTTTAATTTTTTATTTTTTTATTATTTTATTTCCAGGTTCAATACATACAGACACCCCAGTGGAAATCAAGGACAAGAATACAGTGATTCCAATTTTGGTAGAAGCTCAGGACAATGGTTTCCCAGTTTTAACTTCAACTGTGATTATTGAGCTGCAGGTCCACGATACAAATAATCATGCACCTATATTTTCAGAGGAGGTTTACCAGATCAGTGTCAAAGAAAATACATCCATTGGGGAAACTATTCTCACTTTCACAGCAACGGATTTGGACTGGACCCGTGAAAACGGATACATTGACTTTTCTATTGCCGATGGAAATTTGCAAAACATGTTTGTTGTGGAAAATGTTGGAATTCTTTCCCAGCCTCCTTTTGTTGTTACTGGAAAACTAGCTGTAAATGGGATTTTGGACTATGAAATCAACAGAAACCATAGGCTACTATTAATTGCCTCAGATCGAGGAATACCTTCCTTAAGTTCCAGCACCACTGTCCTGATATCTATTCTTGATTCAAATGACAATCCTCCTCTACTGCAGAGTAGTGAATATCATATTAGCATCCAAGAACATCATCCCATAAAAAGTGAAGTGATTTCTGTTTCAGCCAAAGATATTGACAGCAGAGAGAATGCAGAAATTATTTACAGCATAATGTCTGGGAATGATGAAGGATTTTTCACAATAGATCCAGGAAATGGTACTGTCACATTAGTATACCATCTGGATTATGAAGCTGCAATGATCTATACTTTAATTATAAAGGCTACTGATGGTTGTGGAAATGGAAAGCATGATGCCTTTTTAAAACTCAATATAAATGTGCTCGATGATAATGACTTCTCACCAAAATTTCTGTTCAACAGTTTGGGCTGCAGTCTGTATGAAAACATGCCCCCTTTTACACCAGTATGTAGAGCTAATGCCATTGATCTGGATTCTGGGCCATTTGGTGTCTTGAGTTACTCTATTCCTTCAACTTGCCCAAACGAACCCAAAGGCCAAGATACATTTTTCATAGACTCATTAACTGGAGATATTTATACCAAGTATAAAGTTGACTTTGAGTCACAGAAGAGATACTGCCTTATTGTTCAGGTGAAAGATAAAAGTGAATCTACAGCTTCTGTTTTACTATATGTGGACATTGAGGGACAGGATGAGTTTTCACCTGTGTTTCATGAGGATCAGTATTTATTTGATTTACCTAAACAAAATCAACCTGGAGAAATTGTTGGTAAAGTGGGAGCTTCAGACAAGGATGAAGGAGATGATGGTGTTGTCCAATATTCACTTGAAAAACCTTCACAATTTTTTTCTGTTAATGTTACAAGCGGAGTTATATATCTAACCAGAAGTGTTCATAAAATAAGAAGTAATGCTAAAAAAAATGATGACCTTTTGGAGTTAGTAGTAAAAGCTCAAAGCCCAAAGTTAGACTCAAAGTCATCAACTTGTACTGTTCGAGTTAACATTTCAACAGCTCTAGAGGGCTACTTTGGTATGTCAGCAAACATACTTTCCATTAGTTTTAGCATTTCATTTGTGGTTTTCTTGCTACTGGCAATAAGCCTTATTGGAATTATTCTAAGATACAAGCACAAAGATGTAGTAAATGCTTGTGGGATAAAAGAAGCTGCCATCCCTGCACTTCCCAAGTCAAATGTTAAAGACTGCATGCCTGATGAATGTCCAAAGTTTGAAAATGTTAAGAACGGCATAACTCCAGACACATCTGAGTGGTTAGGATTAGTTGGCATCAGAGAAAAGAAAGACACTGGGAACAAATGCAGGAATTCAGACTCAAGTGGCCATGGCTCCACAGAAGGGGAAAATGCCGAAGATGAAGAAATAAAGATGATCAATGAATACCCTATTAGAAAAGAATCTGGCTCTGTTCTGAGTGAAAGAGGTTCACGTGTTCCAGACTCTGGAATTCCAAGAGAGTCTGATCTGCTTTCATGTGAGTCAGATGAAACAGATGTGGTGATCGGGTCAGAAAGGAATGAAAGTGTTGAGATTGTTAAGGAAGAAAATGGAAATGGAGAGGGTCAAGTACATTATACCTGCAAAACAGAACTGCCACCAACTCACCACAGCAATGACACAAATCCAAAGGACAAAAACACTTTGCAAGATATCAATCAAGACTATATCTATGTCCCCATGTCCTATGATTCTAGATATGGTTCTCTGGCATCTTTAGTAGCTTCTGATGAGGACTTGAGAGGAAGCTATAACTGGGATTACCTGCTTAGTTGGGAGCCCAGGTTTCAGACTCTTTCCTCTGTTTTTTGTGACATTGGCAGACTAAAAGATGAAAATATGAACAGGAATGTACAGAAGCAAAAGAAGCCTTTTATTTTCCCACCCCCTCTTATCACATCTGTTGCACAGCCAGGGATAAGAGCTGTACCGCCTCGAATGCCAACTATTATGTCAGGACAAACCCTTGTAAAATATCCCCGTTCTCCTTTTTTCTCCAGTCTGGCATGTCAGTCTTCAGTCATGTCCCCAAACTTTTCTCCTTCCTTATCCATGCTCACAGTCCACACTCCTTCCACCTCACCTGTGCATTCAGGTGTCAGTGGAACTTCAGTGCCTGCTCTCTCTGAAGAATTGCTAATACAGCAAGAGTTTCAGGTGTAAAAATGAATGTTTTCAATTATGGACACTTATGAAGACCAGAAAGGGCATGTCTAAACTAATCAGCCTGACTCTGCATTGTTTGTTAGTTGTAACATTTTTACTACCTACATTTTTTGATACAGTATACATCTTAGCCAATCAAAAAGTGTTAAGTAGGTGGTTGCTTTGGATTTTATTTTCAGGCTAACATTTTGTTCCACACATCTAAATCTGTTCCATGTATGGATCCCTGGAATCCAACAACAGTGCATGAAAAGTTTCAATCAAAACTCATCTGTGCAAGCAGTACCTTCATTGTAACTGGCCAGTATTTACCAGCATTTAAATGTATAATAATACTACCATTAGTAGAAATGAATATTTATGGACTGCACTATAGAATTATGTACATGGACTAGATGACACATATTGCCATCCATAAAAATAACTGACATTTACAGTTGGCTAAATAACTGTAAAACAGAGATCCTTAAATTTCCCAAATCTAGCTTTCTTATAGATTTGATATTGAAATGCAGAATTACTAAACTGTGAACTGTGTATATGGCATTTATTAGCTTGTTTCCTTATGCTTGTGGAGCTCTTACTGTATTCTGGGATCCTAACAGAAAAAAAAACAAAAAGTGTTTGCTCCCATAGTGGATATGGAAACACATAGAAAGTTTTGTCTAGGCTGTCATTCTTTGAGAGGCCATGCATAACAGTAGACATATCTCCATGGCAAACACAAAAAAATAGAAACATTGGCCACTGGGTACAGTATATTATTTAAAGACCTACCCATGCATAATGGAGTAAGAGATATATGCTATTTACAAAGTCGCTTTTTTTCACTATTCAGCCTTATACTAAGGCCCTAATTAGTGGAAAGTTCATGTAGGTTCATAATCCTATAACTGTTATTATTAGTACAATATTTTATTTTCCTATAAACACTAGTATTGAACCTGATAGAGCTCATTGTTACAAACCACTCCAGCAGGAAATAAATGTATACCTCGGCAAACATAATTTATGGAGTGAAGAATGTATGTCTACATATGTACCGCCATGGGTGATTGTCATATTGCCATAGTGTATTTTATTCATGTAAATGTGATGAAATTAGGTGGTTTGCCCATAACAACTAGGTGTTTGCTTTAAATGCATACCCCAGTTGAAATTAAAACATTCTCAACGGATAGAGGAACCAGAGCCTTCACTCGCAGGGAGATTTGTGTTTTACCCAGGCATGTGGATAATGCACTATGATTATATCAGAGGCCCTCCTTGCCACTATAAACCTATCATCCCATGGCCACCTCCACTCCCCATCTTTATTTCTGTTGTCTATACGGCTCCCTTTGCTACCATTAAGTTGGCTAGGTAAAACCTTCTCCAACCCGTAGCACAACTATATACAGATTTTTACCATGCAGCAAGCTAGAGTAGCACAATCATACTTGTGTACTAAGAGCACACAACATGATCATATGACAAGAGGCTACAGATCCATACAGAAGTCCTGTGTTAACCTTACTAAATCTGGATGCATTTGGAAGAATCAAAACACATATTATGCTAACCTGTGTGGACTGCTATGGGCAGCAACTCAATTTCCAATTAATTTGCTATTTTTAAATAAGGTCCAATGTATTTTTATGATTTATATTAATGCATCATACTTTGATGAAACGTTTGTATCATTTATTTGTCAATTTTTAAACAAAGGATATTTAAACACAATACAATTTGACATGATAGATTTGTATTATTCTTTTATATTATAAAAATCAATACATGTTATATATTCATGGGTGACACAAAAGATGTTGAAAAAATCTTTGTGTTTCTTCAGTAGCTAAAAAAAAAGAGACATCTTCTGCTCCAAAAAGTTTTTCTATAACCTGATGATTTATTAATCTTCCAAAAATGTGGAAACTGCCAAATTTGATTTTAGCAAAAGGTGATTCATAACAATATCCTGCTCTAATTCTGATGTATAAGTGCCATCATAGATAACCCCATGAATATAAGAGCTTAGAATGTGTACGATCATATATTTGGAGCAGCATAAAAAATATGACTTGCACATTTTATTACTTGCGACACTGTGTATGTATACATTTAATACTTTACACATTTTAGAGAACTCCATGTTTGCCAAAGTTATTTGGAATTTTTTTTTTTTTTTGTGTATGTAGCACTTAGTTTTTCCGCTGGTGTTTCATCAATGGAAGATGGGAGTATCTTTACCCTAACCATGCAAGTGTTGATAGCCCCCTTCTCTGACCTTGTGATGCCATTCATAGTAACATTAAACACTCCACCACAACATACTTTTTGGGTCTGTTGTCATGACTCCTTCACTTTTCTTCCACTGTCATTCACTAACAGTGACACTATTTTGGTGCTAAATGACAGCTGTTGGAAAGTGGAGGAACCACAGGGATGAACAGGAAAGTGTATACTGTGAAGGTTGACGAACTGCAGCAGTAGCGACTGGTGTAGAATTAGGGTGTTGGAGCATACCCCCTAGTTTTTCAAGGCCCATTCACTCATGCAACCACTGCAATTCTTGTATCCTTGTAACTGATGGGAAGTAAGTACACAGAGTGAATTTTGTATAATCCCCCTATCAACACAGACAGTTGGTAAACTGGCCGAGATTCAAACCGTGTATGGCCAGCCTAACAAAAAAAATCCTGTTTTATGAACTACCAAAGACTGAAAAACAAATATAATCCCTTCAGGCTTTTTTTTTTTTCTTTTAGAAGACCTGTTAATTTATACAAAAATTAGTTTTAGGGAGGGTTAGTGGCCATTTCTACACATAGAATATTTTGTATATTCAAATACTTACTGTAACTTTCCTTTCCTGACAAGCTCCATGTTAGCACAGAAATGGGCAGACCCCTACCCACCACCCTAGACCACATGGAAACAAACGTTGACTCTGCCAAGCCCACAGCATTCCATAAGAGGGTTACCTGCTGATATGGAGCTGGTCAGGAAAGGAAAATGTATTTTAATACAATTTTCTGATTTCTTGACATTTCCATATCAACAGACAAATGGGGAATAACTAAACTAATCAGGGGTGGGAATGCTTAATAATTTTTAAATGCCAATGGAGGCTTTCAAAATAATTTATTGACCAAAATGAACTATGGTTAAGGAAGTAGGTTCAACTAGAGATGTAAAATGACCATTAATTTTGAAGCCATGAAAAAAAAAATTTTGTTCCGTTTTTTTTTTTTTTTTCCCTAAAAAAATGGGAATTTTGGAAAAATGTAAAAAAATTAAGTAGTTTTACAAATTGAAAGTTATTTTGTTATACTGGGAAGGTATAATGCAGTCTATATAAAAGTATTATGTTGAAATAAAAGTACAGCTTATTCAGTAAATAAACTAAAATTGCTTTTTAAAATTGTATTTTTATCACAAATAGAATAACAAGGACTGTATATGTTAAGAATATTTATACAATACATGAGAACAAAAAAATCACCCCTTTCCCTTATAATAATGTGAAAGCATCCTGTCAATATGCATTTTCAGTTATTGATAATTCTGATCCAGAAGCATATATTGCTCTTGCAAGAGCCCGATCAATGTTCTCCAATTTTCCTTTGTCAATTTTCATCTATAAATGGTGTATTTGTGGGAGGCCATAGTTTGTAACACTTCCTTACTAGTGAAGAAACACTTTGTGATGATCCAAAAGCAGCATAAAGAGTATTTCTGGAATGAGAACTCTGGAGGGAAAAGCTTCCTGTACTTTCATTATGGTTGGTCTTCATCATTTCATTTCATAGCATATTTTCTAATGCCTTTAGGGCACATCAGGCAAGCAATGATGTGTTTTGTCATCCTTGTAGTATTTTGAAAAGCATATTTGTTCTCCAAATATTTGCAAACTTCAGCTTTACACTCAGCAGAAATTGCACTGTGGAAATGTTTACAAGCTCTAGATGTTGGCCTCTGCATTTTACTGAGAGAAGGAAAAGACCAATTTACTGACCAGACAATAGATAGACATTATGCTGCTCTGGTGTAGAACATTATTTGGAATCATTTAAGGTTATAAAGATACACTAATTTGTCAGACAAATTTACCCTCTTAAAACCCGAAAAAATATGTGCTAGGTCAAGCAAAAAGAACGAAAAGGTAAGCAAACACTTAACCAACTATAATAACAGCTGTAAATGATCAATATAAATAAGAAGCTGTGCTAAATCCTAATAGTGCAATCATAAAAAAATCATATGGTAAATAAAGTGGCATGAAAACAACTAAACATGCAGTGAATAAATTATGAGCAAAATATATCATTGAAAAAAATCAATCATATGAAAGTGATATATAGTAATGAAATAGGTGCAAAATCCAGTGTTAGGTGAACATAAAAAGGTCCTTTCAATGAAAAAGTTATTTTCATTATTAAACAAGAGTGTCCATAAAGTGAAAAAAAGTGTAAAAGTAACGTTGATTGATGAAATCCACCACCAAGCACCAACAATTAGCATATGCTTCTTACCAGATAGCATGGACAATAAATTATAATGGTCATAAAAGCACAAAATAACACGGCATCCGAGTGGCTGCTCAGCAGCAGCTCCAAATGGATCGGGAATAGAAAAAATGAACAAGCATAGTGAAACCTGCTAACATTGAAGTCCTTTTATTTAAAATATATAAAAAGTACCTTTGATGAGTTGTGAACAGACACAAATGAGTCAAAAACCAGCAGACTTTCAGCTCATGGGAAAGGAACATGAGTAATGGCTAAGCAAGCGTGATGTCACACATGTGAGGTATTGCTGCGAACGTTAGAGCGAGAGCAACAATTCTAGCCCAACTTCCTTTGAAACTCTAAACAGGTAACCTGTTACCTTTTTTAAAGTGTTGCCTATGGAGATTTTTAAGAACCGAAGTTTGGCACCAATCCACTAGTGTGCACAATTTTAAAGCGTGACATGTTAGGTATCTATTTACTTAGTTGTAACATTATCTTTCACATTATACAAAAAAATTAGGCTAACTTTAGCGTTTTTTTTTTTTTTTTTAATTCATGAAACTGTTTTGTTCCCAATAAAAAAACACGTTTGAAAAATTGCTGCGCAAACACTGTGTGACATAAATAGTTGCAATGACCGCCTGGTATGGAAGTGGTTAAGGTTGTCCATCCAGATCTGCTGGATTTTGCTGATTTCAGATCCGATGCTTATTATTCCAGTACCTGCGGTATTCCTTTCCTGGTACAGTATCTCACAAAAGTGAGTACACCCCACACATTTTTGTAAATATTTTATTATATTTTTTTCATGCGACAACACTGACGAAATTACACTTTGCTACAATGTAAAGTAGTGAGTGTACAGCTTGTATAACAGTGTAAATTTGCTGTCCCCTCAAAATAACTCAACACACAGCCATTAATGTCTAAACCGCTGGCAACAAAAGTGAGTACACCCCTATATGAAAATGTCCAAATGGGGCCCAGTTAGCCATTTTCCCTCCTGTGTGTCATGTGACTCGTTAGTGCTACAAGGTGTGAATGGGAAGCAGGTATGCTAAATTTGGTGTTATCGCTCTCACTGATCATACTGGTCACTGGAAGTTCAACATGGCACCTCATGGCAAAGAACCCTCTGAGGATCTGGGAAAAAAAATTGTTGCTTTACATAAAGATGGCCTAGGCTATAAGAAGATTGCCAATAAACTAAGTTGCAGCACGGTGGCTAAGACCATACAGTGGTTTAACAGGACAGGTTCCACTCAGAACAGGCCTCACCATGGTCGACCAAAGGATTTGAGTGCACGTGCTCAGCGTCATATCCAGAGGTTGTCTTTGAATAGACATATGAATGCTGCCAGCATTGCTGCAGAGGTTGAAGGGGTGAGGGGTCAGCCTGTCAGTGCTCAGACCATACGCCGCACACTACATCAAATTGGTCTGCATGGCTGTCATCCCAAAAATAAAGCCTCTTCTAAAGATGATGAACAAGAAAACCCGCAAACAATTTGCTGAAGACAAGCAGACTATGGACATGGATTATTGGAACCATGTCCTGTGGTCTGATGAGACCAAGATAAACTTATTTGGTTCAGATGGTGTCAAGCGTGTGTGGCGGCAACCAGGTGAGGAGTACAAAGGCAAGTGTGTCTTGCCTACAGTCAAGCATGGTGGTAGGAGTGTTATGGTCTGGGGCTGCATATGTGCTGCCAGCACTGGGGTAGCTACAGTTCACTGAGGGAACCATTAATGCAAACATGTACTGTGACATACTGAAGCAGAGCATGATCCCCTCCCTTCAGAGACTGGGCCGCAGGGCAGTATTCCAACATAATGACCCCAAACACACCTCCAAGATGACCACTGCCTTGCTAAAGAAGCTGAGGGTAAAGGTGATGGACTGGCCAAGCATGTCTCTAGACCCAAACCCGACTGAGCATCTGTGGGGCCTCCTCAAACAGGAGGTAGAGGAGCACAAGGTCTCTAACATCCACCAGCTCCGTGATGTAGTCATGGAGTTGGTGAAGAGGACTCCATTGGCAACCTGTAATGCTCTGGTGAACTCCATGGCCAAGAGGGATAAGGCAGGGCTGGAAAATAATGGTGGCCACAACAAATATTGACACTTTTGGCCCAATTTGGACATTTCCACTTAGGAGTGTACTCAGTTTTGTTTGCAGCAGTTTAGACATTAATGGCTGTGTGTTGAGTTATTTTGAGGGGACAGCAAATTTACACTGTTATACAAGCTATACACTCACTACTTTACATTGTAGCAAAATTTCTTCAGTGTTGTCACATGAAAAGATATAATAAATCTTTACAAAAATGTGAGGGGTGTACTCACTTTTGTAAGATACTGTATATATCTTTCCCTCAATCTATTGCATGGCACTTATACAAAGGCTTTTCCTATCTGAGAAGACGTCTTTCTTGTGGAAAGAATCACAACTTTATACTAGTTGCCCTTACAATAGTGGTGTCCAACTTGTTGCCCAGCAGCATAATTTTTATTAAGCAAGGCTGGGCCCTAATTTACTGGATACAAAGAACACAGACAAGGGATTTACTACAAGATTTAAGAAACTGTAGAGGATACAGAAGTGTAAAATGAGCCAGTAACAGAACAGCCTTAATCAGGGATGATAGACTGAAATGTACTAGAGACAAAGAGTACAGGCAGGTGTTTTAACACAAGAATAGGAGATGATACAGCAGCGTAAAATTATCCAGAAGCAGGACATTTTTAAAGAGTGAGGCCAGGTCCAAATTTAAAGTCAAAGAGCACAGTAGTATGTTTTACCACAAGAATTAAGACACATCAGAGGATACTGTTTAATTGACTATTAGCAGAACAGTTTTCATTAAGGATAATAGGCCTAAGCAATGTAGATCTAACTTTTATTTCATTATAGAAACGGGGGAGGGTGCTGTGATTGTGAGTGATACAATTTGAGGAAGGTTGGCTGCACTTGCATTTATTTTTATTTTTCGTTCAAACTATGTAGCTGTGTGTTGTGAACAGAAGGCAGCTAAAGTAAGCCAGCTCAAACTTAAAAAGTCACTTTCAATATAAAATAAAAATCAATAAACCTTTAAAAAAATAAAAACCCAAAGTAGTACCCTAAGCTCACTTCTTTTTTTTAAAGGGAAGCCTTACACCAACAAAAAGAAAATGTTTGCTATTGACAGAACAGCAACTAAAAGTGACAGCTGACTTCACATCAACCACAAATTGAAAGTTGAGTCAAAAATACACACACAAAAAAAACAAAACAAAAACAACAAGGGGTTGTTTGCCCAAAGAAGTACAGTTTCCGAACTGACCCTATTCTCTACTATGCAGTTTTTTCACTTTTCCCTATATTTTCACAGCAGCTTCCATACACTGACACTATGGCTGATCTGTGCCCCAATATCCTTTCTATAGTGAGGAGCCTGGCTTATCCAAACGCCACTTGATTGGTACTTCTAAGTCTGCTGGCTATAGATCAAAGGCCATGCAGTGCATTATGGCTTAAAAAAAAATGTTCTAGGGGGATTCTATGCATAAATTCTATGAACCACAAATCTCGTAACCATCATGATGGACAACCCAAACCTCATCCATAGAGGGGAAAGCAAATGAAATCTGTATGAAGTGTATTAACCATATCCATTGCCTTTGTTTGATGGGTTCTTTATTTATTTACAGATTTGCCTGTCTACTGCCATACAGCTATTTACTACAGCTGCAGCTTAATCCCATAACTTGGCTGAGTGATATTTTTAGATGAACCCTATAAAGCTATTCACCCTCTGTAGGGTCCAGCAGCACAAGTACCTCATCACTATCTGGTTGCTTATTGATAATATTACACACCAACAGCCAAATATTAAAAATGAAATGCTTCTACAAACAAATGAGGCACTGTTATCAGACTTTAATGAAAGCAAATGGCATGCTAACATTGGCTATTGTTTTAGAATTATCTTTATCTTTACAGCTGAACCTTGGGCATGTGTGGAAATGATCTGAGTGTGTTCTTCACATATTGCGCGTCTTAATTTGCCTCTGTTTTATAAAAGTGTCATGAGCAACTGTTTTTATCACATTTGTATTTTAACATATCATTAGTGATGGTTTCTTTGTTTACTCCATCACATTAATTATTATTAGGGTTCTCCTGACTGTCTACATCTCTTCCTGTTAGGGAAACAGCAGCTTAAAACCACTACTGCCATGAGTGATGTTAAGAAGCCATTATATTAAATAGTCCATGGGAGTTTTTTGAGGTAATATTCTGGATGGTGACAGCAAAGTGGTCATAGCCCCATCTTACCGGGAATATATGCACTGGTAGATAGTGGTAAGCAGTAAGTAGATGGATAAATTATGCAGAACTCTCACCTGTTGCAGGGCACAACCATATGTAGTACAGACATAATGACGCTAGAGCTGCCTGCTGTTAAGTACATTTGTACTTCTTGGTAGACAGTAGAAAAGGAATGTAAATACTATAAGTGGTCACCATTACAGAATGTTATAAAAGAGAATCCGTTTTGGACTCCTGAATGAATGTACTTTCCTCATTAGGGTCCAACATAAGCCAGTTGCACACATCGTTGAAGGTGTGGACACTGGTCAACTGTGCATTTCATGTTTTAGTTATACACCTGGAGTTCTGCTTTAAGATGGAGAATATAAAGTCTAGAAAGCCCTATAGTACTTTAGGGTTTGATTGGTCAAAGCTTCAGCACTGCACAGTAGTGTGGTTGCCCCCTTCTTTCCATCCATTTCTACTGGCCAGTGAGAAAGCCCATCTTAGTGCTTGACCTTTAGAAAGGAACAGTATTGAGTGCTAGAAAGAGCAGGAAAGTTTGTGTCTACCAGAAACTGTTGCCTCTTGCAGAAACTTTGCCCGATCAAAACATTACAGGGCTTGGGAGGAGAGAGAGGACTAAAAGCTGATGTAGGTATGGGCAGATACTCTAGGGGCCAACACCTTAAACATGTCAGCAGCTTTAGCTGTTTTTTTGTTTTGTTTTTTTATTTTTTGTATTTTTATAACGGGACAGAGTTACTTTGAGCAGTTTCCCATTTCTGATCTAATGCCTATAATTTTTTGAAATTTCAACTTGTGTAATGTTATCCCACCAAGGATCTATTTTGTGAGGCTGAGTGGGAAATTCTTATGGATGTATATTTGAAATATAGTGACCTGTCCTGACATTATTGTTTTGTATTCTACAGATACACTACATTCAGGAAAATCTGTAAATAAAACATGAAGAAAATTATTTTTATTGAACCAAAATGTACTGAAATAACATCTTTCCAATGCAATGCTCATTTGAAACCAAAATAAAGACTTTGTATAAAAAAAAAAAAAAAACTTTTTTTTGTATTATTTTACAAATGTCATGAATTATATATTTAAGAAATTGAAGCATATGATTTTTTGTAAGATGTCGGGTGCATATGTTAGACAAAGTTTAGAACGGTAGTTTTAACATGGATGTACTGTACATAGCAGCAAAAAACAAAGTAAATGCATGTAGCACTGCCCCCTTGAGGGCTGCTGGATATTGCACTATTGGGTACCCCTGGAGGACCGTTAGCAATGTTGGCATTCACAGATTAACATTTTACTTCTTTGGCTCAGTCAATGATCAGTCCAGGGATATGTAGTTGTTTTTTTGTGTTTTATTTTAAATAGGGATGGAATAAGGGAAGAGTGGGATACTCCAAATTGAACTATTGACAACGGATGAGGATTCCTGTCTGAAGGTGCAGCCAGGCTGCAGATTCACCTTGCCACTAGATAAATTTTGGTCAAGTCTCTATTTAGGCGACACCCCGGGGTGGCCCCCCTCAGGTCAGGCCCCTAGGCACGATCCCCTGTACTCAAGATACTGTTTTTCAAGGTTCTCCAGTGTCTCTACCCCTCCAGTCAGTTCTCCTGGACCTCTGTGTTCAGTTCCTTTCATCTGGTCCCCAGGCCGACTGCCTGTGACCGCGTGCCACTGCAACAGAGGAGGAGGCAGCCGCCACCATCGCCTTGGGACTCTGCTCACCAGCCAAAGACCCCGTAGCACATGTGCTCCTTGCTTTAATACAGTATCCCATAATGCACTAAGACAACCAGTCTCTACCAATCACTGGGACTGTATCAAGGCTTGTGTACTCATTGGTCAGGTTTCCTCCCACTGTCCAACATGCCTTCCTATTGGACCAGTGTGAAAACACTATCTAGACCCAATAAATCACACACTGAGCAGACCTAACTCACAGATCCTGCTCTCTGGTAGGCAGAAAGCAATATAGATTTCCCTGCTGCTCCTCTGATAGGCAGACAGGCCCAAAAACTATACTCTCTCACTAGCAACTTACCTAGGAGGGTGCTACATATATGAAAGTTGACAGCTAAAACGTTGTATGGCAATAGAAGCTGGAACTAATAATTTAGTATAAAAATGCTTTTGTACTGCCATGCCAAAATAATTTACATAGTTCCCTATTACACTGGGAAACTGACAAATTCTTCAGGTGAACATGTTTTTATAAGTAAGCACAGCACTTCAATATTATGTTATATATGAAAAAATAATATATTATGTCCATTGGCACACTATGTATCATTGAATTTAATGAGAAACAAAAAGAAAACCAACATAGTGATAAATAAGCAAAAGCAGTTTATACAACTCTAAAGATAGAGTCCTCAAAAAATATATATTAAATAATATTTTAGATACATCTTCTCCTGTTCAGTGTAATCCATAATGAAAACTGTCATACACAAATCACCCAACTATAAGTATAAATCAAATCTCATTGTCAATCTCCTGAATTCTAGGGCTCAAAAGCTGTGGAATACCCTGTAACTGACATGCCCCGATATATAGCTAATTTTATCATACAAAATACTCATTGAGCTCCTGTAAGGCCCCGTTCACATAGGGGCGATCCGACTTCGGGGGGCGACCTCCGAGGTCGCGGTGCGAGCAGCGCGCCGTGACCTCGGAGCGGCCGCCACAAACTTCATAACATTAAAGTCTATGGCGGTCGCCTCCGGGTCGCCCCAAAGAAGCTCCGGACCCTTTTTCTAAGTCGGAGCGACTTGTGTCGCTCCTATTAGAACGGGTCCGCAGCTTCCCTATGGAAGGCGACCTACGGCGACCTGTGAGGCGACCAATTAATTAATTAATGTGAACGGGGGCTCAGTGATTTAACGTGTAACTATAGGCAAAACGTTTTCATTTTCATTTTGGATAGAGCAAGGGAGGGTTATAACCCCTCTCAGATTTTTTTTTTTTGCTCTCTGTGTTCCATTGCGGAAATTTCTCTTCACTTCCAGTCCCAAAGCCAAACAGGAAGTGAGAAGAAATCCTTGCAAATTAAGGGAATTCTTTGGGGACCCCCCCCCAGGTCACCAGAACTAGTATCCCCATTGGAAGATTTCCCCACTATTACTTTTCTTTGGACAACCCAAAATTTGTGATTTCATTTTACTTTATCTTTGAATGATAATGGTAAACAAGACAAATAGAGAGGGTACATCTCCTTAACAGGGCCACATATAGCAATAAAAAACTAAAAGGTGTTCTAATATTTCTCCATTCTGTCCATAACTGAAAAAAAAAGTTTTGTCTTTAGTTATACTTGAAGGCCGATATGATGTCATCGATCAGCTGCAGACAGGAGGAAGCATTTTCTCAGTCTGAATGGGAGCTGAATGTATCAGACATTAGTGAACACAGGCAAGAACTGTATAGACTTTAAAAATTACAAGACAGTTTCATCTCTGAGTCAGCATCACAGTGCAGGAGTAGGATGCTGAGACTGGATAAATCCTGAACAAAAAAGGTTCCATTCTTCTGAAAAAGAAAGCAGGTTAATGTATTGTCAGTGGGAGTCTACTGATCCCTGTGATAGCTATCTGAGGGTATTACAAACTGCTTGACATAAATGCATAAAAATCTCATAGAAAATGCATACCTGCAAAAAAATGAGAGTAAATACTTAGCTTTCCTGCTGTCTGTGTCCCCTAATGCTGCTCCTGCAATGGCCCTCCAAAGTCCACTGGGCAATTGACACTTCAAGGAGTGTCAATCTCAGTGGTTCCTTATAGCTCTCACTTGTTCCTCGCGATGACCTACTCTATCCTGTAGTGTGTGGAGTTTAGAGGGAAGAGCAAGTGAGAGTTAAAGGGGACCACAGAAATCAACATGACTGAAAGAGTTGGTTTTACAGAGAACGTTTGTAGACCATTTTTTTTAGAATCAGACAGGTTTCCAGCAGAAAATGCAGCAGTTTCCTGCCATACCAGGTAAGTATGTACAGTCTTTTTTTACAGGCCTGTATTTTCT
This sequence comes from Pelophylax lessonae, assembly GCF_965119305.1. Lineage (NCBI taxonomy): Eukaryota > Metazoa > Chordata > Amphibia > Anura > Ranidae > Pelophylax > Pelophylax lessonae. Next base: position 674,445,924 of record NC_138768.1, on the reverse strand, counting down.
TTCATATTTTAATATAGCAGTAGAACTTTAACATGAAAAATAGCTGATAGGACGGTGGTCCTTGCTAGTGTCTTCTGGCTGTATGTTACAATGCATTTAGTAAACACTAGAGATTAGCAGAAGCATAGGATGTGGCTCAGTTGCACTTCCACAACCCAGCCCAACCAAAGATTTCTGAAGCTGACACTGTGCTCAGGCACAGTAGTGAGAATGGGGGTTAGAGTGATGGTGTGGTGCAGGGGAAGGAGGATATGGGTCAGCTATGATGGTGAGAGCATGGCAAGGTTGATATGAAGGTGGTAGGTAAAGATGAGTTCAAACTTTTTACCAATGCCAGACCCTGGACTCATTTGATGGGAGTCAAACTGCATGTATAGTAGCACTATATTTGCTACTTTGACAGTTTTCTTGCTGTCAAAGGTTGCTAAGGAATTGGCAGGTCACCATGTCCTTAAAGCGGAACTTTACCCATAACAACTTGCTTCTTACTGGAGGTTGCCATTTTGCCCAGAGCCCCCAAACAACACTAAATCATAAAGTGGAACTAAACCCATTGATTTAACGGTTTCAAAAAACAGTTACATTCCTGGAATGCCAGGATTGTTAACTGTCACATTTGCTCGTGTCCTCAACCAAACTGTCAAACCATAAAATGGCTGGTGTCATAACTGATAACATGTGCAGCACCATGGCAGTTGCAGTTTAACCACTCCGGAAAGTTTTACCCCCTTAATGACCAGGCCATTTTTTGCGAATAAGCACTGCGTTACTTTAAGGAAAAATTGTGCGGTCGTGCAACGCTGTACCCAAATACAATTGATTTCTTTTTTTTCTCCACAAATTGACCTTTCTTTTGGTGGTATTTGATCACCTCTGCGGTTTTTAGATTTTGCGCTATAAACAAAAAAAGAGCACCAATTTTGAAAACAAAACACCATATTTTTTACTTTCTGCTATAAAACATTCCCAATAAAAAAATTAAAAAAATCTATTTTTTTTTATCAATTTAGGCCAATTTGTATTCTGCTACATATTTTTTGGTAAAAAAAATACCAAAAAGCGTATTTTAATTGGTTTGCACACAAGTTATAGGATTTACAACTACGGGATAGATTTTTGGAATTTTTATTTATTTTTTGTTTTTATTAGTAATGGCCTCGATCAGCATTTTTTAGCGGGACTGCGACATTGCGACAGACAGATCAGGCCCCTAACTGACATTTTTGACACTTTTTGGGGTCCAGTGATATTACTACAGTAATTAGTGCTAAATAATATGCACTTTTACTGTGTAAATGACACTGGCAGGGAAGGGGTTAACACTGGGGGTGATCAAAGGGGTTAATGTATGTCTAAATGTGATTACTGACTGTGTGGGGGGAATGGTTCTGTGACAGGCACAGAGAGATCGGAGTTTAAGCTTAGCTGAAACTCCTGATCTCTCTCTCCCTGCCTGTCTGGCAGAAGACTCGCCTGCTTTGTTTACATAAGCAGGCAGGTCTTCTGTCAGTTTCTCTGATGATTGCAGGAGGCCGGCGGCCGGGCCCCTCCGAGACCTTGTGCACAAAATCACGTAGATCTACATGATTTTGCACAGCACAGCCGCCCTGCTGCAGTAATACTATGGTGGGCGGTCAGCAAGAGGTTAAACAGAAGCAACATCCTTGCCTGTAAAGGATAGGAGGGTTTAATTCTGCTTTAAGGCTGCAAGCATATCGACCTCTACAAACTCAGCAGTGTCTAAAATGCCTAAAATGGGAAAGAAACTGAGCATGTGCAAAGCAGGGTGAGTGTCAGGGAAATGGCCATAGGAGAACTGGCAACATTGCCAGTAATAGAAATGGACGCTCCTGACTCAACTGACACAGCCCTCTGCTGGCCTGTCAGGGAAATGGCCATAGGAGAACTGGCAACATTGCCAGTAATAGAAATGGATGCTCCTGACTCAACTGACACAGCCCTCTGCTGGCCTGTCAGGGAAATGGCCTATAAAAGGTGGCCATAGGATCAGACTCATTGCTGGATTATCTCTCAGCTTCCTGTGTTTCCTGTGCTTCCTGTTTCCTGTTTGGATTTCCTGTTGTGACTTGGCTTGTTCCTGATTCCGTTTGATCTCCTGCTCCTGGTTTGACCCTTGGCTTCTCCCACTGACCTTGCTTCCGTTACCTACTGTGTATGACCCCGGCTTGCTTCAAGACCTCGGCTATTCTGGTTGTCTCCTGTGCATGACCTCGGCTTGTACCACGGTTTCCGCTACTAGAGACTATTCCTTGGCACAAGGTAGCCCGGCTGCTTCAGAGCCTTGAAGACTCATACCGTGCTGCGATTCCAGCCTGTTCCAGTTCGCTCTCGGATTGCTCTGGTTCTACCTACCTGCCTGCAGCTGGTAACCCGTGCCACTTGGGGCGCCACACCCTTTGTACCATCTCCAGGGGTGTGCCGCACTGAGCCGCAAGGGGAGCCCTCTCAGCACCTCGGCCTCGGATCAGGTAACCCTGACAGTATAATCCAGCCATGTCAGAGGCCGACAGAGGTGCTTCCCCACTCGTGGCTCTATGCCAGCAGGTCACTGCCCTTACCCAGGCAGTACAGCGTCTGCAGGAGGGATACTTCCAACTGGAAGGTCGACTGCAACATCTGACAACTTCTCCTGCTCCTGCGGATCCCAGTCCTTCATCCACCAGCACAGTTTCTGCTCCATCCCTCCCGGGACAGCCAGTTTCCTCCCACACTATGATGGTTCCTCCCCCTGAGCCACGGGTGCCAATACCTGAACGCTTCTCTGGTGAACGGAAGAAATTCAGGGCCTTCAGAAACGCATGCCAACTATACCTGGCCCTCCAGCCTAGGACTTTCACTTCAGAGACTGTAAAGGTTGGGTTTGTGATTTCATTACTGTTGGAGGAGCCACAGGCCTGGGCCCATGGCCTGCTGGAGCAAAAGGACCCTGCTCTCAATTCTATTGACACCTTCTTTGATCTAATGGCCCAACTTTATGATGATCCTCAGCGTGTGGCTACGGCTGAGGCTACCTTGCATTCCCTCCAGCAGGGAAAACGCCCAGCCGAAGATTACACAGTAGAGTTCCGCAAATGGTCCACTGATACGTGCTGGAATGAGGCGGCCCTCAGGTACCAATACCGTCTGGGATTATCCGAATCTCTTAAGGATGAGTTGGCCAGGGTAGAGACTCCCACTACTCTAGAGGGACTGATTCAACTTACTATCCAGCTCGATAGGCGCCTCCGGGAGCGTCGGTTTGAGCGCTCACAGACTTCTCGCCCAACCTGGATGTTGCCTAGGGCCCCTTACCACTTCACTCCAACACCAGCACCTTTCCCCGCTACCCATGCAGAGGATGAACCAATGCAGATCGGCCAAGTGCGTTCTTCACTAAGTGCAGATGAAAGACAACGCCGCCGACACGCCAATCTTTGTCTCTACTGCGGAGGGTCTGGACACTTCCTACGAAACTGCCCCGTGAGACCCCGTAAGTTCCTCCCACAAAGCCCTTACTTCCAAGTTTCCGGATCTTTTCCATCTCATCTCGTTCTTCCTGTCTCACTACAGGTGGCGGAAGAGGAGGTCCGGCTCCTAGCCATAGTTGATTCGGGGGCTTGCAGCTGTTTTATGGACTTGACTTTGGCAAGAAGACTCCGTGTACCCCTCTGCAATAAACGTCAGCGACTTGAGGTACATCTGGCCGATGGTTCCTTGCCCAGTTCTGGACTTGTCACCCAGGAAACCAAGCCCATCCTCACAATAACAAACTCTGGCCACCAGGAATTCATTTGTTTTGACATCCTTTGCTCTCCCATGTTCCCCATCATCCTGGGAATTCCCTGGTTGCAAGCCCATAATCCACAGATTAACTGGGCCAAGAAGGAGATTTCCTTTACCTCTTCCTACTGCCTGCAACACTGCTTCGTTCCTGGGGTTAGCAGTCCCGCCAGTTGTTCAACCATCCAATCAATTCCAGATGTCGGTCAGGCTATACCTACAGTCTATCACGAGTTTTTGGATGTTTTTGATGAGAAGGCGGCCAATGTTCTCCCACCTCATCGGCCTTACGACTGCCCCATTGAACTGCTTCCTGGTGCCGAGATTCCTTTCGGACGTATATTTCCGTTATCTGAGGTTGAGCTAGAAACTTTACGACTGTATATTAATGAGAACCTTGAAAAGGGATTCATCCGCCCTTCTTCCTCCCCCGCTGGAGCTGGAATTTTTTTTGTCGGGAAGAAAGATGGTTCACTAAGGCCATGTGTGGATTACAGGGAACTTAACAAAATTACGATTAAAAACCGATACCCACTTCCCCTCATCCCTGAACTTTTCCAAAGGTTCCGAACTGCCCAGCTCTTTACTAAACTTGATCTACGGGGAGCTTACAATCTTGTTCGTATCCGGGAGGGGGACGAATGGAAAACGGCTTTCAGGACCCGGTTCGGACATTTTGAATATTTAGTTATGCCATTCGGATTATGTAACGCCCCAGCCACGTTCCAGCACTTCGTAAACGATATTTTCCGGGAATTTTTGGACTATTTCGTAATCGTTTACCTAGATGACATCCTCATCTTCTCTGCTACCCTGGATCTCCACAGAGCTCACGTGAAAAAAGTCCTTGCGACTCTGAGGAAGCACGGTTTATACATTAAAGCAGAAAAGTGCGAATTTGAAAAGACTTCCATCCAATTCCTGGGTCTTATCATATCTACCAAGGGAATCGCAATGGACCCACAAAAGGTGAAAGCTATCCTTGAATGGCCAGCCCCTTCAGACAAGAAGGGTGTTCAACGATTCATAGGATTTGCTAATTTTTACAGAAGATTTGTAAAAGACTTTTCAGCTATCATTTCACCGATTACGCAGTTGACTCGCCAGCAGACCAGATTCAAATGGTCCCCAGAAGCTCAGGCAGCATTTGACAAACTCAAAGGACTGTTCACCTCTGCACCAGTCTTACAGCACCCAGATCCGGCTTTACCCTTTGTGTTAGAGGTAGACGCCTCAGAAATAGCCACAGGAGCCATCTTGTCTCAGCGCCAAGGACCTAAGGCCCTACTTCACCCTATTGCCTTTTTCTCTCAAAAGATGAGCCCCTCAGAGAGAAATTACGATGTGGGTGACCGAGAACTGTTGGCCATTAAAACCGCCTTGGAGGAGTGGAGATATTTATTGGAAGGTGCCGCCCACCCAATTTTGATCTTCACTGATCATAAAAATTTAGAATACCTGAGGGCCGCTAAACGTCTGAGACCACGACAGGCCCGGTGGGCTTTATTTTTCTCAAGATTTAATTTCCACATAACTTACCGACCAGGCTCCAAGAACGGGAAAGCAGACGCCCTCTCCCGAATGTTCCCTGATGCCCCCGAGTCTGTGGAACCAAGTACCATTCTGTCAGCACAACATTTTTTCCTGATCCAGCCAGAATTAAAATCCTCAATTAAACAGGCATCCACCCAGTACGCGGACACAGAAATACTCCCCTTGGAGAGTCGAGACGGGTTCCTTTGGCACCAGGACAAAGTTTTCATTCCCCAACCAGTCAGGCTCCAAGTTCTAAAGACTTTCCATGACCATCAGCTGGCAGGACATTTTGGTGTACGAAAGACCCTTGAGCTTATCCAACGCTCCTTCTGGTGGCCCAGTTTAAGGAAGGATTGCCAGTCTTATGTTAGCTCCTGCGTTGTCTGTCAGCGCAACAAGGGGTCCAACACCAAGTCCTGGGGTCTGTTAAGGCCTCTACCCATCCCTGAGCAACCCTGGAAGATGATCTCATTGGACTTTATTGTTGACTTACCTTCATCTGGGGGTTTTACTACCATCTTGGTGGTAGTGGATCGTCTGACCAAAATGGCCCACTTCCTGCCCATGACCGGCACTCCATCAGCCCCAGAAACAGCAAAAATATTCATCAAGGAAGTAATCAGACTACATGGGCTTCCGGATAATATTGTTTCCGATAGAGGAGTACAGTTCACCTCCAGATTCTGGAAGGATCTTTGTAAGACCTTGTCCATTAAAATATGTCTTTCTTCCGCTTACCATCCCCAAAGCAATGGCCAGACAGAAAGAACAAACCAGACGCTAGAACAGTATCTTCGTTGTTTCTGTACTTTTGCCCAAAATGACTGGATATCCCTTCTCCCATGTGCGGAGTTTGCATACAATAATTCGGTACATGCCTCCACTAACCAGTCCCCATTTTGGGCGAATTATGGGTTCCATCCCTCCTTTTTGCCCAATACCCTTCCGGAAGCATCTGTCCCTGCAGTCCAAGACCGGATTAATTCTATTCAGACGAACTACTTATTCCTTCAGGAGGCCGTCCAGAAAGCACAAACGGATTACAAGAGGTTCTATGATAAAAAGAAAAGAAATGAACCTACCTTTAAAAGAGGGGACAAAGTGTGGCTTTCCTCAGCTAATCTGAAACTTTCCTGCCCATCCCGAAAACTGGGTCCAAGATTCGTTGGACCCTTTGAGATCAAAAGGGAGGTCAACCCTGTGGCTTTCGAACTGGTTTTACCCAACTCCTACAAAATTCACCCAGTATTTCATGTATCTCTGCTAAAACCAGTTGTACCCAGCCCTTTTTCTGGTAGGCATGAATTACCCCCTCCTCCAGTCCTGGTGGAGGGTGAAGCGGAGTATGAAGTGGAGGCCATAATGGACTGCAGAAAGAGGGGTAGACAAACCCAGTACCTCATCAAGTGGAAGGGGTATTCAGCAGAGGAAAATTCCTGGGAGCCTGCAAATAATGTACACGCTCCTAGACTGATCCGGGAGTTCCACAACAGACACTCAGAGAGACTGGCCCGTCTGGGCATCCGGAGGCTGCCCCTCGGGGGGGGGGCACTGTCAGGGAAATGGCCATAGGAGAACTGGCAACATTGCCAGTAATAGAAATGGACGCTCCTGACTCAACTGACACAGCCCTCTGCTGGCCTGTCAGGGAAATGGCCATAGGAGAACTGGCAACATTGCCAGTAATAGAAATGGATGCTCCTGACTCAACTGACACAGCCCTCTGCTGGCCTGTCAGGGAAATGGCCTATAAAAGGTGGCCATAGGATCAGACTCATTGCTGGATTATCTCTCAGCTTCCTGTGTTTCCTGTGCTTCCTGTTTCCTGTTTGGATTTCCTGTTGTGACTTGGCTTGTTCCTGATTCCGTTTGATCTCCTGCTCCTGGTTTGACCCTTGGCTTCTCCCACTGACCTTGCTTCCGTTACCTACTGTGTATGACCCCGGCTTGCTTCAAGACCTCGGCTATTCTGGTTGTCTCCTGTGCATGACCTCGGCTTGTACCACGGTTTCCGCTACTAGAGACTATTCCTTGGCACAAGGTAGCCCGGCTGCTTCAGAGCCTTGAAGACTCATACCGTGCTGCGATTCCAGCCTGTTCCAGTTCGCTCTCGGATTGCTCTGGTTCTACCTACCTGCCTGCAGCTGGTAACCCGTGCCACTTGGGGCGCCACACCCTTTGTACCATCTCCAGGGGTGTGCCGCACTGAGCCGCAAGGGGAGCCCTCTCAGCACCTCGGCCTCGGATCAGGTAACCCTGACAGTGAGACAGTGTATTACTGGATTTTAAATAGTGTAGGCACTTACAATATCTCACAAAAGTGAGTACTCCCCTCACGTTTTTGTACACTTTTCAAAACAACTCAACACACAGCTATTATTGTCTAAACCGAGTACACCCCTAAGTGAAAATGTCCAAATTGGGCCCAATTAGCTATTTTCCCTCCCAGTGTCATGTGACTTGTTAGTGTTACAAGGTCCCAGGTGAGAATGGGGAACAGGTGTGTTAAATTTTTATATTATCGCTCTCACTCTCATATACTGATCGCTGGAAGTTCAACATGGCACCTCATGACAAAGAAATCTCTGAGGATCTAAAAAAAAGAATTGTTGTTCTACATAAAGATTGCCTAGGCTATAAGAAAATTGCCAAGAAACTGAGTTGCAGCACGGTGGGCAAGACCATACAGTGTTTTAACAGGACAGGTTCCACTCAGAACAGGCCTCGCCATGTTTGACCAAAGAAGTTGAGTGCATGTGCCTAACGTCCTATCCAGAGGTTGTTTTGGGAAATAGACGCATGAGTGCTGCAAGCATTGCTGCAGAAGTTGAAGGGGAGGGGGGGGTGTGTCAGCCTGTCAGTGCTCAGACCATACACACGCACACTGCATCAAATTGGTCTGCATGGCTGTCATACCAGAACAAAGCCTCTTCTGAAGATGATGCACAAGAAAGCCTACAGTTTGCTGAAGAGAAGCAGACTAAAGGACATGGATTACTGGAACCATGTCCTGTGGTGTGATGAGACCAAGATAAATTTATTTGGTTCAGATGGTGTCAAGTGTGTGTGGCAGCAAACAGGTGAGGAGTATAAAGACAAGTGTGTCTTGCCTACAGTCAAGCATGGTGGTGGGAGTGTCATTGTCTGGGGCTGCATATGTGCTTCCGGTACTGGGGAGCTACAGTTCATTGAGGGAACCATGAATGCCAACATGTACTGTGACATACTGAAGCAGAGCATGATCCCCTCCCTTCTGAGACTGGGCCGCAGGGCAGTATTTCAACATGGTAATGACCCCAAACACACCTCCAAGACAACCACTGCCTTGCTTAAGAAGTTGAGGGTAAAGGTGATGGACTGGCCAAGCATGTCTCCAGACCTAAACCCTATTGAGCATCTGTGGGGCGTCCTCAAATGGAAGGTGGAGGGGCTAATGTCTCTAACATTCACCAGCTCAGTGATATCATCATGGAGGAGTGGAAGAGGACTTCAGTGGCAACCTGTGAAGCTCTGGTGAACTCCATGCCCAAGAGGGTTAAGGAAGTGCTGGAAAAAAATGGTGGCCACACAAAATATTGACACTTTGGGCCCAATTTGGACATTTCCACTTAGAGGTGTACTCACTTTTGTTGCCAGCGGTTGAGACAATAATGACTGTGTGTTGAGTTAATTTTAGGGGACAACTAATTTACACTGTACAATTATACAAGCTGTACACTCACTACTTTACATTGTAGCAAAGTGTTATTTCTTCAGTGTTGTCACATGAAAATATATAATAAAATATTTACAAAAATGTGAGGGGTGTGCTCACTTTTGTGAGATACTGTATTTTTAATGTTTTACATAGCTATACCTGCAAAAGGGGCCAGACTGAAGTAATCTAGCAGGGCTTCATCTAAATAAAGTTACACTTTAACAACTAGTATGGTCATCAAGCCCCATTTATTTATTGGGTGTGAATCCCCAGCCATGTAAACAAAGGGGCAGGGTTAGTGTGATATCAATGACTATATTGCTCAAATAGAGGTTTGGTATAGATTTTGGTGGAACGCTTTTTTTTTTTTGCATGGGGCCATCCTAAAATCCTTATTAGTCCCTTTTCTCAAATAAAGATCATCAAGAATGGCATCATTGGTTGCTAGAATGTAGGTGGATGTCCTGCACCAGGTTTTTGGATGCTAGGATGCATATTGCTACCAGCATTCCAGTGACCAGTGCGGCTTGTGCAGAGGGAATTTGTCAGTTAGTGTCAGTGGTACAGACCCAATGTGGTCATTTAGTTTGTTTGTTTGATTAACTCGGAACAGGTGAAGTTTCTTTGCAAATTCTGCATTGCAAATAACTCAGACCTAATCCTTAGTGGTGAGGGAGGGTTGGTTGCACGTATGGTGGTGTAAGCCTGAACTGTCCCCTGTTTCACTTACCTTTTAGAAGAAATACTTACCTTGAAAATGTCTTGTCCAGTGCTGCCATCTCAGGTGTGGGCAGCTGAAGCCAGAGCTTCAGTGTCCTCTTCGGTGACGTCGGAGTCCCAGAATGCCCTGCACCGGCCCTGCTCCTCACTTCTGGTGCAGGCGCGTCATCCCTGCACAGCTTCTGGGCATGCCCAGAAGCTGTTCAGCAGGGAATGACTCGTCTGAACCGGAAGTGGCGAGCAAGGCCGGTGCAGGCGCATTTACTCCTGGGATCGATGATGCTCACCTCCCAGGAGTCAATGCAAGGAAGAAGTGACGACGCGGGCCATGGCCGCAGAGGGAGGAAGAGGACGGAAGGTAAGTATATTTTCTTTAAAAAAAGGTACGTGAAAAAAAATTTAATTATCCAATTCTTTTTCAGCATATTTTCTTCTACTGGAAACTGCAAAGTTCATTTTTAGGCTGGAACTCCGCTTTAAGCATACCATGAATGTGTAGTAGCAGAAATTGTTATTATCGTCCTGTTGCTACTGTGCCCTAAGTATTGGCACAATTTATATCCCAAAGACTCTACACTACCCCCAGAGAGGACCTACATGTAACATGATCTACTGAAGAGAATTACATACAAGTTATATGCATGAAAGACTGTGCCAGGAGCAGGTGGTTGGTATGTGCAGGCATTCTTGCAGGTTAGAGAAGATCAGCATTACTGTCAGTAAATGCAGGGTCTGAGTCCCACCACTTACACATACACAGTAGAAAAAGACTTCTGTATAGACTTCCCTGGTGCTGAAAGACAGATTAATCTCCTGGCCACAGACACACCAGCCACATGTAAACAGTGGAACTAGTTCCCAGTAGAGCTGTGTGAGTATATAGTAGAGGGGGGGATGGATAAATTAACACAGCTGGAAGGAGGAAAAGAGTAAGGAATTTTTCAAAAATGCTATGGAAATCGCATACTGTTCACCAGTTCGCAACATCCTAAACCCTCATGGTGCACACTTCACATGGCAAGCAGCACATATGAAAGTATTAAGACCACCTTCACACAATGTATTGCAGTGCGGTACTGAATTCAATTAAACATATTCCCTTAGAGCAGCCATTTCATTGAGAATGGACTGTCAAAGCATGAAAAAGGCAAAGATTCCAGACCTGCCCTTTTTTTTCATGCAGGGCACCACAATGCAAGGCACATGCATTGTGGTGTGATGCAATATGATTCTCTTGCCACCTTATGTTCTTGTGCATTGGGGTGCCATTCTAAGTGAATGGCACTTTAACTTTCCCCACGGATTGGCTTGTGTTGGCTTTCCCCACGGATTGGCTAGCTCCCCAAGCTAACTAAATCCTTTGCAATTGACTTATATTAGCATGCAATGTGGTCCAGCAACCTTTACCTTTTGAGATGGCGCTCAGTCATAAAAGCCTCCCTGACTCTTAACCTCCCCTGCACCCAGCACCGCTGACACTGAACCTCAACACTCCAGATACTGCACTATTCTACTAGCTAGCATCTCTGCCACTACACACTCAACCACTGCATCCCTAGTCCTCTCTTCCCTCTTGTCACCTTTGCATTGATATATTGAAAATAGAAGAGAGGAAAAACTTCTGCCCCCTTCTTCCGGTGACATCACCTTCTCCTAACTGCAGCCTGTAGAGGCCTGTCAGTCCTCTGGCCTCTGTGTACATTGTGTGTATTCCAGGAGGAAGGGGAAGGAGGTGCAATTCTGGACTGAAAGGAAGATGAAGGCTAAACATTGAGATGTCCACCACCTTATTTACTACAAAACCCTTCCAATGCGGCAGCCATTTTGTAGTCCAGTATCCACATTCATTCTGTATTTCCTTTATTTTTATTTTTTAAATTAAAATACAACACCATACAGTTATTTTGAACATACACTTTCTATATGAGACTGACACTAAGGGGGAACTTCCTTTACTTCCTGCTTTTTTTTTACAATAAATGTAGTGTAGGATGGAATAATAATAAAATTACCAAAAAAATCTGCAAACATGGCTATTCAATGCTTTATAAATCTATTGAATTATTATTAGTAATGACTAAACATATCTACAAAGATATTAATAGATCTCTAACTCTAATTTTTTTTTCTATCAAAGGCACTACTCTCCAGTAAAGGTGAATTTGGCCATCTTTGCCAAGATTCTCTACAGCAATTAGTTTACATCCCAGCAATTACTTTACATTGTAGCAAAGTGTCATTTCTTCAGTGTTGTCACATGAAAAGGTATAATAAAATATTTACAAAAATGCTAGAGGTGTACTCACTTTTGTGAGATACTGTATATATATTTTCAGTATATTATATTATATTTTAGGAGGGTGTAGTGCACCAGCAGCAAGAGTTATCTATGCATGCAACCAGCTGTGTTCCAGAAAAAAAAATCAATAATACAAGGGAGTTACAGAACTGTGAACATAAACTTATAGCGTCATCAAAAAATAATATAACAACTTCATGCATCCCTGCCCTTTTTAAACTAACCTGCAACATGTGGTAGAAATGGACTATTAAGTGTTCAGGTCCTAAATAGTTTTCATATATATATATATATATATATATATATATATATATAACGACTTATTAACCCTTACATATAGCAAACTCTTGCTTATAAAATGGGGATTCTTAGTTCACATATATTTCAATACATATTCAAGCTGGGCAACTGTCTCAAAGTGATCAAAATACAATCACAATGACTGTGTAAAGTAGAAAGAAATGTTGGAAAAAAATCAAGACATTTAACAAGGGTATATAGTATATATCTATGGAGAAAAGTTGTGTGTTCATAATGATGACTACCTCAGTGTATCTTGGAAAAGAGAACCAATCTCCAGACTTAAAGATCTAAACCAGGGGTCTTCAAACTACGGCCCCCCAGTTGCTCGAGAACTACAAGTCCCATCATGCCTAGTCATGTCTGTGAATGTCAGAGTTTTACAATGCCTTATGGGATGTGTAGTTCCACAATAGCTGGAGGGCCGTAGTTTGAGGATCCCTGATCTAAACAAACAGCATATGTTACATGTTTTGGCTGAAAATGGTTTCAGAAATATCTTAATGAAGGGAACTTCATTAAACTATTTTTTTCTGATCCCATAGCCAAAACAGGATGAGAGAAGGAGCGAGGGAATCCCTGGTTGTCACTAGACTCACCAGAACTAGGTTCACCATTGGAACATCCTCGTTCTTTTACTGTTTTGGTGACAATACAAAATGTGTTTTTTCTTTTATTTCCACTTTCAAGGACACAATTAAAAAATGACAAATAGAAAGTGTTTTTCTACACAGGTTTACAATGCTGCTGTCCAAGGAAGGCTACATTGCTCCACCATAAAATCAGTGGAGAAGTGAGTATAGCTACCCTAAGGGAACTTCATTAAACTATTTTCGTCCTGAAATGTCTTATCTCTTCTACATGGTGAATGTTTTAATAAAGTCTCTTTAAAAGATGAAGGAGAAGGTGTGCTGGTGACATATTTAGTGTGCCTGCTGCACCAAAGGCACAAACCTTCAAGCCACTTTAGAACCCACTACTCTTTTTCATGGCACTGTACACTTACCAAGAGCTCCATTTTGAAGCCTTTAGATACAGAGCTGTATAGAGAACAATGGTCTGTTGACATATGTAACAGGTGAAAAGAGAAATTGAGTATTCACAATAAGGGTCCAAGTACACATTTTCAGGTGACACACTGATGGGCAGCACAGTATCAACACAAAAACATGTTTATGGGACTTTATATTCAACACATGCAACACACATAACTGAAAAAAAACTTTTAAAGAGAAGTCATCTTTTTTGTATAAAAAAATATCCCTTTTTCTTTTAATTCTTTTTACTTACTTGTAGAATCAAAGAGCCCCTGATTTATGGAATTCAATATAATTGAACTATCATCCCCAGACAGAATATTACACCGTTACATCCATTACATTAGCAATATAAACATTCACAATTATACACCATTCTCCTAGGTCTACATGTTTAAAGGAGTAAATCAGAATGGTCAGGATCAGGGTATACTGTATTTTGCTGTCACACTGAATGATAGCTCATTGCTATATCCTATTAGTGTTTTGTTGTAACAGTATCTGTAACAGACAGTAGTCACAGATTACATGAAAACACTGTCAAATATAATCGCATACATCTCAAACATCATAATAACATTATGTATACCCATTTTGATACTGCTAGCGTACCTATACCACATTACTATATACAAGTCACATATGATAGCAAAAAAGTAAAACTAAACTTTCCCCCCATTGACAAAGACAATGCTGCACTCTTCCAGGATCACCAGCCAAAATTAGGTATAATAAAAGGTAGAATAAAAGATGCCAAAATGGAATGCTGCAAACAACTGCAAACAAAGAGGACAGGGTAGAAAATTTTGGGACAAACAGATCTTACCATTACGTTGCTTAGTGTAAGATGCCCATAACATGAAGCATAAAGGTGTGTGTGTCTAGCAGGAAGTTTCACCCAAACCTCCCAACCTCCATCTCTTCTGCCCCCAGACGCGTCACTTCCCATACTTGAATCCTGTCAGAGTGGCACTGCGTGGAACTCATGCCTTATCACCTATGTGTAATAACAACATTGTGACATAGTCCCCCACTTCCAGGGCATGAGAAAGCCTGAAGCAAGAGGATGATATATGGAGCTTAGTGTGTGAGTGTCCAGTGGACTAGCTGCCACATCCCTAGTAACTAGAACATACAAAAGGAGAGGAAATCCCCCAATCGGCCCCCTGACACGCTAAGGCCCCCGAGGCATCTTCTCCAAGGCGCCTCGGGGCCACTTATGCAACCGATAGGTGCGCTTGCAGTCCATGTCCACTAAGTGGCATGGCCCGCACATGCGCACCTCGCCTCCCCTGTCATCGGTAGGCGACTCTGTGTTCTTTGCGTGTCGGGGGCCCTGTGACGTACTGATATTTATATTTTTGTACTTTTTAGACCCAAGTGTTATGTTGAGATTTATTCCCTAAAGAAGGAATTACTGACTTTTCTGAAACATGTTGAATATGAACATGAGCACATCAGTGTGAGCCTTGCAGGGGGGATGCTTTATCCTTGTACCCCATTTCTCACCCTGATTTACCTATGGTAGATTTGCACTTTATTTAACAGTTTATTATATTGTTTTTATCTCTTGCCATATACTGTATCATCATATTTATCCTTATATGTAATAAATACCATGTTTTTATACTGAGATCTTATACTATTCATTATCTGCCCTTAAAGTTCCAGTTGGGGGGGTTTCCTCTCCTTTTGTATGAGTAAGCCTGAAGCGGACGGGCATCCAGCGGGAAACGCACAGACCCCCTTCAATGTGTATATAAATAGTGTATTTAAAACTCCAGTGTTGTCATATAGAGAGGGAGAGGAAAGAACATTCTCATAGTGCAGTATTTCATATCATTTTATTGAATTAAAAAAGAAGGTTGTATTGCACTTACATCAAAGAAGACAGGGATCAGCATGTATTGTAACTATATAAAACACACAGAGGGCGCACCGACCTAGTGCATTATCCCGAGACAAATAATTTATTAGATAAAAGCACGGTAAGTAATGTACTCACAAAAACTGCAAGAATTTGTGCATCACAGATCACTGTACATTCCATCCAATGTATCAATACGTATAAGTTATCAGCATGTATTGTATAGGAATCACCGGTTTGAGCTCCAACTGTGTTCCAGCTGACCGGAAATGACGTATCTCAAACACCACCCAACGCCGTTTCTTCAGCCTATGTCTGAAGTCCTCAGTGAATGCAGGTGGAGCACAAACTAGCGATTTATATACAATACAATGAGATTGTTCTTTTCTCTCTCTCTCTCGCTCTCTCTCTCTCTCTCCCTCTCTATATGGCAACACTGGAGCTTTGAATATGCTGTTTATATACACATTGAATGGATGACAGCAGCAGTTTGAATTCATTCCTGTGACCTCATGAATGAAATCTTGGATTTTCCCATATGTGTAATTTGACTCCCTGTAATAGGGGTCAATTTAGCCTGGTGAGTGCATAGTGTGTCTACATGAGGGTAGAGAGGAACCTTTCCTATATTCACTGAGGACGTTGTTCACATGAGGGATCATATATGGACTTCACAATTTTTATGTATTTTCTATAATTTAAATGAAGATGTATTAATTTATTTGTTTATTCACTATTCTTTATTCACTATGGTGATATGTATTTTATAATATAAGAGCGTGGTTCCTTTGTTTCTTTTCATAGAAATGATGATTGGCTCTGACTCTATCAGTCAGCAATCTATAACCAGGATAAAGCATCATAGGAATCCCTGCAATAGGGTCTTACACATAGGTCCCCCAAAGAACTGTACTATGTAGTGTAGTATGTAGTGTCCATCATTAAAGAAGAACTAAAAGCAAATCTTTTTTTTTTCATTTTCGAGAGAGTAAGGGAGGGTTATAACCCTGTCAGTTTTTTTTTTTTTTTGCCATGTGTGTCCTATTGGGAAGATTTCCATTCACTTCCTGTCTTGTAGCCAAAACAGAAGGAGAGAAGGAGCGAGGCAATCCCTGGTTGTCACCAGAATCACCGGGACTAGTTTCACCTTTGGAAGATATTCCTTCTATTACTGATCTGGTGACAATACAAAATTTGGGTTTTTCTTTTATTTCCACTTTCAAGGAAACAATAAAAAACATGACAAAAAGAAAGTGTTATTGTACACAGGTTGACAATGCTGCTGTCCAAGGGTGGCTACATTGCTCCTCCATAAAATCAGTGCAGAAGTGAGTATAGCCACTGTAATGATTCGCAAACCTCAATGAGGTTCAAAATAGATTTCTTGCTGCTGGATCTGATTAGATAGGTAATTGGAGTGCATGCACGAGGATATCACACTGACACACATTGTTCAGGTAAATTATACTTCCTGTTTATTTCTAATGTACAGCGAGTTAAATATTTAGTAGGCGGTGTCATATGTTAGTACGTCATAAGCATAATATTAGCATAGTACTGATTATTTGCAGCTTTCTGATTAGTCATGTCCATTATAAGGTAGTCCCCTTCGAGTCTATGAATGTTATCTTTTCTTGAAGGCTCTTGAAGGCTCTGTGCCAAAAGCGCCATCTTTTTCTAACATACCATTGTCGGTGGTGGGGGGGTATCTAGTAACGGCCATTTTGAGTAAGGAAGACAGAAAAAAGATATGTACATGTACAGAAAAATACACATAGAAAAATAGACATTTTGCTTAATTCACAAGTGTTCATCACATTCCTTCACACCACCTTAAGACAGGAACGGTGTTACTGGCCAGATCGCCAGGTAAAAGCTAAGAGATAAAAAAACAAACAAACAAACAAGCAAAAAAACCGAAATCAGCCACCACTTCCAAGGCCTGGAAAACTGCTAAATATTAAATTTTTCTTTTGGGTTTTAGATTTGCTTTAACCACTTCTGGACTGGAAGGATTTGCCCCCTAATGAGCAGGCCATTTTTTGCGATTTGGCACTGCGTTATTTTAAAAGAAAATTGCGCGGTTGTGCGACACTGTACCCAAATAAAATTGAAATCTTTTTTTATCCCACAAATAGAGCTTTCTTTTGGTGGTATTTGATCACTTGTGCGATTTTTTTTTTTTGTGCTATAAACAAAAAAGAGCGACACTTCTGAAAAAAAAAAAAAAAACACAATTTTTTACATTCTGTTATATAACATTCTCGAAAAAAAAAAAAAAAACAATTAAAAATCAAAATTTTTCATCCTTTTAGGCCAATTTGTATTCTGCCATATATTTTCGGTAAAAAAAAAAAACCGCAATGAGCGTATTTTGATTGGTTTGTGCAAAAGTTATAGAGTCTACAAACTAGGGGAAAGATATATGTCATTTTTATTTATTTATTTATTTTTTACTGGTAATGGCGGCGATCTGCAATTTTTAGCGCGACTGTGACATTGAGGCGGACAGATGGGACCCTTAACTGACATTTTTGACACTTATGGGGGGACCAGTGACATTACTACAGTATTCAGTGCTAAAAATATGCACTGTTACTGTAATAATGACACTGGCAGGGAAGGGGTTAACCTAGGGGTGTTTTTAAAGGGTTCATTTCTCATGTTGTCAGTTTCCTTTGGGGTTCCTGTCCTCCCAGGTTTAAACTTTCTCTGCTACAGAGACCTTGGAATCGGGGTGGTTTGGCCTGCCTGGACTTCTTCCTTTACTACATTGCTACTCTGCTATCGCATGCCCATAATTGGCTGGTGTATGATGCCTCCAAATCGGCAGTAGCCCTTGAGGCAGCCTTGGTGGGAACTTATGAGGCGTTGAGAAAATGTACTCTTCTGTGGTGTCAGAGCTCCTCACCCCCTCACAGTCTCCATGAAAATGGTGATTAGGGCATGGGTCTCGATAACTCCCTATGCAAAAAAATGGCTCAAAGCTGCACTCCCCAAATTCCCCCCTATAGTTAAACAAAGTTCTACCGGATGTTTTCTCTATGCCTGATTCCCTTTGTGTGGGCTTCCAGGGGTATTCGTTATCTGTTGCAGATATGCCAGGGGAGTCTACTGCTGTCATTTGACCAACTCAAGTCCTGTTTCTCCTTGCCCAACTCATATTTTTTCCGGTTCCTGCAGCTCTGTCATGCCTTTCAGGCACAATTTTTCGAAATGCTCCACTGACCATTTATCAGGCGGACATAGAAAAACTCCTTCGGGATGAAAATCTCAAGAAACTATTCTCAACTATTTATAGAGCATTGCAACCAACTGTACATAAAGGTCTGGAGGGACTTCAGGCCTTTCTTTTTGAGCTGGGGTATGCCCAGAGGCTCTGTTTCTGTATTATTTCCTTTATGAAAAGAATAAAAAGTATTTACAGAAAAAAAAAAAGAGGAAACTAATGGCTTCAATACTTTTTTTATTTATTTATTTTAAGTTTCCAAGTTGTTATAGTATTTTTAGAATCTTTTCATTTACATGGTTGTGCCTGCAAAGCTTGATATTTTTTTTAAAGAAATTAAAAGTTTAATTTTGTATATCTTACAATTGAACACAATAATAAAAGAAAACATACAGTATACTGTATATGCATATACAGTATACTGTATATATACTGAACAAAATTATAAACGCAACACTTGTTTTTTTTTTTTTTTTTCATGAGCTGAACACAAAGATCTAAGAAAACCAGGATTCATCCATTAAGAGAACACCTCTCCAAAGTGCCAGACACCATAGAATGTGAGTATTTGCCCACTCAAGTTGGTTACGACGACGAACTGCAATCAGGTTGAGACCTCGATGAAGACGGCGAGCATGCAGATGAGCTTCCCTAAGACGGTTTCTGACAGTTTGTGCAGAAATTCTTTGGTTGTAAACTGATTGTTGCAGCAGCTGTCCGGGTGGCTGGTCTCAGACGATCTTGGAGGTGAAGATGCTGGACGTGGAGGTCCTGGGCTAGTGTGGTTACATGTGGTCTGCAGTTGTGAGACCGGTTGGATAAACTGCCAAATTCTTTGAAATGCCTTTGGAGATGGCTTATGGTAGAGAAATGAACATTCAATTCAGGGGCAACAGCTCTGGTGGACATTCCTGCAGTCAGCATTAGGGATGATCGAACGGTTCGGGTTGATCATCGGTTCGACCCGAACATTGGGTGTTCGAAATTCGGCCGAATTCCGAACTTTTTGCGGTAAAAGTTTGGAATTCGGTCACCAGAACTGCCCAAAATGCAATGGGACAGGAATTGGACTTTAAAAGCCCGTGATTGGCCCAGAAACGTCAGTAAAAGCCAATGAGGGGGGCAGGAGTCTGCTAGGAACGTGATTGGAGTGACTACGGGGACCAGAGGCCAATCATGAGTGAATACGACCCCCAGTATATAACATAGCCCCGCCTAACTCCTAACACTGTAATACAGAGGCTTTTGAAGAGAGTGGAAGCATTTGTGTTTCTCCTGCTGCTTGTAAAGCTCCAGTGTCATTTTGCAATTATCTTCTGCTGTATGGAGCTGTTCTTTTAGTGTGAGGAAAGGGATATGCAGTGTAGTTAGGGTACTATATACCACTATAGTTTCAATAATCTAGTTTTTGTAGGGATACTTTTAAGTGTCAGGGTGACCGGAGTTTAGGGTGACCTGACTCTGCCATGCCTGGGTGACCGAACTCTGCCATGTCAGGGTGACCGTAGTGTAGTTTAGCTGACTCTGCCATACCAGGATGACCCCACTATGCAGATTTTGGGTTAGGGGTGTATGTGTGTGTGTATATGTATATATATATATATATATATATATATATATATATGTGTGTGTGTATATGTGTATATATATATATATGTATGTATGTGTATATTTCCCTATACAGAAGTTCAGGTGTCATGCCTGCCTCCAAACGCCCGAAAAAAACGCCCGAAAAAACGCCTGAAACAAAAATGCCCAGGTGTGAAAAGAGGGTAACACCATCCCTGTGCTACTGAAATTCTAAGAGAAACTGTTTTTTTCTGGTTCTGGACATGCTACAGAGCTGAAACTTCACAGGTACACTTTTTAGACCCCCCCCCCCCCCCCAGACACTAAATCCAAAGAAATCTTTTTTTTTTTTTTTTTTCCAATAATTTTCTCAATAATTGGCTCTATCAAGAACTTTTTTTGCCTGATTCATAGTCCCTGGGGCATGACCCAGAACCCTAGGCACTTTTTAGGGCTTCAAAATGGTGTTTTTTGATTCCCGAAGTTCGGGTCCCATTGATTTCAATGGGGTTCTCGAATCCGAACCGAACTTTCGGGAAATTCGGGTGTTCTGGTCGAACCGAACTTTTCAAAAGTTCGATCATCCCTAGTCAGCATGCCAATTGCACGCTTCCTCAAAACTTGTGACATCTGTGGCATTGTGCTGTGTGATAAAACTGCACATTTTAGAGTGGCCTTTTATTGTGGCCAGCCTAAGGCACACCTGTGCACTAATCATGCTGTCTAATCAGCCTCTTGATATGCCACACCTGTAAGGTGGATGGATTATCTGGGCAAAGGAGAAGTGCTCACTAACACAGATTTAGACAGATTTGTGAACAATATTTGAGAGAAATAGGCCTTTTGTATTCATAGAAAAAGTCTTCGACCTTTGAGTTCAGCTCATGTAAAATGGGTGCAAAAACAAAAGTGTTGTGTTTAGAATTTTATCAGTGTGTATCTATCTATCTATCTATCTATCTATCTATCTATCTATCTATCTATCTATCTATCTATCTATCTATCTATCTATCTATCTATCTATCTATCTATCTATCTATCTATATATATATATATATATATATATATATATATATATATAAATACAGTGGCGTATTTAGGTTTTGTGCTGCCCTAGGCCTGACTTAACTTAGGCAACCCCTAATTTAAATATGACCCACCCATTCCTGTAAAGACCACACCCCTTACTGTTTATGACCCGCCTTTTCATCTGTAACCCACAGACCACAACCACAGTCTGTCAGTGCCCATCGGTACAGCCTCATCAGTTCCCATACGTTCAGCCTCATCAGTGCCCATCAGTGCAGCCTTACCAGTGCCCATCAGTGCAGGCTCATCACTGCCCATCAGTGCAGCCTAGTCAGTGCAGCATATCAGTGCGGCCTCATAAGTGGCCACCAGTGCAGCCTATCAGTGCATCAAATCACTGCCCATCAGTGCTGCCTTATCAGTGCAGCCGCATCAGTGCAACTTATCAGTGCCACCTCATAAGTGGCCACGAGCTCAGCCTCATCAGTGGTCATCAGTGCAGCCTATTAGTGCCAATCAGTGTGACATATCAGTGCCCATCAGAGCAGCATATCAGTGCAGCTCCATCAGTAAATCTTATCAGTGCCGCCTCGTGCCCATCAGTGCAGCCTCATCAGTGCCCATCAGTTCAGCATATCAGTGCTGGCTTATCAGTGCAGCCTCATTTGTGCCCATCAGTGCAATTTATCAGTACCCACCATTGCCGCCTCATCAGTAGCCATCAGAGCAGCATATTAATGCTCATCAGTGCAGCCTATTTGCGCCCATCAGAACAGCATATCAATGCCCATCAGTGCAGCATATCAGTGCCCATCAGTGCAACCTATTAGTGCCCATCAATGCAGCATATGAGTGCCCATCAGTGCAGCATATCAGTGCTGTCTTATCAGTGCAGCCTCATCAATGCAGTTTATCATTGCCACCTCATCAGTGGCCATCAGTGCAGCACAACCTTATCATTGCCCATTAGTACAGCCTTATGTCACTAGATTAGTAAGATTACTCCTTTCTTTTAGGATATTTGGACTTGTGTTTGCTGCCACTGATTGTAATCATAGCATTATTTCACTTATTTGTATAATGACTAGATCGTCCATTGTCATTATACAAATAATTGAAATAATTAGTGGCAGCAAATGCAAGTCAAATATCTTATAAGATAGGAGTAATCTCACGAATCCAGTGACATATTGCGTTTGCACATATGAGGTGAGCGGGTCCAAAATATTATTGCCATCATATACAATTAAAAGTCTTAATTGTATATGATGCAATTCAATATGCTCGCTCAAGGACAAGGATGTTTAAAAAAATGAAATAATATTATTCACATGATGCCTGCCATACCGGGGGGGGCAAAGGAGGGTAGGCTGCAGTACCACAACTATTAGCATTGGCAGCCGTCAGGTCAGTTGTATTAAGTGTGGTTGATGCCTTGCGGTCTGTCTGAATATCCTCACCGGCCGGTATTATCATACCAGGAGGTACCAGTGTGACTGCTTTATGGGATTACCAGACTGATTTGCATCCTGGACCCTGCTCTCCCGCCCAATTCACCCCTTAAGACTGGCACTATACTAAAAGTGTAGAGCAAGCCGGCGGGGACCCTTTTAGTGTGGGAGCCGGCAGAAGGCTGTTTTTATTTCATGCGGGGTGCAGCTTTTTTGCTGCCCCCCTGCAAAGTGCCGCCCTAGGCCTGGGCCTTGTCAGCCTAGGCAAAGATACAGCACTGTATATATATATATATATATATACTCACAATGTCTGTCTAAAGAAGGTCTTTGGCTGAGTGAAATTTAATCCAAACTATTTTAAAAATTACCTAAACTGGAATGAAAACATTTTATTTTTACAAGCACTTGTAAATGTGTTCCTGCTGAATCATAACTTTATCACTCACCATCTGTCGATCTAAAAATTAGCGTTTATGTACACAATGTTTCTGTTATTTGCCACTTATGAATAATTTATGGGGTCCAAACATAGTACTTAATGCTGAACTAAGTGACCCAAAATATTAATCCCACACATGATCTAAACGCAGGGGATGGGACAGTTTTTCTTATTGGCCTAAGTATTATTTTTTATTGTGGGTAATGAAATACATCATAAATAGTATTTCCCAAATTATCCTTTTAGGGTATGTCAATCTATCCCCCCAAATCCGCCCTTGTATTTCCAATTTTCTATTCTTTATTTTTTTTTTTGCCTCTTTTATTTTTCTCTCTCAGAATAAAAATATTTTCTTTGGCAACTTGCCCTTGAAACTTACAATAACCAACTTGTAGGGAATTCGTTCAGCCAAACAGCTAGATATGGAACCTAAATAATAAAGTTATATTCCCACGATTTTAAGATCACACAGCTAAGTAATGTTCGCCTTAACCAATTGCCTGCTGGGCACTTTCACTCCCTTTCTGCCTAGGCCAAATTTCAGCTTTCAGCGCTGTCACAGTTTCAAAGACAATTGCGTGGTCATGCAACGCTGTACTCATATAAAGTTTTTTTAATTTTTTTAGACAGATAGAGATTTAATTTGGTGGTATTTAATCACCACTGGGTTTTTTTTTATTTTTGGCTGAACAAATGACATTTTGAAAAAAAAAACAAAAATGATTTTCTTTGTTTCTATTATAAAATTTAGCAAAAAAGTAAGTAATTGTGCTTCTTTTCTGATGTGTGCTGATGGGGCTGCACTGATGGGCACTAATAGGCTGCACTGATGGGCACTAATAAAAATGCACTGATGGGCACTGATGAGGCGGCACTGACGGGCACTGATGAGGCACCACTAATGGGCACTGATAAATTGCACTGTTGGTTACTGATGAGGAGGCACTGATGGATATGCACTGATAAGACAGCACTGAATGGCACTGATAGGCAGCTCTGATGGGCACTGATATGCAGCACAGATGAGCACTGACATGCTGCACTGATAGACACTGATTGGCACTGATGGGGCTGCACTGATGGGGCTGCACTGATAATCAGGGCCAGATGATCAGTGACCTTATTATCAGTGTAAATGTGTGCTGTCACAAGATAGCCGGTTATCAACTTTCCTTTCCTCACACAGTGACAGTGCTGAGGAAAGAAAATGCCAGTAACCGGCATTTGTTTACATGGGATCAGCTGGAATTGGACACAGACGATCACATGGTAAAGGGCCTCTGTGATTAGCCCTTTACCTCGACCTGTTATCACCCATCCCCGACAACAGAGAGTTGGAGGCGCGCAGGGGGGCAGGGTTCTGGGAGGATGTCAATAAACACCCTCCCAGAACTAGACGACTGTGCTCTAGCCGTCTTTCAGAAAAGAGGAACCTTAATGCAAATCCTAATGCTGACCCTAAGAGCCGGTTCACATACATGCGACCCGACTTGCCGGGGCGACCTGTGAAGTCGCGGTGCACAGCGCTCACCGTGACCTCGGGGCGACATGCACGGACTTCATATCATTGAAGTCAATGCAGGTCGCTCCAGGTCGCCCCAAAGTAGTACAGGACCATTTTTCTAAGTCGGAGCGACTTGTGTTGCTCCTATTAGAACAGGTCCTGTGCTAATCTATGGCTGGCGAACCAAGTCGCCTGACAAGTTGCCCCAGTGTGAACCGGCTCTTACTCTAATGCTAACCCTAATAATTTGTTTATCAACAAAGCAATGTGATCGCTATGTCAACTCTCAATAGTCAATCATCTCTGTAAGAGATTATTTCATGCTCCATCTAAAATAATTCATTAAATAGTGAAGCTGCAAGCACATACTGAAAAAATTTAAAGAAAAAAACTCAAAGTATGGTAATACTGTATAAATGGCTGCGCTCTGAACAAACAAATACACAAATGAATGCAGGGAATGGCCAAATTTCAAACAGTGTGTGGCCATCCATCCACATGCTGGAGCTGGAGAGGCTGCAGCCGCTGATCAGGGTATTCTGACAGTGGTGGGTCTCTCCTGGCTGAATAAAGAAAAATGAACCAGCCAAAATGAATGGTCAGCTTTAGTTTAGGTCTGAACAATGAGTTCAAGATGAGTCTGTTTTCAAAGGTGAAAGAGCAGGGCTGAGATTATCACTCTAGATTGGTCACATTTATTTAAGAAAGTACAAGTGTATGCACTATTCCTCATGGGTTTTGTCAAATACAGTATATCAAGAGGATTTTGTATTTCACGTACTGAGATTTAAAGGCTTAGGAAACTTGAATAGAGAATATGAAGA
The DNA here is from genome assembly GCF_965119305.1 of Pelophylax lessonae. Classification (NCBI taxonomy): domain Eukaryota; kingdom Metazoa; phylum Chordata; class Amphibia; order Anura; family Ranidae; genus Pelophylax; species Pelophylax lessonae. The sequence goes on along the minus strand of NC_138768.1, from coordinate 674,420,640 downwards.
ATTATGGGATCTCAACCATGTTTAGGAGCACATTTAAGAACTTTATGGCACTCAATTGTATCAATAATAGTAGGATCCTCTTTTATTGTTTGTATAGGTTTGGTATCACTTTTGCATCTTTAGAGTTATAGGTTGTATGGTATGTATTTGTTCAGAGCAGTGTACTATATATATTTTCTTGACTGTTAGCATTGACATAGTGGTCACATGGCTTTGTTGATCAATGCAAATGTTAATGTTAGGGCTAGTGTTATGGTTAGCATTGGGGTTAAGGTTAAGGTTAATGTTAGGCTAAAGCATTTTGTTAAATCTTCATTTAACCGGTTCCAGACCTCCCACCGCATATATACTTCGGCAGGCTGGCCCTCCTGCGCGAACCGGCGTAGAGTTACGCCGGTCGCAGGCCGGCAGTCTAGGGGGCGAGCGCGTGCCACTGGCGGCGCGCTCCTGCCCCCACTTGGCAGCGGGGACTCCGATGCACGGGGCAGGCAGCTCTGATTGCCGCCTGACACCCACGATCGCTCCCCGCTGAGAGAGAAGAACAGTCAGCTGTTGTAAACACAGCTGACCGCTCTTCTCTCTGGAATAATCACAGAGCTCCTGTGATCCTTCTATATAGGATCACATGTCTCTATGGTCATTCCATAAGCCCCACCCCCATACAGTTAGAATCACTCCCCTAGGCTCACATTTAACCCATTAATCACCCACAGTCTTAACCCCTTCTGAATATTTTTAGCACTGACTACTGTAGTAATGTCACTGGTCCCCCCAAAAGTGTCAAAAATGTCAGTTAAGGGGTCCGATGTGTCCTCCGCAATGTCGCAGTCCCGCAAAAAAACGCAGATTGCCACGATTACAAGTAAAAAAAAAGCAATAAAAATGACATAAATCTTTCCCGTAGTTAGTAGACGCGATAACTCTTGCGCAAACCAATCAAAATACGTTTATTGCGATTTTTTTTTACCAAAAATATGTAGCAAAAAACAAATTGGCCTAAAATGTTTAAAAATTTATATTTTTACATTTTTTTTTTATGGGAATGTTATACAAAATATTGTTTTTCTTTTTTTCCAGAATTGTCGCTCTTTTTATGTTTATAGCGCAAAAAGTAAAAATCGCACAGGTGATCAAATACCACCAAAAGAAAGCGCTATTTGTGGAAAAAAAAGGACATTCATTTTATTTAGGTACAGCATCGCACAACTGCGTAATTGTCCGTTAAAGTAACGCAGTGTCGAATCGCAAAATATGGCCTGGTCATTAAGGGGGAAAATCTTCAGATCCAGAAATGGTTAAGAATGCTTGTTTGATTTTCTAATCATTAGTGGGGTCAAATCGACATTCGTTTTGTACTGCAGGGATGAGAAAGTTTAAAGAATCAGGATGGTAAATGTATAACAGTGTATATGATTTTCATAAATTATATCTATTTGTTCCAAAATCAAATGTTAAAAGCAAAATTAATTTTGAATTACTTTCGACTGACATTCATTAAGCTTTCTAAAGTAGGGAGAATTTTCATGCAAATGTTTGTATTGAAAATCTAATACTACGTCTAATACTAATCTAATACAAAATCTAAGCCAGCTTAAGGCTCCGTTCACATCTTAGCGTATGGATCACGGGCAGAACCGCCGCGGTTCCGCCCACGATCCGGAGATTATTGCAAATCGCGGGACGCCCGTGCGTTGCCCGTTGATTTGCAATAGACCCCCAAACGCTGAGCGATGTTGCCGCGATTTCCGCCTGCCGAATCGCGGTAACATCGCGCAAAAAAAAAACGCGGGACGCATTACGACCAAAAAAGTACAAGAGCTTCTTTGGATCGTATTGCGTCCCACGATTTTTTTTGCGCGATGTTACCGCGATTCGGTAGGCGGAAATCGCGGCAACATCGCTCAGCGTTTGGGGGTCTATTGCAAATCAACGGGCAACGCACGGGCGTCCCGCGATTTGCAATAATCTCCGGATCGCGGGCGGAACCGCGGCGGTTCTGCCCGTGATCCATACGCTAAGATGTGAACGGAGCCTTAGGCTTCATGTGCACGGGATGTTTGAAACCTCTCCTAAATGCTGGAACTTGACAGCTAGTAACCGACGGTTAAAAACGTCCGTTGTCACACGTCTACATGCAGGTTTTGTGCACATTTAGCGCCGTTTGCGTTTAGAAGCGTTTTTGCATTGTAAATTGGTCAGAAATGTATCCCTGTTGAAAACACCTATAAACAAAATGCTTATAAACGTGAGTTACCGCGTTTAGATGCGTTTATACACTGTTACAAGCATTTGGCGTTTCAAATGGCAATAAACTTCCATCTGAATGCATTTTTCTGCTTTAAAAAAAATGCCACTAAACTCAACTGCCTCTAAATGACTTTAAGGCCCCATGCACACGGGGCGTTTTTAACGCCGCTGTAAGTAGCATCAGGCGTTTTCTTTTTGCAGCCTAAAAACGCACTTCCATGTTATTCTATGGCCTCATGCACACACAGACGTTTTTAAGCTGTAAGTGGCCTAAGCGTTTTTAAGCTGCAACAAGAACCCACGGCCTGTGCGTTCTGAGGACCATCGTTAGAGCGTTAAAAACGCTTGACGCTATTTAACGCTGCTTAACGTTTATATCGGCGTTTTACCGCGTCCGGCGTTTTTAAGCTGTAGAAATTTTTAGAAATGTGATTGGTCACTGTAATGGAGTAAAAACACAGGAAATGCATTTTTACATTACCCAAGTGTCCTTTGCTCAGCCGTGTGGGTGGGTGTGTCTGTGTGGTCATACAGGAGAGAGGGACAATGGCTGCAGACATCGCTCAAACTGAGCTGATCTCTGCCGTTGAGGCCCATCCCGAGCTGTGGGATGTATCACATCCATTCTACAGCGATCGGATAAAAAAGACAAAAACCTGGATGGATATCTCTGAAGCACTGACACCAGGCTGGGACCGTTTAAGCAATGCGGGGAAGAAGGAAAGAAGTACGTTTTTCTGAAATGCATGACTTGTTTGCTGTATATTAATTACAAAGAATGCATATTAACCTTACTTCACTTTTCTTAGGTAAAATATTCCAAAAGAGATGGAAGTCTCTCCATCTCTTTTGGAGATGGAGGAGGAAAAAGCCAACACAAGTGGAGCAGCTGCCTCTCACAAAAGGCCACACGTGTACCACAGTCATTTGGCTTTTCTGCGACAAGCCATGGTAGACGGCAGTAGAGAGTAAGTTGCACATACTGTATTTTTGACTTACACATAGGGGTGCACGGAGCATCATTTTCTGTGAATATATTACTATTCTGCAGCCATTTTTTTTATATATTTTTCAGGACAACATCTAACATTGATGATCCAAGACATGATCCAAGACAGGAGGCGGTGGAAGTGCCGGCTGAAGAGTGAAGTGCTGCCACTGAAAACAGCGATATGACCATGTTATACCAATCCAGCGGATCTCATATCATGGATGAATCCCCAATGCAGGTTAGTGTCTGTCTAGTCTGTCTGTCATTCTGTTTGTCAGTGTATGTGACAAACTGAACATTTTCTTTTTTTCTTAACAGGAATCCAGGGACCTGGAATTTTCATCACAAAATGTCGAAGAGATACATGACTGTGGTGTGGCGCGTGGCCGTGGCGAGGTGCCTGGCCGTGGCAATGAGGTGCCTGGCCGTGGCGAGGTGTGTGTGCGTGGCCGTGGCGCTGTGCGTGGCCGTGGCCGCAATCAGCGTCAGATGGGTGGCGGTATTGTCCTTCAAAACGAGGACGGGGTGTTAGCGTTGCTGCAGGAAGTGCGGCAGGAGAGGCGCAGTGTGGATGCCTTTCTGGATCCTGGCAACGCACGTGCCTGCTTCTGCCGCACTTTATACCACATCCTGGAGGACATTGGGGGAGACGAAGAAAAGCTTTGCATGGATCGTGTGCTCGCTATTCTAACGCAATATCGTCATGCTAAAATAAGTGGTGGCCCGCCACCACCAAGTGATCCATACAACACTTTTCTTGATCCCCCAATGCCCTCTGGGACCTCAGCAGCGCTAACACCCCACTTCCAATACCGGCCCCCTCCGCAACGCCACCTACCTACCTTGTCCCCTCCGCAACGCCACCCAACACCTACCTTGTCCCCGTCCTCCTATTTTCCACCCCACTCCTCCATTGATTTTTCCCAACAACATACCCATTACCCAGATCGAACCTTTCCTGGACCCCCCTACCACCATGAGGTTGGGCATGAACGCCTGCCCCAAGCCACCCACTCGCAGCCTGATGGTACCTTCCCACGTGCCAAATCACCGAGGGCAAGCCATGGTGATCAGTCGCCATACACTTATCAGCATCTGTGATCATTTTTTGTAATAAATGTTCGTTTATTGAATAAAAACCTTTTGTTAAAATGATATTTTGCCTTTTTTTTATTTTTGTTGTATGTTGTAAAAAAAGTACATCTGCACAGGCCAGTAAGGGCTGGCATACACTTGCTTCATGCAGAAGAAAACCCCCCTCCTTCTTCTGCATGGGGCAAGTGTATGCACAGACCAGGGTTGGCATACACTTGCCTCATGCAGAATGAAACCCCCCTCCTTCTTCTGCATGGGGCAAGTGTATGCACAGACCAGGGTTGGCATACACTTGCCTCATGCAGAAGGAAACCCCCCTCCTCCTTCTGCATGGGGCAAGTGTATGCACAGACCAGGGTTGGCATACACTTGCCTCATGCAGAAGGAAACCCCCCTCCTCCTTCTGCATGGGGCAAGTGTATGCACAGACCAGGGTTGGCATACACTTGCCTCATGCAGAAGGAAACCCCCCTCCTCCTTCTGCATGGGGCAAGTGTATGCACAGACCAGGGTTGGCATACACTTGCCTCATGCAGAAGGAAACCCCCCTCCTTCTTCTGCATGGGGCAAGTGTATGCACAGACCAGGGTTGGCATACACTTGCCTCATGCAGAAGGAAACCCCCCTCCTTCTTCTGCATGGGGCAAGTGTATGCACAGACCAGGGTTGGCATACACTTGCCTCATGCAGAACGAAACCCCCCTCCTTCTTCTGCATGGGGCAAGTGTATGCACAGACCAGGGTTGGCATACACTTGCCTCATGCAGAAGGAAACCCCCCTCCTTCTTCTGCATGGGGCAAGTGTATGCACAGACCAGGGTTGGCATACACTTGCCTCATGCAGAATGAAACCCCCCTCCTTCTTCTGCATGGGGCAAGTGTATGCACAGACCAGGGTTGGCATACACTTGCCTCATACAGAAGGAAACCCCCCTGTTTCTTCTGCATGGGGCAAGTGTATGCACAGACCAGGGTTGGCATACACTTGCCTCATGCAACATTGAACTGGAACAATGGAAGAATGATAGACATCAAAAAAACTGACATAAATGTTTAATAAAAGCTGTATTTAAAGATATCACAAAGTTTACAAGATGAATGATTTTAGACACAATTATCCTGCCATGCCACTTCCCCATCAGACGAGACAAAGAGATCCGCAAACTTATCTCTGATGGTCATGACTCGTGCTGTTTTTCGCAAGTCCATAAACTGCACGCGGTGCCTGGGGTTACATGGCTCTGGTTCAACGCTGCTCCTGTCGCTTCTCCTTAGGAAATTGTGCAAAACACAGCAGGCCAGGACAACCTTGATGACATTGTCAACATCCAGTTGCATACAGGACAGCAAAACCCTCCATTTTGCTGAGCACACACCAAACGCACACTCCACAACGCAATGAGCACGGCTCAGCCGAAAATTTAATATACGTTTGGTATGACTCAGTCCATAGCCACTGTATGGCCTCATCACATTTTCTGCCAGTCCAAATGCTTAGTCGGCCACCATGACCAATGGCAAGCTTGGTTCCTCTGTACACGGTAGCGGCCTGCTTGTTGGTATGTTGAGTCGTCCTTCGTGTAGCCGACGTCCAAAGGCCGGTTCTCGAAAGATGCGGGCATCACCCTGGCTGCCATATGCTCCTACATCAACAGCAAGGAATTGAAGATGGGCATCAGACAATGCCAGGAGTACCACAGAAAAATATTTTTTGTAGTTATAATATGCTGATCTGGATTGGGGGGGGCTTCTTCACCCTGATGTGTTTTCCATCAAGGGCACCAATACAGTTGGGGAACTGAGTTTTCTCCCAAAACTCGTCGACAACTGCTTCCCACATCTCTTCATTCGGCTCCGGCATGACCACCTCCTTCAACTCCTCCCATATTGCCGCACATGTTTCCTTAACAATTTTTGCCACCGTGGAGACACCAAGCAGAAAATAGTGGTGTAAGGAGACAAAGCTTTGGCCAGTAGCAAGAAACCTAAAATAAAAATTGAAAGAAAAAATTATTACATATTACATAAAACAATATATCTATATATATATAGATATATATATATATATATATATATATATATATATATCTATATATATATATATATAGATATATATATATATATATCTTTCAAAAATACATTGACAAAATGTTTTAACTGGGACCTCACCCCTAGCCCTCTTAACCCTAACCCAAGTACTAACCCTAGACAAAACACCCAAAAATTATTTCACTTACCGAAGTGTCACAAGCAGCCTTTCCTCCGGTGACACACTGCTTCTCATGTTCGTGTCCATCCTGGATAGCCTTGGCCTGAGCTTCTCCAGCAGGTCATCGAAAAGCGGAACAGACATACGTGAAAAGTTATACCACTTGTCCGGATACATGCGGAGTTGGGTGTACATGGTGGTAAAGTACCCCACGGACAGATGCTGCGACATGACAGGATGCACCCAGAACCTTCGCCGTCTGCTCCTCTCATTCTCCTCCTCCAACTGTCTCCTTCTACGCATCCTTCTTAAGATGATGAGCAGGATTGCCTCATCAACCTTCTGAAGAACAGGATCCATGACTCAAAAATGACAAAATACTCCAAAAACACAAGAAACACTCTCAGCTGATCTGAAATGCTCTCTCCTCTCTCTCTCTCCCACCAAAATGGCATTGACACATTGCATTGTGGTTATTTTGGGTGTGGAAAATGGAGGAGGGCTATTTTTTTTAAAAAACGCTGTTCAGCGCTGACGCGCCTTAACGCGACTTAACGCTCATTAACATGATTTGAAAAACGCTGCTTAACGTGCGTTTTTAACGACGGTTTTTCCTGGCGTCATAACTAGCTTTGACGCACGTTTTTTCAAACGCCACGTGTGCATGGGGCCTAAACATCTCAGTGTACATGGACAGATAAGATAACATAGAGGAGAGTTCAGGGGCAGCTGAAAAAAACGCCCAACTGCTCCTAAATGTCAGTTTATCAGCAGCCATGTACATGAGGCCCTAGTGCTATGGCTTTGTTAATCAGGAAAGGGAACTGATCACAATGTGAGCACTGTCATGGATGATCATATGGCTTTATTTGTAGGAACACTCAGCACTTTTGTAATTACTTTATTTATATAAGCATATATGATACAAAAAATGTAAGCACAAAACATTGTACGTTAATGCAACATAATAATATGATAGACAAAAGCAAGAATTTGTCAAAAATATTGGCACTTTAAGAACATTGTGAACACAATTACGTGAAAACTCTACAGGAAGAATCCCAGGTAAAAGGAAAAGGGGGAACTAAAGCAAACGCTGAGGAAGACTGACTTTCCGAGACATCATAGGTCAAAACGTGAAAATAGGCAGGAGGATCTGTAAACACAGGACCAATTAAAAGGCAGGGCGGGGATATTAACATACAGAAAATAAAAGGCAAGGGAAGGTGGGGAGGGGAAGAAGAATGGGTATATTAGCATGAGGAGGGGAAAGATGAGCAAGGATGCAAGCAAGGATGAGCAAGGGTGGAGCACACCCTCCTGGGGGGGAGTAAGAAGGGCCAGAAAAAACACTGAGGGGGAGTTCATTGATTTAGGTGTTTGTGAATACAACATGTTGCCACGGTGGCCAGGTGTCCAGGAAGGTCTCTTCTTAGTTACGCACAGGGTTGGTTCAAGGATTTTTGCCGTCTCCTTGGCTCCACCTCTGACTCCACCCCCTCTGCCCTGCCCATCTATACCCCACCTTTTTAATGACTGCTCAAAAACTTATACCACTTGTCCGGATACATGCGGAGTTGGGAGTACATGGTGGTAAAGTACCCCACGGACAGACGCTGCGACATGACAAGGTTCAGAAGTGCAATGTACAGAGTGCAAAGTTCAGGAATGCGTTATACAGGGTGCATGGTTCAGGAGTGCGCTGTACAGGGTGCAAGGTTCAGGAATGCATTGTACAGGGTGCAAGGTTCAGGAGTGCATTTTGTACAGAGTGCAAGGTTCAGAAATGCATTGTACAGGGTGCAAGGTTCAGGAATTCGTTGTACAGGGTTCAGGAATGTGTTGTACATGGTGCACGGTTCAGGAATGCATTGTACATGGTGCAAGGTTCAGGAGTGCGTTATGTACAGAGTGCAAGGTTCAGGAATGCGTTGTACAGGGTGCAAGGTTCAGGAATGCGTTGTACAGGGTGCAAGGTTCAGGAATGCGTTGCACAGGGTGCAAGGTTCAGGAACGCGTTGTACAGAGTGCAAAGTTCAGGAATAAGAAAAAGACACCAATTAATTAAACATAGCACACTTACGTCTGCTTGATTAGCAGCATACAGGAGCTGAGGCAAGAATGGGGCATCAGATGGTTAACAAATAAATGCAGCCGAGTAGGACCTGCAGCAGTGTGATTATCCATCCAGACCAGCACAGCCAGTGATTGGTGGGCAAGCTGGAGGGGGGTACTGCCATAATGAGAGTTAGTTGAGTTGTCAAATTGAAGCTCTAATGTTGGGATGGGCAGGGCCATTTTGCAAGGCCCCCCCCCTTTGTCCCATGCTTAGACAAAACAGCTAGCATTTATATATTGGTGGGCAGGGAAGAAGGTGTTAGGGGGCAGGACCAACTACTGCATGTGCACCAAAATCTGTGTATAATCAACCTGAATTATAATAAACCTTAATCATACGCAGCTGTGGGTGCACATGCAGTAGTTGGTCCTGCCCCCTGCCACCTTCTTTCACGCCCACCAATGTATACACACCTGCTATTTTTTTCTATGCACAGGACAAAGAGGCAGAGCCCTGCATATCGGCTCCACCCATCCCCGACATCAGAGCTTCAATTTGACAGCTCCACTCACACTCGCTCTCATTGCAGCCGTACGCCCGCTGGCTTGGGACTGTTGGGAGGTATGCTACTCCACAAGTGATGGACGCTCTGGGTGGGGGGGGTGAGAGAGGGCTTTGCCCCCCGAATGATGTGTGCTTTAGGCCGGCGCCTACCTTGCCTATAGGCAGGGCCAGATTAACATAGGGGCTATTGGAGCTGCAGCTCCAGGCCCCTACCTTAATATAGGCCCCGGGTTGGCCATATTCACTGTTACCGCTCTTCTGTTACTTGTAAACACAGAAGTCTGGCTTCTATGCTCGCTTCCCCAGGCAGCTCCCTCAGAACCTCCCCACACAGCACGAAGGCCGGACAAGGAGGGACAGTTGCCGATGCATGGATGTGTTTATGGGCTTCAGAGACAGCATCCTATGTTGAATTAGGCATGCATGGCTGCACCCTTCCTCCTCTGGGTGCATGCCAAGGCACGGCCCTTAAGGCCCTTCAAAATCCTCAGCACCAAGCCCATGATGCTCTTATTCCGGCCCTGCCTATAGGTAGCGCCGGCCCTGGTTACACAGAGTGGCTGTGAGGTCCTCCATGTCCCTAAGCTCATTCAAGCCAGTACATCTTTTAAAGCAGACCTTGCACTAAAAAGATAAGACTGCCTACTTACTTTGTCACCCCTACCCCATGAAAAATTCTGCAATAAATCTGTTGGGAAAATATATTAACCTTACTGCCAACTTCTAAAAAGCCCAAATCACATGAGAAGATGTATTATTACTTTTAAACTTACTTACTTAAAATGTAATATGTGTTATGATACACTAATGTTGTAAACAAAAATTAAAAGTAAATGATAAGACAAACTGTAAGGTTGTATGCTTCCCAGAAATGATAATATAAATATATACCAGCTCAGCAGTATACATAAAATATAATTAATCCTTATAGCTATATTATATACCCATTACATGTGCTTCAATGTTTCATATGAGAAAACAATTAAAGGAGAACTCCATTATATACTCTATGCACGTAAAACAACCAGATAAAATAATACCACTGCTATAAAAAAAAAAAAAAAAACAACAGGTACATGAAAACGTTTTAAACTTGTATGTGGTCACAGGTCTGAATAAGCAAATAAAACACAACATATTTAATGAAGAGGTTGGGGATGTCCTTCCTGTTCCTCAGTCGTGATTATGCAATGATAGGAACTGAGAAGTAGGGCATGCACTAACATCAAAGAAACAGAAATGTTGTATACCAACAGTTTTTGCAGCTTCAAAAACTAAAATCAAATATGTTATTTTCAGATGTCTTTTGAAACTGTAGGAAATGGTTCTTCTTTAATGGAGGGACATTATTTTATCGTATTTATTTTGACCCAACCACTGGATAAAAAGTTCTGTCAGCTAGAGCAGAAATCATAAAGTCTGTGTGGGCCGCTGCATCATCAGTTGGCCAGAAAGGCAAACTCAGCACCAAGTCTGGTTCTTTTAGTTCTGTTTAATATGCTGTAAATTTCTAAACTGTGCATGTACTACCAAGAACAACACCATGCAGATGTATTTCTAGTGTATCAGTTGTACTTGAACAGAACATAAGAACTTTACACAACCCATGAACCCTGAACAATCTCTGATAAACATGTAAAGAAACTCTGATGACAGACAAGACTTTATATAGTATAAGCTAATACGTAATGACATATATATGTTTGTATTATTTATGTGAAAGAAGGCACATTAAAAAAAGATGTACGTACATCACAGCTGTAAAGCCCCTAAAGGGTCTGGGTCTCCTATTTTAGAATTTTTTTAACATTTGCTTTTTGCGCACAGAATGGAGATTTAGGCACACAGCCATCAATGTCTTATCCGCTGGCAACAAAAGTGAGTACACCCCTAAGGAAAATGTGCAAATCAGGCCCAATTAGCCATTTTCCCTCCCTGGTGTCACGTGACTCGTTAGTGTTACAAGGTCTCAAGTGTGAATGGGGAGCAGGTGTTTTAAATTTGGTTATCGCTCTTACTCTTCCATACTGGTCACTGGAAGTTCAACATGGCACCTCATGCCAAAGAACTCTCTGGGGATCTGAAAAAAAGAATTGTTGCTCTACATAAAGATGGCCTAGGGTATAAGAAGATTGCCAAGATCCTGAAACTGAGCTGCAGCATGGTGGCCAAGACCACACAGCGGTTTACCCGGACAGATTCCACTCAAAACGGGCCTCGCCTTGGTCGACCAAAGAAGTTGAGGGCACGTGCTCAGCATCATATCCAGAGATTGTCTTTGAGAAATAGACGTATGAGTGCTGCCAAAATTGCTGCAGAGGTTGAAGGGGTGGGGGGTTCACCCTGTGAGTGCTCAGACCATACGCCGCTGTATATATATATATATATATATATATATATATATATATATACTGTATATAATTTTTTTCTGATATTGAATTGCACTGATTAAGTTATATTCTATTATATTTTTATGTATGTTTGCTGTATGACTATAGACAGTAGTATGGATTATTCTTATAGGAAAAAAAAAAGCAAACTATGTACAGAATTGTAGGTGGAGTCTACTCAGTGTACCCGAAAATTGTGAAACACCACACTGAGTTATTTGAACACTCTCTATATACTGTAGATTTGAATAGGCACAGACAAAGCAGTTATGGCAATGGTACTACACATGATGTAGATTATACAGCTCTTCAGGTATAGAAAGTAATATTTATAAGTAATGGAGATTTCCAGCAGTGTTATGAAACACACCTACAGATTACAGGATGCCAGAGGAGCATTTCACTTGGTGGGGTGACGGTATTACACTGCAGACCACTGTGGATCTCCAGCAGCCAGTGGAAGACTGTTCTAGAAAGGAGACAAAGGAGACACCCTGTAAAGGGAAACCTGCTCTTTCTTTCCTTCTCTGCTACCTCTCCCTAATGCTTCTCTCCCTATCCAGCGAGAATTCTGTTCTTATCTTACTTCCACAGTGCAGCCATACTGAATGACAAAGAATCTTCTATTTATATGAGGGTTTTCTGATTCAAGATGGCTGCCCAAATCTTGTTGGATTTGGGTATCCAGTGGGATCCCTGTCTTACACAAAATGGCTGCCTGGAGTCCATAGCAGGGGAAAACTCAATGGTCTTCTGCATGCCAAAAAAGCCACAGTGCCACCTCCAGGGCAAAGGATGCAGCCTACACCTGCCTACATATTTATACTGTAATTTAAGGAGAATGCTGCACTAATTGCTTCTCTACCTGCCCTATTCAGTTATGTGTTGCAGAAAGAGTCCTCATTTCTCATCAAGTGGCTTGGTAGTATGACACAAGCCTGTGTCAGAGTCCGGATAAATGCTATAACGGTTGAATGCTTATATGTCTATTATATGTAATAAAGAAGATCTAAACAATTCAGGTGTTTGAGAGAGGATAATGTTTTAAAAGTCAATTTTCATCAGCTGGGGAGATGGCTTAGGCTGTAATAGGAGACTGCTGTGCGATCAGTGTAGTGAGCTTTACAGACTTCCAGAGACACACTTCTCCTATTTTCAGTACTACAGCAGTGCTCCACATAGGCTGTTATGTGGTTTCTCAGCTCCTGCACATCCCGTTAAATTAACAATTTATGCAAGAAGAAGGTAAGGTACAAAAAGATTGATCTAAAGAAGACGAAAATGGCTGTGTATTCAGGGAGAACAGTGCTCACTGGCAATGTCTGCATTGGAGAAGCATGAAACTACAGAGGAATGAGGTAGCAATCGCCTGGAGAGGGAGGGCAGGGGCAGGGTGTGTGTATTATTGAGGTTATATGGTTTTCTCGTTCCAAAAGGATTGCACACAAATCTTCCAGTGTTTACAAATAGCAATAATCGGACCTCCGCGCTTTTTCAAAATGAATATTTTGTCAGAAATGTCCTGCTGAGTGATGTCCCATTTGTCCTTAATCAGTTTATTAAAAATGAGCTGCGTTAGAAAAGCTATGCCCAGAGAAAAAAAAATACAAGCAGAAGGCAAAGGACTAGTCACTACTTATAGAATACCTGTGCCATTTCCCTTTGGTCTCTATTACAACATGTTGCTTAACCACTTGTCTACTAAGGTAACGTTTAAAAATTTACACACATGATATTGTTAGAATGTTAGTGCAAGGAAAAATCAATAGTATACCCAATTTCTTGGTAAATATAACATATTAGGTTGCATCATGTCAAAGCTTAAAAATGCAAATGCCTTTAAAATAGCAAATAAAATTATACCAAAATTAACCATTGGCAACACTTTACCTTTAGAAACACATGCTTGCCCTACTACATTGGATGTTTGAATTGGGGTGTGTTTGGGGTTGATGGGGTGCTTTTTTTTTCATTATTTCATTTTTTTTTCCATTATTTTTATTTATACATTTTTTAAGCATGTTATCTTTTTTTTTTTACTTTATTGCTATCAAAAGGGGACTAACAAGTCTCCAATGTCTTCCCTGCCCTTCACTACTGCTAACCAAGCTACAGTAGCCATAGCATGGCAGCTGTGAACCCAGAAGTGATGTAATACATGTTGCTTCCAGGTTCATTAGTCACAGGGGATATTGGGGAATGGATGTTCCCCAATCACTGTCTGCTCTCACTGCCATTACTGCAGTTCAGTTCCTGGACACCGGATGCAAGGGGGCCCACATTTAGAGACCCATAAAAGTTTTCCGTTCTGTTCCTGGCTCCAAAAATCCACGCCAAGCTCACAGCTGCAGATGCACCCATGAACTTGCTTTGACCACATATATATATATATATATATATATATATATATATATATATATATATATATATATATATATATACTGTATATTGGGCCATTTATAAATATACCTTGGTAGACAAACCACTAAAGCTGAAATTTAGCCATAAAAAAAAAAAAAAAACATTTCCTATAGCTTTACTGAGATAACTTACATGTAATGAAGGATGTTCCATGTTGTTCAGGCAGCTGGATCCTGTGGAAATCTCCACTGCAGGGACACCCCATCCTTTTTCTGTCTCTGAACTACTGGTGTTGTGAAGAATAATAGCTTTGACTCTTCTGTGAAGCTGAAGGACCATTCTTTCATTGCTCTCACTGCATGTAAAGTGATCTGTGAATGGGGGAGAGTCTGATGAGTTACAGGATTCTCTCACTATTCATAGAACGTATTACAGGAAGTGAAAGCAATACAACAGCATTTCTCAATGGAGGAGTAGCGAGTACATTAGGAACTTTTTCACAACAGCTTCACAGAAGACCCAAAGCTATTAGGTTCAGCAGCAGGAAGAGGACAGGGCATCCCTGCAAGTGAAGATTTCTAAATGAACCAGCTGCCTGACAATGTGGGACATACTTCTTTAACCACTTCAGCCCCTGAAGGTTCACTCCCCTTCATGACCAGGCCATTTTTTGCGATACGGCACTGCGTTACTTTAACTAACAATTGTGCAGTTGTGCAACCATGTACCCAAATAAAATAAAATAAAATGTCCCTTTTTCCCCACAAATAGAGCTTTTTTTGTGGTAATTGATCCCCTCTGCGTTTTTTATTTTTTGCGCTATAAACAAAAAATGCTGCCAATTTTGAAAAAAAAAAAAAACAATATTTTTTACTATCTGCTTAAAACACATCCAATAAAAAAATGTAAAAAATCGAATTTCTGCTTTGATTTAGGCCAATATGTATTCTGCTACATATTTTTATTTATTTATTAATTTTTGTACTAGTAATGGCGGTGATCAGCAGATTATAGCGGGACTGTGACATTGCGGTGGACAAATCGGACACTAAGTGACACTTTTGACACTTTTTTGGGGGCCAGTGACACCAGTACCATGATCAGTGCTAAATAATATGCACTGTAACTGTACTAATGACACTGACAGGGAAGTGGTTACCATCAGGGGCGATCAAAGGGTTAAATGTGCTCCTAGGTAGTGCTTTCTAACTGTGTGGGGGATGCTTGTACTGTAAGAAGACTAAGATCTGTGTTCCTGCTTAGCAGAAACACAAGATCTCTGTCTTCTCTTGTCACAGACTGGTGATCTGCCTTGTTTACATAGGCAGACCGACATTCTGTCTGTCTCGGGACTGGTCAGCGGGTCTGCCTATGTCTGCCTATTGGCTATGTCCAATCACAGCGGGAGCTGGTCGCCGGGGGCATTCATGCGCTCCCCAGACAAGGAAGAGCGAAATCACATACAGGTCGTGCAGAGAGGCTGCCCTCCTGCAGTAAATGTACGTGGGGCAGTCCAGAAGCCGTTAAGTTACCTCACTAAAGTTATAGGAATCTTTTTTTTTTTTTTTTTTTTATGGCTAAACTTTAGCTTTAATTTGTATTGAGGAAGGTCCAGCACAGAGTTCTGTTTCAGAAAGAGTAGCAAAACAATAATTTACTGTAATGACCTGTAATGTAAGGGACTACCCTATAGTTTACCAAATTAATATTTTGTTTGGGTAGATCTCCAAACACCACAGATATTATTAAATCTAATTTTGCTTGGAGAAGTTTACAGATTCCCCCAGCACTCCTCTGGCAGAAAATGATATTATTTCTAGTTGCAGCCAATTTTTTTTTTCTTTTTTTAATATTGTTATTGAATTTTTTTAATACAAATAAAGGTTGATGATCCTGCAGACGCCGCCAAAAACATTAAGAAAAGAAAGAGTGACATTTTACTCAAACTAACATGACAGTATGAAGAACACAGACATACCGATACTGAAAGTAGGGTACAAGGCACTTAGATCACATTCATAACAACATCAGTAGTAAAGCGGTTCCAGATACAATCAAAGGCACGGTAAGATCTTGGAATGCGGAATCAAAGCTTTTTCATGCATATATTATTGTTGAGTAACATTCACAACCTCTGACAGATTAGGGGCCAGATTTAGTTTCCAATGTCTAATAAAAATCAATTTAGCTGATAGCAAAATATTGGCTACTATACTTCAAAATGAAGTGGGAAATTAATCGATACCTATAATGAGAAGAGCCAGAGCAGGGTTCATAGGTGTTCTAATACCAGTAACCTCCGAGATCAATTGGAACGTTTTCCACCAGAAGCTGCAAATGTTATTACAAGTCCAATAGTTTAGCAAGAGAGTACCCAATATGCCACACCTGCGCCAGCATAGTGGGAATGTGTGTCATAAATTTTTGCCAGCCTACAGGGGGGAAGATACCAATGGAGTGGGATTTGTAAAACAAGTTCCCAATGGTTCACACAATGTGTGGTTGAGTGGGTGAGTCGACTGGCTTGGAGCCACTGGACACCAGAGAAAGAAGAGTTCAAGTCTGCTTCACATTTTACCATTGACTTTGTTTTATGTAAAGTTTTTTTGTCGTGCAGTAGGTTGTATATGAGGGATGTACCTCTTAATGATTTGAGAGGATGTGTGTATTATTCCCAGATTTTAGAGTGTACTTTGAAAGTTGGTGGAGGGAAAAATTGCAGGAATCTATAGATTAAACACAGGGTGAAGTATGAGGAGCACAGGAGAATGAATTTAGTGATGATAGTTTCTGGTGGACTAGGCACCCTGCTGGGGAAAAGATCATCTATACCATGTATCCTATGTGTGTCTGGGGGACAGGAGCAAGGTAAGCCAGAAATAGGACTGTCAGTGCTGTTTGGACTGGAGTGGACTGAAGGGATCACCTGGCATGGATAGAGACTCTCCCTGTGACTCAGGAGAAGTGTCGGTGAGGTGTCATCATCATTATTATCTGTGCTGCTGACCACTGCTGTCAGTGTCACTGTGAGAGTTAATTTCATGTGTGTGTGCCAGCCCATTCTAATTTCTTGCCCTTCTGAGACCTGCCCCGCGCAAATTATTTACTATATCGAAAATAAAAAAGAAATATGTTTTTTGCCCTAATATCTACCTTAAATCACATCGCTAATTGCATAGTGTACTTGTTTGTACCTTAAATACTGAAATTTGCACTTAAACTGTAATTTTGTAACTTTTGGAAATGTCAGTAAAAACTCGGCTGTGCCAGTAAATTTTGGGTGTCGTGTCAGTAAATTTCAATCTGATAGGTTGGCAACACTGTTCTAAGTGGACAAAGAGGCCTTGGTGCAGTGGCGTGGAAAGGGGGGGGGTGCTGACTGAGTCCCAAGGCACTGTGTAAACATCTATCCTGCACATCCAGTGATTGGTGAGCAAGCCGGGGGCGTACGGCCACAACAAGAGTGAGTGGAGCTGTCAAACGGGATGGCCGGGGCTGATATGGGGGGCTCCGCCCCCTTTGCCATACAGCCTGTGCATAGACAAACAGCGAGCGTTTATACATTGCTGGCTGGGGAGGAAGGTGGTGGGGGCGGGACCAACTGTAACTACTGTATGTGCACCCACACCAGTGTAAAATTCAGGTTTATTATACACCGCTGTTGGTACACATACAGTAGTTACAATTGATCCAGCCCCCCACCACCTTCTTCCCCAGCCAGCGATGTATACACGCCAGCTGTTTGTCTATACACAGGACAAAGGAGCGGAGCCCCACCCATACCCAACATCAGAGCTTGGATTTGACAGCTCTAATCACTCTCATTCTCATTGTGGCCATACGCCCTGGCTTTCCGACCAATCCCTGCCTGTGCTGGATAGATGTTTACACTGCTGAACCTTGCATTCTATAAAATGCATTCCTGAACCTTGCACTATGTACAACGCAGTCCTGAACCTTGCACTCTGTACGTAACACACTCCTGAATCTTGCACTCTGTATGAAACGCACGCTTGAACCTTGCACTGTGTACAACACACTCCTGAACCTTGTAATCTGTACAACGCACTCCTGAACCTTGCACTTTGTACACAAGGCACTCCTGAACCTTGCACTCTGTACGTAACGCACGCTTGAACCTTGCACTCTGTATAACGCACTCTTGAACCTTGCACTCTGTACAGCGCATTCCTAAACCTTGCACTCTGTACAGCGCATTCCTAAACCTTGCACTCTGAACAATGCATCCCTGAAACTTGTACTCTGTACAATGCATTCCTGAACCTTGCACTCTGTACAAAATGCATTCCTGAACCTTGCACTATGTACAACGCAGTCCTGAACCTTGCACTCTGTACGTAACACACTCCTGAATCTTGCACTCTGTATGAAACGCACGCTTAAACCTTGCACTGTGTACAACACACTCCTGAACCCTGTACTCTGTACAATGCTTTCCTGAACCTTGCACTCTGTACAGCGCATTCCTAAACCTTGCACTCTGAACAACGCATTCCTGAAACTTGTACTCTGTACAATGCATTCCTGAACCTTGCACTCTGTACAAAATGCACTCCTGAACCTTGCACTCTGTAAGTTCTGTTGTAAGTACAAGAAAGTGTGTTTTTTTAACCATGCCCTTTCAGCCCCTCCCACTTTTATGCATTTGGCCCCATCCATTTTACCACACTACGCACGCTGCAGGTTACTTCCCCCCTCAAGTGCCCCTCATTCTGAAATTCAAAAATTGTGAGGTATGGGGCTATAGTATGCAGTTTGCACACCAGTGCTGAATAGACAGTGGGAGCTGCCAGAGTTAACATTCTAAGTTAACCAGCAGGTGAACGTTTGCTAGAACCACTTAACTTGAACTTGGAAAGTGAACTCCAACAGCTCCGGCTCTATTCAGCACTGGTGTTTCTCTCTCCAGTTCTGCCTCTGTCCTGCTCCGCTCTCCTGTGTCTCCCCCTCTGCATGCCCGAATAGGGTAGGAAGGGGCAGAGCTGCGGATGGAAGGGGCTGTGTAATGCATAAGGGGTCCAGAGGTGTGGGGGGGGGCACTGTGTAATCTAAAGGGGTCCAGAGGTGTGGGGGGGGGGGGGTCCAGTGGCGTACCAATAGGGGGGGCGGGGGGGCGGTCCGCCCCGGGTGCCACACATCAGGGGGGTGTCAGCGCGCACCAGGGTGACACCGGGGCCGGCCGCCGCACTGCCTCCGCTGCTCGCTGACACAGGAGCGCAGAGGAGGAGAAAGAAACTGTATAGCAGAGAATGGGAGAGAGACTCACGAGCCCTGCATACACAGCGCCGGGAAATGCCGAAGTTAACTGATGAGAAGGCGATTGGTTGCTAGGACCGCCTAGCAACCAATCACCGGCTCATTAACTAGCACTGTAAACTTCGGCATTTCCCGGCGCTGACCGCTGTGTATGCAGGGCTCGTGATCCTCTCTCCAATTCTCTGCTTCAGTTCCTCCCTCTCTGCTCTCCTAATAAGGTAGGGGGGCGGGGGTCAATTGTATTGTAAAGACAGTCGTTCTGTTGGGGGGGTCTGCATTGTAGAGGGGTTTTATTGGGGGGGGGTGTCTGCATTGTAGAGGGGTTTTATTGGGGGGGGGGGTGTCTGCATTGTAGAGGGGTTTTATTGGGGGGGGTGTCTGCATTGTAGAGGGGTTTTATTGGGGGGGGTCTGCATTGTAGAGGGGTTTTATTGGGGGGGGAGTTGTCTGCATTGTAAAGGGGTTCTATTGGGGGGCTTGTATTGTAAAGTGGTTCTATTGGGGGGGTCTGCATTTTAGAGGGGTTCTATGGGGGGGTTTGTATTGTAAAGGGTTCTATGGGCGGGTTTGTATTGTAAAGGGGTACTATTGGGGGGTTTGTATTGTAAAGGGGTTCTATTGGGGGGGTCTGCATTGTAAAGGGGTACTATTGGGGGTGTTTTTATGTAAAGGGGTTCTATTGGGGGGTTTGCATTGTAGAGGGGTTCTATTGGGGGGGGTTTGTATTGTAAAGGGGTTCTATTGGCGGTGGCTTTGTATTATTAAGGGGTTCTATTGGGGGGCTGTATAATGTAAAGAGTTCTATTGAGGGGGGGCGAGGGCTATGTCATGTAAAGGGTTCTATTGGGGGGTGCGGAAACTGTGTAATGTAAAGGGTTCTATGGGGGGGGGGGGGGGGCTGTGTAATGTAAGGGGTTCTTTTGGGGGGCAGGGGCTGTGTAATGTGAAGGGTTCCATGGGGGCTGTGTAATGTCAGGGGTTCTATTGGGGGACGGGGGCTGTATAATGGAAAAGGTTCTTTGGGGGGCGGGAGCTGTGTAACATAAAGGTTTCCATGAGGGGGGTGTGGGCTGTGTAATGTAAAGGGTTCCAATGGGGGGGGCTGTGTAATGTAAAGGGGTCCAGGGGTACGGGGGCTGTGTAATGTAAAGGGTTCCAATGGGGGGGCTGTGTAATGTAAAGTGTTCCAGTGGGGGGCTGTGTAATGTAAAGGGGTTCAGGGGTACGGGGGCTGTGTAATGTAAAGGGTTACAATGGGGGGGCTGTGTAATGTAAAGGGGTCCAGGGGTACGGGGGCTGTGTAATGTAAAGGGTTACAATGGGGGGGCTGTGTAATGTAAAGGGGTCCAGGGGTACGGGGGCTGTGTAATGTAAAGGGTTCCAATGGGGGGGCTGTGTAATGTAAAGGGTTCCAATGGGGGGGCTGTGTAATGTAAAGGGTTCCAATGGGGGGGCTGTGTAATGTTAAAGGGGTCCAGGGGTACGGGGGCTGTGTAATGTAAAGGGGGTCTTCCTACATTTTACTCGCAGTTATTACTGCAGTCCTATAGATTTTTTTTCTGCATTTTCTGAAAGCGCACCAAAAGTCTTGCATGCTGCATTTTTGGCGCGCTTTCAGAAAACAGGAAAATCATTTTTTGGGGGGGAGCGACACCATGGTTTACTGCACCAGGTGGCACCAACCCTAGTGACACCACTGGTAGTAGCACACAGTAAGTATGCCACTGCCAGTTACATGTATTTCTGTCTGGCGCCTCAAGTCAATCGGCGCCGTTTTTGCAGAGGAGGAGAGGCCTGGTCGCCGGGTCAATGTGCGGTTCGTCGCCTGCACGCCGGGGGGGGGGGGGGGTGCCAGATATAGGATCCGCCCCGGGTGCCAAATGCTCTAGGTACGCCCCTGGGGGGGTCTGTGTAATGTAAAGAGGTCCAGAGGTGTGTGGGGGCTGTGTAATGTAAAGGAGTCCAGAGGTGCAGAGCTGTGTAATATAAAGGTGTCCAGAGGTGTGGGGGGTGCTGTGTAATGTAAAGGGGTCCAGAGGTGTGGGGGGGGGGGCCTGTTTAATGTTAAGGGCCCAGAGGTGTGGGGGCTGTGTAGTGTAAAGGGGTCCAGAGGTGTTGCCCCCATCAAAATGCTATAATTGGTGTTAAACTCAACTTTAATCCAGCGCTGGTCAAAGCTCCCCGGTGACCTTCATGCCCCCTTCTGATGTCGGAAGGGGGCGTCGTGGGATCAAATTTACCTTCCGGTTGAAGCCCCTGTTCTTTTTACCACCTAGCAGCACCCCTGCATTGGTGGCAAGCAGGATTACAGTTAGATTCAGTGTGTGTAAAGGGGGGTTGGTCCTCTAAATAGTCCTGTAATAAGGGTTTTGCCACCGTCCCTGGGGTAATGGGTGTGTGGATTTTGGTGCCTCAAACCAGGTTATATGGGACTTTAAGGGCAAGTATATATGAAGTAATAGGGCATATAAGTAAAATTTCAATAATTTATTTTCAAAGTTTTTACAAGATAATAGACAGATTGTCATGTGTGGGTTAAAGACCCATGCGTGGAATGGTGAAGAAATAAGAGGTTAGGTGACAAGGTGAAAAACTTTGAAAATAAATTATTGAAATTTTACTTATATGCCCTATTACTTTGTATATACTTGCCCTTAAAGTCCCATATAACCTGGTTTGAGGCACCAAAATCTACACGCAGTTAGATTCAGTGGCTTCCACAGATCAGCAAAGAGTAAGGAGCAGAGATTAGATGTTTTGTTAAGGCTTTTCTCAATGTCCAGCCACAATGGTTCAGCCGATGGGTTGAACCAATGTTTTTGATCTGCGTGAATAGCTGTGTAATAATCTTGTAAGTCTACCATGCCTATACCGCTCGCTGATCTATGTTTGATGAAGGAAGTGTGGGAGCAACACGTTTTCCCTTGCCAAATGAAGCTTCTCAGTAGAGAGGTTAAGGTTTTCATATAAGTTTGTTTAAGGGGAATGTGCAGCAGAAATTGTTTGAAAAAAAATGTAAGACAATTCCACCCTTAACCCTTTCGCTGCCAGACCCTGTGCTCCACTTTTAAACTTAGCTGGCCAGGCCATTTTTGCAATTTTTTCATTGCTTTTTTATTTTTCAGCTACAGCTTTCAGAGTATGTTAAAGACCCCCAAACCACATATTTTCTGAAAGCACATGACCGGTAGAATACAAATAAGGTGCTACTGATTTTTAGGGCACAATGATATTTGCGCAAATATTTATCAAAACAATATTTTCAGTAAAAATACACTGAAATCATTATTAGCAGATAAAAATACAGCATATTTTACAAAATTCCTACTAAATATAAAAGCTAACCTGTATTGAGTTTATAAATAACCACTATGTGTAAATTTTAGATTGCGCCTTTTTGTGAAATGGTGAAATATCCAGATTTCTCTAGAAATCTAGAGGTTTTCATTTTTCCCTTATAGCTTTCAGAGTTTGTTAAAGACCCCCCAAACCATATATTTTCTGAAAGCACATGACCTGTAGGATAAAAGGAAAGTGCTACTGATTTTAACACACTGTGATATTTGCGCCAATGTTTATCAAAGCCCTAGTTGCTAAAAATGATCTAAAATTATTTTTAGCAGATATAAACACAGCAAATTTTACAAAATCCCTGCTAAATTCCTACTAAATATAAAATCTTAACCTGTATTGAGTGAATAAATAACTAATATTGGTAATTTTTAAATTACGCCTTTTTGAAAAATGGGGAAAACTGAACGTAAGCAAAAATGTAAATAACCACATTTCTCTAAAAACCTGAAGGTTTTTTATTGTACTCTTACATCTTTCACAGTTTGTTTAAGACCTCCCCCAAATCATTTATTTTCTGAAAGCAAGGGACCATTAAAAAAAAATAGGGTGCTACTGATTTTTAAGGCCCCACAATATTTGCGTAAATGTTTACCAAAATCAATATTTTCCCTAAAAATGCACTAAAATCAGCAGATACAAACACAGCAATTTTTTCAAAAATTCCTGCTAAATTGCTACTAAATATAAAAGCTTAACCTGTATTGAATTAATAAATAACAAATATTTGTACATTTTAAATTGCGCCTTTATGCAAAATGGTGAAAACTGAACGTACACAAAACTATAAATAAGCAAATTTCTCAAAAAATCTGGAGGTTTTAATTTTTCACTTTCAGCTTTAAGAGTTTTTAAAAGACCCCCCAAACTATACATTTTCTGAAAGCAAAGGACTAGTAGAATAAAGGAAAGGTGCTAATGATTTTTAAAGGCCCCTGCGATATTTGCGCAAATGTTTATCAAAACAATATTTTCGCTAAAAATGCACTAAAATCATTATTGGCAGATACAAACACAGCAAATTTTACAAAATTCCTGATAAGTTCCTTCTAAATATAAAAGCTAAGCCTGTAATTGGTCAATAAATAACAAATATTTGTCAATTTTAAATAGCGCTTTTTTGAGAAATAGTGAAAATCGGACATACACAAACAGTTCTCTAAAAATCTGGAGGTTTTCCTCTTGCACCTACAGCTTTTAGAATTTGTAAAAGACCCCAAAACATATATTTTTGGAAAGCACATGGCTAGTAGAATAAAAAGAAGGTGCTACTGATTTTTAAGGCACTGTGATTAGTGTTGAGCGAACACGGACTGTATTATTCGTGTTCGTACCGAATAATTGGATTTTTTTTACCCGAACACGGACACGGACACTTTACTGTATGTTCGGGTAAAAATCCGTGTTCGGTCGTTTTATTTCCGGGTTTTGCATGCTTTGGCGCTCTTTTCATGGCGGGCTTTCAACAGCCAATCAACAATCGTTTAACTGGTGTGCCTTAAGCCATCCCAGCCATGCCTGCAAATGTCTTAGTAGCTGTGATTGGCCGTCTGAAGCATGTGACCAAGTCTTTATAAGTTCGAGGCAGCCGCCGCAGCAGCGTCATTCTGCTGCTTAGCTAAGGGACAGAGCACACATCAATGTGCTGGCTGCTGATTAGGGAAAGATAGGCAGGAAAAAACCATTTGTGTCCGGATAGAATTGAGGGACAGGTCGGAGTGTTTAGGCAGGGCGAGTTGTAGGCATTTTAGGGATAGAGTCTGCTGAATTATAGGGTCAGTGTCTTCTACAAACTACAATCGATATTGCTGTGTGGTGTGGGATTGGAGATAGGCAGGTGTCAGTGATCCACATCCATTTTTCTGTGTGTGAGCTGCAGTGAACACAATCTTTTTGGGCTGCAGTGAACACAATCTTTTTGGGCTGCAGTGAACACAATCTTTTTGGGCTGCAGTGAACACAATCTTTTTGGGCTGCAGTGAACACAATCTTTTTGGGGTGCAGTGAACAAAATCTTTTTGGGGTGCAGTGAACACAATCCTTTTTGGTGTGCAGTGAACACAATCTTTGTGGGGTGCAGTGAACAAAATCCTTTGTGGGGTGCAGTGAACACAATCTTTTTGGGGTGCAGTGAACAAAATCCTTTTTGGGGTGCAGTGAACAACATCCTTTTTGGGGTGCAGTGAACACAATCTTTTTGGGGTGCAGTGAACAAAATCCTTTGTGGGGTGCAGTGAACACAATCTTTTTGGGGTGCAGTGAACACAATCTTTTTGGGGTGGAGTGAACAACATCCTTTTTGGGGTGCAGTGAACAAAATCCTTTTTGGGGTGCAGTGAACAAAATCATTTTTGGGGTGCAGTGAACACAATCTTTTTGGGGTGCAGTGAACACAATCTTTGTGGGGTGCAGTGAACACAATCTTTTTGGGGTGGAGTGAACAACATCCTTTTTGGGGTGCAGTGAACAACATCCTTTTTGGGGTGCAGTGAACACAATCTTTTTGGGGTGCAGTGAACACAATCTTTGTGGGGTACAGTGAACAGAATCTTTGTGGGGTGCAGTGAACACAATCTTTGGGGGGTACAGTGAACACAATCTTTTTGGGGTGCAGTGAACACAATCTTTGTGGGGTGCAGTGAACACAATCTTTTTGGGGTGGAGTGAACAAAATCATTTTTGGGGTGCAGTGAACAACATCCTTTTTGGGGTGCAGTGATCAAAATCCTTTTTGGGGTGCAGTGAACACAATCTTTTTGGGGTGCAGTGAACACAATCTTTGTGGGGTACAGTGAACAGAATCTTTGTGGGGTGCAGTGAACACAATCTTTGGGGGGTACAGTGAACACAATCTTTTTGGGGTGCAGTGAACACAATCTTTGGGGGGTACAGTGAACACAATCTTTTTGGGGTGCAGTGAACACAATCTTTGTGGGGTGCAGTGAACACAATCTTTGGGGGGGTACAGTGAACACAATCTTTTTGGGGTGCAGTGAACAACATCCTTTTAGGGTGCAGTGAACACAATCTTTGTGGGGTGCAGTGAACAACATCCTTTTAGGGTGCAGTGAACACAATCTTTGTGGGGTACAGTGAACAGAATCTTTGGGGGGTACAGTGAACACAATCTTTGTGAGGTGCAGTGAACACAATCTTTGTGGGGTGCAGTGAACACAATCATTGTGGGGTGCAGTGAACTCAATCTTTGTGGGGTACAGTGAACACAATCTCATACTTCTGAAGATTTGAGGGTGCTGCCTGTTCCATACTCCCCCTACTCCTCATCTAGCCTTTTAGGGGTACAAACAATAGTAATTGGGGCCTAGTGTGGTTGTGTACGTGTGATATACATACACTTTTTTTGGATCATATTTTCTATTCCGCTATTTAATCAAAAACCTTTGGGGATCAGTTAAATTGGGGGATAGTCTGTGTTGGTACGTGTGAGAGAGATCCACCTTTCCAAGTTGTTGGGGTTCATCTCATACTTCTGAAGGTTTGAGGGTGCTGCCTGTTCCATACTCCCCCTACTCCTAGCCTTTTAGGGGTACAAACAATAGTAATTGGGGCCTAGTGTGGTTGTGTACGTGTGATATACATACACTTTTTTTGGATCATATTTTCTATTCCGCTATTTAATCAAAAACCTTTGGGGATCAGTTAAATTGGGGGATAGTCTGTGTTGGTACGTGTGAGAGAGATCCACCTTTCCAAGTTGTTGGGGTTCATCTCATACTTCTGAAGGTTTGAGGGTGCTGCCTGTTCCATACCCCCCCTACTCCTCATCTAGCCTTTTAGGGGTACAAACAATAGTAATTGGGGCCTAGTGTGGTTGTGTACGTGTGATATACATACACTTTTTTTGGATCATATTTTCTATTCCGCTATTTAATCAAAAACCTTTGGGGATCAGTTAAATTGGGGGATAGTCTGTGTTGGTACGTGTGAGAGAGATCCACCTTTCCAAGTTGTTGGGGTTCATCTCATACTTCTGAAGGTTTGAGGGTGCTGCCTGTTCCATACTCCCCCTACTCCTCATCTAGCCTTTTAGGGGTACAAACAATAGTAATTGGGGCCCAGTGTGGTTGTGTACGTGTGATATACATACACTTTTTTTGGATCATATTTTCTATTCCGCTATTTAATCAAAAACCTTTGGGGATCAGTTAAATTGGGGGATAGTCTGTGTTGGTACGTGTGAGAGAGATCCACCTTTCCAAGTTGTTGGGGTTCATCTCATACTTCTGAAGGTTTGAGGGTGCTGCCTGTTCCATACTCCCCCTACTCCTAGCCTTTTAGGGGTACAAACAATAGTAATTGGGGCCTAGTGTGGTTGTGTACGTGTGATATACATACACTTTTTTTGGATCATATTTTCTATTCCGCTATTTAATCAAAAACCTTTGGGGATCAGTTAAATTGGGGGATAGTCTGTGTTGGTACGTGTGAGAGAGATCCACCTTTCCAAGTTTTTGGGGTTCATCTCATACTTCTGAAGATTTGAGGGTGCTGCCTGTTCCATACCCCCCCTACTCCTCATCTAGCCTTTTAGGGGTACAAACAATAGTAATTGGGGCCTAGTGTGGTTGTGTACGTGTGATATACATACACTTTTTTTGGATCATATTTTCTATTCCGCTATTTAATCAAAAACCTTTGGGGATCAGTTAAATTGGGGGATAGTCTGTGTTGGTACGTGTGAGAGAGATCCACCTTTCCAAGTTTTTGGGGTTCATCTCATACTTCTGAAGATTTGAGGGTGCTGCCTGTTCCATACCCCCCCTACTCCTCATCTAGCCTTTTAGGGGTACAAACAATAGTAATTGGGGCCTAGTGTGGTTGTGTACGTGTGATATACATACACTTTTTTTGGATCATATTTTCTATTCCGCTATTTAATCAAAAACCTTTGGGGATCAGTTAAATTGGGGGATAGTCTGTGTTGGTACGTGTGAGAGAGATCCACCTTTCCAAGTTGTTGGGGTTCATCTCATACTTCTGAAGGTTTGAGGGTGCTGCCTGTTCCATACTCCCCCTACTCCTAGCCTTTTAGGGGTACAAACAATAGTAATTGGGGCCTAGTGTGGTTGTGTACGTGTGATATACATACACTTTTTTTGGATCATATTTTCTATTCCGCTATTTAATCAAAAACCTTTGGGGATCAGTTAAATTGGGGGATAGTCTGTGTTGGTACGTGTGAGAGAGATCCACCTTTCCAAGTTGTTGGGGTTCATCTCATACTTCTGAAGGTTTGAGGGTGCTGCCTGTTCCATACCCCCCCTACTCCTCATCTAGCCTTTTAGGGGTACAAACAATAGTAATTGGGGCCTAGTGTGGTTGTGTACGTGTGATATACATACACTTTTTTTGGATCATATTTTCTATTCCGCTATTTAATCAAAAACCTTTGGGGATCAGTTAAATTGGGGGATAGTCTGTGTTGGTACGTGTGAGAGAGATCCACCTTTCCAAGTTGTTGGGGTTCATCTCATACTTCTGAAGGTTTGAGGGTGCTGCCTGTTCCATACTCCCCCTACTCCTCATCTAGCCTTTTAGGGGTACAAACAATAGTAATTGGGGCCCAGTGTGGTTGTGTACGTGTGATATACATACACTTTTTTTGGATCATATTTTCTATTCCGCTATTTAATTTAACTGGGCCTCCATGCGAGACCTGTGTGCCTTGTTGCGCTGTTTTGAGTACTCCACCAACATGGCCAGTGGCAATGACGCCGTTCTCAGCTTAACTATCCCACTTCTATGCCTCCTTGAAAAAACAATTCGGGCGATGATGGAAGAGGATGTGGCACAGGATGAGGAGGAGGAGGAGGATGAAGAGGTAACATTTCCAAGGCTTTCAGGGCAGTCATTCGCAAGGGGCTCCGAGGGTGGGTTCCTGCACACGCAAACGCCAGGGACGCAATTGTCCAGCAGGGGCACAGTTCTGGAGGATGAGGAGGATGAGGAGGAGGAGGAGCTGGAGGAGGAGATGGAACCATGTTCACAGCAGGGTGGCACCCAGGCCAGCTCATGGCCATCACTGGTGCGTGGCTGGGGGGATACAGAGGACACGGACGATACACCTCCCACAGAGGACAGCCTTTCGTTGCCTCTGGGCAGCCTGGCACACATGAGCGATTACATGCTGCAGTGTCTCCACAACGACCGCCGAGTTGCCCACATTCTAACTTGTGCTGATTACTGGGTGGCCACGCTGCTGGATCCCCGTTACAAGGACAACGTACCGTCCTTAATTCACTCACTGGAGCGCGATCGCAAGATGCGCGAGTACAAGCGCACGCTGGTAGACGCCATGCTGCTGGCATTCCCATCTGACAGCGGGGCCACAGTGGAAGCACAAGGCAGAGGAGGAGGAGGAGGAGGTCGCCAACGCAACCAGGGCACCGCCAGCACCTCAGAAGGCAGGGTTAGCATGGCCGAAATGTGGAAAAGCTTTGTCAGCACGCCACAACAAACAGCAGCACCAGCAGCTCAGATGGAACGTCTTAGCAGGAGGCAGCATTTTACCAACATGGTGGAGCAGTATGTGTGCACACGCCTACATGTAGTGAATGACGGGTCTGCCCCCTTCAACTTCTGGGTCTCCAAATTGGGCACATGGCCTGAGCTTGCCCTTTACGCCTTGGAGGTGCTGGCGTGCCCTGCAGCCAGTGTATTATCTGAACGGGTATTTAGCACGGCTGGGGGCGTTATAACAGACAAGCGCAGCCGCCTGTCCAGAGACAATGTGGACAAGCTCACGTTCATTAAAATGAACCAGGCATGGATCCCACGGGACTTTTCCGTACCTTATGCAGAATAGCAATGGATACCGACCTTACCCACCCATTGTTCCATTTTTGCTCTTTCTCACTCTTTTGGGGTGTACCCTCATTTAAAATTTTTGAAAAGAAGCAGTGTTGGCTACCTCGTCCTCCTCCTCAGGGCCAGATTAATGTAGGGGCTATTGGAGCTGCAGCTCCAGGCCCCTACCTTTTATATAGGCCCCGGGTTGGCCATATTCACTGTTACCGCTCTTCTGTCACTTGTAAACACAGAAGTCTGGCTTCTATGCTCGCTTCCCCAGGCAGCACCCTCAGAACCTCCCCACACAGCGTGAAGGCCGGACAAGGAGGGACAGTTGGCGATGCATGGATGTGTTTATGGGCTTCAGAGACAGCATCCCATGTTGAATTAGGCATGCATGGCTGCACCCTTCCTCCTCTGGGTGCATGGCAAGGCACGGCCCTTAAGGCCCTTCAAAATCCTCAGCACCAAGCCCATGATGCTGTTAATCCGGCCCTGGTCCTCCTCCACCGCCGCTTCCACCTACACCGCCCATAGGTGTGCGCAGCCTATTGCATTAAGGTGTGCACCCCAAAGTTGAAATACACATGCATGTGTTTGCCAGCAGGGAGAGTAATGTATCGGGGCCATGTACCTGTAGGCAAGGAGAAATAGAGCAGAGCAGGTCCCAGGGAGATCTTTCCCATCTCCTCACTGGCAATGCTATGTGCCCTAGGTGATTAGGGTGTGCCCAGGCACACCCAGCACACCCTGTGCGCACGCCTATGTCACCGCCACATCCACCACCACCTCAACCTCCCTCCTACTCCATATGGGCCTCGTCCTTCAGAGATGAAGAAGAACATTGTTTTATTTTTCTGTTTTCTTTTGTTGTTTTAAGTTATTTCCCTATCCACATTTGTTTGCAGAGCACTTGCCATGCTCTTAATTACGTTTTGCTGCCATTTGCAGCACTCTAGCCCTTTCCTTTGGTGTTTTAGAGCCATTTTAGTGCCTTAAAGTTCGGGTCCCCATTGACTTCAATGGGGTTCGGTGTCCGGGAAAAGTTCGGTAAAAGTCCGGGACACGGACCCGGACTTTTTTTTAAAGTTCGGCCGAACCCGTCGAACACGGACATCTAGGTGTCCGCTTAACCCTAACTGTGATATGTGCACAAAGGTTTATCAAAACAATTTTTTTTTGCTAAAAATACACTAAAATCATTAATAGTGGATTCATACATGACAAAATGTACAAAATTCCTGCTAAATTCCTAGTAAACACACAAGTTAAAACTTTATTTGGTTAATAAAAAAACAAATATTTGTATATTTTAAATTGCACCTTTTTGTGAAATGGTGAAAACTGAAGGTACGGCAAAACTGTAAATAAAAACGATTTACTCTAAAAATCTGGAGGTTACCATTTTTCACTTATAGCCTTCAGAATTTGAGAAGACCCCTCAAACTAGATATTTTCTGAAAGTACATGTCCTGTAGAATAAAAAAAAAAAAAGTGCTACTGATTTTTGGGCCCCGCAATAATTTCGCAAATGTTCATCATATAGCTATTAGGCCCCTTAGGCCCCTTTCGCACAAGCAGACCGAGTGGGTCTAGCTGTCCATTTTGCAGGTGGACCAGGTCAGACCACACATTGTTCTCTAGGCTTACGGAGGGAAAGGATAGATTGGAGGTGGAGGTACGGGGGCCAGTACAGGGGGTAACAAAGTGATGGGGGGACACATCTGGATGCTCTCGACGCCCCATGCAGCACCTGAAGTCGACGGGAGTGGTAGAGGAGGGATGCCGGCTTATGAGGGTAGCTGCAGGGGATCGGGTTTGTGGGGGTTGGATCGGGTGTGTGGGGGAGGGAATCAGTGCTGGGGGCAGGAAGGGGGTGCGTTGGATAGGAAAGAAGAGTGGGGGGAGCAGTTTTAGGTGACAGGGTGCGGCTGGAGGTGAAGAGGCTGGGGACAGGGAAGTGGCGGCATGGGGGAGGTTGGTCACATTTGAGGTTAATAACTCTGAACAGCAGATTGTAATCCGCTGACCAGAATTATAGAGTTGTTCAGCAGAGTCTGCTGAACTATTCTGTTATAAGTTCATGGTCATTGAAGTGACTATGAGCTTATAGTAGAGGGAGCAATTGCTGGAGGTCTGTATGGTGTACGAACCTGGCAGTGAAAGGATTAATGAGCCCACCAGAATGCAGCCTGCAAATATTTACTTTTCGCCTTGTTTTTGCGATCCTCTCTGCTCAGCCCTTCCTAGTCCTATGCAAAGCAAACATTCCATCTAGGTCATCTTCCTATCGCACACCGCACATTTGAGGTGACACCGTTAATTTCTGCTGGATGGCCACCATGAGTACAACTAGCCCATAGGAATGAATAAGTGGTTGGCACTTCCGCCTGGCAGCACTAGGATCATCAGTTTGAATCTAAGGCACTACCTGCATGAAATTTGAATGTTCTCTTTGTGCCTACATGGATTTCCTCTAAGTACTCTGGTTTCCTCCAACAATCCAAAGACATGCTGGTAGGTTAATTGGCTCCTGTCCAAATTGGTCTTAGTATGTATATACATTTGAGTTAGGGACCTTAGATTGTAAGCTCCTTGAGGGCAGGGACTGATGTGAATGTATAGTACATATGTAAAACACCGTGTAAATTGGATGGGATTGTGGCATGCATGTGCAATAGGAAAAGGAGCCAACCAAGAACTTTTCTTTATAAAGACTGTGTGGCACTGGGTAGGGATGCACAGTGAAGATTGTGTGAACAAGGAGGAAGGTAAGTATTTCACCAGATGGGTTGCACTCAGAAGGGTGGGGGAGAGGCACTTAAGGGACAACTACACTTTGAAATGAAGTTGTCCTTTAAGCCATGTGAACATAGAGAGCAATAGTATTTGCCAAAAACCTTTGGTGCCATCAATTTTGCTGGATAGCTTGGTTTGCAGACTGGAGAACAACTAAATAAAGCCATGTGTAATAAAAAATCCTTTGAATATGCTGTTTACTAACTTTTTATATGTTTCATATACTAATGTTTCATGTATTAATCACATGCAGTTGCATGAAAAAAAGTATTTTTGTGTTAGCGACCATTAAATCCCTTCTGTTCTTTTAAACTGTTGTATCTTCCACTCCACAAAGTCACACATGCTTTAATGTAATGCCTTTCAGGTATTCGATTTGTTGCTATGCCAAAAGCAATTAAACAAAGGTTCCAGGATAATTTCTACCCCCATCACTGTCAAGATTCTTAAAAAAACTCTCATAATAAAGTGTCCTCTCACCCAAACCCCCACATGCTATTAAAAGCAATCTATACAGATTACTATCACATCTGTAACAAGCTATAACACACATTGATGTAGATTTGCTTTAATTGAATCAGATCCCAGGTCTTTAAAGTTGACCGAGAGAGAATTCTCGTAGAAGTTTTTACAGATTCTTCCCTCAGCATTCCTGTGGCAGAAACTCACATCGTTTGCTTCAGTATGCCTGGTTCAGCTTCGCATTTTTGATAGCATGCCGAGGGGATAATGACAAAGTTGTATAACATATTAGTAGACAAAATCTGCAGTGTCGAAGTAATCCATATTTTACAGGCCAACCTGTTGTGTTTGGGATTAGCAGTTGACCACAAATGACTGTTACATGCATTAATTCTGAAATCTCCCTACATTCACACTTTAGGCACTTTTACAAGGTGAATAAATTATACTTGGAAAACAGAGGTTAACTTCAAATGAGGAAGCAATGTGACTGTTTGGTTTGCACTCTGTCCTTGCAGAGCTGGGGCCCTGGGCCCTGTTTCTACAAAAAACACTGGGGTCTGTGGGAATTTAGTAAAGTATGTACAGGTTTCCTAGGTCCTGGGCCCTGTTTCTACAAAAGACACTGGGGTCTGGTCTGGGGGAATTTAGTAAATGGTTTACAGGTTTCCTAGGTCCTGGGCCCTGTTTTACAAGAGACCATGGGGGAATTCAGTAAAGGATTTGCAGGTTTCCTAGGTCCTAGGCCCTGTTTCTACAATAGACACTGGGGGGAATTTAGTAAAGGATTTACAGGTTTCCTAGGTCCTGGGTCCTGTTTCTACAAGAGACACTGGGGGAATTCAGTAAAGGATTTGCAGGTTTCCTAGGTCCTAGGCCCTGTTTCTACAAGAGACACTGAGGGAATTCAGTAAAGTATTTACAGGTTTTCTAGGTCTTAGGCCCTGGTTCTACAAGAGACACTGGGGGAATTTAGTAAAGGATTTACAGGTTTCCTAGGTCCTGGGCCCTGTTTCTACAAGAGACACTGGGGGAATTCAGTAAAGTATTTACAGGTTTCCTAGGTCCTAAGCCCTGTTTCTACAAGAGACACTGGGGGAATTCAGTAAAGTATTTACAGGTTTCCTAGGTCCTAAGCCCTGTTTCTACAAGAGACACTGGGGGAATTCAGTAAAGGATATACAGGTTTCCCAGGTCCTGGGTCCTGTTTCTACAAGAGACACTGGGGTAATTCTGGAAAGGATTCACAGGTTTCCTGGGTCCTGGACCCTGTTTCTACAAGATACACTGAGGGAATTCAATAAAGGATTTACAGGTTTCCTAGGTCCTAGGCCCTGATCTACACGAGTCACTGGGGGAATTCAGTAAAGGATTTGAGGAGTGAGTGTATATATAGAGACATACTCATTAGCTGGCCTAATTCATTAGCTGCAAGTACTCCATTCAAGTACAACATTTTAAGTACAGTGAAGAGATATTGCAGGAGACTGAAGAGATTGAAGAGATACTGAAAGAGATTGGCTTGGAGTTTGCAACTGACTCATCTGTATTTTTTGCTGACCCATTGCTTGAGAAGAGGAAAGGAATTTGGTCAGGTGTTTGCTATTGTGCATTTGCTAATGAGACCAGCTCGTTAAGGTGTTACATTTGTTGCTGGGGGAGGAGCTGTGAAGGAGTGAGTGTATATATAGAGACATACTCATTAGCTGGCCTTATTCATTAGCTGCAAGTATCAATAGTAGGCAAATTAATGGAAACCCTATTAAAGGATAGGATTGTGGAACATCTTAAATCCCATGGATTGCAAGATGAAAAACAACATGGGTTTACTTCAGGAAGATCATGTCAAACAAATCTTATAGATTTTTTTGACTGGGTGACTAAAATAATAAACGTTGGAGGTGCAGTAGACATTGCATATCTAGATTTTAGTAAGGCTTTTGACACTGTCCCACATAGAAGACTTATCAATAAACTGCAGTCATTGAGCATGGACTCCCATATTGTTGAGTGGATTAGGCAGTGGCTGAGTGACAGACAACAGAGGGTTGTAGTCAATGGAGAACATTCAGAACAAGGTCATGTTACCAGTGGGGTACCTCAGGGATCTGTACTGGGACCAATTTTGTTTAATATCTTCATAAGTGATATTGCAAAAGACCTTGATGGTAAGGTTTGTCTTTTTGCTGATGACACAAAGATATGTAACAGGGTTGATGTTCCTGGAGGGAAACGCCAAATGGAAAAGGATTTATGAAAACTAGAAGTATGGTCAGAACTCTGGCAACTGAAATTTAATGTGGATAAGTGCAAGATAATGCACCTGGGGCGTAAAAACCCAAGGGCAGAATATAGAATATTTGACACAGTCCTGACCTCAGTATCTGAGGAAAGGGATTTAGGAGCAATTATTTCAGAAGACTTAAAGGTGGGAAGACAATGTAATAGAGCAGCACGAAATGCCAGCAGAATGCTTGGATGTATAGGGAGAGGTATAAGCAGTAGAAAGAGAGAAGTGCTTATGCCGCTGTACAGAACACTGGTGAGACCTCACTTGGAGTATTGTGCGCAGTACTGGAGGCCATATCTCCAGAAGGATATAGATACTCTAGAGAGAGTTCAGAGAAGAGCTACTAAACTAGTACATGGATTGCAGGAAAAAACTTACCAGGAAAGGTTAAAGGACCTTAACATGTATAGCTTGGAAGAAAGAAGAGACAGAGGGGATATGATAGAAACTTTTAAATACATAAAGTCAATCAACTCGGTAAAGGAGGAGAGCATATTTAAAAGAAGAAAAACTACCACAAGAGGACACAGTTTTAAATTAGAGGGGCAAAGGTTTAAAAGTAATATGAGGAAGTATTACTTTACTGAGAGAGTAGTGGATGCATGGAATAACCTTCCTGCAGAAGTGGTAGCTGTAAATACAGTGAAGGAGTTTAAGCATGCATGGGATAGGCATAAGGCTATCCTTCATATAAGATAGGGCCAGGGACTATTCATAGGATTCAGATATATTGGGCAGACTAGATTGGCCAAATGGTTCTTATCTGCCGACACATTCTATGTTTCTATGTTTCTATGATTTACAAGCCTTGTTTAGAATTACTTGTACCTAATTTAGGCAAGCAATGAACCGTTTTCAGTAGTATTAAGACAGGTATGTCAAATACAGGTTTTTCTAACTACCCCCTCTTTAAGAACTTGCCACTATGGTAGCAACAGATTGTTATAGAATTACCACCAGCCTATAGGCTAGGAAACTGGCAGTATTTAAGACCAGGTCTGAGCTGGCGTATGGAGATCTGCCAATCCTTTAGCGTGGAGCATGTTTCTACTGTGAAGTGGTCATAATTGTGACAGCTTTCTACACAGGGCTCTGTTTCCAGCCCCATTTCATGAGATATTCCCTGGCTGAAAGCTCAATGTAAACAAAGGGGCCAGGGATACTGAAGGTGTCATCACCCAAATAAGGCAATGCCCACCTTTAGGAAATTACTGGACACAAAGGGAAGGTAGACCTGATGGAGAACTAGTCCACTTGGCTACAGCCCCTGTTGGGTGGATAAATCCTCCTGGAGAACTGAGAGATTAGTTCCCCAACAGGTCCTCCTTACTTTTTAGAAACAGTAAGTTGATGGCAGTGGTTGGATTAGAAAGACGCTATTGGACTGAATCAAAGCTATGGATTCTCCCACTGCCATGCATTGTCAATAAGCAGCAAGGCAGCGTGATGGGGAACTAGTCTCTTAGTTCACCATCAAGCTCTGCCCACTACATTACTGAACCTATAGGCCAAGTTCCTGCCAGTGTAACAGTGGAATGATCAGGGAGGGTGCACACTGAGTCTAATATGGCACTCCTCATAAAAAGAAATCAGGTTTGTTTGACAACTTCTGTCTTTCATGAATCCATGCTGTCTGTTGCTTAAAATATTTTTTTCAAGTAAGAACTCATCTATGTGGTCTTTTATTAAACTCTCCAGTATCTTCCCGACTATATAAGTTAAACTAACAGGTCTACAGTTACTTGGCAAAGACTTTGATCCCTTTTTAAATATAGGCACCACATTGGCCCAATCCAGTGGTACTATTCCAGTCCTTAACGAGTCCCTAAAAATTAGAAACAAAGGCTTTGAAATTACAGTGCTCAATTCTTTTAGGATGCTTAGGTGGATGCCATCTGGTCCAGGTGCTTTCCCACCCTTATTCTGTCAAAATATTTCTGGACCATATCACTTTTGAGCCATTGTGGATCATTTGTGGCTGTGTCAATACCGTCCTCATTATGGTCACGAGCTCCCCCATGCTCCTTTGTATACACAGAGCTGAAGAAAGTATTTCATAAATTTGCCTTCTCTTTGTCCCCAGTCACCCACTCCTGATTATTTTGTAAAGGGCCTACATGCTCAAACTTGACCTTTTTACTATTAATATATTTGAAGAATTTTTGGGGGTTTGTCCTACTATCTTTTGCAATCTGTCGTTCATTTTGAATTTTTGCGTCCTTGAATTCCTTTTTACATATTCTGTTAAATTCTTTGCAACAATTAAACAATGATAGTGTTCCTTCATTTTTATATTTTTTAAAAGCTCTTATCTTTTTATTTATATCTTTTTTAACTTTGGCCGTGAGCCACATAGGTTTTTTTTCTAGCCTTTTAAACTTATTACCCATGGGAATATACATTGCAGTGAGTTTGAATAAAGTATTTTTAAAAAATTTCCCATTTCTGTTCTGTGCTCATCGATGCCAATATTCCCTCCTAGTCTAAATTCTGAAGAGCAGCCCTCATCCTTGGAAAATTTGCTCTCTTAACCACTTAAGCCCCGGAAGATTTTACCCCCTTCCTGACCAGGGCCTATTTTGCGATTCGGCACTGTGTGACTTTAACGGACAATTGCGCGGTCGTGCGACGCTGTACCTAAACTAATTTGACGTCCTTTTTTTCCCACAAACAGAGCTTTCTTTTGGTGGTATTTGATCACATGTGCGATTTTTTGATCATGCGCTATAAACAAAAAAAGTGCGTCAATTTTGCAAAAATAGCAATATTTTTCACATTTTTTTATATGAAATTCCCCAAAAAAAATGTTAAAATCAAAATGTTTTAACATTTTCGGCCAATTTGTTTTATGCTACATATGTTTGGTAAAGAAAATCGCAAAAAGCGTATTTTGATTGGTTTGCGCAAAAGTTATCGCGTTTACTAACAAAGGGAAAGATTTTTGTCATTTTTGTTGTTTTTTTTAACGCGTAATGGTTGGCGATCTGCGATTTTTTTTGCGGTACTGCCAAATTGTGGCTGACAGATCGGACCCTTGACTGACATTTTTGACACTTTTGGGGTTACCAGTGACATTTCTACAGTAATCAGTGCTATACATATGCACTGTTACTGTAAAATTAAACTGGCAGTGAAGGGGTTAACTTTTTTTTGAGAGGGATGGGCTGTGTGTGTCCCTAGGGGCGTGATTCTAACTGTGATTGGCTGTGGCTTGAGCTGTAGGAACAGTGATCAACCGTCCTACATAGTAGAACCGTATGATCACTGTTTATACACAGGGGAGAATGACAGGCGGCTTGTTTACATCATTTCTCCCTCTGCAGCGACGATCGCCGAGTGACCGGCGGACATCAGGTGGGGGGGGTCCGTGACCATGCGGGAGTGGGAGCGTGCCTCCGGGGGCGCGCGCTCGCTCCCTAGACCCTCACAGGCTAGCGACGTAGATCTACGTCACTTTGCCTATGAGGGGCTGACTGCCGACGTAAATATTCGTGCGGCAGTCGTCAAGTGGTTAAAGTTAAGTGTTTTTATATTTCCTGTATGCGCTTTTTGCTTACAACTAACATTAAATGAAATCATATTATGGTCACTGCTACCCAGATGCTCTTTTATATAAACATTATTAATAAGCTCTGCATGGTTTGAGATTACCAGGTCCAACAGAGCATCATTTCTAGTGGGGGCCTCAATAAACTGCACCATAACATTTTCTTGTACTAGGTTTATACATTTCTTGCCCTTTAACTGTTCCAGCAGTGCCATTACTCCAGTCAATGTCTGGGTAGTTAAAATCCCCCATTATTAACACTGTCCCAGCCCTTGCAGCCCTTTCTATCTGTGCCAGGAGCTGAGACTCCACTGTGCTAGGAGCTGAGTTTAACGTGTCAAATCTACTGACTGATGTGAATGTACAATATATATATGTAAAACGCTACGTAAATTTATAGTACCTGTGATAAATAAATAAAAAATACAATACAAGCATCAACATTTCGATGTCTAGAAGTCTAGGGGCTTGCTTGGCTTTAGCTCTACCCCTGCTAGCCAAAGGAGAATTATGCAGTATAACATTAGTATCTCAGTAGAGGGAGAGAAAAATAAAAGGCAGTGTATTGCTGTTGCCCAGCACTGAACTACACGTCTAGCACTCCCTCCACCCCCTCCTGCCTGACAATGCTGCTTTCCAAATCTGCCCTTTTATCCTAATTGGTGTGTGTATAATACAAGAGGTATATTACTGGCCACATCACCAGGGGAAAGCAGGGGGTAAAAGCCTAAAAAAAAAAAAAAAGAAAACGAATATAGCGACCACATCTAATGATTGACGAGCAGCAACATATTACATTTTAGTTTTAGGTTTAATATCGCTTTAAGATTCATTTGGAATTTCCAGTAGTTTGTGTGAACATTCTCTTTAGGTTGCAAGGGGTAGGATGGGCCACCTCAAAGAGAGAGAGAGAGAGAAAAAGAGAGAGAGTGCTATCAGAACAATAGAAATTGTCAATTAGCCACTGTGGGTAAATAATGAGCACCATGTGTGTTTAATGTAAGTAGCAGGCTTTTGGCCTGGTTTTGGACTCTTCCTTAGTGCCGCAAGAACAACAATAAAGGCAAAAATTATGTTAACAAAGCCAGAGACCTACCTAACTTAGCTCTCCCTTGGGCTGGTATCCACCTGCAGTGCTATGTAAATTGTAGCTATCCTGCCTTCGTCCTCCAGCTTCACTGTTAACATTGTCTCTTGAAAACATACAGAATAGTGCATTTAGGGTTCAGGCTTTTTCTATAGCAAATTTTGTAGATTGCCTACATCATTGAGCATGTAAACCCCATAAGACAATTTAAAGAATGCTCAGACTTAGAATCACAAGGATGGTCCGCAGGTTATTGTGCCAGCTAGTATCCACTCAGAACTAAGCTATCAATTTGGTCTTGACTTACGTAGGACCTCTCTCAGAAGAAGTATTTGATAATAGTAAAAGCATAAGCTAGTAAATCATTCAACAGATAGACATGCGGTTTGTAGGAAAGAATAACATTAGATATCAGTAATTCTTTGGTTAGAAGATAATTACATATCTAAAGTAAAGAAAAACTGAGGTCTGGTCAAAGATCAATAAACTGAGCTGCAAGTTGGGAGATACCTATATGGGTGAAGCTGCATTCTGATACCTGTAGTACTGTTTTTTCCTTTCTCAAAAAATATCATAGCTCCAAAAACCACAAAGCTGAAAAGAGAGTTTAATTGTTGTACTGGCTTCCTAGGTCACTTGGCACAAAAGTTGGTTGCTTCAGGCATTGCTCAGCAAGTTAGTTTAACTAAAGCAATAAGACTGTTAATTCCTTCCATTCACCCTGTTTCCTGTTCTAAAAATCCATTCTATTCAGTCAATGTTGTAATACTGCTGTTTGATTTTTCCACTTGATATAGATATATATATTGTGACAGGAAGTCAGGTAAATCTGGGAATGTAGTCACAAAGAGGAGACACATTCCCACCTGCTTTGGACAGTTCACTAATTACTATAGGGTGTCGGCTGCCAAAGGAAGTTGAAAGGCCTTCAGCTGTTCAGAATGAGGAAATTAAAGCCTCTATACTTTGTCCAAAGGATTTATTTTGTTTTATTTTATTTTGGATGTTTTTGCTGCCTCCTATCTCTGTGTGAGCTGGGAAGAGGAGGGCAGACATACGTGTGCCTCCCGACGCCGTGTGGGCATGGGAGAAGGACTGCTGCCTCCTGTCGCCGTGTGGGCTGGGAGAGGGGTACAGTCAGATGTGTGCCTCCCGACAAGCTGGTGAGCATGGAAGAAGACCCCCTGAAGTGATATGCGCTAAGGAGGGTAACCAAGTGTGAAGACGTCTCAAAGGTGAGGACATGGACTGTTTTGCTATGTGGAAAGAAAACAAAGGGACATGTTCCATGTGAAGAGTGTGAAGAGTCTGAAGAGTAAAGGGACCTGTTATAAATGAACATGTGCTGTGTGAAGAGATAAAACATGGACTGTTGAGTATCCGCTGTAGGATAAGAAAGTCTGCCCAACAGTAGGTTGGGGACAGACTCTTAGGTAGGTTCCAGCGTGAGAAGGTAGCCGCCCACAGAGGCAAGGATTTATTTTGTCTTTTATTTTATTTTGGCTGTTTTGACGCTTGCAATTGTGTGAAGTAAATTGCATGAATAAATCAGTCTTGTTTGCAACCTCTGCTCGGCTATCTCTCTGTGAAAACGCACCCCCCAAAGGGGTCATCCACGCCTACCACCGAGCTAATCCCTCACATATGGTGGAGGTATGCAGTGGGCAGAAGCAGATATCCCTGCAAAGAAGTGCATATGTTTGATGAACTTTATCTGGTGCACGAGATTGCACAATCTATGTGTGCAGGAGAGAAGATCCTGAAAAAAAAAAAAAACGTGTTTTAAAGAGACAGGGGTCTCAAAATTTTTGATGAACTTTGTTGTGTCTGGTGCAAGGGACTGCACAAACTGTGTGCGCAGGAAAAGAGATCTTGCAAGAGAGAGAAAAACTACATGTGTTAAAGAGACAGTGGTCTGAAAATTTTTGCTGGACTGTGAAAAATTTGTTTGTGGAGTTATTGAAGATGGGGCGATCCAAACGCCTGAAAAATGCAAAGATAGATGAAATGAGAGACCGGATTCTATGGATGGAGGGGATGTTACCGTCTGAACGAGCCCCATCCATGCCTAGAGAGAGTCTACTAAAGAGGAAGGTTGTTGTCCCTAGCAACACTGATGAAACTGCTATGGAGACGCAGTGTGCTCAGATGAAAAGTAAACCCAAAATGTAGGAGATGTTGACACAACTGATTATATCAAATGCAGCTCAACAGCAGGCAAATGCAGCTCAACAGCAAGCAAATGAAGCTCAACAGCAGGCAAATGCGGATTTTCAGCGGAGCTTTGCAGCTCAACAAAAGGCTCACCAAGAGAGCATGGCAGGCTGGAAACAGAGACGCCAGCAGCAAATGGAGGTCATCGGTTTGGAGGAAACCGAGTATGTGTGCAGGGCTGAGTTGGATGCCTTGGAATGGAAAATGGAAGAAAAGGAACGAGCCCTGGAGTTGCTTAGGATAGAGCATAGAAACGTGCAGGCTCAGGTGTTCCAGTGGGAAGAATCCACTGCTCTTCTTTTTTCCGAGTTGCACAAACGCAGAGAGACTATAATGAAGAAAGATACCATCCTCATGGAGAAGGAAATTGAAATTCAGACTTTGCAGAAGCAAAGTATGTGTGAAATGTTGGAGTTGCGTAATCAGCTGGAAAAAAGTCTTCAGTGTTTGGAAGCTACAAAAATAGACCTGCAGGGGGTGCAGGAACAGAATGTCGCTCTGAAAACGACATTGTCTCTCAGCGACAACAAGAAAAGTGAAAGAGAGGCTAAATTACTGAGTACTGTGTATGAGCTCACCACTTTGAGCAATGTGGTAGCTGAATTACGTGCAGACTGTGAAAGTTGGAAAGGTGAAGCCCAACGTTTCCAGCAGCAGTTAAAGGAGAAAGAAGCCTGTGTGGCAGAATTACAGTCTCATTCCCAGAAGCTAGCCAATGAGGTGAAAGCTCTTATGCAGGGAAAAGGAGATTGTGAACATAAGAGGGAAAAAGTAGAGGCACAGCTTCTGGAATCGCAAGTCAAGGTGTCAGAAGGTGACCGAGTGTGTGCTAAGCTGTCAGAGAAGGCAAACCGACTGCAGGTTGAGCTGGACAATGTTACAAATCAGCTTTCTCAAGCAGACAGCAAATCTAGAGAAATTGCGGAAGATTTTTCTATCTTGGAATCGCAGCTGCAAGACACGCAGGAACTCTTACAGGAAGAGAGGTGTCAAAGGCTGAGTTTGAGCACAAAACTCAAACAAATGGAAGATGTGAAAAATGGCTTCCTGGAACAATTAAAAGAGGAGGAGGAAGCAAAGAAAAACCTATCAGAGCAAGTCGCAACATTGCAAGCTCAGATAGCGGATATGAAAAAACGCATGGAAGAAAGCGTTGGTTCATTAGAGTGTGTTGAAGATGTGAAAAAGAACTTTGATCAGATGCTTGGTGAGGAGAAGACTGCGTCTGCAAAATATGCAGAAGAACGCGACCGTGCAAAAACGGAGGCGCGTAATAACGAAAGCAAAGCCCTGTTCTTGGCTCGCTCCTTGGAGGAAGCTCTAGAGTGTAAGGCTGAACTAGAAAGTAGGGGTTGGGAGGTGTTGGTATGGGGCGCTACCACCTTGCACAGCAAATTTCTTTGTTGTATGTGATCCAAAGATGAATGTGCACAGTGCTTATTGGTGAGCAGATATTGTGCAAATTTAAATTATTTTATTGTTAAAATCTTAAATGTGCAATATAGTGCAAATATAAAAATATAAAAATATAAAAAGACGGTAATTATCGTGTATCGGTTGGATTGTACCGTATATGTATCACTCATCGGATGTAAACAATCATATATAAGTGACCAGTGCAAAAAAGTGCTAAGTGCAATTGAGTGATTTAAACAATAAATTCTTTATTGTGGCCTCCTTTTAAAAAGGAAACTGACATCCGTGGTGAATATTACAAACACTATGCAGTGTAAAGTGAGAGAATAAAACGCCTGTTGCGCGTGTTGAGAGTGAGGAGTGCTAATACCGTGGGTAAAGCACTTACCAATGTCCTCTCCCTTCTCACTCTAGTATACTGTATCTCCCTTCTCCTGATGCCTGTAAGAGCTGGTTGTTCCGTACATGTAGTTGCGCTTGCATCTAGGGAGTCAGTGTACAAAAG
This sequence comes from Pelophylax lessonae, assembly GCF_965119305.1. Taxonomy (NCBI): domain Eukaryota; kingdom Metazoa; phylum Chordata; class Amphibia; order Anura; family Ranidae; genus Pelophylax; species Pelophylax lessonae. Next base: position 674,376,966 of record NC_138768.1, on the reverse strand, counting down.
ACCAAGAGAGCTTCCATTGCGTAGTATAGTACAACATTGAGGGAAAAATTAGTATCGACTCACTGTTAGGAAGTTCACCGTCAGCTTGTTTGGTGTGTCTCTCTGAACTAGAAAGTGTTAACAAACAGCTGCGTACAGAAATGGAAGAATTGGTCAGCTCCAAGGATGATATTGTGAAAAGCGTTCAGGAGCTAGAAGAGTCTAAGCGAGTCTTAGAACAGCAAGTGGAAGAGATGAAGATTCCGTTGCAGGAACTGGAAGAGGAATTACAGGCAACAGAGGATCTGTCCCAAAGAGGGGATAGTGTGCCTGTTGCAGTTTTTAAAAGGATCAGAGTTTTGGGGTCTGTCCTGAGTGAGCCTCAGAAATGTGATGACATGTGGCTGGAATCACCCCTTTGGAATAAACCGTTCCTTCAAAAACTTCAAGCATTGGAAAATGTATCATTAGAGCTTCAGCAAACAAAGGAGCTGTGTAAGAAATGTGATGATTTCTCAGTTCAGGCTGAAAACCTAGTGGAGAAAACTAAAGCGGAGAAAACTAAAGCAAGTGATATAAATCTGGGAGAAAAAAGCAAACGCCACCTAGTGGAGAAAACTAAGTCTGTTGGTGAAAACGTGAAGCAAATGAATAAGTGCCTTTCAGGGAGTGTTTCCAAAATGGAACTGGTGAAAGACGGGTGGCAGAAGTTTGATCGTGATCTTGAGATGCATTCCATGTGGAATTCAGATAGAGAAAAGGAACTAGGTGACCTTGAGCGGTCAAATAGTTCAGCAGAAAGTGCATTAAAGAAACCTGTAAAAGAATGTGTTGCAGTTCCATGCTTCTTTACTGATGCAGAGAGGAGGTCTATAATGGATACCACCCAGATCGCTGGTTTCAACTGTGTTGTTGCCTTTGACCCATATGATGATGGAAGGAAAGTTGATAAAGTACAGACATTTCTTGGAACAAAGCTAAGTGAAGCAGAGGTTCTCAAAGTGTTGTGGAAATCATTTGTTGATTGCAGAGAGAGGCGTCTTAAGAATGTTGAAGAATTTAAGACTAGCCCAATTGAGTTGCCTATGGATCACGGTCCTCCATGGTGGATTGGACAGACGGTTATGAGGGACAAGCTGTCTGACATTTATGAGAAATCTGTCAATGAAGATGACAGAAAAGAAGGAACAAAATGATGCCAAAAATGCAGTTGAAGAATGTGTATATGAGATGAGAGACAAACTGTGTGGCATTTATGAGAAATCTGTCAATGAAGATGACAAACAGTTTCATCCGGAAGCTGGAGGATACTAGGAGGCTTATCAGTGAGAGTCAGCAGTGCTTGACACATGCGTGCCTGGAAATCTGTGTCCCAACCCGAGGGTTGAAACAAGAGGGGGGGGGTATGTGACAGGAAGTCAGGTAAATCTGGGAATATAGTCACAAAGAGGAGACACATTCCCACCTGCTTTGGAAAGTTCACGAATTACTATAGGGTGTCGGCTGCCAAAGGCAGCAGGAAACTGTCTAAGGAAGTTGAAAGGCCTTCAGCTGTTCAGAATGAGGAAATTAAAGCCTCTATAATTTGTCCAAAGGATTTATTTTGTTTTATTTTATTTTGGATGTTTTTGCTGCCTCCTGTCGCCGTGTGGGCTGGGAGAGGGGGACAGTCAGATGTGTGCTTCCCGACAAGCTGGTGAGCATGGGAGAAGACCCCCTGAAGTGATATGCGCTAAGGAGGGTAACCAAGTGTGAAGACGTCTCAAAGGTGAGGACATGGACTGTTTTGCTATGTGGAAAGAAAACAAAGGGACATGTTCCATGTGAAGAGTGTGAAGAGTCTGAAGAGTAAAGGGACCTGTTATAAATGAACATGTGCTGTGTGAAGAGATAAAACATGGACTGTTGAGTATCCGCTGTAGGATAAGAAAGTCTGCCCAACAGTAGGTTGGGGACAGACTCTTAGGTAGGTTCCAGCGTGAGAAGGTAGCCGCCCACAGAGGCAAGGATTTATTTTGTCTTTTATTTTATTTTGGCTGTTTTGACGCTTGCAATTGTGTGAAGTAAATTGCATGAATAAATCAGTCTTGTTTGCAACCTCTGCTCGGCTATCTCTCTGTGAAAACGCACCCCCCAAAGGGGTCATCCACGCCTACCACCGAGCTAATCCCTCACAATATATATATATATATATATAAATATAAATATATATATATATATATATAGTGGTTAATATTAGGGCTGAAACAACTAATCGACAAAATCGATAACAATCGATAATTACAATCGTTGTCAACGATTGTCATTATCGATTAGTTGATCCTTTGATTAGTTGCGCTGCGTTCTGGACTTTCCCTGCCTGTCTCCTATGTGAAGCCGTCGGCTGCACTCACTGTCTCTCACAGCTCGGCACTTACGTGACCTCCCCCTCCCTCCTCCTTTCCTCTCTGCCTTTCCTCCCTGCTTTCTTGCTGACGTCAGTGAGGGAGTCAGCAGACATGGGAGTAAGTCACACATGTGCAAGTCACAAGCAAGTCTCAAGTCTTAACCTTCAAGTCTCAAGCAAGTCCCAAGTTACTGTGGCGAAAAGCAAGCAAGTCAAGTCGAGTCCCTGCTAGAAGTCAAGCAAGTCAAGTCAAGTCATTTATTTTGGTCAAGTCACAAATCAAGTCAAAATACTGATCTACCCCAATTTTCACCATTAACCACATAACGCCCGCCCACCACAGATATACTGCGGCAGGCAGCCGCTGCTGGGCAAAGGGATGTAGGGGTACATCACTCGCTCAGCCGCCTGTGGGGGGCGAGCGCGCACCGCCGGAGGCGCACTCCCGCTCGTTCACTGAGATCCCCGCACGAGTGACCGGTGGCTCCGATGTCCGCCGGTCACTCGCGACCTCCCGCTGCAGAGGGAGAAAGGCAGATGGCTGATGTAAATACAGCCATCTGTCATTCTCCCTGATATAATTGCAGAGACTGTACAATCTTGCTATGTAGGATCGTATGTCTCTGTGGTTACATCACAAGCCACGCCCCCCCCACAGTTAGAATCATGCCCCTAGGGACACAACCCCTTGATCACCAATAAAGTTAACCCCTTCCCTGCCAGTGTCATTTTGACAGTAACAGTGCATATTTATAACACTGATTACTGTAGTAATGTCACTGGTACTCCCAAAAGTGTCAAAAATGTCAGTCAGGGGTCCAATCTGTCCACCGCAATGTCGCAGTCCCGCAAAAAAAAAAAAAAAAAACAATAAAAATGACATAAATCTTTCCCGTAGTTAGTAGACTCAATAACTTTTGTGCAAACCAATTAAAATACGCTTATTGAGATTTTTTTTACCAAACATATGTAGCAGAAAACAAATTGGCCTAAAATGTTAAAACATTTTGATTTTTACATTTTTTTTGAGAATTTCATATAAAAAATTTGAAAAATATTGTTATTTTTTCAAAATTGTCGCTCTTTTTTGTTTATAGTGCAAAAAATAAAAATCGCACAGGTGATCAAATACCACCAAAAGAAAGCTCTATTTGTGGTAAAAAAGGGACATCAATTTTGTTTGGGAACAGCGTCGCACGACCGCGCAATTGTCCGTTAAAGTCACACAGTGCCGAATGGCAAAATAGGGCCTGGTCTTTGAGTAGCCAAATATTCAGGGAGCTTAAGTGGTTAAATCAGTTAAAAGTCAGTGGTCAGGAAAGGTTTTGTTTTATTTTCAACATTAACAAAACTGCTGAGTGCTTTTTTCTTGGCATATTAAAGAAACACTTTGAATGCCCAAACAGCTCAAAATCCTTCGTCCGGTCATGTTTCAACACCAGTCACTAAAAACATGTTAAGTATTTCCATTGTTAAACAGCCAGTGTCCTAAAAATCAGAACACACTGAGGTGTTTTAAGTGATTGTGGTGTCAGAAACATAACAGGCACATTCATTTTTCTTTAACACATCTTGAGAAAATGCAAATATTTAATAACTTAAAAAAGTAAAGTCATTTCGAGTCATATGTCTCAAGTCAAAGTGAAGTCTCAAGTCATGAATACCAAGTCAAAGTCAAGTCGAGTCTTTTGTTAATTTTAGTCAAGCAAGTCTCAAGTCCTCAAACTGGTGACTTAAGTCTGACTTAAGTCAAGTCAGTTACCTGAGTCCCCCACCTCTGGGAGTCAGTCAGATCGAGGCGAGGGAGAAAAGAGGAGAGAAGCAGCACGTGAGTGCCGAGCTTAGTGTTACAGTGTCCTGTCCATGCAATGCAGCCCGCCAAACAATAGAATAAAAGCTTATCCAGATAAAAGAGTTAATATTCCTTATAAAGTGCAATATTATAATAGAAAAATAAGTGATTTAAAACGTCCACATAGCACATATAGGTGGTCTTTCTATGCTCCCTATTTCATATCTCTGGCTGACACAGATGTTTTTATTCACTTATTTTTCTATTATAATATTGCACCTTATAAGGAATATTAACTCTTTAATCTAGATAAGCATTTATTATATTTACAGTATATAGGAGCTTAATTAAAAAAAAGTTTTGGTATAAAAGTACTGAGAGCATTATGTGCCCTGCAAATGTTACTTGATTTTATTCCCAAACAGTGCCCCATCACTGGTGTTGCTGGGGGGGGGGTAAACAGTGCCCCATCACTGGAGTTGCCCGGGGAGAGTAAACAGTGCCCCATCAATGGTGTTGCCGTGGGGGGGGGGGACAGTGCCCCATCACTGGTGTTGCCGTGGGGGGGGCAACAGTGCCCCATCACTGGTGTTGCCTGGGGGGAATAAACAGTGCCCCATCACTGGTGCTGCCGGGGGGGACAGTGCCCCATCATTGGTGTTGCCTTGGGGGGGGGGGGGACAGTGCTCCATCACTGGTGTTGGCTTTTGGGGGGAACAGTGCCCCATCACTGGTGTTGCCATGGGGGGGGGGGGCAACAGTGCCCCATCACTGGTGTTGCCTGGGGGGAATAAACAGTGCCCCATCACTGGTGTTACCGTGGGGGGGGGAACAGTGCCCCATCACTGGTGTTGCCGTGGGGGTGGGAACAGTGCCCCATCACTGGTGTTACTGGTGGGGGGGAACAGTGCCACATCACTGGTGTTGCCGGGGGGGGGGGGACAGTGCCCCATCACTGGTGTTGCCAGAAGTTTCTTGAACAGGTATAGTCCAAGCCCACCTTTTTTTCAGAATGTTTGTTGTTTTTGTACTGCTTTCTATAAATTTGCATAGTTGTGTAATGTTAATTGTAAAGTTTACGTTTTTGTTTCTGCAGTTTGTGTGTGAGTGCCGGTTCACACTTGTGCGATGCGGGAATGCTGCGAATATGCAGCGTGTTCCTGCATCGCATCGCATCCGCACATCTGGCAGTTCACACTGCCATATGCGATACGCAGGGGGTGTCAATTAAAAGTTAACGACACCCCCAGTTGCGATCGCATATCGCAGTGCGATCTGGCAAGTTCGCACAGAATCGGATCGCCCAAGTGTGAACCACTGTGCGATCCGATTCTGATGCGGCTCATAAAAAGCCTTCAATAAACAATGGATAATGAACACATATTGTCTGCAGGAGGATTATGTGAAATTGAAGTGCCAAATGGCCATTAACAATTATTGGGCAGAGAATGGCTCCGTCCAATGGGAGGCTTTTAGTGCCACTGTTAGAGGGACATTTATGAAGGTGGTGAAGAATTTTACTAAGGCTTTGGGTACGAAAGTATTAAAAGCTGAGGATCAGGTAACTCTTAGAATGTACAGGATCTATCCCTAACTAATTACAGTATGTGACTTGGCAAGAGTATACACATAGTTATCGATTACTTTTAGTGGAAAAACCTAGTGTAGCACTGTCCCCGCAAGAACTGCTGAGTATTATCTTGAAGGGCTCCCCTGGTTACCAGCACTCAATTACCTTTAAAAATAAGTCCCTGTATCCCTCCTTGCTCCTGATGGCTAGTCACACAAATGAACAGTCTAGTGGGATACTCCAATTTAACTATTGGCTGAGGACTTCTATCTTCAGATACTTTGCACGAGAATTTGGAACAGCCAGGCTGTAATCCACACTGCCACAAGTGTAGATGGTGTGAAGTCTCTTGCTCTTGGCTCCCTGACAAGATCACTTGATGGACAATAAATTATCTTCAGGACACTCTTACTAGCATCCTTTTCCCACTGACACCTGTCCACTGACTATCCTAGAAGCAGGGGTGGCCCCCCTCAGGTCAGGCCCCTTGACAGAAGTTTATATCCTCACTATACTGCAGAGACAGATCCTCAAGTGTCTCCCCTCTCAGTCAGCTTCTCTGGACCTCTGTGTTCAGCTCCTCACTGATACTCTTCAGGCCCTCAGGGTGACCGCCTGAGGCCACATGACACCTCTCCAGAGGAGGAGGCTACCGGGACTTTTATTTGGTATCCCAATATGCACCGAGGCGACTTTCCTTCTGCCAATCATCAGGATTGTATCAAAAGCCCATGCACCAATTCGTCAGGTTTTCTCCCCCTGTCCAACATGCCTCCCTATTGGACCAGTGTAAAACATTCTCTAGACAGAATAAGTTGCATCCTGAGCACAGTGAACAGACTTCACTAACATATCCTGCTCTCTGGTAAGCAGAGAACAATATAGGTTTACCTGCAGCTCTTCTGGTAAGCAGACAGAGCGCATAAACTATACTATTTATAGTATTTTTAAATTTGGAGACAAAAATGGGCGCCTTTTGGAGTTTCTGGGGAGACTCTCCTGCACTCCAATCTCTATTTGGCATATTAGAAACTCTGAGGGATGTATTGTGGAGGACTCCCGGGAGGTTTTGGGAACTGTAGTTGAGTTTTACCAAACTCTCTATAAATCTTAGGCTGGAAAGGTGGACGGTAATATCTTTCTCTACCTGTCCTCTATAGATCTGCCCATGTTGTCTAGGGATGCTAGAGAACTTTTAGTTCAAGCCATCACATATGATGAAATTGGAGCTGCCATTGACAACTGTTATCCCCACAAATCACCGGGTTTAGACGATTAACCAGTGGAGTGGTACCAACTCTATAGGAAAACGTTAGTAACCCACCTACATCGGGTCTTTCATTCGGCTAGGAAGGAGGGCAAGTTACCCCAATCCATAAGAGAGGCACTTATCATATTAATAGGGAAACTAGGGAAGGATCCCTTAGAATGTGAATCATATCGGCCCATTTCCCTGATCAACACAGACGTTAAGATTTTGGCGAATGTGTTGGCAAGGAGTCTGCAGTCAGTGATTACTAAGGTGGTGGGACCGGATCAGACTGGATTCATGCCACTCAGATATGCCCAAATTAATCTTAGAAGACTGTTTGTAAATCTACAGATAACTCATGATAATACTGCGTGATAGCATCTTTAGATACAAAATAAGCATTTGATTCAGTAGAATGGGGTTACCACACTCCTGGCTAAGTTTGATTTTGGCCCTGTATTCCTCTCTTGGGTACAGCTTCTCTATTGTGAACCCATGGCTCGTGTAAGGGTTAATGGGCTAATCTCTGAGCCATTTCAGATACATAGGGGCACTAGACAGGGCTGCCCCTTATCCCCTCTCCTATTCACATTGGCCTTTGAGCCACTGGCTGTGAAGTTAAAGGAAGAGGATAGGGTCAAGAGCTTACACATAGGAGAATTTGAAGAATGTGTCTCATTATATGCGGATGATATGCTCTTGTATCTGAATGACCCATATAGCTCATTCTTTGCAGCCTTTTCTTTGACACAGTAGTCTGGGGACTAGTACAGATTTTTTATCAATTGGATCAAGTCCTTTCTGTTCACGTTTTATCAGAATTCTAATGTGGTGGCACCCCTTTCATGTCCTATACTGATTGCTGATAGTTTTAAGTATTTAGAGATTGCTATCTAACTCCCACCCAACTCATTTCTAGACAATAACCTTTGGCCTTTAATTTGATCATTTAAAGAGAGGGTACAAAAATGGAAGGATCTCCCCTTAACGTTACTGGATAGGATAAACCTATTCAAAATGATTTACCTACCAAAGTTCCTTTATGTGTTTACCAGCAGCTCAGTATATATCTCTAAATAGCTTTTTAGGCATATTAATTCTTTGATTAGCTCCTTTGTATGGGGCTCCAAAGTGCCTAGAGAGTCACTAGACATACTAAAACAGCCGGACAGTAGGGAAGGGTTGGCATTACCTTATCTTCGCATGTATTATTTTGCTTCTCAATTGATGTATATGCATTGGTGAATGTTTCCACAGCTAAATAATGCTGCAGTAGCAGTAGAGACTGTGGTGACTTCCTCATATGAAGCCTTACTTAACTTTTTCTACAGGGGGGAGGGGCCCACATCAGTGGGAATGGCTATACTTAAGATATGGAAACAGATTTTGGGATTATGCTTTAAAAAGATATTGAATATGTCCTTAAGTCTTTCCCCCAATGCCCCACTGTGGTACAATATTTAGGGGAACTGCTCAAACCAGAGGATTTGGACTAAAATACCTTCACCAACTGTTTGACGCAGGCACATTTAAATCCTTTGATCAAATGCTGGGTGAATGGGGAATACCTAATTCTTGGCATTTCCAATATAACAAGTTACCATAGGCGTGCGCAGACTATGGCATTAGGGTGTGCACCTCAAACCAAAGCTCAAACACATGTGCGCGTGTGTGTATGTGTATATGTGTGAATATATATATACTAGACATTAAGCCCGTTAAATTAAGGGGCTCTAGAACATATGGCTGACTGAGCGGCTCTCGCTTATCTCTTTTTTTTTCTAACAACGTGAGAGCCGCATGATGTAGCCAGCTCTGCACATAGTGTCCCTGTTGCCCTAGCAACAGAGACACGCGCAGAGCTGACCGAGCGTCTCTCGCATGCGAGCGCGTACCTGCCGCGTGCCCGCGCACACCCGCCGCTTCAAGAGTTTTGGCTGGCCGCCCGACTGGGGTATATGTAGGATATCTATTCTATATTAATAATATGCAAGTGTCTCTCCTTCCATCCCTGTGTCTGTGGGATTGCGCTACTGCGCATGTGCCCCACGGACAGCCGTTAAGACTGGGGGCGGGCACCATGTCAGGGGCCCCAGAAGTAAGTCACACTGACCTGTGTAGGATGGGGAGCTCCTCGGTGTTGGAGGCCGGGTCCCGAGTGTTGGGGGTCACCCCGATAATGGTGCTCTTCAGGGAAGTTCCTCTGAGCAGGCGGCTCCGGACCAGATCCATATTCCCCGGAGAGTCTACACTCACCCGCATGCTGGAGCCGGGCAGGAGCACCCCGTCATGGGTCAGGAGAAGAGGCAGGCGCCGGGAGATCTGGATGGAGCTGATAGAGGCCATGACCGGCCACACACACAATCCGCACACCGACCGACCAAACTCACTGACAGCTCCGAGTCCGGGCAAAGAGCAGCAAGACTACAACTATGGAGAGCGGCCTACATACACCCCAGTATTATCACCTCATCATATACTATACACCCCAATATAATCACCTCATCATATACTATATACCCCAGTATCATCACCTCATCAGATATCCTGATGATACTGGGGTGTATAGTATACGATGAGGTGATTATATTGGGGTGTATAGTATGTAGGATATCACAATATATGATGAGGTTATTTCTGTCCTCAGCCCTGTGAGGTGAATTCCCAGTTGTAATACTCACAGTTGGCCAGTAGATGGCGGTGGTTTTTGCCCGGACTCGGAGCTGTCAGTGAGTTTGGTCGGTCGGTGTGCGGATTGTGTGTGTGGCCGGTCATGGCCTCTAGCGGCTCTATCCAGATCCCCCGGCGCCTGCCTCTTCTCCTGACCCATGATGGGGTGCTCCTGCCCGGCTCCAGCATGCGGGTGAGTGTAGACTCTCCAGCAGGGCCGGAGTGGGACTAATTTTCAGCCCTGGAGTTTCATGCCTTAGACCGGCCCACTTTAGTTCACGACTGACTATATTAAAATAATGTAATTAAAACCTCAGAATATAAGTTTGCAATGGCTGTGGACATGGTACAGGAGAATGCGGGGCTGCGGGCATGGTACAGGAGAATTCAGGGCTGCGGACATGGTACAAGAGAATGCAGGGCTGCGGTCATGGTACAGGAGAATGCAGGGATGCGGGCATGGTACAGGAAAATGCGGGGCTGCGGACATGGTACAGGAGAATGCGGGGCTGCGGACATGGTACAGGAGAATGCGGGGCTGTGGACATGGTACAGGAGAATGCGGGGCTGCGGGCATGGTGCAGGAGAATGCGGGGCTGCGGGCATGGTACAGGAGAATTCAGGGCTGCGGACATGGTACAAGAGAATGCGGAGCTGCAGACATGGTACAGGAGAATGCGGGGCTGTGGACATGGTACAGGAAAATGCGGGGCTGCGGACATGGTACAGGAGAATGCGGGGCTGCGGACATGGTACAGGAGAATGCGGGGCTGTGGACATGGTACAGGAGAATGCGGGGCTGCGGGCATGGTGCAGGAGAATGCGGGGCTGCGGGCATGGTACAGGAGAATGCGGGGCTGCGGACATGGTACAGGAGAATGCGGAGCTGCAGACATGGTACAGGAGAATGCGGGGCTGTGGACATGGTACAGGAGAATGCGGGGCTGCGGACATGGTACAGGGGAATGGGGGGCTGCGGACATGGTACAGGGGAATGCGGGGCTGCGGACATGGTACAGGAGAATGTGGGGCTGTGGACATGGTACAGGAGAATGCGGGGCTGCGGACATGGTACAGGAGAATGCGGGGCTGCGGACATGGTACAGGGGAATGCGGGGCTGCGGACATGGTACAGGAGAATGCGGGGCTGCGGACATGGTACAGGGGAATGCGGGGCTGCGGACATGGTACAGGGGAAAGCGGGGCTGCGGACATGGTACAGGGGAATGCGGGGCTGCGGACATGGTACAGGAGAATGTGGGGCTGTGGACATGGTACAGGAGAATGCGGGGCTGTGGGCATACTACAGGAGATGCAGTGCTGCGGGCATGGTACAGGAGTGCTTGTCAGTTTCAGCCACCAAGAGGGCTGTTGCTGCAATGGCCCGCAGGCAAGGTAGCAAACCCTGTGCTACAGTGTCCAGTTGTTTTGAGAGGTATGCCACAGGGCATTGCCATGATGCCAGGTACTGTGTCAGGACTCGCGCTGCTATTCCCCACTTTTCACTGACGTTCAAATAGAAGGATTTGTGGCTGTCCAGCAGGCCTAAGGCAGGAGCCTGCATTAAGGAAGCCTTAATGTCTTGTAAGGCTTAGTCTTGTTGTTTTTCCCAAAGAAAGGGATCCCTCTCTCCCCTTTGTGAATTCATAGAGGGGGCTGGCCTTGGTGGCAAAGTCAGGTATCCAAATCCAGCAGAATCCTGCTGCTCCCAGGTTGGGGCAGGGGTCTGGCAAACAGCTTCTTTCCTGCCCTTTCCCAACTGTCTCTGGCCTTGTGAAACCTTGAATCCCAGGTATTTTACAGCCTCTTTGCACAATTAAGCTTTTCTTCTAGATACCTTATAACTAGGGTTGAGCGAACCCGGACTGTATTGTTCGTGTTCGTACCGGACTTTTGGGTATTCGATACCCGGACCCATACCTGAACATTTCACTGTATGTTCAGGTACTGTCCGTTGTTCGGTAATGTTATTAGATGTTTTGCTCGGTTTTAATGGCGTGCTTTCAACAGGTGCAAGACAGCCAATCAGCAAGCGTTTAATTAGTGTGCCCTAGAAGCCATCACAGCCATGTCTACTAATGGCATGGCTGTGATTGGTCAGTGCAGCATGTGACCCAGACTCTATATAAGCTGGAGTCACACAGCGCCACGTGTCACTCTGCTATAACTATACTAGGGACAGGTTCCTGACTCCTGCTACTGAGAGATAGGAGTTTACTGTAGGGCGAGGTTGGAGAGATTGCTTGTAGGGAAAGCATAGGAGGAACAATCTGCTTTATCATACAGCGATCTACATTAATTTGATTGTGTGGGGTGCAGTGAACGATCTTTATGCCCTGACCTGAGCCAAGTGAGGAGGAGAAAGGAGAACATTTTTTTTTATCAGTCTGTTAGGCGTGCGGTGCTGCACATTTCATGCAAGCTCAGTGCATATGTGTGTGCTTAATCTGCATTTAAAGAAGAAAAAAAAAATTTCTTCATATTTAACTTTGACATACAGTCTTTAGACAGACATTGCTTTTCTAACCTGCTCTTCAAAAAGCACCAATGTGAGGGGAAAATAATTCTTTTTCAGTATTTAGGGTAAAAAAATAATTTTTCAGTTTTTCATTCAAATGTTTTTTTTTTTTTTTATTTAATAGCGGAATAGAACAACAACAGTATCCAACCTGTTAGGCGTGCGGTGTGTAGCGGGCATTTCCTGCAACCTAATTAGTGCATATGTGTCTGCTTAATCTGCATTTTAACAAGAAAAAAACTTTTTCACTTCATATTTTACTGTGACTTACAGCGTTTAGACAGACACTGCATTTCAAATCTGCTATTCAACAAGCACCAATTAACCATTTTACCGCTGCTCACTAGAGCTCTACTGCGGCAAAGTGGTTCGTTATCGTCTGCGACGTAGACCTACGTCGCCAGACACTCCCCCTTCTCGGCTGCGCGGGCGTGCCGCCGGAGGCTCGCTCCCGCTGTATTCAGTCACAGCGGGAGTCGGACCAGGGGAGGAGCAGCGGCGATCGCCACTGCTCTTCCCCGATCGCCGGGGAAGCGAGTCTGGAGATCTGCCCGCTTGTGTAAACAAAGCTGGCGGATCTCCAAAGTGACAGGCAGGGTCAGATTGCAGGGTTCAGCATAGCTGAACCTGCGATCTGTCCTTGTGTCACATAGTCACCTCCCCCCACACATGTCAGTAAGCACCAGGCATACATTAACCCCTCCCTCTCCAATAAAATTAACCCCTTCCCTGCCAGTGTCATTTTTACAGTAACAGTGCATATTTATAGCACTGATTACTGTAGTAATGTCACTGGTAACCCCAAAAGTGTCAAAAATGTCAGTCAAGGGTCCGATCTGTCCGCCGCAATGTCGCAGTCCCGCAAAAAAAAATCGCAAATCGCCGCCATTACTCGTTAAAAAAAACACCAAAAACGACAGAAATCTTTCCCTTAGTTAGTAAACGCAATAACGTTTGCGCAAACCAATCAAAATACGCTTATTGGAATTTTTTTTACCAAAATATGTAGCAGAAAACAAATTGGCCTAAAATGATAAAAAAAATTTGATTTTTACATTTTTTTGGGGGGGAATTTCTTATAAAAAATTTGAAAACTATTGTTATTTTTTCAAAATTGACGCATATTTTTATTTATAGCGCAAAAAGTAAAAATCACACAGGTGATCAAATACCACCAAAAGAAAGCTCTGTTTGTGGGAAAAAAAGGACGTAAATTTTGTTTGGGTACGGCATTGCATGACCGCGCAATTGTCAGTTAAATTCGCACAGTGCCGAATCGCAAAAAGTGGCCCAGACAAGTTGGTTAAGGGGACAATTATTTTTCAGTTTTTCATTCATACATTACAGTGTGATACACCCATTGCATACTGTTGTATTGCGCACTGCAAAAAAAAAAACATTTAGGGGCAAAAAAAGCTGATTGCGGCCCTGTCCGCGTATGTTACAGTGAGATACACCTATTGCATACTGTTGTATTATGCCTTGCAATAAAAAAACATTTAGGGGACAAAAAAAGTTGGCACATCATGAAATGAATCATAGCGACTCACAAATTCTCTTAAAACATAATTTTATTACAAAATAGAGTCACAGTAAAATTATTTGAAAGGACAAGTGTCCAAACAAAACATGTATAACATGTGTGAAGTCAGTGGATTAAACAACAAATAACCCAAGACTATTTTAACCCATATGGTCTCCTACTGAGAATGGGAAAATAGTGTTGGTTATTGTAAATTCACAAAGTTATTTCGAATAACATCATAAGATACATAGTCACATCTGATATTTGGGTCTACGCATTTCGCAGCGTGCTTCTTCAGGACCGTATTTATACATCAGAAGTTTCTTAAAGTAAACAGAACATTCATTAGTGTCGAGGTAGCAAACATAGAAAAATAACATTTATGCTGAGGTCTATATGCTGTGTAGGGAACACACCTGTACTAGGGTGACGCTGGCTACACCCTAGTACAGGTGTGTTCCCTACACAGCATATAGACCTCAGCATAAATGTTATTTTTTTTTTGTTTTTGTGATGAATCAATTTGGGTTCTGATTTTCCAGCCCAAGATTCCCCACAAACTCCCATTTTCTATTTAGGGAACAAAAATTTGATTGCGGCCCTGTCCGCATATGTTACAGTGAGATTCCCCCATTGCATACTGTTTTATTGCGCCTTGCAATAAAAAAACATTTAGGGGACAAAAAAAGTTGATTGCGGCCCTGTATGCGTATGTTACAGTGAGATACACCCATTGCATACTGTTGTATTGCACCTTGCAATAAAAAAAAAACATTTAGGGGCAAAAAAAGTTGATTGCGGCCCTGTCTGCATATGTTACAGTGAGATACACCCATTGCATACTGTTGTATTGCGCCTTGCAATAAAAAAAAACATTTAGGGGCAAAAGAATTTGATTGCGGCCCTGTCCGCGTATGTTACAGTGAGATACACCCATTGCATACTGTTGTATTGCGCCTTGCAATAAAAAAAAAACATTTAGGGGCAAAAAAGTTGATTGCGGCCCTGTCCGCGTATGTTACAGTGAGATACACCCATTGCATACTGTTGTATTGCGCCTTGCAATAAAAAAAAACATTTAGGGGCAAAAAAAGTTGATTGCGGCCCTGTCCGCGTATGATACAGTGAGATACACCCAATGCATACTGTTGTATGGCACCTTGCAATAAAAAAACATTTAGGGGCAAAATAAGTTGATTGCGGCCCTGTCCGCATATGTTACAGTGAGATACACCCATTGCATACTGTTGTATTGCGCCTTGCAATAAAAAAAAAAAACATTTAGGGGCAAAAAAAGTTGATTGCGGCCCTGTCCGCGTATGTTACAGTGAGATACACCCATTGCATACTGTTGTATTGCGCCTTGCAATAAAAAAAAACATTTAGGGGCAAAAAAAGTTGATTGCGGCCCTGTCCGCGTATGATACAGTGAGATACACCCATTGCATACTGTTGTATTGCGCCTTGCAATAAAAAAAAACATTTAGGGGCAAAAAAAGTTGATTGCGGCCCTGTCCGCGTATGATACAGTGAGATACACCCATTGCATACTGTTGTATTGTGCCTTGCAATAAAAAAAAACATTTAGGGGCAAAAAAAGTTGATTGCGGCCCTGTCCGCGTATGATACAGTGAGATACACCCATTGTATACTGTTGTATTGCGCCTTGCAATAAAAAAAAACATTTAGGGGACAGAAAGATATTAAATTGCGGCTTAGTCTGTATCTGTACGTGTGAGATACACTCATTGGATCCTGTTGTTCTATTCCGCTATTCAATAAACACCCATTTAGGGAAAAAATATTACATTGCAGCTTAGTCTGCATATTTTACTGTGAGATACACTCGTTGGATACTGTTGTTCTATTCCACTATTCAATAAACACCCATTTAGGGAAAAAAGATTACATTGCGGCCTAGTCTGCATATGTTACAGCGCAACAAGGCACACAGTTCTCGCATTGGAGGCCTAGTTACTGATGGTGAAGTGGTGCTGTTCCGCAGAGCGACTCATGCGTGCGTGCTGCAGCTGAAACTCCACTATGGCCTGCTGCTGCTCATACAGTCTGGCCAGCATGTGCAAGGTGGAGTTCCACCTTGTGGGCACGTCACATATGAGGCGGTGAGCGGGAAGGCTGAAGTTACGCTGCAGCGCTGACAGGCGAGCAGCAGCAGGGTGAGAACGCCGAAAGTGCACACAGACAGCCCGCACTTTCTGCAGCAGCTCTGACATATCGGGGTAATTTCTAAGGAACCTCTGCACCACCAAATTCAGCACATGCGCCAGGCAAGGGATGTGTGTCAAACCGGCTAGGCCCAGAGCTGCTACGAGATTTTGCCCATTATCGCACACACCAGGCCGGGCTTGAGGCTCACTGGCACCAACCACTCATCAGTCTGCTGTTCAATGCCCCTCCACAACTCCTGCACGGTGTGTGGTTTTTTCCCCCAAACAGGCAAGTTTTAAAACTGCCTGCTGTTGTTTACCCCTGGCTGTGCTGAAGTTGGTGGTGAAGGTGTTACGCTGACCGGATGAGGAGGCGGTAGAGGATGAGGAAGCGGAGTAGGAGGAGTTACTAACAGGATACAAACTGAAGCGCACTGAAATCGTCGGTGGTGGAAGGACATGCGACAAACTGCTATCCGCCTCAGGCCCACCCGCCACTGCATTTACCCAGTGTGCTGTTAGGGAGATATAATGTCCCTGACCGTGCTTACTGGTCCACGTATCTGTAGTTAGGTGGACCTTGCCACAGATGGCATTGCGCAGTGCACACCTGATTTTGTCACCCACTTGGTTGTGCAGGGAAGGGATGGCTTGCCTGGAAAAGTAGTGGCGGCTGGGCACGACGTACTGTGGGACAGCCACCACCATAAGGCTTTTAAAACTCTGTGTCTCCACCAGACGGAATGACAGCATCTCAAAGGCCAGGAATTTTGAAATGCTGGCATTCGGGGCCAGGGATCATGAGTGGGTAGGGAGGTACTTCCTCTTCCGCTCCAGTGCTTGGGAGATAGAAAGCTGAACGCTTCCATGGGACATTGTGGAGATGGTTGTTGGTGACCCAGGTGGTGGTGTTGCTGGCAGATCCTCTGTTTGCGGGGTGGCAGGTGCCACTGTCACTACAGAGGTGGATGAAGAGGCAGAGACTGCAGCAGCAGAAGAGGAAGCAGGAGGAGCCAGAGACCTTTCTTGATTTTTGAGGTGTCTACTCCACTGCAGCTCGTGCTTTGCACTTAGATGCCTGGTCATGCAGGCTGTGCTCAGGTTGAGAAGGTTTATGTCTTGCTTCAGGCTCTGATTGCACAGCGTGCAAACCACACGTGTCCTGTCATCAGCACATTGTCTGAAGAACTGCCACGCTAGGGAACTCCTTTGAGCTGGCTTTGGTGTGCTTGGTCCCTTGCTGCGGCAGTAGCAGGTGTAGTGTCTAGGTCACGGCCGCTCCGCTTTTGCACCCTGCTCCCTCTTCTGCTGTGCTGGTGGCTCTGTGTGACCACGCCTCTTCCTCCAAACTGTCTACCATCTGGACTCTGCCGGCAACCAGTGCTTCTGTGGGCGCTACACCCTCTGTCTCAACCCCAGGGGTGTGCCGCACTCAGCCGCAAGGGGAGCCCTCTCTGCATCTCGGCCTCGGATCAGGTACGTGACAGTACAATCCAGCCATGTCAGAGGCCGACAGAGGTGCTTCCCCAATTGAGGCTTTGTGCCAGCAAGTCACCGCCCTCACTCAGGCAGTGCAAAGACTCCAGGAGGGTTATTTCCAGTTGGAAGGTCGGCTGCAATACCTGGCCGTTTCGCCTCCTACAGACTCCAATCAATCGCCTGCCAGCACCTCTTCATCCCCGTTACCACAAGGACACGCTAGCTCCACCCACTCTATGCTAGTCCCGCCTCCTGAACCACGAGTACCCACGCCTGAGCGATTTTCTGGATATCGAAAGAAGTTCAGGGCCTTTAAGAACGCCTGCTTGCTATACTTGGCCTTGCAACCCCGGACCTTTTCTCTGGACTCTGTGAAAGTGGGGTTCATCATCTCTTTGCTGTCTGAAGAACCCCAAACCTGGGCTCATAACTTAATGAAACAGAAGAGCCCTGTTCTGGACTCTGTGGACACATTCTTTGAGGCTATGGCACAGCTTTACGACGACCCCCAGCGCACGGCCACCGCAGAGGTCGCCCTACACTCCCTGCTACAGGGCAAGCGCCCAGTGGAGGACTACACGGTTGAATTCCGTAAATGGTCTGCTGACACTGATTGGAATGAGGCTGCTCTCAAGTACCAGTTTCGCCAAGGACTTTCTAAAACATTAAAAGATGAGCTGGCTCGAGTGGAGACCCCCGCTACCCTTGAGGGTCTCATACAACTCGCCATTTAACTTGATAGACGTCTGCGGGAGCGACGCTCGGAGCGTCTCCAAACATTCCGGCCTACCTGGATGCTTCCCAAGATCTCTTCTGCTTCACCTGCACCTCCGGTCTCTTCCCCCATGGCAGCATCTGAAGGGGAACCTATGCAGCTGGGCCTGGTCTGTTCCTCCCTGACTCCTGATGAGAGACTACGATGTCGGCAGGCCAACCTATGCCTCTACTGCGGCGGGGCTGGACATTTTCTTCGGAACTGCCCCGTGAGACCCAGTAAGCCTTACTCTCAGCCCCCATTTAACTGCCGAGTTTCTGAGCTTTCGCTCTCTCACCTTATTCTCCCGGTCTCCTTACAGGTGCCAGAAGGGGAGGTCCAACATCGAGCCATCGTTGACTCCGGGGCCTGCAGCTGTTTTCTGGACATTTCTTTGGCCAAGAGACTCCATATTCCTCTTATCCCTAAGACACAAAGGCTCGAGGTCCATCTCGCCGATGGGTCCCTACCCAGTTCCGGACCAGTTATCCTAGAGACTGGACCCATCCTCACCACAGCAGACTCCGGTCATCAGGAGTTCATCCGTTTTGATGCCCTTTGTTCCCCCATGTTTCCCATCATACTGGGACTTCCTTGGCTGCAAGCCCATAACCCCCAAATCGATTGGGCCAAGAAGGAACTCAACTTTTCTTCTGCCTACTGTCAGCAGCATTGCTTCCCTCAAAGACCTAGTGGGCCTGCTAGTTGCTTGTCTGTTCAACCAACACCTGAGCCACTCCTGGATATCCCACCTGCTTACCAGGACTTCAGGGACGTCTTTGACAAGAAAAAATCCGAGGTCCTTCCTCCCCATCGGCCTTACGATTGCCCTATAGAAATGCTTCCCGGAGCCGAGATCCCGTTTGGAAGGATATTCCCCCTTTCTGAAAAGGAACTGGAGGCCCTACGGGTCTATATCGATGAAAATTTGAAAAAGGGGTTTATTCGCCCATCTTCTTCTCCTGCAGGTGCTGGTATATTCTTTGTGGAAAAAAAAAGATGGCACCTTGAGACCCTGTGTGGACTATAGAGAGCTGAATAAGGTCACTATCAAAAACCGGTACCCGCTCCCCCTTGTCCCAGAACTCTTCCAGAGGTTCCGGACCGCCCAACTCTTTACCAAGTTAGACCTGCGGGGAGCTTATAACCTTGTCCGGATACGAGAGGGAGAGGAGTGGAAGACCGCATTCAGAACTCGTTTTGGACATCATGAATACCTAGTCATGCCCTTCGGCCTGTGTAATGCCCCAGCCACATTCCAGCACCTGGCAAATGATATCTTTCGGGAGTTTCTTGACCACTTCGTCATCGTATACCTTGACGATATCCTTATTTTTTCTGCCTCACTGGAACTCCATCGGGTTCACGTTAAAAAAGTCCTTTCTACCTTGAGAAAACATGGACTCTATGCCAAGGCGGAGAAGTGTAACTTTGAAAAGGGGTCCATTCAGTTTTTGGGACTCATTATTTCCACCGATGGGATCACTATGGACCCACAAAAAGTAAAAGCGATCCTAGATTGGCCTGCTCTTTGTGACAAGAAAGGCGTTCAGAGATTCGTGGGCTTTGCTAATTTTTACAGGCGTTTTAATTTTTCTTCCATCATCTCCCCCATCACCCAGTTAACCCGCCATCAGTCCCGCTTTCTGTGGTCTCAGGAAGCCCAATTGGCATTTGACAAACTTAAACAGCTGTTTATTTCTGCACCCGTCCTACAACACCCTGATCCGGCTCTGCCCTATGTGTTGGAGGTTGATGCCTCGGAAGTGGCCACCGGGGCAATCCTGTCGCAACGTCAAGGGCCCAAATCTCTCCTCCATCCTGTGGCCTTCTTTTCTAGGAAAATGTCACCTCCGGAGAAAAATTATGACGTTGGCGACCGAGAACTGTTGGCCATTAAATTTGCACTAGAAGAGTGGAGATTTGCACTAGAAGAGTGGAGATATCTATTGGAAGGAGCCACTCATCCTATTATGATCTTCACGGACCACAAAAACTTGGAGTACCTCAGGACTGCCAAACGGTTGAGACCCAGACAAGCCCGATGGGCGCTGTTTTTCTCCAGGTTTAACTTCCATATTTCTTATCGACCTGGCTCCAAGAATGGAAAAGCAGATGCTCTCTCCCAGATGTTTCCGGATACCCCAGAAACAGCAGAACCTGATACCATCCTTTCTGCCCATAATTTTCTCCTTATCCAGCCTGACCTGCTGACGGCAATCCGACAGGCCTCAGCCCTTCGCTTGGATCCTGAAGTACCCTCCCTGTAAAAACAGGAAGGGTTGCTGTGGCATCAGGATAAAATCTTTGTCCCTCCCCAAGTAAGACCTCAAGTTCTTAAAATATTTCATGACAGTAAACTTGCTGGGCATTTTGGGGTGCGGAAGACCTCGGAGTTTATCCAACGCTCTTTTTGGTGGCCCAACCTTGGGCAGGATTGCAAGGATTACATCGGCTCTTGTACCATCTGCCAACGTAACAAGGGGTCAAGTACCAAGACTTGGGGTTTGCTAAGACCACTTCCCATTCCTGAGCAACCATGGAAAAAGATATCTATGGACTTTATTGTTGAACTACCCCCTTCAGAAGGATTTTCCACCATCTTGGTGGTAGTGGATCGCCTTTCCAAAATGGCCCATTTTCTACCCATGGTTGGCACACCTTCAGCCCTGGACACAGCCAACATATTCATAAGGGAGATAGTCAGGCTACATGGCCTTCCAGACAACATTATCTCAGATAGAGGAGTGCAATTTACCTCCAGGTTCTGGAGGGATCTCTGTAAATCCCTGTCCATTGAAGTTTCTCTTTCTTCTGCATACCATCCTCAGAGCAATGGGCAAACAGAGAGGACTAATAAAACTCTAGAACAATACTTACGATGCTTTTGCACCTGATCCCAAGACGACTGGGTCTCGCTCCTCCCCTGTGCGGAATTTGCTTACAACAATTCTCTTCATGCATCCACCAACCAGTCCCCTTTCTGGGCAAATTATGGATTTCATCCCTCTTTTCTGCCTAACACCCTTCCGGAAGCATCAGTTCCTGCTGTCCAAGATCGGATCAGCTTCATTCAAACCAACTATCAAACCCTACAGGAAGCCATGCGCAAAGCCCAGGAGGACTATAAACGGTTTCATGACTGTAAAAGAAAGAAGGGTCAGAATCTCAAGATTGGAGACAAAGTCTGGCTGTCAGCCTTGAACCTTAAACTCTCATGCCCATCCAGGAAGCTCGGGCCAAGGTTCATTGGTCCGTCTGAAGTCAAGAGGGTGATCAATCCTGTGGCTTTTGAGCTGGCACTTCCCGACTCCTTTAAGGTACACCCAGTTTTCCATATCTCCTTACTCAAACCAGAGGCTGCCCCTTGGGGGGGGGGGGGGGCACTGTCAGAGAAACAGCCATGTTGCAACTGGCGACTCTGCCAGTACTTCCAATGGCCGCAATGGACTCAGGCCATAGACTCATTGTCAGTGAAATGGCTGTGCTGCAAACTGGCAACTTTGCCAGTACTTCCCATGGCCGCAATGGACTCAGACCATAGACTAATTCACTGGCCTATAAAAGGGCTCTGCTCAGCCCATCAGATTGCTGGATTGTCTTCAGCTCTTCCTGTTTCCTGTGCATTGCAACTTCCTGGATTCCAGTTTGACCCGGCTTGTTCCTGACCTGTCTGCTCTCTCTCCTGGCTTTGACCCTCGGCTTTGTCTGACCATCCCTGTTCCAGTTTGGCTCTCCCGTTATCTGATCTCGGCTTGGCTCACGGACTTGCTTCCTGTCTACCTGCCCTCCAGTACCTGATCTTGGCTTCCCCACGGACTTGTCTGCTTCTGGCTTTCCTACTATACCTTTGGCTTGCACCTGTTGCAGCTTCCTGTGTTTGACCCCCGGCCGGTCTTACACCTACTGCCTGGTTGTTCCTGGTTCCTCCTTGGACTGTCCGGTGTATTCCTGCCCAGCACTCTGCTAGAGACCGCCTGTCTACCATCTGGACTCTCCTGGCAACCAGTGCTTCTGTGGGCGCTACACCCTCTGTCTCAACCCCAGGGGTGTGCCGCACTCAGCCGCAAGGGGAGCCCTCTCTGCATCTCGGCCTCGGATCAGGTACGTGACAATGACGTTCATTCAATGTGGGGTCGAGGACCCCATTGTCCTCCACATCATCTTCCACGCAGTCTTCACCCCTGCAACCCTTGTCGGTCTCCACAATTCGGAATTCCGCAGCAGTTGGCACCTGTGTTTCATCATTATCTGAGACGTGCTGCGATGGTCCTCCCATGTACTCATCTTGAGACATAAGTGGTTGGGCATCGGTGCACTCAATCTCTTCCACTTCTGGGGCAGGGCTAGGTGGATGGCCCTGGGAAACCATGCTAACAGAGTCATCAAAAAGAAGAAGAGACTGCTGCATTTCTTGGGGCTCAGACTGCTTGCCTGATTTGCAAGGGGGTGAGGTGAAAGATTGATGGACTTCGGCTGCAGGTGGCAACTCTGACCTTTCAGCAGAAGACTGGGTGGGAGACAATGTGAAGGAACTGGAGGCACTGTCAGCAACCCAATCTACTATCGCTGTACTTGTTCTGGCCTCAACATTTGTAGAGGCGCATTAGCTCCTACCAACTACTGCTGTAAGGTTCTGTCGCCTACTCGCAGCTGAGAAAGGTGTTTCACTTGTGCGTGTAGCTGCCACAGATCGAAAACGTACTCTCGTACTTGCAATAGGAGCTCCACCGGCAGCACCACCACCCAGCACTAACATGATGGAGCAGTATGTGTGCACACGCCTAGACGTACTGAATGATGGGTCTGCCCCCTTCAACTTCTGGGTCTCCAAATTGGGCACATGGCCCGAGCTTGCCCTTTACGTCTTGGAGGTGCTGGCCTGCCCTGCAGCCAGTGTATTATCTGAACGTGTATTTAGCACGGCTGGGGGCGTTATCACAGACAAGCGCAGCCCCCTGTCCAGAGCCAACGTGGACAAGCTCACGTTCATTAAAATGGACCAGGCATGGATCCCACAGGACTTGTCCGTACCTTGTGCAGAATAGACATGTATACCGGCCTTACCCAGCCATTGTTGGATTTGATCTTTCTTACTCTTTTGGGGTGTACCCAAATTTAAACATTTTTTTTATTAAAAACCAAAACCAGTGTTGGCTACCTCGTCCTCCTCCTGCACTGCCGCCGCTGCTTCCATCTACACCGCCATATCCACCGCCATATCCTTCGCCACCTCAACATCCTACTCCATATGGGCCTCATCCTCCTCCTACATCATTCAAGATGATTATTTTTTATTTTTCTGTTTTTTATGTTATTTTAAGTTATTTCCCTATCCACATTTGTTTGCAGAGCACTTGCCATGCTGTTAAGATGATTTTTCTGCAATTTGCAGCCCTCTAGCCCTTTCCATGTTTGTTTTAGAGGCATTTTAGTGCTCAAAAGTTCGGGTCTCCATTGACTTCAATGGGCTTCGGGATCAGGATAAAGTTCGGGTTAAGTCTGGGTCACGAACCCGGACTTTTTTTTCAAGTTCGGTCGAATCCACCGAACCCAAACATCCAGGTGTTCGCTCAACTCTACTTATAACTTGAGTAGCTGCAACAGTTAATTTGTCCTTCACATTACTTCCTGTTTTATTCTACAATCAGATTCTCTCTTTATTTCTGATCTGTAACCCACCCAATAGAGTCATAGCTTTTTTTTCCTAACTCTTCAACATACTTTAAACCTGCTTGGCTTATTCTGTATCTGTCCTATGCATTGAAAGAGTCAGTAGGAGCTGCTGGCAGTTTGCAGAAGTGGGACTATAAGTCTGAATTATTTGAGCGGAATTATTCTGTCATAGCAGAGTTGAAAGACGGGGCAAGAGTTTGGTTTCTGGCACTGTGAGTCTTTGGGGTGGAAGTGGACATTTGACCTGTGCACCCATTGGCCGTTTCTGTGGACGTTTTCATCCTACTTATGCTGAGAGTGTCAAGGCCAGGGGTACAATTTGGGTGTTCAGTCTGCAACTGAAGACTGATGGGGTCTGGTCATCTTCCTGTGCAACATAATGACTTAAACTTGATTCCCCCAGTCTACAGGCCGGGGCATTGAGACTTGCTCTCTGCTCATACCTGCACGTGGCATGTCCCTCTATGTGTTGGGGAGGCAGTACAAATGATTTCTCAGTTAAACATACAAAAACTTTCTACAAAGGCTTCTATCCTTCTCATATACAGTACCACTTTACAAAATCTTCACCTTGATTTGATTAGTTATCTCTCCTAATAATAAACATACATAGACCCTCAAACATAAGTAGCAAAACGTATGTTACAAATCAGCCATACTTAGCTTTATCTTTCTGTCTAAATTTAGGTAACATTGTCACATTTACTACAGAGAAAACAAAATGCCTTCAACATCTTCATATAAGCAACATTTCCTCATCATTAGTAAGCTAACACAACACAAAGAGCTCAACGCATACACATATATCTTACGCTACTGCAGTTTTACAATCTGAGCGGCAGTTCGTCGTTTTCTTTTTTTTTTTTAGAAGAAAATGTTATTTGGTTATTCAATAGAAAAACATGAACATCAGTACAAGCAGAGTTATGATATTCAAATGTGGTAAAACATAACTAATAGAATAAGGGTGAGAATATATGTGTAGGGGAGAGGAAGGAGGAGAAGAGGTATGGAGGGTTAAAGAGAGAGAAGAAAGGAAAAGGGAAAGGGAGAGAGGGGGGTAAAGGAAAAGGGGTGAAAAGGGGAGGGGGAGTCCAAACCAGGATTTATGCAGTGAGCTGCCAAAAGCTATAAGAGAGAATATTCACATGGGTAACCAACACATCAATCAGGATATCAAATTAGTTCAAGAAAGGAGTAACAGAATGGGAAGAACGGAGTGGGCCATCTATATCCCCCCCCCCCCAAGGAGTAGCAGCCGAAAAGGAACTTGGTTTATGTCTTGGAATAAGCCTCTCTGATTAGGAATCTGGGTTGTCATGTCCAGTTGGAGGGATGGGAGGGCTCCAAGACCAGCTCTGATGGTTATGAGTTTATCAGGACAGAGAGCAGCTCAATAGATCTTGAAGAATGACACGTTTGGGCCTATGTGGCATTGATTCAGCCTTTGGATCGGAGGTAGGGTAACCTTTGAGAGTTGAAGCATTGGGGTAGATTTAGGAAAAGTCATGGTGATTCCTAGCTCTAAGGAGGAGATCTCTTTAGCCATGAAGGAAGACCATTTGTTTTGAAAATGTTGTTGGTTAGAGTAGTTAGAGAAGATTAGGTCCAGTTTCTCTAATCTGTAGAGATTGAGAAGATGGGATTTAGGGTCTTTAGTCGTGGGAGGGGTGGGTGATATCCAGTTCTTGAGGATTGCCCTTCTGGCAGCCATGTAGCAGGTGACCAGCCAGGCCTTATTGTTATGTAGATGACGCAATTGAGGCCTAGATATAGACCGACTGATAGAGTCAAAAGAGCCGAATAAGAGAAGATCTATATTCTTGAGGGGGCAAAGGCCTGTAATTGCCGAGACAAAAAGTTCCACTCTATCCCAGAAAGAAGCAATAAGTCCAGAGTTTATGAAGCAATTAAGGTTTTGGAGTATCACATAAGGGGCATTTTGAGCGGTCCGGGAGTTCCTTGTATTTTAGGTGAGGGACGTAGGCCCGATGTAATATTTTAAACTGTTGTTCTTGCCAGAATTTGTTTGTTATAAAAGTACCTGTAGTACAGTATCCTGAGATGATAGCAGTGTGGCAGTCCAGTGGTTGGAGTCTCTTCTTCCAGGTGGAGAGCGATGTGAAAATCAAAGGAGGTGTCCAGAGAGCAGTTTATAGATGCCAGAGATCCTATGTATGTCCTTCTCAAGGAATATGTCCAATATTGAGGATTGAGAACAGAGGACTATTTGCCGCAAAACTCATTGCCTGGATGATGTAGAATAGATGACTGGTGGGGAGATTAAAGTCACTTAAAACCTGCGAGGGCAGGATTGGCTTTCCTGAAGAGCGATCTAAAAGTTGAGCGAACCTCGATAGGCCATGTGAGGCCCAGGCGGAAAACGGGAAGGACTACTGCGCCTGGGGTAACAGAGGGTGGCCCCAGATAGGTAGATATTTAGACATATGGGTAGAGATACCTCGTTTTTTTTGTGATCTCTCTCCAGGACACAGCTGTGTCTCCAATGAGGAGTTTATATTTCAGATGGGGGGTATATCCCTGATCCCGCAGTGCAGCAGTGCTGACAGATCATAACTAGGGCTAGATAATTGAGATTCTAGGTCATAATTTGAGTTACTAGAGGTATTAGATAGCCAATCCAATCCCACTCTCAGAAGGCATCAGAGATTATAAAGTCTTATATTGGGATGGTTAGCACCCCCTTGTGCTTGGGTAGAAACAATTTCCTCAAGGCAATACGTGGTTTGCGTTTTTTTCCAAAGAAAGATAGATAAAACCTTGTGCAATTTTTGGAGGTCTCTATGTTGGAGAAGAACCGGGAATGTTTGTAGAGGGTACAATAGTTTTGGGAAACTTACCATTGTGAATAAATGGTATCTGCCAAATAGTGAAAGGGGTAGCTCTGACCAATTCTCCAGCTCCGCAATGATTTTATGTATAATGGGGAGGAAATTCAGGTGGTAAAGTGAGGAAGGGGACTTTCCTATCTTTAATCCCAGGTATGTAATGTGATGCTTGGCTATAGAGAAAGCCGAGGTAGCAGTCCAGGAGTGGATAAATGATTGAAACAGGGGGAGGATTTCACTTTTAGAATAAATTATTTTCAACCCCGAGCACTCTTGAAAGGCATTGAAAATCTCTTGTATATGCGTTATATCCTCGGAGGGGTTAGAGGTGAATATTAAAATATTGTCTGAAAAAAGTGCAGTGCGAATTTCTTGCGAACCTATCTTGATCCCATGAAGGTCAGAATTGGAAAGCAGGAATCTAGATAGAGATTCTATAGCCAGGTTGAATAGGAGGGGGGGAGAGAGGGCAGCCTTGTATGGTGCCTTTGTGGAGTCTAATTGTATTGGAAACCTGATCTGCCGCTATGACATTTGCTGAAGGTGTCGAGTACATTGCGTGTATGAGATGGTTAAAGGAGCCCGAGAAGTCAAATTTGGTTAAGACCAGGTGAAACCATGAGAAGCTGACATAATCAAAGGCCTTCTCTGTATCAAGTGTGATAATAGCCAGATCTTAGGAAGGATTAGCCTTTGCCACTTCTAGGGCAGTTAACACCCTTCTGATGTTGGAGATAGCGGATCTACCTTTCGTGAACCCAACTTGTGAGGGCTGAATTAGAGAGGGCATGATGTAGGCGAGCCTGTTTGCGATAATTTTGGAGAATATTTTAGAGTCCAAGTTGAGGAGGGAGATGGGACAATAGGCGCCTGGGTCCATGGGGTCTTTGCCTTTCTTGGGGATGAGCTTAATATGGGCTTGAAAGTCCGAGGGCAGATGTGGATGCCCATCAAGAATATGTTGAAACGCTAATTTGAGAGTAGGGGCTATGGTGTTTAATGCCAATTTTTAGAATTCCGATGTGTACTCATACTTTGCCCGGTGAGAGGGATTTAATAGTCGTTGTGCATTTAATTGAGCTATAAGGGCGTCTTCTACCCTAGGGAGTGGAACCTTGTCTAGAAAGGCTGAGGCAGCTGTTTCATTAATGGGATCTCTTCCATAGAGTGAAGCGAAGAAATCCTCCAAAAAAAGGTTGATCGATTTTCGGGAGGTGGTCAGGCGTCCTTGTTTGTCCTTTAATGCGGCTATATATGTAGGAGAATGGGGTCCCTTACATAGACGGGCGAGGTGTTTACGTGATTTATTGCCATATTTGTGATATTTAAGATCTAATATCGATTGATGGAGTTTCTCCTGCGCCCCTGCCCACAGATGAAACCGGCCCTTGGCCTCCTTCCAAGCTTTTCTATTCCTCAAGGAGCTGCACTGGGCCAAGTTGTTTTGAGCCAGGCATAGAGATTCACTAGCTGCAACATATTCCTTGTGGATCTTTTTCTTGTGAGCAGTGATGTAGGAGATGATTCTCCCCCGCAGGACCGCCTTCCCAGCCTCCCAGAATAAGTTGGGGTTGGCTGTGTGTTCAGAGTTAGTGGCTGCATAAGACTCCCATGTATCATTAATAAGCTGGCCCAAAGTCTTATCATGGGCAAGGTAAGACCGGAATCCCCATAACCTTAGGGAATAAGACCCGCTAATTGGACTGAAATCGGTGCATGGTCAGAGATGGCAAAGTCATGAATATAAGCATCAGAGGCTCGTTCGATGAGAAGAGAATAGGTCAATCGCCATACATCAGTTAGTTGAAGGCTATCAATGAAGCATGATAAGTGGGAAGGTTGGTGAGGGGGGTTGGGCACTGTGCGGTGAGTGTCCCCTGCCTTGTCTTCACGTACATCCGCTACTGAGTTAAAGTCCCCAGTTACCACAAGGTGAAGGTGTAAGTGTGGAGCCAGAGAAGGGGCCAGGCTTTGAAAAAAATGTTTGGTTAGAACGTTCTGGATGTAGACATTGGTAAGCACCCACTCTCGGTCGTGAATTTTAAGTTCAGCTACTATAAGTCGCCCTACGCTATCGGTCTGAACAGAAACTTATTTGCAGGGTAGATTTTTGTGAATGAGGAGAAGAACTCCGGCTTTGCTTTGCCCAACCCATAATTTATGCATCCGAGTGAAATCAGGCATAGTAAGATGTGTTTCTTGGAGAACCGCAATATCTGCCTTTAGCCGTTTCAGGTGGCGTAGAACTGCCATACGTTTGTTGGGTAGGCGTAACTCCTTAACGTTTCACAAGACTATTTTCATAAAAACACGTTTGTGAGGGGTGATCTATTAGTACAATTAAAGGGCTAACAGGGAGGTGGGAGAGTGAAGACATGTTGGCATGCAATTAAAAAGGCACTGAGGAGCCATGGTCGGATAACTTTGGTGTTGGGACTGAAAGAGGGGGATTGGAATTGGAGTGATGAGCAGAAAACAGCTAGGTAAATAACAAGAAAATCACATACCCAGTGGGGACTGGACTTCACTTTTTTTCACATGTGACAATCTGATTTCGAACAGCGTTACCGGGGAATGCTGTGTACCATGCCCGTGGAGGACGAACAAGCTCCAGCCCAACGTGTGTATGTTAACCAGCGTCAATCACAAGAGTGCCACAGGGGAGAATACCTATCGTGCACGGGCACAGAGAGGCGTCCCGCAATAAGGGTGTGCGTATCTGCAAGAACAAGAGGAATAATCAGAAAAAAACAGTTAAAGACAAACAGTGTCCTAGGAGTTAAGGTTTATCAACAGTTTTACATAACTACGTGGTTATACATCACCAGAGATAGGGTTGTAAGCATAGGTGGCTCTCCAGGGGGGGTATAGGATTTGGGAAGTGAACTTGATCCTGAGCCAGGTTTATCGTGTTTTGTTGCGGCCAGAGGAATCGGAAAGGCGCAATTTTTTGGCTGGATCTTTCCTGGGGCTGCGTTGTTCTCTTGGGGCAGCAAAGCAAGAGGGGGTGGAGGGAGCCGAGGTGTCCATCGGGATATGTAGATAGGTATGTAGATATTGTATGGCTTCTTCAGGGTTCGTGAAAGATTTCGGGTCCCCTGCAGTGTCTGTGAAACGGAGGATGGCCGGGTATGCCAGTGAGAATTTTATACCTTTTTGGTATAGAGCAGCACATATGGGTTGGAATGCTTTGTGTCATTTAGACACCTCCTGGGAGTAGTGTGCAAAAAGCAGACGTTTGCAGCCATCTAGTTGAAGTGATTTGGAAATCCTGAAAGATTTCAGGATATTGAACTTGTCCGCATAATTCAGATATCGCACAATAACAGGTCTCGGCATGCCCCAATCGTTTAATGATGAGCTCTCTTGACTGTACAGGGAGTTGTTATGCCCAAGATAGTAGGGATACGAATAGCGCATAAATCAGCCAGTGAATCCGCATGGAATGATTCTGGGAGGCCTATAACCCGTAGGTTATTACGCCTGGAACGGTTCTCCAAATCTTCCAGTTTTTCAAAAATGATTTGTTAGGCTTGTTTGAATTGCTGTTTAGCAGTAAATGATTTTTGTAGTTCACCTTCTACCTCTGACACACGTTGTTCAATTTCTGTTAGCCTTTTTGCAGGGACACCCATCTCCTGTCTGAGCTGTACTATCCCTGCGGCTACTGCCCTATCCACAGCTGCCATTATTGTGGGGGAGAGGAGGGCTGCCTCAGCCTGGGCTATTCCAGCGTATTGCTCCTCTATCTGTGGGGACAGTTGTGCAGAATAGTCTGCAGAGTCTGCAGCGAGGATCAGCCTGCCAGCGGGAGCCACTCCGTCCCCCATGTTGGCAGCAGGGGTGCCTGCCTGTGAGTGATCAGAGTGGAGGCTTGCAGTGACACTGTGGGGGCCATGCACCATTAATTTGTCCATAGGACTCTTCCGCCGTGAAGGTAGAGGTAGGGCTGATCGTCACTCACCGTCCATGAGCGAGGAGAGCGGGCTTTATAGGCTGGATGTGCCGCAGCCTCCATTCCTCGCTCCCTTACATGTGACGCTGGAAGCCTGGAACCAAAAGTAGCTCATCGTTTTCAATATTCAAGCAAGTCTCATTGCTCTGAAACTTCTACTATCCAAAGACCAATGCTTTTTTTTACTATTACAAATTGTGGTTTCCTGAAGATACAACAGTTTCATTTGTATATCAGTCTCTCACCCAATTTATCAAACAATAACAAAATTGCAAGCCGTTGTCCAGTCATGGGCACCTTTGTCCAGTCAAACCCGGAGTCCAAGTCATATTCCAAGATTCTGTCAATTATTATATCATTTATTTCAGGTGTATCCATGGGTTTAATTACTACATAATTTCCCATTACAATAAATGGAAATTGCATCACTGGTCTTACTTTCTGCCCTGTTCGTAATGTCATAGGGGAATAAACCAATGTGGAGTCAGGCGATGAGGTACTTACCACACCCTTATCTTCCCTTGGAATTTCTTCTCCCCTTGCTCCCTGTTCCCCTCCCGCACCATGATGGCTTTATAATATTACTTATTATTTATTAGGTGGATGCTTAGGTACATTGGGCAGAGGTCCCTTAGCAGGGATTTTACCCATCTAAAAGCAGAACAGCAGCTAATCAAAGCACTAAATATTACAGTGTCAGTGTCTATTCTTCTTCACTGGAAGGCTGGCATGCACTTACAAACACTGCCGATACCTTTTTAGTTTAGAAGTTTAACACTTAAAGACGCACACACCACATAATCCTATTCCGTTACCTTTGAGCATCCCTTCCTGAAATTTTTGATCATACACTCCAGGGGGGATAGGACTGACTGGTTCCCACCCATTTTGTAACCTAGAGACGTCAAGACAGACACAGAGGGTAGGGTAAGGGGTCCAAGACTCTCGACACAGCATCTCATGCACACCATTCACACCGACCTATGCCACCTGGGATAACTAACAGATTTAGGTCTGCCCAGGATGCACAATCATCCGACTTGGGGTTTCCTCAAGAGGTTTTCAGGCTCCCCTTGCCTCGAATATCGTCGTGAGGTCCTGTCTGACTGTTATCCCAACCAAAAGGCAAAGATCTTACCTGGTCCTGAAGTGGAGCTCCAACTGTTTGGTTGGTTCCTGAGTCCGGGTTCAAGATGTCGTTGGGGGCGGCTTCGGAGCAGGTGGCCAGGATGTAGCATAGTCTCCCAGACAATTTGTCCAGTGGCGCCTGAGACATAGGCGTGATCGTAGGGGCCGACGCCAGACCGATCCCTATAAGTCGACGCGGAGTCTGGCCACCCATCTCGGTTTTTCCACCTGGTTTCCCAGCCAATCAGTGTTGCCAACCCCCGAGAGGGAAATTTACTGGCAGAACGTCCAAAATTTACGGACGGCACCAATTTTTTACTGGCAGTGCAAAAATGTACATAAACAGGCTGTTTTCAGTGCTAAACCGTGCAAATATCAATACTTAAACTATAAACATGTAGATAGAGCTATTAGCAACGTGTTTAGGTTAAACAAAAGTCAAAAACCATATTTCTCCATTAACATGAAGATCAGGTTAATATAACCCAGCCAGCACAGCGTTCCCCCATATATCAGAGTCCACTGCATTCTCCTTTACATCAGAGTTCCCTTTTAAATCAGGGTCCGCAGAGTTCCCTCTTCGCACTGTAAGGGGAGAATCCTGCAGACTCTGATGTAAAGGGGAACGCCAGGAACTCTGATGTGGGGGGCAATCTTGTGACCAGAGACCACCTTACACAGTGGAGTGAATACATTAAGATATGGGGGGGTTACTAATATAGAGGGATCTTTATATCAGTGCCCCCTTACATCAGTGACCCCCCCCCCCATCAGACTGGTCTGGCGGCTCTGTCACTGACCTCCTCTCAGGTGCACTGTGCAGGGCTCAGTCAGATGGCCCCTGTCTCCACTCCGCAGGCCCCGCACATCTGACTTCTCCTGTGACCCCCCATCCTGGCAGCGCTCTCACTCTTGACTCCTCTCCAGAGTCCAGACTCCCCTGCAGACATGATAAAAGACAAGAGATGGTCAAAGACTGCGGACATGGTACAGGAGGTGGTCAGAGACTGCGGACATGGTACAGGAGGTGGTCAGAGACTGCGGACATGGTACAGGAGGTGGTCAGAGACTGCGGACATGGTACAGGAGGTGGTCAGAGACTGCGGACATGGTACAGGAGGTGGTCAGAGACTGCGGACATGGTACAGGAGGTGGTCAGAGACTGCGGACATGGTACAGGAGGTGGTCAGAGACTGCGGACATGGTACAGGAGGTGGTCAGAGACTGCGGACATGGTACAGGAGGTGGACAGAGACTGCGGACATGGTACAGGAGGTGGACAGAGACTGCGGACATGGTACAGGAGGTGGTCAGAGACTGAGGACATGGTACAGGAGGTGGTCAGAGACTGCGGACATGGTACAGGAGGTGGTCAGAGACTGCTGACATGGTACAGGAGGTGGTCAGAGACTGCGGACATGGTACAGGAGGTGGTCAGAGACTGCGGACATGGTACAGGAGGTGGTCAGAGACTGCGGACATGGTACAGGGGGTGGTCAGAGACTGCGGACATGGTAAAGGGGGTGGTCAGAGACTGCGGACATGGTAAAGGGGGTGGTCAGAGACTGCGGACATGGTAAAGGGGGTGGTCAGAGACTGAGGACATGGTAAAGGGGGTGGTCAGAGACTGAGGACATGGTAAAGGGGGTGGTCAGAGACTGAGGACATGGTAAAGGGGGTGGTCAGGGACTGCGGACATGGTACAGAAGGGTGGTCAGGGACTGCGGACATGGTACAGAGGGGTGGTCAGGGACTGCGGACATGGTACAGAGGGGTGGTCAGGGACTGCGGACATGGTACAGAGGGGGGGTCAGGGACAGCGGACATGGTACAGAGGGGGGGTCAGGGACAGCGGACATGGTACAGAGGGGGGGTCAGGGACTGCGGACATGGTACAGAGGGGGGTCAGGGACTGCGGACATGGTACAGAGGGGGGGGTCAAGGACTGCGGACATGGTACAGAGGGGGGGTCAGGGACTGCGGACATGGTACAGAGGGGGGGTCAGGGACTGCGGACATGGTACAGAGGGGGGGTCAGGGACTGCGGACATGGTACAGAGGGGGGGTCAGGGACTGCGGACATGGTACAGAGGGGGGGGTCACGGACTGCGGACATGGTACAGAGGGGGGGTCAGGGACTGCGGACATGGTAAAGGGGGTGGTCAGAGACTGCGGACATGGTAAAGGGGGTGGTCAGAGACTGAGGACATGGTAAAGGGGGTGGTCAGAGACTGAGGACATGGTAAAGGGGGTGGTCAGGGACTGAGGACATGGTACAGAGGGGTGGTCAGGGACTGCGGACATGGTACAGAGGGGTGGTCAGGGACAGCGGACATGGTACAGAGGGGGGGTCAGGGACAGCGGACATGGTACAGAGGGGGGGTCAGGGACTGCGGACACGGTACAGAGGGGGGGTCAGGGACTGCGGACATGGTACAGAGGGGGGGTCAGGGACAGCGGACATGGTACAGTGGGTGGTCAGGGACTGCGGACATGGTACAGAGGGGGGTCAGGGACTGCGGACATGGTACAGAGGGGGGGTCAGGGACTGCGGACATGGTACAGAGGGGGGGTCAGGGACTGCAGACATGGTACAGAGGGGGGGTCAGGGACTGCGGACATGGTACAGAGGGGTGGTCAGGGACTGTGTACATGGTACAGGAGATGGTCAGAGCTCTCCACATGAGTGTCCTCCTCCTAAGTCCCCTTCACCTCTCCACAGCCACAAACATCAGTGACATTACTAGTGCAGAGTGAAGCTGTGACACTGCCTGTGGAGAGGTGAAGGGGGCACAGGAGCAGGACACTGATGTCCTCTGCCCCCTGACTCATCTCTCTACTCCAGTCTGCTCCTGCTAGCTGTCGGAGGCTCGGAGCCCCAGCACTTACCAGTCCTCTGCCTCGGCTGTCAGTCTGTGACTGCTCTGTCCACTCCACCAGGCATCCATTTAGCGGCAGCATCTCCTAGTCCACTCCAGATAGAGTGACTCTGCATGGCCGGTGCGGCGGCGGCGGCGGGAAAACTTAAATTATGGCAGGGGCGGGGGCGGACTTAGGGGCGGGCGCAGGCGGGCAGTGCAGTGACACTCGTCCAACGAACAGTGCGAGTCTGGCAGTCTGCATCGCTGCGAGTGCGAGAGTCGAGAGAAGAACTCGGGCATCTCCGGAACTGCGCGCCGCGCATGCGCAGTTCTGACAGTGCCGCCACCGCAGTAGATTTACGGGCACTTTTCTCCTGCTACGGGCATTTACGGGCAGGAGAAAAGTGCCCTTTTTTTACGGGCTGTCCGTAAATCTACGGGCGGTTGGCAACACTGCAGCCAATGCACCAAGAACTGTAGCAGCAAATAGTTTTGGGGGAAACCTGAAATGGAGTCTGGACGCAAACTTCAGAAAAACAAACCTTTTTATTCGCTAGCGAAGAAGACTTAGCAACGAATCAAGTCAATTTGCCAAGTACCCAAATAAGCATGTACATCACATATACTGTATATATCAGCAGTTACGTCACAGATACATATTTTCCTAACTAGTTTGGCAAGCAATATATATTCTTCTCCAGATGTTCCCTGTAACATCTTAGCTATAGCAATTAACATTCCCGGTTTTACACTTATGTGTATTCTCGTTAGTTACAGGAGAACAGAGAGAAATTAATAGAGGGGGGGGGGGGTCTAAACTGCTCAGCTTGACTGTTTTTGTCTTTGTAGTACTACTGGGATTGTCAGAATCAACCATTTTGTTTTGCTAATTATCCGCTTTCCAGGTGATGCCACATTTCTACTAAAGTTTATGGGGCAAAATTGTGCAGCAACCGCACCAAAGTGCCACTGGCACCTTTTCCAAAAGTGTGCAGTGCTGTGCTGCATTGTTGTGAACGGCACCATAACAAATATTGTGATTTCCCTTGTCATGTGATTCTGTGTGAAACAAGTCACACCTGAAATCACACTAGTGTGTACTAGGCCTAAAAATTTTATAAAATGTACAAACAAGTGTATGATCCCCTAATGTGTACAGATAGTGGAAGCTGCCACTTGTTTGGCTGATGTGAATGTTTTTTAGAGGAGCTTCTGAAACATGAAGTGTATCACATACTTTATTTTATACTGCAAATTGAAATAGCAGATTTAAAAAAAACCTAGATGATATTAAATTTCAGTCACTACTACTCCAGCTTTGTTCTGTACATATGAGACCAGTTAGGCCTAAAAAGCTTTTCTTTTAGCTAGTCTCTCTCTTTATAAGCCACAAGCAAAACCATACCATGTGTGATGTTTGATACCATTTCAGCTGTTTGCCTTTTCTGAAGAATTGTTCTTTTATTTGTCATTCCAAATTAACGGCAAAGTTGGATTCAGTGTTCTGCTGCAATGAAAGTATTCTTGGGAAAATGTTAATATTCATCTCTAAGCTTTCTTATCGTCTATTCCCACAAACCAGAGAGTGATCAGATCTAGAC
Organism: Pelophylax lessonae; assembly: GCF_965119305.1. Classification (NCBI taxonomy): domain Eukaryota; kingdom Metazoa; phylum Chordata; class Amphibia; order Anura; family Ranidae; genus Pelophylax; species Pelophylax lessonae. The sequence goes on along the minus strand of NC_138768.1, from coordinate 674,340,803 downwards.
ACCAGACACTTCTCTGCCTTTTGATACAGCTAAATAAACGTTGAAGCAGACGTCATATTTTCCATTCATCACTATATATGACTGCAGATGTCATTCAGTCATATTAGGGGTTATTGCACCCACGGTGCATTCACTGGCTGCTCAGGTCCATCACTCTGTTAACATGATCCTCCAAAAAGACTCCTTCAATAAAGTGGTTGTAAACCCTCACATATACTGAGTGAACAGCCTCAGGTGATAGACAGACATGAAACAGATCCTCCTACATAGGTTTCCTTGTTTATCTGTTATTTTCAGCTTTCTACAACCTTTCAGAAGTGCAGATCTTCTTCATTTGTCTTAGCACAGAACAGAGAGTGGAGAGACTGTAGTTACAGTGTGTGAGAGCTGATTGGAGGAAAGGAACACACCCCCCTCCACATAGCGGAATAACTGTGTTGTGAATAGACAAACTCCGTTCTGAGTTCTCCCCCCCATCACAAATGTATCAAATGTGTCTGGAAAAGTTCTCATCACATGCTGATAACAGAGGAAGGAAGCACCTGAGAGAAACAACACTTAGAGCTTTGGAGAGAGATAAGTAAACACTACAGATATATATGCTTTGTTCAAAATCCATGACTGGGGTTTACAACCACTTTAAGTGTAGAGAAAAAAAAATGGAGCCCAAAACAAAGTTGTTGCAGAATAATTAGTTCATTTTTATGTGGCATTTGCGCTTCCAATTGGTACCAACTTTATTCAGTTTTACTGAATTGACATTAGTGCACCTAAATGTGTCTAAAGAAAACCAACAGTGACTGTGCTTCAAAGACCACTGAATATATCAATCACTAACTCAAAAAGCTGATAATGCTAAAGCTACTGGTATGGGATTTATACAAATTCAGTTTAACCTCCTTAGCGGTATTTCCGAGTGTGTCTCGGGGTTAAATTTCAGTGCAATTAGCGGTAACCCCGAGCCACACTCGGGGTACCGCCAGGAGCATCGCTGGATCCTGAAAGAGGGGTTACTTACCTTATCCCCGGGATCCAACGATGTATCCTGGCGTTATGCGGCGCCCGGATCTTCCACCCGATGCTGTGAGCCCCGGCTTCCGTCTCCTGCGACGTGACGCTCGCAGGAGGGTGGAACCAGCGGCAAATTCAAAAAGTTATACACACAAACACACTGATTACAATACAAATTAAAATAAATTGACATTAGTTTGCCCCCAAGTGCCCTTTCCTGCAGTATTACTGTACTTTATATATATATATATATATATATATATATATATATATATATATATATATATATGTATAGACACACACACACACATATATATATATATATATATATATATATATATATATATATATACATATATAAAATTAATGTATACATATACATATACATATATTTTATATATATATATATATATATATATATATGTGTGTGTGTGTGTGTGTGTACATACATACTTTAACTTATTTAGAGTTAATTAGTATATTATAATTTATGATTTTGTGTTTCAAACTTTATCATAACCGAGATGTAAAGAAGAACGCACAGTAAAAAAAAAAAAAAAAAACATATGTAAATAGTTGGTTTGGGCTGCTCAGCATTAAGAATTACATGCAAAATAATAGTACCGCTTTCAGCACCTAAAATCCGAAACAATACCGCCAGGGAGGTTAAAGTGTACGTTACCCCATCATTTCCTTTTCCTGATACAGTATGTGTCTGTTTTACTATTTACTTATGTTAAAAAGTATCCTGTTCTCTCTGCATCCCTTCCTTTGCATGTAAATCCTGGGGAACCTAGCAGACCCCCTGCTTTTCTATTTCAAACTTGCCATGCTAGGCATGATGGCACATTCTTCCCAGCGTAGTCAGTTTCCTGGCTGTGCTGGGAGAACAGGATGTCTCAGAACCTAAATATTTTAGTGTTAAAGTGTATTTAAACCCAAAAATGTAACATATTGCAGCTGACCTGTCCTAATTGCATTTTTTATTTTTTTTTGTTCACCTGGCGATTCTGCTAGTAACATATTCCCTGTCTTAGAGAGCCACTCATTCATTGTACTGTATCTATGAAGAAACAGCACTGTCACCCCAGCACAGGACTGCAGAAACCTATTCCTCTCCTCTTCTCCATAACATTTGTTAACACTTATGAAACAAATATACCAAAATGCTTTTAATGGTATATCTTACAGACCAAAATAGAGGTCACATAAGAAAAGTTAATTGTTAGGATTTACATAACTTTTAACACATGATTGGATAATTGATAGCATATAATTCTTATACATTACTTGTTATATTACTGCTAATCATAATGCTCTGTTATCAGGAAGATGCTTAAAGAACCTTCTCTTATGAATGTCAGCAACTTGGCCTAGTCACTTTGGGGTTGATTTACTAAAACCAGAGAGTGCAACATCTGGTGCAGCTGTGCATGGTAGCCAATCATCTTCTAACTTCAGCTTGTTCTGTTAAGCTTTGAAAAATAAAACCTGGAAGCTGATTGTTTCTATGCAGAGCTGCACCAAATTTTGCACTCTCCAGTTTTAGTAAATCAACGCCTATCTGTCATTAGATGCATATACACTTTATTATGACCCACCCCATGACTGGATCTGACAACTCACACCAGTAAGCATAAAATGGGTTTTATTTGGGCAGTAAGTAGACCTGTTAGGGAAGCATCCAATAAATAGTTCCAACAATTGCAAGATTATCCAAAAATCAAATACAGGAGCAATTGCAAGTGTAGAAAAGTACATACCATTAGTCTGCCCAGCTGCTTGTGAAATGGCTCTGCCAGAATGCACCAGGAGAAGAGACGGTATCAAAATACAGCAATATGAGCAGTAACAAATGTAAGCGCTTTTGTGGTACAAAATAGCAAAAAATTACAGAGTATATAACAGTGCCAGCCTAACTGCTGTCTAACCACTGGCAAGCCGAGTAACAAACAAGTCTGTGGGGCCCATAAACTTTTTCTGGAGTGCTCATCCTTAAAATGAGGCTATTTGTAATTCACAAGCAAGAGAAGGGAGATATAATCCGCTTAGGCAGAGCTTTGCTGGAAAGTTCCAGTGACAGCAGACCAGTAAAATAAAAAAAAGGCCACTTATCGCATTTATGCTGCTTAGATGCTCTCCTGATAATGGTACGTCCCCTAATGGCCACCTCAGTAGACTGAATGGTAGCAGGCCACAGAACCTCTGGCTGGATGATGGTGGGTGAAAGGTGTAAGCCGCATTATACCTTGTGGCCTCTGTGCAGTTATCATGCCCACAATGCCTCGGGACTCCCTCCTTTAGCCTGCACCTTATTCTGGCTTTTGTCCTGGGGATTTCATAGAATGTCCTCTCTCTCCATTGTCAGCCTGCACAGCATATGTCTTGTCTCTCCCTTGGTCCTAGGCAGCTAAAGTCCCTCTCCCCATCCCGCTTCTGCCAGCCTGTGCTAGTGTCCCTGGCTCATGCTGCGCTAGTGTCCCTGGCATATGTCGCAGGGGTTCTCTGCTTTCCCCCACACAGCCTTGCCCTATGCACGGCTCCTGGGTCTTAGCAGCTGCTCCCCTCCCTGTGCCATGAACAGGGTTACATTCCAGCAGCAGAAGCAGGCAATCACATTCATACCTCCTCCTCCTCTTCCTCTGCCTTCTATCAGTCAATAGTAAGGAGGAAAAGGAAAACTGTGGGCCGTGATGACAGAGGCCAGGCTGGATGGCTCTGCTGGTTAAAGGGGCTGTCGCCAGGGTTACATATAATATATACCAGAGAAAAGATACAGCTCTGTTACAGATATTGTTTGAGGCGACCAAGTGTATTATGATTATTTCTTCATTAGGCTCAAATCGTAAAGATAACACACCAGGTTCAAGATAGTTGTTTTAAAAAATGTGACAGTTGTTTTCAGCTGAATAAAAAAAGATTTAAAAATTACAGCCACAACTGAAAAAAAAAAACAAATACTTATCCTTGTGTAAAGCTTTGTGAATTGGGCTCATCGATCTTTATTATTTTTCCAAGCTTGCTTTCAGTGTTAATTTCTGTGTCATTATCTTTTGAACAATACTCCCAAGGCATGTAAAAGTATGTAGGAATTACAGGATTAATCTTCATAGGTTCTTGTGCTGCTGTTCAGTCGTGTCCGACTCTTTGTGACCTTATGGGCCATAGCGCCAGGATTTCCTGCCCCCCACTGCCTCCCAGAGCTTGCTTAACTTCGTGTTCATTGTTTCGCTGATGCTATCTATCCATCTTGTTTTCTGTCGCCCTCTTAACTTTTTTCTTTTCATGTTTCCCAGCATCAGAGTATTTTCCAATGAGTCCTCTCTTCGCATTAGGTGGCCAATGTTTTTGAGTTTCAGCTTCAGGATCTGTCCTTCCAGTGAATACTAATGGTTGATTTTTTTCAGGATTGACTGGTTTGATCTTCTTGACGTCCAAGGGGCTTTCAAGAGTCTTCTCCAACACCATAGTTCAAAAGCATCAATTCTAGGTTCTTGTGTATCATAGTAACATTTTTCAGAGGTAAAAGTGCCCCAGAGGAGGTGTTATTATCAGAGAGTTTGCATTTCACTAGATTTCTGGTAGGATCAGCTGGTATTTTTCTATACTTGCAGTGTTTTTAATCAGACAAACCTGTGCATGTATTGCAGAGTTTAACATTCTGTATATTTTTTACTTAGACGTGCACTTTAATTCTGTAAAAATTGTACTTTTCATTGTATGCATGGCTAAATTATATTCTGTAGATAGGAGATTTTATGAACATTCTTTCTCTATGGAATCTCGCCTACCCTTTTCCCAGGCTTTTGTATAATGTAGGATTTATTTCCAAATTACTGCAGATCTCCTGACAATTTATAAGTTAAGGAATGTATCTTAATCTGACCTTTATAGATATAAAAGCTGATATGGAGCAGCTTATGTATATTTATCTTCGGCCACAATATACATTTCAATTAGATAGGGTAACTAAAATCAAGGAGCCTTTTTCTATTGCTGCAACTGCAATTTATTTTTTAAGGGGATGATTTGATGAGTGTCTAGGAAATATAACAATAAACTGCATGTTTATGCAAAGCAGATATATGATTTAAAATGCATAATTGCAACAATAATGTCAGTCTCGGGCTCTGCCAGATGACTTGGCAACTCTTGATGAAACAGACATATACTATCTATGAACATCTGGTAATTGCATATCCTATCTGTTGCTGTGAATGGAAACACTGTCAACAATGTCAAACTGTGATTGGGTTCATTGATTGCTTTCTTACATCCAGTTTTAAGAAATCCATTTTATTTTTTGTTGACAAACACTGTAAGAAAAGTTTTCAATTAGGTTGGTATATAGAACATGTCATTTCATTTTTTTAAGACAAACAGAGCTTGTATACCTATCATTAGACAAAAAACAGACTAATGAACTTTGGACTAATAGTAAGAGAGTTGAATGTCCTAAAGTGGACCTCTTAACCCGGCTATACATTGACTGAAATTTGCTTGGCCCAGTGGGGCCTGAGCAGATACTGATAAGTGTTTGGCTATCCATAATTCACGGAATCTGATTATATGATCAACGTTTGTCAATGGGCCATTTAAACAATGTATGTTGATATCCACATATCCACATTTAAACCTTGAGGAACTGAGGTTTGCATAGAATAAATCCAGCACGTCTCTAATCAAATCTAGTTATATTGCATCTTCCCCAATGTGGGTTTATTTTGTCAATATCGTCAATTTTAATTACTGTAGGGTCTTTTTGGCATTACCTCCTGAAATGGTATGACAGAGTATTGTTTCGAAAACCCTTTCTAATATTGTATATCTGTTCTTGTAACGCGTCCTTCAGCATTCTCATTGTTCTCTCAATGTACTGTTTATTGCATGGACATTGTAGTAGATAGACTACATGTCCAGGAATCACTGGTATGTTGTCTGCCTGTACTCAAAGAATGGAAAGGGGTACACTTCACTTGACAAGGGGTATTATTCCTGCCACGGCTGAGGCTTGTGTACCCCCCGGCCACCTCATCTGCAGCTAAAGTAGGAGTGGTGGTGGGGGCAGTAAAATTGCATCTCAACCACTCCTCAATTGCTAATGTGAACAAGCCCCTAAACATTTCTTTCCACTGCCAAGAACTGCACAGGCATTGGAATTTACATGGGTGTGCCATCTCTGAACCCCAGCATCTTAGAAACTAAACCCTGAACCTGGATAGTGCCTGAACAAAGATTGCACTAACTATGGGGAATAAAAAGCAGATAAAGACATTATCATAGGGTGTACAGTGATCTCTGTGAATGAAAATATATACCTGCAAGTGTTACACTTACACACACATACATGTGACAGGAAAAAAATATATCCATTGAAAATAATTGGTAAACATTTCAATCTGTACTATTTGAGGAACCATCCTATTTTGCTATTAATATCATAGGCCTCATTTACACCAGATTGTGCGGTAAAACATAGGGTGTTTTGTACCACAGAGGAAATGACAAAGATGGTAGAACAGTGACCAAAGGAGTAAAAGAGGGTCCTGGTTACAATGATAAAAAAACATTGATCAATTTCCATAAAGCTTCTGATATTATATAAACACCATTATAATCATAGATGTCCTATTCTTGAATTAAACAAATCCAATTATTGGATAAGTACCCAAGGTACAACCAAAAATTCAAATTTGTAGTTCTATTTACAATAAAAAATGTTTTTTGTTTTTTTCTGTACAGTTTTAGGCACTACAATAACCACTCTCCTGAAGAAGCCACACATTTGGCAAAACATGTTGAGAAAGTAACATCATTTTAGCATGGAAAATGTCATTATAACTGCTTTCTGGTAGCACGATATGCTATTGATTTTATTGTGTTTTTAAATTGTCATTATTTTATAGAATATGTGAATGTATCATTGTTAATTAAGCACCCTCAAATTCCCGTATCATGCCAACCTTTTTTGTAAACCCTTTCATATAGTAGCCTAAATATTGCAAAAGATGATGTTAGCGAGAAAATGTTCATCTAGTTGACATGACTATAATCCAACTCTCTAAAGGCCACCTGAAAAATAAACACATTCATGTATACTACATTATGCCAAAATGTATTTTGTTTAGTTATTTACATTTTGTTATCTCATACAACATACTGAAAAAAATAGCAGATGTAAATGAAGAAATACATTTAATAGGTTGTAAAATCTAAAAATATTTAAGTGCATTTGGCACTGCAGTCTTTTATCATAATGGAATCCATTGTGCAGTGACTCCAAGGGGAAATGGATCACTAATGGCAATGGAATATATAGAGTATATGTAATTTTCCATTGTGTAAAATTCTGTGTGAATACTGTATTTTTTAGGTCATTGTGAGACAAATAGTTTACTGATGTTTACACTGATGTTTTTTTTAGAAAAGGGGATAGAACAAAATGGCAGATGGGTGCAGGCAGGGGGATGAGAGAAAGTAGACAGTTCAAGGTAATTGGTAAGAGGCATGGTGAGTTTTTTAAAGTTGTAATTTTTTTTGTCACAATTTTTTTGAAAATTAAGAAATTACTTCTTTTTTTTACAACATTGTGATTTTAATGAGTTATTTTTGACAAACAAGCTTTAACCAGTGCTCGGTCAGACACTGATAGAAGTCACAAGACTGCTATCTACTGCTGATGAGAATAGCAATTTATATTTACTAAAATAATTTCAATTTCATGTTCTGTGTACTGTGGGAGATCAGATACAGTGAATGTAGGGTCCTGGATTTAGTAACACTTTAATACTGATTTAAAGCGGTTGTATCCCCCCCAAAAAAAAACCTGCAGGACAATGGCATAATGTGCTAGCATGCATCGCTAGTATGAAGCCCCGACACGGTCGCCCGGACATGGCTGAGGCAGCTGACATCTTCCCTCGGCGTCTCTTCCGAGTTTGGCGGCTCCGGCGCTGTGAGTGGCTGGAGCCGCGATGACGTCATTCCCGCGCATGGGCATGGGAGTTCACTACCGTTATAAGTAGGTAGCGGTGTGCAGTACGGTGAGCCCGTCAGGTTGGAAATCTGAACTATAAGCTACATTTTCCCAATAACAGATCACAAGGATTTAAAGCTTTTCATCACTCTTTGCTGTAACATAGTTGATCCTTTAAAGTGGAAGTAAAGTCCACTTTTTACCTTGTACTTACAGGTAAATCTATATTAAGGCCTACCTGTAGGTACAATGAATATCTCCTAAACTTGCATTGTTGGGATATTCACTCAGGGTGTAGCCGGAGAGGTCATCGCGGGAGTGACGTCATTGCGGCCCCAGCCATTCATACAGCCAGAGCCAGTGAACCCGGAGACTAGGCCGGGGGGAGACGGAACTGCCGGGGAGCCATGATAGCTCTGCGGTGGAGGGCTCTGTGTACAGGTAAGTCTGTAATAATGTGCTAGTATGCATTGCATATTAGAACATTATGACTTAAACCTCCATGGGCCCTATTTTTTTTTGGCAGTTTACTACCTCTTTAATACACAGGACTGTAGAACTGTGGCACGTATGATGGACATTTTGATTTCTGATTGTCTCAATATTTTTTTTTACTGTGATCTGGACTGAATACACTAGCTGCTATATTGTACAATTTTATTTTGTATTTATTTATTTTGTTCTATGTACCAGCTTTGTTGCAATATACTATATATCTAAACAAGATGAAGTTAATTATTTTCCTTAATTTATATGTAGATGCCACCCACCACTGGGGCACATAATAGTCAGCCCATCTATTGGAATAAATAGATATTCTGTACAGTTATTTAAACAAAAAAGAAGCCCTCCCAAAAAAGAATGCCTGGACCCATACATCAAAAACTATATTTCAACCATAGCTGGACTCTTATTGTTTCACTTACACAGCAGGTAAGATATCAAACTTGCAACACTTATTTACTAGTAGTGATATTCCTCCTTTCTGGGTCCATTACCCATACATTGAATTGTAAATTAAATAATTAAACAATGCACACACACACACACACCAGTAAAAAATACTCCTTGTTAGAAATAAAACAAACTTCCATCCACTTGTTCATCACTTTATTAAAATGTAATATGTAATCTACACCTTATATACTACTGACCTTAAAATCAAATGTGCAAAAAAATAATCTAAAAAGCACAATCACATGTTTCATTGTGATGACCGCATTTGTTTTTAATTATACAAGAGAAAACAGTGTTTAAAAGGAACATTTAACAACTGAAAAGAGTGATCAAAAACATTTGGCATTTGCCTTTCTTTCAAAATATAACTATTACTTAGTCATTACTGGAATAAGCGAATAGGAATTATTGCTGGTGTATGAGTGTGATTCCTTTCTGTTTTCCTGCATATAAAATAAATCAAAAGGATAGCCAAACCACTACATTGTTATGGAAAAAGTAAACCCTATTGTTATAGAAAACATAAGTTGATTTTTTCTGTTTTAGATATCATACACTTTGTGTTATTCCATTAGAGTCATGTACAGTACTGCATGCCTAAAAGACAGAACAATTAAAGTGTTACTAAACCCACAACAGTAAAAATCAGTCTGTATATGCAGTAAAGCATGCTTGTTATACTCACTGTGGAACTCAAGGGTTAATCCTCTGCATTGTGTAAAAAGGCTGTTTTATCATGTGCGCACAGATCCTCCCTTTCTTCTACTGACTCCAGAACATGTCCGGATAGGACAGAGCCTTTGAAATTAGGCTGCACATGCTCAGTTTGGTGTGTACTCCTAGAGAGTTTTTTTTTTTTTTTTTTTTTGGGAGGGTGCATGTGATCAGCACAGGGCCAATCATCACTGACCAGACAGAGGGTCAGGGGTCCTGAATCCTGAAAGGACAGCTCAGTGCAGTATGAAAACTCCTCCTACAAGCTTTAACTAGTACTCGGCAGACACTGATAGATGTCACAACACTGCTATATACTGCTGATGAGAAAAGGTATTTAGCAGTTTATATTTACTAAAATAATTGCATTTCTATGTTCTGTGTACTGTGGGAGACCAGATATAGTGAATGCAGTGTCCTGGGTTTAGTAACACTTTAAGGAAAGTCAATACTGTCATTGTTAAGCTCACCCTCTAAAAATATTTCTTGCACTACTGTCATGTTGATCCGGTGACTTTTAATGCTATGAGTCTCTGACCTTGATCAAAGCTGGATAGACACTGATCAAATTTGGGCCGGTTCCTAATGAACCATAGCATAAAATACACTTTGAGGGTAACCTTGTCAGCACCATCCCACCCAACATCCTTATGCAAATAAATTGAATGAGGGTGGAAAATTGTTGGCCAAATGGCAGCTGCAATGCAGCCACTGTTCAGGTATTGTGACAACCGCCAGCACCAGATGTCAGAATACAATAGCTTCAACCAAAGCACTTAGAGTAGCCTAACTTTTTCCTCTCACTACGGATACCTCATTAAAAAAATATATATTTTTTTATAGTCAGCATAACATGAGTGCCTCAAAAAAATATATCAGACAGCAGGTCTGCTTAAAAGTTGAACTTCAGACAAACAGTTACATTCATAAATGAAATACATATAGGGTAGCTGTTTTACCCACATAAGGATTTTTATTTCTGTCAATCTAGTCTTGAGACTAGACAGTTTGGCAAGGCAGAAACATTTTAGTAACACTGTCAGGTCTTGTCCACCCCCATCCTGTAAGGTTGCTGGACAGTGAAAGAAGAAGCAGCAGGCTTATGAGCTCATCTCTCAGTCACTCTTTTCTCTCCGCCTATCAGCATGCTCCTTGCAATGCAGCACAACAGATTGGCCACTTTTCTGGCTTCTTCCTTTGCCAGTCTGATCTCTGCTGTTCAGGGACTGGAAGAGGTTGATAGCAAGTCAAATGCAGGTATTTATGCAGGTATTTACACTGCATAAAATAATACATTTAAGTACATATTAATGTGTGCCTTTATATCTTTCTGGAGTTCAGGTAAAAAAGCCCTGTACTACCCCACCCCTATGGACTTTCCCCCTTTTTTTTATTTATCTGCCCCTGGCCTTCTTCTTACCTTAACTTGTTCTCTCTCCTGCTGGTCCTACCCTTCCTGCAGGCTGCATTTGATGGGCACTGGTAGGCTGCATTTAATTGACATTGATGAGACTGCATTTGATTTGCACTGATAAGGCTGCTTTTGGTGGGCACTGGTGAGGCTGCATTTGATGGGCACTGTTGAGGCTGCATTGGATGGGCACTGATAAGGCCAAATTTGACAGGCACTGGTAGGCGGCATTGGATGGGCACTGGTAGGCGGCATTTGATGGGCACTGGTAGGTTGCATTTGGAGTGATCTGGTAGGCTGCATTTGGTGGGCACTGGTAGGCTGCCTTTGGTGGGCACTGATAAGGCTGCATTTAGCGGGCACTGGTAGGCTACATTCGATGGGCACTGGTAGGCTGTATTTGATAAACACGGATAAGTTGCATTTTATGTGCACTGTTAAGGCTGCATTTGATGGGCACTGGTAAGCTGCATTTGATGGGCACTGATAAGGCTGTATTTGCTGGGCACTGGAAAGCTGCATTTGGTGGGCACTGATGAGGCTGCATTTGATGGGCACTGACAAGGCTGCGTTTGATGGGCATTGATAAGGCTGCATTTGATGGGCACTGATAAGGCTGCATTGATGCATTGATCTCTTGTGTCATGTCCGCAGTCTCTGACCATCTCTTGTATCATGTCTGCAGTCTCTGACCATCCCCTGTATGCCGGCAGTCTCTGACCATTTCCTATAGTATGTCTGCAATATGTCTGTGGGCTCTTTTTAACAGACTCTCTAACTAAGGGCCCTCTCTGTGTCAGTTAGGTAGAACCCCCTCCAGGTCCTATTAGAGTACTCTGCGTCTCTTCCTGTATTTTGTTTATTGTTAAGAGATCATGGGAGGATCCCAGGGTAATGAAGACTCCTTAGGGGAGCATCTCTGTGTTTGACTTCTTGCCATAGAAACATTTGTAAAGGGGAGGAGTTAGTAAGATGACCAACCCATGTGGGGGGCGCCAGAAATATTTCTGCACCCAGGCATCTGTGACCCTAGGATTGGCCTTCTTCCTTCAATGCCTTTAGGGTTTCCTGTTTATTATATGTACAAAATTTGGTTTTCTTCAAACACTACCATACAAGTTGATACCCCCCCAAAGGGAACCAGATGTCAAGCTATGCAACTTTATTTGTTGTTTCTTCAAAAATGCACATATCAATGTACTAGTGTTAATGATTTCAGTTCTTTCAGAGCTGCGACAGGCACTCATCAAGAGTCCCCAACTGTATCGACCCTTTCCATTCACCATCACCATTCATAGATGCTGTACTGTAGCTTCCATGAGTAAAACACGATCTATGAATGGAGGAAAAGGCTCTTTTAATCATCTGCCCATCTTCCATTCATAGATAATTTTTAATTCATAGTAGTGGTAGTATGGCAACGGTGAATGGTTGAGAGGATCATAAGGGTTGGCTTAGTCTGCATTCTTGATGGGGGGGGGGGGGGGGGGAGTAGGTATCATCTCTTGTGCTGATTTTAATTTTTTTTTAAAACAAACTTTTTCATTTATAGAAGTAGTAGTGTGGCTCCTTTGAATGGAGGAGGGGATCACAAGAGTTGGCTTAGGCTGGCCATACACGGTTCGACTCTGCTGAACCCGCCAAGATTTGAACCGTTCGATCAACTTGGGTCCAACCAGCCTGCTGGATTCTCTTGTGATTATTGCTAGCGGCTATAGCCAACGATAATCACTGTCTTCTCCTGACAGGAATGACCCCCCCAGTTCGAGAAGACAATTGCTGATTCTCTTGTGAGCACTGTCTGTGTTGATGGTGGAATTGTGCAAATTTCTTTCCTTCAACCTGCTAAGACAGGCACTCATTAAGAGTGCCCCACTGTATCCACCCTTTCCACCCACCACCGCCATTCATAGATGCTGTGCTGTAGCTTCCATGAATGAAACACAATCTATGAAAGGAGGAAAAGGCTCTTTCAATCATCTGCCCATCTTCCATTCATAGATAATTTTTTATTCATAGAAGTGGTAGTACGGCAACGGTGAATGGAGGAGAGGATCATAAGGGTTGGCTTAGTCGGCGGAAACAATTGCTAATTCCCTTGTGAGCACTGTCTGTGTTGATGGTGGAATCGTGCAAATTTCTTTCCTCCAACCTGTAGCTGGAGGAAAGAAATTCACACCATGTTTGGCCGGCCTTAGTCAACACTTGATGGGCAGGACGGAGTAGGTCATTTTCATTGCGCTGAATGTTTTTTTTTTTAAACCAAACTTAAGCATTACATAAAGAATTTTAAAAAATGATTTACTTTGTTGTGACAATCCCCTACTGAATTCCAAATCAATACTACTAGGCAAAATTGGGCTGTCCTCATTACATATTATTAAAAATAAACTAGCCAAAGAAAGAAAATTAAAAAAAAAAAAAAAGGGGGGGATACAGGCTGTTTTTAATTCCCATTGTCCATGGCTGTGTCCTTTGTGTACTCGGAGATTTTCATGCTTATTTCCTCTATTAAAATGGTCAAGTTCAGTTGCACATTTTTCTTTCTCGACTTGTTTACCTTTGCATTTAAAGCTGCCTTCAAATTAAACAGCACATCTATGAAACAGACACGGAGAATTCATTTTTTGGCAGGGCTGACATTCTGTCTAAGGAAACATGGTTTAAAACTGTTTATTTTTCTCCACATTGAAGTGATATAAGTATAGGCTGTTTTACATAGAAATGTTTTCCTCCTCTCTGCATGTAAAAATAAAACAATACAGCAGACTGATGGGCTTGGAGTTTTTCCAAGCTTTTTGTTTTTCAGTTTTGGCAATAAATGTACTACATGTTACATTGTCGGTTGAAATTCACCATCACAACTAAAAATACAAAAATGCTCTGCAGCAACGGACAGGTTAAATGCACTAAAATACAGGGAAATAACCATGTGCAAAGTATAGTATGCCACAGCATGCAATTAGAAGGTAGATTTCATTGTTTTGTCTGCTTCATGCCAGTAAAAGCTTGTTTTCTAATGTCTAGCTTTTAATTAGGAAAACTTGTACAGTAAAAAGAACAACATATTGGATTATTTTAAGTATTTGACGTGGAAATATTTGATTCGAAATTACAAATACGAATCTGCCATTACCCCACTTGGTTCTGTCATCCTTTATTTTTCTCTCTTTTTAACTTTTAACTGTGTATTCTTGTTTCTTTATTCACTGCTTTTTTTCCTAGGGGTTATGTCCAGAAAAAGTATCAAAAAAATCTGCTGCTCAAAGTCTGTATTGTGCCCATCTTTATGGTTTCAGGGGTTGCCTTTGAAGATCGTCAATGCTCCCCAAATGAAATGAAGTTGGTGCACTTGTTTGTTTATTTTATGCTCATGATTGTCATTAAAAAGGGCTCATGTGGACAGGTTCTCTTATCAAATGCAGCCATCTCCAACCAAATGCAACCGCATGCCTTTGATGTTTAGTAAAAAAACACAAAAGTTTGACCTGCTTTGCCTGCAGTTCAATCACGCTTATATGGGCGTCTAATAAATGCAGTGCAATGCAAAGTTGATCACATGCAGCCTCTGATCTGTCATGTGTACTGCTCTATTAAAGTCAATGGCAATTTGCTGACCTTTATTTAAAGCAATGCCCATATGCGTAATCCCCAAAAAATCATGCGTTTAGCATGCTTGCCCTGCTATTATGTAGCGTAGAAGAGCCTTCTTTGTAGAGAAGGAATATGCTTATCTTAATTACAAATCACAAAATAAGGGTTTATCGTTTTCGGGGAGTGGGCAAGCCTTGCCAATTGTTCCTTAATATTTTATTGGCCAACAATGTATATTGAACAGATATAGCCTGTAAGAGAGCTATTTATCTGAAACTGCGTGGAGTTATTTTGGACCTGTTGGCTATTATCATTTCAGTGAATGGAAAAAAATGGCTTCTATGGAGCAGGACTTGGGGAGCAATGAGAATATATACCCAGACAGGTTGTGGTTGAGCCAAAAGGAGCAAAAAAGCTTTAACATAGATATGCTATCTGTCTAGGGTAAAAAGTTGGGTGAATTTAAAGAGAAACATGAATGGGACCATAAATATTTAGAGCAATATATATATACACACAGTATTATATAACAGTTTTGGTGGCGTGATCTGCATTTTTTTCTATCCTCAGGAGGTGTCTTTAGAGAGGTAGTAGTCGCCAATGCCTCTTCCGGGGTTGGGGAAGTGGTGGAGACCTTTCGCAACATCACTGCCTTTAGGTTTAGCCCTCCTGCAACGCCATTTTCGGTTGTTTACTGGCAATAGCTGTAGTTTTCATGGCGACATCACGTAGGATATATAAGCGCGTGTCACTGGCCTGCTCCATTCATAGTTACATAGTTACATAGTTACATAGTAGGTGAGGTTGAATAAAGACAATAGTCCATCCAGTTCAACCTGTGTAGGTGTGTGTGGCTGTAATCATCTCACATAGCCCTGAATGTTCTGATCATTGAGATGTACATCTAAGAGTCTTTTGAAAGCCACCATACTACCCGCAGAAACCACCTCTTGTGGTAGAGAATTCCACAATCTTGTAGCCCTAACAGTAAAGAACCCCCCACGTTGCCTGAGGTTAAAACGCTTCTCCTCTAATCGCATTGTATGCCCTTGAGTCCTCATGCAATCCCTTTCGACTGAATAGCCTGTGGATCGGGCATAAAGTGTATAGGAGCAGAGCTACATTAGTGACATCATACAGTGGCCATTTGCACTCGGTGAGTCTGTGGTGAGAGAGGTGCTGCAAAATTTTATGTAATGCTCTGTACATAGTACTTTGTTTGCACTTGCTTGTGAGTATCATTTTTATACTTTTATTTTAAATGATTTTACATGTTCCGAGAGCACTATTGGTCCCAATTCTATTTGCATGAATGAATGCCTGCATTTGGTGATACTAAAGAAGAAGATGAACATATTGAGGAGCCATCCAGTGTAACACCATGAATGGGCAAAAGTGCTTTTGACCTTGATTTATAATTTGGGTCAAATACTGGAGGTGAACACATACAGTTCATGGTTGGCGAATTGCATGCTGTGCACAGGTGATATGTAGTGTCAAGATAAGTAGATACATAAATTTCATCCGTGTTTGGAAGTACTGAACATTTTGTGGACTTTTGCAAAATCACAAACAATATTATGGACTGTTTGGGTTTTATATATTTTTTATTTTTATAACATTGTTTTATAAATTGATCTACATTATTCAAAGGGGTGGTGTGAAATCACCTAATGGTGGTGTAGCAGCAACTAGTGGTTTTTGTATATTGTTCTAATTGTGGTGAATTTTTTTTTATTTTTGTTTTTTTATTTTTTGTATTTATCTTATTATATTGACTTATTGTGTATGATTCATGATATTAAGGTGACTGATTACTACTATGTGATTGTAAACACATTTTTTAAATAACAAACAAGTTTGTACTTGTCTTATGTGCTCTGTACAAAATGATAACACAGAGAGGCCCCTATTGTCTTCCTCTCGGGGTCCCCACCAGGGCTTCTGGCTCCTCCTTTTTTTGGTGTGCCCCCATAGCAAGCCAATGGCTGCCACTGCCTCAGCAAAGCCTTTGACAATGGGGAGAGCTTGCTGAATTGAGTGAATTGAGCGCTGGATCAAGTGAAGTAAGTATTTGAGGGGTGGGGGCATACTGCTACCTTAACATGTTTTACGCTGAGAATGCATAAGGGTAGAAGATCTTTAGGCTTTAGATCCACTTTAAATAATGTATGCAGCTTTACATCTTCTTTTCTAGCATTGTCATTCCTTTTTTTCCTATTTTCAGAGGAGACAGGATATTAAAAATTCAATCATAGAAAGCTTACTATCACTTTAAAATTTTAAGTAAGAGCACGAGGAAGGTTATTATGGTAGCTGCAAACAATTTTCATTTTCCTTCCCCGTTGGACCTTTTTTTTTTTTTTTTTTGTAAACTATAGGAACAGTGCCTCCATCCATATGCCTATTTGGAAATTCAGCCTGGAATTTTTCTTTTGTTATGCACAGATGCCAGAGAAACCGGTTGTTTCTCTGAACACATCTATAAAAATGTTATTGTAAATGTCTAGAAATGTCAAATCTCTTCCAAAACCCCTACATGCCTTGCACAAAATTCTTGGATATTTCCATTAGCCTATAGTTAGAGGAGGCACTAAGAGACTTTTTTCTTAGAATCTTTAGGCCGCTCAAACTAGAAAGGTAGAAACCATCTCTAATAATCAGCCCTGAACTAATTATCTTGCAGTCTTCTGAGGTGTTAAAGCTGTATCTAGAAGCATTGTTCACCCCCACAATGGGATGGACAGTTTTCAGCACTAAAACATAGTCAAATTGCAGTTGTACGTCAGCCCTAATTCAGTAGTGTTCAAACTGGGAACTGGGCACTATAAGATTGCCTTATGGAATGTATCTGTGTCCTAGGTTGCATTCATGAAGTTGGACTCGAACATCGGGTGTTTGTGTGTTCGCATATAAGCCTTTAAAATAAGGACTTTTGATTTTTCATGTTCGTGCCCCATAGACTTTGATAGAGTTTGCATAATCGGTAGAAATTTTTCCATGTTCGAGATATTCTGGTGCAAACTGAACAGAGGGGTGTTAGGCCCATCACAACTCATAAACTTAAAGCTGTCCGTACATGGATGGAAATTTGGCTGGTTCAGCAGGGATGAACCAAATCTATGTAATGGCAGGCTGGTTGTACACAAGTCGATAAATCGACCGATTTGTGTACAACCAGCCTATTGTATGGGAGAATCAACAGGAGTGTGGATGGGAGAACCCAGTGGTTGAACAAAAAAAATCTCTCTTTTTTGGCCAGCCTTAGGCCTATTTTGCTGTTTAGGACTTGTATTCAACATTTTCCTCTTGTTCCATGCTTAGAATCCAATATTTCTCGTTTCCTCACGTAACAATTCAGCCTTTTTCTGGTTTATGTTTTCTCCCTGCTTCCTGCCCTAACCTCCTGCTTGTTCTTTTTCTCTGCATGTCTGTTTTAAGGCCTGATCCTCAGCCTGTCCTCCTGACCTTGTCTCTGCTTTATCATTTATTGCCTTGGTCTAGCCCTTCCTGAACTGTCATCTGTCATACCATGCCATTCTGAATGTTGCATTCTAATGTCTGTCTGCAACATAACTTCCGAATCATTAGGAGCTCTAGAGAATACCAAACAATGCAGGGGCCTGCACCATGATGAACATCTTCTGCTATTGGTGACACAAAGGGATCTACTGCAGTCCACGATACCATCAACCATTACTTCAATTGTTGAATTGAATTGTTGAATTGCACTAACATGCATTAAATGAATGCTCACAGGAATAAGGCTGACAGCTTCTTTAGTAGATGAAGTAACAACTAGCTGTACAGAACCAATTACATATGGGTCTTTGCCAGTGTATTGATGGAGAGGAATCTGTAATGGAAAATTGTTCCTTGAAAGTAGTTGTCACAGAGGTTGCAGCTGTCTGGTTGGAGGCCGCAACATCTCATGATCCCTGACAGCCTTTTTGGTGAAACTCTATAAATTGGATTGCCCTCACCATTTGGGTGTGCCTATAGTGAGTGAAAAGGTGAGAGGCAGAGACCTCATTTGTCAGGGAAAGTTATCAGCAATTGCTGATTGAGTAGGGTCAGCACAGGGACACCACTTGTTCTCCACAGAAATACCGGAATTCGGAGAGGCAAACTGGGGAGTCTCTTAAGCAATACAGAGTGCCACTAAGGTATACTCCAGTTCACTACCGCTCCTGCAGTAGTGTTGTTTGGTAAAAAGATTACGCTTGGAACATTGCCACTCTGCAGTGCTTTGCAATACTGAGTGATACACCGCTGCAATACGGTGCTATTGCCAAGTAATCTGCTGCAATACTGTGCCATTGCCGAGTAATATACTTTAGCAATACTGTGCCATTGCCGAGTAATATACCTCAACAATACTGTGTCATTGCCGAGTAATATACCTCTGCAATACTGTGCCATTGCAGAGTAATATACTTCTGCAATACTGTGCCATTGCCGAGTAATATACTTCAGCAATACTGTGTCATTGCTGAGTAATATTCCTCTGCAATAATGTGGCATTACCGAGTAATACTTCTGCAATACTGTGCCATTTCCAGGTTATATACTTCTGCAATTCTGTGCCATTGCTGAGTAATGTACTTCTGCAATACTGTGCCATTGCCGAGTAATATACCTCAGCAATACTGTGTCATTGGCAAGTAATATACCTCAGCAATACTGTGCCATCGCAGAGTAATATACTTCTGCAATACTGTGCCATTGCCGAGTAATATACTTCAGCAATACTGTGTCATTGCTGAGTAATATACCTCTGCAATACTGTGCCATTGCAGAGTAATATACTTCTGCAATACTGTGCCATTGCCGAGTAATATACTTCAGCAATACTGTGTCATTGCTGAGTAATATACCTCTGCAATACTGTGCCATCGCAGAGTAATATACTTCTGCAATACTGTGCCATTGCCGAGTAATATACCTCAACAATACTGTGTCATTGCTGAGTAATATACCTCTGCAATACTGTGCCATTGCAGAGTAATATACTTCTGCAATACTGTGCCATTGCCGAGTAATATACTTCTGCAATACTGTGTCATTTCCAGGTTATATACTTCTGCAATTCTGTGCCATTGCCGAGTAATATACCTCAGCAATACTGTGTCATTGGCAAGTAATATACCTCAGCAATACTGTGCCATTGCCGAGTAATATACTTCGGCAATACTGAGCCATTGCCGCGTAATATACTTCAGCAATACTGTGCCATTGCAGAGTAATATACTTCTGCAATACTGTGCCATTGCCGAGTAATATACTTCTGCAATTCTGTGCCATTGCTGAGTAATGTACTTCTGCAATACTGTGCCATTGCCGAGTAATATACTTATGCAATACTGTTCCATTGCTGAGTAACATACTTATGCAATACTGTACCTTACTAAGTGTATATTGCAACTGTGACAGTACCTACTCTGGGAAGTTTTATGACCAAATCTGCTGTTGATTAAAAAATACACAATCTTTGTATACTTTTTGTTTTATAATGTGTCTGTCAGGTGTAGCTTTATGATGTTTTAAAGCTGTACTGACAACTTGAAATGACACAAAAATATAATTTTCCTAAGATAACACTGGAAACATAATAGAAAATGTGATAGATTAGTATGGGCCACCCTGTCTTCAGATATACCCATACTATGATACATTTTCCCACATGTATGCTAGTTAAGGCTCTTATTACTGCATTTCTGCATGAAGTCATTTTAACAATATTTACATACTTCTAATAGCAAGCTGTATAGATGAACAAGGAGATAATTAGACCAGCCTCTCAAGTAGACCATCACAGTATCCTTTTATACTCCTGCAGCGGGTGAACAGAACATAAAATCCTGGATTCATAAAACTAGCAAATTAAACGTGGCTCCAGTGGTTTTGGAGTTAGACCAGCAAGTTATCTTTATTAATGCATTTGAGGGAAAAGTCTCATTTTATTACATTATTTTCCTAATGATAAAGACTGTAATGGAATTTCAGCAAAGAACATTAAAGATATTTTAGTTTGTTGGAGCTGGCTCAATATGACTTTGATTGGTGTTGGGATATGACTTGGCAGTGTCCATAATCTGACTGACTTCTGTCTTAATAGCAGTCAGTAAGGCTGTTTCTTTCTACATACCTTTGCAACTTGACATATAGTTGGCTCAAAATCCAGTTTTGACACGTAAATCCCACATGTCAAATCATATTGTAAAACAAGTATCCAAGTGTCAGCACATAACCCAATAGTCTAGGGACTGGAGAACAGAATAAAGGAACACCTTTTGGAGGCTTTCATCTGCTATTAACCATCTGTGAATAATTTAAATATGCTTTACATAAACAAAGAAACATCCAGTGGACCTAGACCTGCATTCATTTAAATTTACATGTCTTGCCAAACTGATGCACATGGCAATACCAAAGATCATGATATAGTATAACTCAGTAAGCCCCTTTATGTCTCAGTTGATGATGTTCTTAAATAATTTGAAATTGATTTTAATTTTAGAGGATTCCCTCTATCCCGATGTCAGAACATAATACGCTGAATTTCTATTCTACATTTAGTTTAAAATTGTCTATTCTTGTTTATAATCTGTAGTAATTTTAATCAACTGTAGTACAATATTCTCATATAAATAAAACCAAATGATGTCTATAATAGCATTTAAATGAAACATACAAAACCACATAAACAATATATCAAAATATAAGATGAAAATACCCTTTATTGGAAAAAAAGAAAGAAAATACCTAAATAAAACCATAAAAATACAAAATATGCAAATTTTATCTAGAAGTCATACACACAATAATCCTGCCACTGGAAACTCATGGATGTGTGCTTTAGGTAGAAGAGATCCAACTGTATGGCCTCTAGAGAGATAATGATAGCTTCCATTCCCACTAATACACCCTATAACTGCCTATGTCAACATCATACTCCCATTGATTTATTCCTCGCATTTATACGATTAGAGTGCCAGAGGTAAAAATTTAATTTCTCCACAGATTTTTTGGCCAATTTCCATGGTGGTGTGTTTGTATGACAGAAGAGCCTCTGCTCCTTCAAACAAAGGGGCTGTAGGTGGGCTGGTTTGATTATCACCTATAGATATCCCTGATAGGCTGCACATTACAGGTATACTTGATGAAGCTTCATTTGTTCTTTAGGGTACAGAGGGTATATGCAAACCTTGAGAACCTAATGCAACTGGTTTGTTTTAATGCCCACCTCCCCATCAGCACTCTCTAACTTTTACTTTGCTTGCCCAACACTCTTTTCAGTCTCTTAAAGTGAAGAAAATACCTGGTACCTATAGATTTGGATGAATATGTTACGCATTCCTTTTTCTTCCATGTGACAACCCAGGTGTTTTGTGATTTTGAGACACATGATACGGGGGTACCACCTGGCCTCCTGTAAGGGGCCTAGGCCCCATCACTTCAACAGGGGGGGGCTGTAGGTTTCACAAAGCATCCAAAGTGCAAGCATTTTATTTATGCTTCTCCCTGTTTCCAGATTTCCCCGCTGCTCTCAGGTGGTCTAACCATATATCCTGGGCCCCATCAGTTTACCCAGAGAGGCCCAGATGGCTGTAAAATTGAGGGACAGGTGGATTAACACCATCCGGTGCCACATTTTCCAAAAAAGAAAAGAAAGTTCCATCCCTGGTGAAGTGATATCTGTCACAGAGCACTGCAGCTGTCAGCAAATTCTTCACACCCTGCCTCCTTCAGCAAGTAGGTGCTGAGGAGAGGGCAGGCTCAGACTAAGGGGAAATCGGCGGCAGCAAGAAGCTATCAAAGCACAGAGGGACAGTATGAGGAAAGTGGGGAATGGACCAGAAAGTCTGCAGTGAATTTTGCCTAAACATGGTACTGTCAGAAAAAATACACCCTCTTCACTTATGCCATGCCTCTGTTGCCCATGATTAATACAACAGCTAAATTTGATCATCATCATTATCATCATAGTAATCACACAGTTCAGGTGCATTGTACCACAGCACCTGTATTGGACGGTGGAATGCATTCTTAGACCCCATGAGGCTCATTCACACATGGTGCCGCAGATATGTGTCTCCTGTGCAGGGTCATCTTTTACCATCATGGGGATGCACTTGTTGTTGGGGATGCAAGTGTTGTGTGCATCCCTTTGTCAATGTCCTATTCATTTCTATTGGGACAAGCCACTGCATGGGCACAACCTCTGTGTCCTATTCTAACATACAGGTAGGTGTGGGTGCGGGTCCCAATAGAAATGAATGGGAAGCTGCCAAAATGCTCACCCTTATTTTGCAAAACAGAGGAGGATGGATACTGTATGTTGTGGCCATTAAGCTTTTTGTGCAGCAAAAATGATCCCTGCTGTTGCCTTCAGCCACTGCTCGCCCCTGTTTTCCTCGGCTTTCCGATTCCATCAGGTTGGGTTGGCAGTGCACCTAGGAGAAGGAGGAAAATATTTGTCTCCCTCTCCTCTGTGACGAATAAAGCTGGAAGCTACACGTATTTTGCCACTTCCAGATTCAGTTCTGTATTTACCTGGTTGTTACCAGCCTGGAAAGCAGCAAACCAAACTGATCTTTGTTTTACCAGCTGCCTTGGAGGGCAGAGGAGAGATCAGGGACCTAATACATCGCATATCTCCCTATAAAGAGGACCTGTCACTGCAAAAGGTATCACAAGGGATGCTATTCATCCCTTGTAATAGCAATAAAGTTGAATGAAAAAACCCATACAAAAGCAATAATTCTAGTCTCAGAGCTCACATTTAACTGTAAACTGATGACCTGGAAGGTTTTTTATTGCGTTGCCTATCGACCATATATGGACCGTTTTGTTATTTTTTCACCATCTCACAGGTATTTGCAATTTTAAAGCATAATATGTTTTGCATTTATTTACTCGATGCAACATCATCTTTTATATTTAAAACAAAAAAAAAAGATATTTTATTGTGTGTTTGTGTATTAAATTGCATTTGAGTGTATGTTTTCCTTAAAAACATGTGTTTTAAAAATGGCTGCACAAATCAAGTAACAAATTGCAACAATGTCCATGTTATTCTCCTGGGCCTCGGCTTTCAGAAGACATATAATGGAGTTTCTAAACAAATTTACAGCAAAAAAAAGTTCTGATATTAACTTATTTGTGAAAGATGTCAACATTGGCCCAGACAGCAAGTGATTAAAGTGATTGTAAAGGATTTTTTTTTTTTAATAACAAACGTGTTATACCTACACCAGGAACAGAGCAGCCCTGGACCTTCAATTCTCAGGTCCCCCACCGGTGTTCCTGGCTCCTCCTCTCTGTCAAGTGCCCCCATGGGAACATTTGCATGCTCGCTCCCGAGCCCTGCTGTTGGGTCCATTGACACAGACATAAGGGCTCAGATATTAAGGGCTCAGTCCTACCCCCCACTCCCTCATCACTGACTTTAATTGACAGCACTGGGAGCCAATGGCTCCTGGTGCCCCAGCAAAGCCAGTGAGACCCTGAAGTGAGGGGAGAGAAGAGCTGAAGTTGTGCACAGTGCTGGATGAGATGAAGGGTTCAGGTAAGTATAAGGGAGGGTGGGGGGGGGGTTGAGGGGCCAAAATTGATGCCTAAACATAGAATGCATTAAGGTAAAAAATGTTTAGGCTTTAGAACCACTTTAAGGCTCAAGAAATATATATTAGGCCTTAAAGTCGGCTGCAGCATTCTCATTAGCAGGAATAATAAGCGGAGTGTTTCGGAAATTACGTATTCGTTTTGGATAATCAAATTTATAACAGGCCGGAGAAAGATACATTTTACTTGAAAGCAAAGGTGCATATTTTTTGAGGTTGGTGGGGCAGGGTCAAGGGTGCGGGCAGGGGCAGGGTCAAGGGTGGGGGAAGGGTCAGGGTCAAGGGGGGCTCTGTCAGGTAGGCTGTAGGGGGCCCCATAATTTCTTACAGTGTTCCTGTCCAACACAGTCACATAGGGTTGGGGAGAAAGTCCTCAGCCCTGTGTAAGCTCTCACTAGAGGCACTCAAAGCTTTCATCTCCATGAATTTTTTTTTGCAGTGGAACACTGATTTGCAGTAGATTTTGTTTTTCTTACATGAAATAGACTCTGTAATATCAAAGTGAAAACAGGTCTGTTTTGAGAGATAAAAATGAATTACAATAAAACATGCAGAATAGACAATTACATAATTATATGCCCCCTTTTATATGATACATCTAAATAATCACTGGTGTGGCCAACTCTTTTCTAAGGTAACATTATTTGTTGAATGGAGATCTTCTTCGTGTACTCAAGGGATCTCAGGTGACTAGTATATATGCATTTGCATCTGGAAGGACTCACTCCTAGTGAATCAGAATCATAGGATAACCTGCACCATGAAGACAAAAGAACACTTTAGGGAAAAAAAAGTGATTGAAATGATTGAAAAAAGTGGGGAGATAGATACAAAAAAGTTTCCAAGCCACTGAATATTAAATGGAGTACATTTAAATCTATCGTTAAGAACAGGAAAGAGTGTAGCACAGCTGTTAGGCCCCATGCACACGGGACGTTTTTAACGCCGCTGTAAGCAGCGTCAGGCGTTTTCTTTTTGCAGCCTAAAAACGCCCCTCCATGTTATTCTATGGCCTCATGCACACTCAGACGTTTTTGAGCTGTAAGTGGCCTAGGCGTTTTTAAGCTGCAACAAGAACCCACGACCTGCGCGTTCTGAGGACAAGCGTTAGAGCGTTAAAAACGTCTGACGCTGCTAAAAGCTGAATAATGTTGCTATAACGTTGCTTAACGTGCGCTAAGCGACGTTATAAGTTTTTTTTTCTTCCATTCAAAATCAATGGTTCCCTATGGGAGCCTATTGATTTGAATGGAGGTCGCACCGCAACACCGCAAGTCGGATCCGACTTGCGGGGCGAGTTGCGCTGAGAATCTTGAGGGGGAACTCCACGCCAAAATGGGAAAAAAACAGCGTGGGGGTCCCCCCAAGGTTCCAAACCAAGCCCTTCGAGTCTGGTATGGAATTTGAGGGTAGCCCCATGCCGAAAAAACGGCGTGGGGTTCCCCCCAAAATCCATACCAGACCCTTATCCGAGCATGCAGCCCGGCAGGCCAGGAAAGGGGAGGGGACGAGCGAGCGGCCCCACCCCCCCTGGACCACCCCAGTCCACATGCCCTCAACATGGGGGGGTGTTGGTGCTTTGGGGCAGGGGGAGCTCTGCACCCCCAGCCTCAAAGCACCTTGCCCCCATGTTGATGAGGACAAGGGCCTCTTCCCCACAACCCTGGCCGGTGGTTGTGGGGGTCTGCGGGCAGGGGGCTCATCGGAAAAAACGAGCAGAAGACCCCGGAGAGGGGACAGCAAAAGAGCAGAAGACCCCCCGAGAGGAGAAGACCCCGGAGAGGAGAAGACAAGAAGAGCCGGATGAAGATTTTTAATAAACTTTCCAAAACGTCTCCTGTCGTTATTTCCATACACTGCCTTTTATGTGGTGAATGAGTAGGGGTACAGTGTACCCCATACCCATTCACATAAGGAGGGGGTCCGGGATCTGGGGGGCCCCCTTGTTAAAGGGGGCTTCCAGATTCCGATGAGCCCCCTGCCCGCAGACCCCCACAACCACCAGCCAGGGTTGTGGGGATGAGGCCCTTGTCCTCATCAACATGGGGGCAAGGTGCTTTGAGGTGGGGGGTGCAGAGCTCCCCCTGCCCCAAAGCACCAACACCCCCCCATGTTGAGGGCATGTGGACTGGTGTGGTCCAGGGGGGTGGGGCCGCTCGCTCGTCCCCTTTCCTGGCCTGCCGGGCTGCATGCTCGGATAAGGGTTTGGTATGGATTTTGGGGGGAACCCCACGCCGTTTTTTCGGCATGGGGCTACCCTCAAATTCCATACCAGACTCGAAGGGCTTGGTTTGGAACCTTGGGGGGGACCCCCCATGCCGTTTTATTCCCATTTTGGCGTGAGGTTCCCCCTCAAGATTCTTACAGCGCAACTCGCCCCGCAAGTCGGATCCGACTTGCGGTGTTGCGGTGCGACCTCCATTCAAATCAATAGGCTCCCATAGGGAACCATTGATTATGAATGGAGGCAGAAAAAAACGCTGCTAAAAGCAACGTGGCAAAACGTGCAATAACGCCAATGGAAAAATCTACTGAAAGCACGTTTTTACAGCTGCTTTTTCCGGCGTCAGAACTAACTTTGACGTACGTTTTTTCTAACGCCCTGTGTGCATGAGGCCTAAATCTTCAAAGAACAGTTCGTCCAACATACGTGAGTATATGTTCAAGCAGAAGACTAGTGAGGAGCAACCATTAGATCTATGATAACTCTGAAAGAGTTAGGCGGCAATAGACAGTTCAAATCTCAGCCGGTTCAGCAGGAACCAGCCGAGATTTGAACCATGTATGGGCAGGCTAAAAATACTCAAGTTGATTGATTGATCAACTTGGGTACAAACCAGCCGCTCAGATTTTGCATGTGATTATTGATAGTGGCTGTTATAGCTGCTAGCAATAATCACTATGTTCTCCTGGTAGGAACAGCTTACCCCCACCCCCACTAGGAGAACACAATGGCTCTGTGGGAGGAATTTCCCCATCAACACTGACTGTGTTGATGGTGGATTTGAGTGAAAATTGCTTTGTGTATGGCCGGCCTTAAAACCTCAGTGGGCAAAGCTGAAAAAAAAAACCTGCAAAAAACCTGCATTAGAAAACACTGCGCATAATTATAAACACACCATCCCCTCCTGTGAAGCATGGTGGTGGTAGCATCATGTTCTGTAACAGCAGTCACTGGTGGAATTCTAATGGTGGTGACTAGAATGAATCCAACAAAATACAGTCATCGGGATAGAACTGTGTCATAGTTGGTATATTTTTGGGGTGGATTTGGTGGCTATCATTTATCATGATTGACACAGATCGATCTACATCACTGGATAATGTGATTGACACTGGATTTACATCATGATATTTATTGTTCTTTTATTATTGTTATTGTTATTAAAGGACTTGTCAAAAAATGGAGGTGTGTTTTGTACTATGTACCCTAGGGGGGGGCAGTATATGGGTGCCCTTTATTGTTAAAATTGTTAGACTAACTGTTTACAGGTTTTATTGTATGTGAAGCAATTGCTAGTACTGTAAACCATAATGAATAGTAGCTGAGATGTACATTGTCTAGTTTCATATAGGTTACAGTACCTATTACCATTTACAAGTAACTTTTATTTTTACAACTTGCTAAATGCATTACACATTCCACAATGTGCTATTTTTAATTATAAAATAAAACATAGAAAAGTAATCACTTCATATCAGTTACATTAATCAGCAATAAATGTGGTATTCAGCCATATTAGTTACTGGAATGTAAACAATGGTCTGGATCTGAATTTAAAAAGAGCTGATAAAAGTAAATTGCTGGAGGCCTGTGTGAGTCTGTGAAGACTAAATATCAGTTCTGAACTCTAACAGGTTGATGCTGTTTAAATACTTTTCTATACATAATCTTAATGCATGGTTACAAGCAATTCACTTTTAGCACTTTTTTATATTAGGTTTTGTTTTCAGATTTGTTTTAGTGTAGTGTGGGGCAGAATAAATGCGTCAACCAAACTGTGATCATGTAGGTGGCCTTTTTCAACTGTTCTTTGTGATGTTAAAACAATAGCAAATGGAAAAATTATTACATATGATCATTGAAAATAAACCTAATATATCACTCTACAAATTGATACAAAAAACATTTTTTTAAAAGCAATCTTTCAAAAAAACATTGAATCTGCTTAAAGCTGAATGGGTTGGGTGGGAATGAGTTATGGTTGTTAGGACACCAGTGGTTGCCTGCTTCCTAGCAACCAGCCAAAAGGGGACGCTGTTACATTTAAAAATGGTAGTAATACTGTTGCTAAATGTATCACTTCATGCTGCAGTTGGAAGGTCGACTTGGCCGAACACTGATTTAGTTTGGTCTTATGCCAAAGTCTCAAACAAGCAAAGTTTGTTGTGAACCTAGGTTCGGACCAAACTGATGGCTCATCTCTACTCAGTAGCTCCCTGTAAGATGCCTATTGCATATTTATCAAATTGCCTCCTGAGTTTATTCAGCAATCTCTTCTCCTAAAATAAATAAATTGAAATATAAAAAGAAACGGTAGGATTAGGTGACCTAAAATTATTCTCCTGGCCTCTGGAGACATATCCCCAAACCCTGGGCCTCCATCTACCCATGCTCAATACACCACCTACCCTACACCCTCTGGCTGCAGCCGCACTCAGCACAATTTAGTTCCCATCTCTCCTCTTCCCAAGACCGGACTCCCTTTCTCTTGCGCCCTCTGGAACGCCCGCTCTGTCTGTAATAAACTCACCTCTCTCCATGACCTTTTCATCGCTAACTCATTTAATCTACTTGCCATCACCGAAACCTGGCTGCACGAATCAGACACTGCGTCTTCTGCTGCCCTATCCCAAGGTGGTCTTCTATGGACTCACTCCCCTAGACCCAATGGACGCAAGGGAGTGGGTGTTGGGATCCTTCTAGCCCCACATAGCTCCTTTCAGGTAATTCAGCCGCCTCCCTCTCTGTCACTCTCCTCATTTGAGGTACACTGCATTTGTCTTTTCTCCCCTGTCTCTCTAAGGATAGCTGTGATCTACCGCCCACCTGGACCAGTATCAACCTTTCTTGATGACTTCTCTGCCTGGCTACCATACTTTCTCTCTTCTGAAATCCCCACAATCATTCTCGGCGACTTCAACATCCCTATTAATACTAACACTCCTACCACTTCCAAACTTCTCAATCTAACCTCCTCCTTTGACCTGAAGCAATGGATACATGCTTCTACTCACTCTGAAGGCAATATCCTTGACCTATGCACTCCACACAACCTTTCAAACATTCCTTTCCCTCTCTCTGATCACTACCTTATTAGTTTCACTCTCTCCCTCTCCCTCCAGCTACCGTACAGTTACCCGCAGAAACCTACGCCATCTCAACCCTTCTCTTCTCTACTCTGCTACCGGCCACCTCTATGACATAATTGCACCCCTGTCCTGCACCAACCTAGTTACTTCTGTCTACAACACTTCACTCTTAGCCTCCCTGGACACACTAGCCCCCCTCACCACACACCGAATCAGGCCCCGACCCCTTCAACCTTGGCAAACCGATAACACTAGAAGTCTGAAAAAGCATAGCCGTGCTCTTGAGCGCCTATGGCGTAAGACTCGGTCTCAGAAGGATTTCAAACAATATAAATCCGCCCTCCAAAAATACAATTCCAGTCTCCACACTGCCAAACAGACCTATTTTATCACTCTCATTAACAGCCTGTCATCACGCCCCCGGCAACTCTTCGCTACCTTTAACTCTCTACTCCGTCCTCCACTACCCCCTCCCACCGACACACTCACTGCCCAGGAGATTGCCAACCACTTTAAACAGAAGATTGACAGAAATCGTGAGGAGATCGTTGCTGTTCAGATACCTTCCTCCATGCCTTATGCTTCACGCCCACAAGTGCGATCATTACTTCCCTCATTCAACCCCACCACTACAGACGAGGTTGCTAAACTACTTGCTAACGTCCACTTAACAACCTGCCCTCTGGATCCTGTTCCCTCGCAAATGCTACGATCACCTTCTGGCCCTATTCTACACTCTCTAACCCACATCTTCAATCTCTCCCTCTCTTCTGGCATCTTCCTCAACTCTCTAAAACATGCCCTAGTCAGCCCCATACTTAAAAAGCCCTCACTGGACCCAACCGATCTGAACAACCTACGCCCTATTTCCTTTCTCCCCTTTTCATCCAAACTCCTCGAACGTCTAGTCTACAACCGACTGTGCGACCACCTTGCCGAGAATAGCCTCCTTGATCCCCTTCAGTCTGGATTTCGGCCTCAACACTCCACTGAAACTGCACTCCTAAAGCTGACAAACGATCTGCTAACGGCCAAAACCAATGGACACTATTCAGTACTCCTACTTCTGGACCTTTCTGCTGCCTTTGATACGGTTGACCATCCCCTCCTCCTAAAAAAACCCCATGCCTTTGGTCTCCGTGACCGTACTCTTCACTGGTTATCTTCCTACTTATCTAACCGCACCTTTAGCGTTACCTACAATTCTACTTCCTCCTCTCCTCTTCCCTTCTCTGTTAAAGTCCCCCAAGGCTCTGTTCTTGGACCCCTCCTATTTTCAATCTACACCTCCTCTCTAGGTCAGTTGATAGCCTCCCACGGCTTCCAATACCATCTCTACGCTGACGATACCCAAATCTATCTATCCACTCCTCAGCTTCCTCCCTCAGTCTCCTCACGTATCACTAATTTACTATCAGATATATCGGTCTGGATGTCTCACCACTTCCTCAAACTCAATCCATCCAAAACCAAGCTTATAATTTTTCCTCCACCGCGTGCCCCTTCCCCTGATTTCTCCGTCAATATCAATGGCATTACCATCAGCCCATCCCCACATGCCAAGGTCTTAGGTGTTGTCCTGGACTCTGAACTCTACTTCAAACCCCACATCCAATCGCTGTCCAAATCTTGCCGCCTCAGCCTCCGCAACATCTCCAAAATACGCCCCTTTCTAACCAAAGACACAACAAAACTCCTAGTTCACTCCCTGGTCATCTCGCGCCTCGACTACTGCAATTCCCTTCTCATTGGCTTACCTCTACACAGGTTATCCCCCCTTCAATCCATCATGAATGCTGCCGCCAGACTCATCCACCTCACCAATCGCTCAGTGTCCGCTGCTCCTCTCTGTCAAGCCCTCCACTGGCTTCCGCTCACCCAACGAATTAAATTCAAAATACTTACAACATCTTACAAAGCAATCCACAGCCTAGCCCCCAGCTACATCACCAGCCTAGTCTCAAAATACCAACCTAATCGCTCTCTTCGTTCCTCTCAAAACCTCCTGCTCTCTAGCTCACTCATCACCTCCTCCCATGCTCGCCTCCAGGACTTTTCCAGAGCCTCTCCAATCCTATGGAACTCCTTACCCTTATCTGTCCGATTATCTCCCACTCTATTAGCTTTTAGGCGATCTCTGAAAACCCTCCTTTTCAGAGAAGCCTATCCTACCAACCCCTAACAAATGTACCTCCTTTTCTCCATCAACCCATCCCCCACAGTTATTGCCTTTTGTTTCACTTGACCCTCCCTTCTAGATTGTAAGCTCTAACGAGCAGGGACCTCTAGTTCCTCCTGTTTTGAACTGTATTGTAATTGTATTGTCTTCCTTCACATTGTAAAGCGCTGCGCAAACTGTTGGCGCTATATAAATCCTGTATGATAATAATAATAATAATAAATTTAGAAGGCCATTATATGGTCCCATCTAATTTGTTGTTTAATGAAGAAAAGCTTTAAATTCATATACTAGGGTATTTTCTACTGATTTGTGTATTTATTCTGATGTCGGATTACTCATTGATGAATTCTGATTGGTTCACTTTTTTCAATCTTATTAAAGTAAACTTGTCACAAACCTGGGCAGTTTAGACTTAACACTCTTTTGAAACCAATTCCCTCTGTACTTCTTACCTCTTTAGCTGTCCCTCATCTTGACCTGATTTATAGGCCTCTACAAAAATGAAATATTTAGTCAGCAGTTCCAAATATATAGTTAACTTCATTTTCATACTGATCCTAGCCTTTCTTGTCACGCTCACCTGTGCTGTTGTTGGTCTTTAGAGTGTATCTATTGGTCAATGGGGTGTTAACAAGAGGTGCCTTGAAAAGGACCTTTCTAATAGGATGATAGGGTATTTTGCAGTATTATTGAAAGCTACAGATTTTAGAAAGTTGAACATGACATTTGAAATTACATTGCCATGTTAAAACGTATGTAATAGTAATTGTTAAGTGGTGTGGTAGTGGGAAGGCCGAGGTGATTGATGGACACTGTGGGGTTGATTTACTAAAACTGGAGAGTGAAAAAATCTGAGGCAGGTGTACAGGGTAGCCAATCAGCTTTCAACTTAAGCTTGTTCAATTAGGTTTTGACAAATACACCTCAAAGCTGATTGGTTTCTATGCAGAGCTGCATCAGATTTTGCCCTCTCCAATTTTAGTAAATCAAGCCCTATTTATCACCTCACATGCGTTCATATGTAGGAAACTAAGGTGGAATCCAGTCTGGGGTTTTCGGGCAATCTTGGCAGTGTTGGTGCCGAACCAGATTTTGCATTCCACTAGTGACCGCCAAGAGGTGGTATAAATAAAGCAGGAATGGAGCAGGAGGTTGCTCTAACCTGGGACTCAGGAAGCCAAAACTTGAGAGAGCTGTGGATGTGAAAGATTGCATTGTAAGAGAAAGGAAAAGGTTTGCATAACGTTTGGTTTTGTTGGTAACTGGGAGAAGCCCTTCACCTGTGAGATAGGAACCTGTAAAGTTTAGTTAGGCTCGGTTCACATTTGTGCGATGCGGGAAGGCTGCGAATAGGCAGCGTGTTCCCGCATCACATCCGCACATCTGGCAGTTCACACTGCCATATGCGATACGCAGGGGGTGTCAATTAAATGTTAACGGCACCCCCAGTTTGATCGCATATCGCAGTGCGATCTGAGAGTTCGCACAGAATCGGATCGCACAAGTGTGAACCACTGTGCGATCCGATTCAGAGGCGGCTCAAAATGCCTCATGTGCGTGTTTGCTGCGGATTCGCTGCAAATTCAGCCATACAAAGTGTATGGCTGAATTTGCATCCGCCCAGGAGATCCCATATAATGAAGGAGCAGCACGCTCCGAATTACATGCGATCAGCGCATCTGCAGAAGTGTGAACCGGCACTCAGTGCCCGGATGGCAAGGATTTACTTTCTGTTTTGTTTTGTTTTGTTTGTTTTCTATGCAGCCTTTTAAATAAAACTGGCTACAAGTGAGACTTTTAAGAAAATACCTGCTTTTGGACTGCCATTTTTTCACAAGGTAGATGATCTCCACTTGAGCTAACCCCCACAGTGGCTTTACATTACTTTAAAGTGGAACTTTACCCATAACAACTTCATAAAAATAATGTTCTTCAGCAAGAAACATACATTCCACATTAATAACTATGCTACCAAAATTAGTGTGTGCTTTAAATTACCTCTGGCATTGCTCCTGTTTCTTCTTGCTGAAGGTTTTCATTTTGCTGAAGCCCAGAGCCCCTAAACAGCACTAATTCATAAAGTAGAACTAAACCCATAATGAGAAAGATATGTAGGATGCGCTGATAGGTGTTGAAGCTGCTACCAGGGTCCAGTGCCTATAGTGGATGTGTATATAACTTAATCACTTGCCGACCGCTCCAGCG
The DNA here is from genome assembly GCF_965119305.1 of Pelophylax lessonae. Taxonomy (NCBI): domain Eukaryota; kingdom Metazoa; phylum Chordata; class Amphibia; order Anura; family Ranidae; genus Pelophylax; species Pelophylax lessonae. Next base: position 674,306,814 of record NC_138768.1, on the reverse strand, counting down.
ACGTAGACCTACTACGGTATTCAGACACAGCGGGAGTCGTGCCAGGGAAGGAGAGGCGGTGATCACCGCCGCTCTTCCCCGATCGAGTGAGGAGATCCGCCCGCTTGTGTAAACAAAGTGGGCGGATCTCCTAAGTGACAGGCAGGGACAGATTACAGGATTCAGCGTAGCTGAACCTGCGATCTCTGCCTGTGTCACACAGTCCCCTCCACCCACACACGTCAGTAAGCACCAGGCATATATTTAACCCCTTGAGCACCAATAAAGTTAACCCCTTCCCTACCAGTGTTTTTTTTTTTTTACAGTAACAGTGCATATTTATAGCACTGATTACTGTAGTAATGCCACTGGTACCCCCAAAAGTGTCAAAAATGTCAGTTAGGGGTCCGATCTGTCCGCCGCAATGTCGTAGTCCCGCAAAAAAAATCGCAGATCGCCGCCATTACTAGTTAAAAATAACAATAAAAATGATTAAATTTCCCGTAGTTAGTAGCTGCGATAACTTTTGCGCGAACCAATCAAAATACGCTTATTGCGATTTTTTTTACCAAACATATCTAGCAGAAAACAAATTGGCCTAAAATGTTAAAAAATTCAGATTTTTACTTTTTTTTTGGGGAATTTCATATAAAAAAATGTGAAAAATATTGTTTTTTTTTTTCAAAATTGTCGCTATTTTTTTTGTTTATAGCGCAAAAAGTAAAAATCACACAGGTGATCAAATACCACCAAAAGAAAGCTCTATTTGTGGGGAAAAGAAGGACATAAATGTAATTTGGGTACAGTGTTGCACGACCGTACAATTGTCCGTTAAAGAAACACTGTGCCGAATCGCAAAATATGGCCTGGTCAGGAATGGGGTAAAATCTTCCGGTCTTAAAGCGGTTAAAAATACGCTCATTGAGAATTTTTTTGTCAAAGACATGTAGCTAAATACATTTTGGCCTAAATATATGACAAAAATTGAATATATTGGATATTTTTTAACTGTCAAAGTAGAAAAATATTGTTATTTTTTCAAAATTGTCGCTCTTTTTTTATTAATATCGCAAAAAATGAAAAGCGTAGAGGTGATCAAATACCACCAAAAGAAAGCTCTGTTTGTGGGAAAAAAAGGACGTAAATTTAGTTTGGGTACGGCGTTGCATGACAATTGTCAGTTACAGTCGCACAGTGCCAAGTTGCAAAAAGTGGCCTGGACGTAAAGCAGGAAAATCCTCCGGTCCGATTTTGTTTGTTCCCTAACCAGTTTATTTGGAATCAATTTGGCACTTTACCTTTTCCGTCGGGTAAGGAGGATATCCTCAAGGTGGTGGGATTCGCACATATTGTTTGAACCGCACTTGTTTGATTGCCACAATTTGAAAATATTACACACTTGGAAAGCAACACGGTGGAAGATTTTGAATCTTTTGGACTGTTTGTTTCTGTCATTTCACTGTGATCTATTTATGCACAGTTTATTTTTTCACTGTTGCAATATGTTTTAAAGATACATCACTATTGTTTTGTATTTGTTTTTATTCAAGTTTTAGCGCACCACACTCATTATTAAGAACTAAACCCATAGTTTTAACGGTTTCAAAAAACAGTTACATTCCTGGAATTCCTGTCACATTTGCTTGTGTCCTCAACCAAACTGTCAAAATATCAATAGGGCTGGTGTCATAACTGATCACATGTGCAGCATCATGGCACTTGCAGATCAAACTGAAGCAGCTTCCTTGGCTGTAAAAGATTGGGGAGTTTAATTCCACTTTAAAGAGGAAGTAAACTCTAAAAAAAGGATAAAAAAAACCTGTAAATACAAAGGCATAATGAGCTAATATGCATCGCATACTAGCTCATTATGAAATACTTACCTTAAAACGAAGCCCTCGCAGTGCCTCCCGCTCATCGACAGGGCAGCCGACATGTCCGGATGCCCTGCTTCCTTGTTCGCATCCTCTGGCCATCTGATTGGCCAGAGACGCGATTACATCACTCCCGCGCATGCGCGTGGGAGCTGCCGTTCACGGCACTGGGCTCTGAAGGAACGCCACGGATGGCCGTTGCTTCAGAGCGCATGCGCCAATGACGTCATCGGCTGCATGCACTGTAAATATCTCCTAAACTGTGCATGTTTAGGAGATATTTATAGCACCTATAGGTAAGCATTAATATAGGCTTACCTATAGGTAAATGTCAACAAAGTGGGTTTACAACCACTTTAAGGCTGTCAGCAGATATGCCTCTACAAATATGGAAGTGCCTAAAAATGGGGAGTAACTGAGCATGTGCAGAGCAGGGTTCCACTTTAGGTAAATCAGTACCTAATTAATTATGAACATTCAAGAAGATCAGGGAACAAAGATTACCTTGTATTAGTACGCTTGTTTGTTTTACTTTCCTGTAGTTTTGTGTTTTGTGCTGATTAAGGCACATTACTGACCCCAGCTGGTAGAAATCAAAATAGAAAGTGAAAAGTCAAAGCAAAGCAAATGTAAACCATTCATTTTGAAAATCATATAGATGAAGGAGCAATCAGTCTGTCACTATAGAAATTTAAATTTGTTTGTAGAGATTTAGAGTCGGTTCACACTAGCGCGACTTGTCAGCCTGACAAGTCGTGCTCCCTCGCGGTCCATTGACCGCTACAGGACCCATTCTAATAGGAGCGACACAAGTCGCTCCGACTTAGACAAAGGGTCCTGTACTACTTCGGGGCGACCTCGGAGCGACTTGCATAGACTTCCATTATGTGAAGTCCCTGCAAGTCGCTCCGAAGTCGTGGTGCATGGGAATTCACAAGTCGCCCCCGAAGTAGTAAGGAGTTGTGTCGCCTCAGTGTGAACCGACTCTTAATTACCGACTAAAAATGTATTCTCCTTTAGATGGAGACTGTAATTTAAATATATAGAAACCAGTTTTCATTGTTTTTATTTTTATTTTTTTTAGATAGCGTAGGCAGTGGTGGGATTCAGCCGGTTCGCACCGGTTCCATAGAACCGGTTGCTAACTTTCTGCAAGTTCGCAGAACCGGCTGAATCCCTCTGCGCGTCTGAGGACGCGCAGGACAATTGAATGTCCCGCGCTCGGGCAGACGTGGCGCCACGGCCCGCCCATTCTGTGACAATAGCGAATGAGAATTCGTTATTGTCACATGATCCTCCTCCTGGCCAATCAGGGAGCGGGTCCTCCCGCTTCCTGATTGGCCGAAAGGCAAACACCGTGCCGTTGGACGAGAAGGAGGCTCCGCGGGAGGACTCGGAGACGCGGGGAGCCGACTGCGAGACCGTCCGTGAGGTAAGTGCATGGGTCTCGCGGGGGGGGGGGGATCGCTGGCACTCTGCAATTGGGGGCAATGTTGTGGCTGGCACTCTGCAATTGGGGGCAATGTTGTGGCTGGCACTCTGCAATTGGGGGCAATGTTGTGGCTGGCGCTCTGCAATTGGGGGCAATGTTGTGGCTGGCACTCTGCAATTGGGGGCAATGTTGTGGCTGGCGCTCTGCAATTGGGGGCAATGTTGTGGATGGCGCTATGCAATTGGGGGCAATGTTGTGGCTGGCACTCTGCAATTGGGGGCAATGTTGTGGCTGGCGCTCTGCAATTGGGGGCAATGTTGTGGCTGGCGCTATGCAATTGGGGGCAATGTTGTGGCTGGCACTCTGCAATTGGGGGCAATGTTGTGGCTGGCGCTCTGCAATTGGGGTCAATGTTGTGGCTGGCGCTCTGCAATTGGGGGCAATGTTGTGGCTGGCGCTATGCAATTGGGGGCAATGTTGTGGCTGGCGCTCTGCAATTGGGGTCAATGTTGTGGCTGGCGCTCTGCAATTGGGGGCAATGTTGTGGCTGGCGCTCTGCAATTGGGGGCAATGTTGTGGCTGGCGCTCTGCAATTGGGGGCAATGTTGTGGCTGGCGCTATGCAATTGGGGGCAATGTTGTGGCTGGCACTATGCAATTGGGGGCAATGTTGTGGCTGGCGCTATGCAATTGGGGGCAATGTTGTGGCTGGCGCTCTGCAATTGGGGGCAATGTTGTGGCTGGCACTCTGCAATTGGGGGCAATGTTGTGGCTGGCACTCTGCAATCATTGGGGGCAATGCTGTGGCTGACACTCTGCAATCATTGGGGGCAATGCTGTGGTCACTGTGCATTGAAAGGGGGGCACGCTGGTCTCTCTGCATTGAAAGGGGGGCACGCTGGTCACTGTGCATTGAAAGGGGGGCACGCAGCGCTGGTCACTGTGCATTGAAAGGGGGGCATGCAGCGCTGGTCACTGTGCATTGAAAGGGGGCACGCTGGTCAATGTGCATTGAAAGGGGGCACGCTGGTCTCTCTGCATTGAAAGGGGGCACGCTGGTCACTGTGCATTGAAAGGGGGCACACTGGTCACTGTGCATTGAAAGGGGGAACGCTGGTCACTGTGCATTGAAAGGGGGCACGCTGGTCACTGTGCATTGAAAGGGGGAACGCTGGTCACTGTGCATTGAAAGGGGGCACGCTGGTCATTCTGCTGGGAAAGTCGGAACTGGTTACTAAAATTTTTGAATCCCACCACTGAGCGTAGGGAATGGTTAATACCCCTGTCTTGTTTTGCTTTGGGAGAGATTTCCCTTCAATTACTGTCCCATAGACATAACAGAAACTGAGAGTAAATTTTCTATCTTTTTTAGTCTCTGTGACAATGGTAAACAGGACAAATAGAAAGAGTAAAACTTCCTAACAGGGGAAAAAGACAGCCCTAAAAACCTGACATGGTTTCTAATACATCACTGCTCTTTCCAAAACTGAAAAAAAAAAAAAACCTTTAGCCCTTGCTGCCCACCAACCTGGGAAAATACGTCATTACTTTGACGTTTAACCCCTTCACGCCTAAGGGTAAACAAATGTAAATGCCTAAACACAACATGTGTTAGTAAAACTATACATATCGTCACCACTACTTTGTGCTTCCAGGTAGATTATACCTTGTTTTTTCTTTTTTTTCTTTTTTTCAGGAGAAATTGGGGTTTGTTCTGGTGGTAAATGGTAACATATATCTCCTGATTTTTTTTTTTTTTTTTTTTATCAAAGGAAAACTGGCCCAAAATAGTAAAAAAAAAATATATATATATATATATATATATATATATATATATATATATATATTTTTTAGTTTCAAACATTTTATTGGTTTTAACCACTTGCCGACCGCCGCAAGTAGATATACTGCGGCGGTCAGCCCTGGCCAGGCAAAGTGACGTATATTTACCTGTGACCGGCTTGTGAGCCAATATCGGGCGAGCGCGAGCCCACTGAGGCGCGCGCCCGCCCCGGCTCATTCACTGAGGAGTCCGCCGGTCACACTGCAATCTTCGGTAGAGAGGGAGAAAGGCAGGCTGCTTATGTAAACAAGCCGCCTGTCATTCTCCCCTGTGTAAAAATGGAGATCAGACGGTTCTACTATGTAGGACCGTTGATCTCTGTTTTTACAGTAGTAGCCATGTCCCATCACAGTTAGAAGCACGCCCCTAGGACACACTTAACCCCTCCCTCTCCAATACAGTTAACCCCTTCCCTGCCAGTGTAATTTTTACAGTAACAGTGCATATGTATAGCACTGATTACTGCAGTAATGTCACTGGTAACCCCAAAAGTGTCAAAAATCTCAGTCAAGGGTCCGATCTGTGCGCTGCAATGTCGCAGTCCAAAAAATCGCAGATCGCCGCCATTACTCGTTAAAAAAAAACCACCAAAAATGACAAAAATCTTTCTCTTTGTTAGTAAATACGATAACTTTTGCGCAAACCAATCAAAATACGCTTTTTGCGATTTTTTTTACCAAACATATGTAGCATAAAACAAATTGGCCGAAAATGTTAAAAAATTTTGATTTTTACATATTTTTGGGGGTAATTTCATATAAAAAGCGCATGATCAAAAAATCGCACAGGTGATCAAATACCACCAAAAGAAAGCTCTATTTGTGGGAAAAAAAGGACGTGAAATTCCTTTAGGTACAGCGTCGCACGACTGCGCAATTGTCCGTTAAAGTCACACAGTAAAAAATCGCAAAAAACCCCCTGGTCAGGAAGGGGGTAAAATCTTCCGGGGCTTAAGTGGTTAAGTATTGATACATCAAGTCAACAAAGAAGTGAACAATGCATTCTAGAGGAATAAACATGCAGCAATCAGCCAGCTGGTACAATGAAAGTACATAGCTTGGATCAGTCAATATGCAAAGTACAAGTGTTTAACACAACTAATAATAAGGAGAGCAGGTATTAGTAAAAGAGAATAGAATAGAAGGAATCAATCAAAGAGAGACTGTGCCTATATCCGGTATCAAGTGAATATGCATAGATAGGTAAGAAAATGTGATATTAATGTGAGTATGGGTGCAACCATGGTCCTCTTTGGTCCAGAGTTAAATCGCCGTGGCGGGCAGATCCGGGTGAGTCAGAGTGCGTTAAGAGAATGGTAATCACATTTTTATGCTTTTGGGGTAAGATATAACGACCAATGCTCTCCTCTGTGAGGTGCGCCTTGGAGAAGAGGTATTCCATGTTGCAATGGTCATTGATGGAGTTGATTAACGCCTCAAAGGTTGGCGAGGGGGGATTTTTCCAGGCCCTAGCTAACACTAGGCGTGCCGAGATTAGAATAGGATGAGTGATTGGAGGATAATTGTCGGGCAGCGAAAGAGGACTGAGACCAAAGAGGGCCATTGGTGGAGTAAGGCTTAGAGCAATGTTAGTCACAATTTTTATTTTTTTTTAAATGTAGCCGTATATTTCTTGCTATTATCATAATTTACCACCAAAGAACAACCCAAAATAAATGTAATTTGCGCCTGAGACTGCAGCAATACCACATATGTATATGTTAGTTGTTGTCTGTATCTGTAGTACAGTCAAGAAACAATGGTGCGCATCTTGCGTTTTTTTTTTTTTTATCCTGCCTAAAACACACTGACACTAAGGAGTCTATTTACTGAAGATAGAGAAGGCAAAACTAGTCACAATTCTGCAGAGAAACCAATCAGCTTCTAACCTTAGCTTGTTTAATTAAGCTTTAGCAATAAAACCTGGAAGCTGGTTTCTCTGCAGAATTGGGACTAATTTTGCCCTCTCTAGCTTTAGTAAATAAACTCCTAACTGACACTAAAACGAATTTACATTTTTTTTTTATTCCACCCAAAATATGCTAACCGTGACCTTAACACTAACCTGGCAAACCTTAATCTTGTTATTTTTTTCTTTATTTTTTATTTGTTGTTTATTCTTTATTTTTATTAGATTTTTTTTTACACGGTTTGGTTTGTTAACATTTTTCTCTCCTGCAAGAAGAGGAAAATGCGACGTATCTTTCTCTTCATTCAGAAGACAAACATAGGGGCAGGCTCACAGTGACTGATCACTGTGATAGCCAATCAGAGGCTATCACAGCAATCTGGTAATCCCGGAACTGAAAGTCCCAGGTCCTGATCGTTAGTATGAGACCCAGGGCTCTCAATGGGAGCGCGCTGTGTGGAGTTCTCCCACCACAAAGGGTGATATGTATATATGCGGCCCCAAGGGAAAAAGCTCACTTCCGTGATACTGCATATACAGTATGTGTGCAGTTGGCAAGAAGGGGTTAATACCCAGGTTATGCCTGCCGGTAGAGGCCATAACCCTAGTATCAACATTTTCCTCGGTCTTCTCTTTCTGCTAAAAGTGACAAGAGCAGCTTTTTAGCCACTGGATCACTTTTAGAAGTGGCGGGAGGGTTCTCTCCCCACCCTCCCCGCTTTCCGATGGTTCTCAAGCTTACCTGGCTGATTGTGAATTTTGGGAACTGATTCGGCAGTGGCAGGGGCTGGACACAGAGATGGGCAGAGGAAAGATGACCTACGCTCATCTCTATGGCCTAAGACAGTGATTGCGAACCCCAGATGTGTTGGAATACATTTCCCATGATGCTCAACTATACTGCAGGGTATATGAGCATCATGGGAAATGTAGTTCCAAAACATCTGGGGTTCCAAGGTTCACCATCACTAGCCTAGGAGGACCGGAGGTGACGTCACTTCTGGTTCAAGCCTGATTTAAACAAGGCCTTTATTCTTGTCAGAAGAGATGTTTACATTTCCTGTGACAGCAATAAAAGTCATAAAACACATTTTTTGAAGGGACAGAGTAAAAATAAAAAAAGTAATAAAATAAATAATATAAAAATAAAATTTAAAGCGCCCTCGTCCCCATACTCGCGCGCAGAAGTGAACGCATATTTAAATAGTGTTCGCAGCACACATATGAGGTGTCGCCACGAGTGTCAGAGCAAGAGCAATGATTCTAGCACTAGACGTCCTCTGTAACTCTAAACTGGTAACCTGTAAACATTGCCTATGGAGATTTTTAAGTACTGTAGTGTGCCACCATTCCACGAGCGTGTGCATTTTCCAGGCATGGTATGTTAGGTATCTATTTACTTGGTGTAACATAATTTTCATATTTAAAAAAAATTTAGGTATATATTGGGCTTTTTTTTAAATCATCAATGTGTATTTGTTCCAAAACAATTTGCATTTGAGAAACTGATGCGCATAAAAAAATTGCAACAGCCGCCATTTTATTCTCTAGGGCATCTGCTAATATATATATATATATATATATATATATATATATATATATATATATATATATATATATAAAACCCTGATTTTCACTTGTAAACAAAAAGTGTCAGAATAGGCCGGTTCTTAAAATGTTACTGGACCCATTACCCTGCATTCACTATATCTGAACTCCCACAGTACACAGAACATGGAAATGCAATTATTTTAGTAAATAAAAACTGCTAAATATCTTTTCTCATCAGCAGTACATAGCAGTCTTGTGACTTCTATCAGTTCCTGGTTAAGCTTGTAGTAGGAGTTTTCATACTGCACTGAGCTATTCTATCAGGATCCAGGACCCCTGACCCTCTGTCTGGACAGTGCTGATTGGCCCTGTGCTGATCACATGCACTCTCCCAAGAAAAAAGAAAACTCTCTTGAAATACACACCAAACTGAGCATGTGTATCCTGACTCCAAAGGCTCTGTCTTATCCAGACATGTTCTGGAGTCAGTGGAAGAAGGAGGATCTGTGCATTAAAGATTAAACAGCCTTTTTACATAATGCAGAGGATTAACCCCTTTAGGTTCCACAGTGAGTATAACAAGCATTCTTTACTGCATATACAGACTGATTTTAATGTTGTGGGTTTAGTAACACTTTAAGTGGTTAAAGTAGACCTAAACCTAGACAACATTATACTGCAAACAGTGCGAGACCAGCCATCTGTGAATAATATAGGTCTGATATTAGACATTTTGCAACTGCCCATTTCCATAACACTTACCACACTGTGCTAGCAACACCACAGTATAGAGATATCACCGAAAGTTTTCTACAGGAATAAAAACTTTAACTAAACTAAAGTGTTGTAGCCCAGGATTCCCATACAAATATCACAAGCCTAAATCCAAGAGATCTCCTGTGCTCTAATCCCTAATGAATATGGAAGAGAACAGACTTGGTAGGTGTGAGTAGGAAGAAAATTTCACCTCAAGCTGGATATAAAAATGTTTTGTTCTTTTTTTTATTTTTCATCCAATGGACAGAATCCTACATCCACACAAACAAGGTGGATGGAGGAATTTCTCCACTGGGACAATGGATTCTGATAGTGATACCCACAGCTGTCACAATACACTAAACCGTGGCTGTAGCTGATTTGCTGAGGTGGTAAGTGGGGTCCCCCAAGGCTCAGTCCTGGGACCAACCCTGTTCAATTTATTCATAAACAGCATTGAGGACAGGATCAGTAGTTCTATATCAGTTTTTGCAGATGACACAAAATTGGGCAGGGCAATAACTGCACGGCATGAAGCAGATATCTTACAGAATGACCTGGACAAAATAACAGAGTGGGCAACGACATGGCAAATGAGGTTTAATGTGGAAAAGTGTAAGGTTTTGCACTTGGGGACTAAAAACATAAAAGCACAATACACTTTGGGGGGGAACCTTTGGGGGAATCAAAAATGGAGAAAGATCTGGGAGTCTTGGTAGAGGATAGACTAAGCAATAGCTTGCAATGTCAAGCGACAGCTGCCAAAGCCAGCAGAATATTAGCATGCATAAAGAAAGGGATGTATTCCAGAGATAAAACTATAATCCTACCACTGTATAAAACTCTGGTCTGACCGCATCTGGAGTTTTCTGTCTAGTTCTGGTCGCCAGTCCTCAGGAGGGATTTGTTGGAGCTGGAGAGAGTCCAGAGAAGGGCAACTAAACTAATTAGGGGATTAGAGGACCATAATTATGAAGAGCGTCTGCAATCGCTTGATTTATTCTCCCTGGAGAAGAGACGCCTGAGAGGGGACATGATAGCAATTTATAAATACCTCAATGGTGATCTCAGCATAGAAAAAAGCTATTCAGTCGAAAGGATTGCATGAGGACCGAAGGGCATACAATGCGATTAGAGGAGAAGCGTTTTAACCTCAGGCAACGCAGGGTGTGCTTTACTGTTAGGGCTACAGGATTGTGGAATTCTCTACCACAAGAAGTGGTTTCTGCAGGAAGTATGATTGCTTTCAAAAGACTCTTGGACGTACATCTCAAGGATCATTCAGAACATTCAGGGGTATGAGAGATGATTACGGCCACACACACTGTGACGGTGCGGCGGTTCGTGGGGTCTGAAGTAGTTACGGTGTCTGGTGGGGAGTGCTTGGAGCCCTCGGGAAGCAATAGGCGCATCTTTCAATGGAGGTACCTGGTCGGGGTGCTGGTTGTTCCGTTACACACACCTACACAGGTTGAACTGGATGGACTATTGTCTTTATTCAACCTCAACTACTATGTAACTATGTAACTGATCAAGAAATATTTTCCAACATGTTTGACAGAAGTTGATCTGCTGAACCAGAAAAATTTCAATCAGGGTATGGCCAACTTTATTTGTATTTTTTTTTCTGAGTCCACCAAAGTAGTCAGCATCTAGCCACAAAATTTTTTTTAGCAGGATGAATATGAGCGAAACTGCACAATTTATATTTTCTGTAAACTAATCCAAAATGTTCATGTTCGGCTGGAGTATATATAACTAAGAGATAATCTTATCCTGTACGATAACTATCATGTAACTGTGTTATGTACTCCTAAGCCACTAAAGACATTTGATCAGGTGAATATAGAATAAGTTAAATCCAACTTAATAGCATCCACAAAGAACTCATTTATTGTGAATGAAACTTTTCAGTGGAATTTTTGACTAAAACCAGAAAATACTGAAATAGCACTGAAAGAACATTTAAAACATATTCATTTTCTATTCTGTAATGTCTACTTGATAAACAGCTGTGCAAACTAGAAAAACATTATCAGATATGAATACACCAGTTCTGAACACAGTGGTTTCCTGGTTTTAATCTACTGTTGGCTTGTACTCCAAGGAATTTGAACAATCTGCATACTGAGAATGGAAAGTTTGTAATTGATATTAAAGCGTGGAATTTAGTTTTCTTAAACTGTTAAAGGTAAACAGTATTGTGTTTCATTAAACATAGTAGTAGTGCTTAACATAATTAGCTAAGTTCCTAAGGATCGCTTAAAAAACACTGTTTATTTTTTTGTCTAGCAAAGTTAGCTATAGACACTTCAATTTTTAATGGTATTGGAACCACCCCTCTGTCACTTACCCTTTCCTGTTATGACCACCTCCTCAAGGTTAGCTATAGAAAACTGTCCATACACCGCTCAAATTTTGCACGATTTCTGCTAAATTGGCCTAAATTACAATTGAGGGTGGTCCTGGCAGCACCACCCTACTGGAAATTTTCCACCCAACTCCAGCCAGGTGGAAAATTGTTGGGCAAAAAGTGACTGCATCCAATCAGTTACTATATAGATATTCAGTAGCCAGCAAGAAATCCTTCATCCACACTGTTTTGTATGGATTGGGGGATCATTCTCTCATTCAGCCCCAAGGGGGTTTAGAAATATAAAGGTGTATGGCTAGCTTTAATCTGCCAGAGGCAAGCAAAGTTTACAGCTTCCAGCTCCAGTGCAGTCTAAAGCTCCAACTATGTACATAAATAGGGGCCTTACCCATACCACATTAAAGCTACACCTAACAACCCCACTGACTTCAGCCCACTGGAACGACTTGATCTTGCTCATAGTTTTAAAGAGTGGGACACTGTCAGCCCTCATTTTCTTAGTTTGGCTTCATTGAGACAGCAGCCCTTCCCCTAGGAGTAATGCGTAGGACTATACTGTATTCCCACATTTATACTGACCCTACTATCTGTTTCTTTTTTTGGTGAATATCCCTCCCTAATTGCTTTACTCAATGTCAGTTTACGTATTTGGTTTATTCCAATATTTGCACCACCTCCCCCATGTGGGGTCTGCTCTTGTGGACTATGCATTTATAAAGTTGCACTTCTTGAAATAGTCCTTCTTTTGTTACTCTTAATCTGATGTCTTATTTGATGCTTTATTTCCTGAAGTTCATTGACATTTTTCTCATGTACATTGCTATGTACTTTGTTATACTTCAATAAAATATTTAAACAAGAAAAAGTGGGGCACTGTATAACACAATGAAGGCCTGCCCCCTTACAACACAGAATATGCAGGTCCGTAATCTTTCCAGGTCAGTAATTTACCAGGTAGTGAATGGAAATGTTAAATGTCAGCTTTAAAGGCTGCTTCTTCTTTAAATTGCTTTTGCTATTACCTGACCACTCTTATCTTGACTTCCAGGGTCACCGGGTCCACCATTCTAATCTAGTATACCTACCATTGTCTGCTTTTTAATAAACAAGTTTTTGGAGACTGGTTTGAGTTTCCATTGACTTCAATCTGGCTTCTGGTTTGTAAATTCCACATTTTTAGAAGTTCACTAATCTTTGAAAATGGAACAGAAAGGGTGTTTATATATGACATATAAAATGCAATTCACTTGGCCTATTAACATCCCAAAAGGAACATATTCTTTTTTTGTAGTTCTCGGTTAAAAGTTATTTATTTTATTGGAAACAAGACATAAGCAATACTTTCAGAAATTGCATTTCCATTAAGTTGTTTAAAAAATACGAGTCCACGCATATTTTAACCCATTGTAATGATATGATAAAAATGGGGGAAAATTATAATTTTATAGGGGAAAACTGTGAAGAAAAAACTGTACATTGTCATTTCCTGTAAAAAACTGAAAAAACGATAACAAATTACATCTCAATTGTTACAAAGAAATAATACATGTTCAAATGATGAAGGACCAATGACATTTGAACAGAAAACTACTGTACTACCAGCAAGTAAAAGTAAACCTGTCATGTAAGAAAAGTTCACACTATTTAAAAAAGGACTTTGGCACAGAAGTAATAGCTTTTACTGCTTAGAAGCTTGTATACAATAGAACCTGAGAGACAGACCCTTTGTAGTGCTTGTGCTGGAATGCAGTGTTCCAGCTCTCAGGCAAAAATACACAGATTAAATTGCTTGCTGATTGTATAGAAATTTACGGATAGTCAATAACAATGTAGACAAATTAAAGTTGTCTTTTAATTCTGTGAAAAAAATCAAAAGTCATTAAAAATATTGTTTTTTTTTCTCCCTTCCATGGCATTAACCATCCATGATGTGTTTATAACATCTAAACATGAATTATAACTAAAAATATATGTAGTGGTAGCCATCAAAATAGTTAAGGTCCTGTATATGTCAACCTATTCCTTACAATTGGATGGCAAATTAGACTGACATTGCAGTATTATACAATATTAACTGCTAAAAGTATCTTATAAAGAACCCCTACATGAAATTTGACCATGCTATCATCATGTCATGTGCAGTTTTAGGATTATTATGGTGATGTAGCCATTAGAATATGGAGCTGTCTATTAATGGTGGAGTTGGTGCAGATGTCTTTAAAGACAAACTGTTGCTGAGCTCCATACATGAGGTGGTTCATAAAAAAATAACTTTTGTACACTTTCTACCAAGGTGGGGGTGACTTGGGGTCTCAGGAGGTCAAAAGGCCCAGCAGCAAGAGGCAGACAGGACTGAAATACAACTGTCACCATGCATACCAGCCTACACATTCTTTAACTGTATGGGTTGCATTTAAAGAAGTGCCAACAATAAAACACCATTAGTAAGTATCAGTCCCTGACATTGAGGACTTCTAGGCTCTCTGATATCTAGAAAGAATGATAGCATTAAAAAAAACACTGCAAAAAAACACTCCAGCTGATATGCATACAGAGAGCACAGCTTACAAACGAATTACTTATTTTTGTTTCATGTAGGCATTGCTGTAATTACTCAAGTTCACCCTAATGATAATACTGCCAAGCTGACGACCTTAAAACATGCCTACTTTTTTTTGCTGGAGAGCCCTCTTTTTTGCTTTACACATAGAGATAGCCTAATGTAACAAAAAAGCCATGGACAAGGATGCCAACTACTAGACTTCCTGTTGACATCATTATGCAAGGTACCCTATTAGATGTAATGCCTATTATGTTATTGTAGTGTTAAACCATAGGGGCCGCTGGTGAATATGGATATCTGCCACCCTGCGAAGCCAGGCACATGAATTTTCCATTCACATGTGAGACAAGAATCATTCCTTACAGCTTTGTTTTGTTTTTTTTATTTATTTAGGGGAATTAAACTTGGATGGGGTAGGGGTTCTTATGGGATGCCCACTTTATCAGCAACAAATTCTTCAGGGACACAACCTATATACATCCAGTATATATATATATATATATATATATATATATATATATTTCTTCTCTTCTATCTCCAGCACAATCTTGCTTGTAGAACTACAACTCCCAGGACTAGCTAGCACTGATTGTTTGAGCCAACACACACTCAGTTAGATCCTTGTGAATGCCCTTTGCAGGCAGGCACTGTGGGCCCTTTTAGTAGTACAGCAAAAATAGAGGTTTTTGGTGCTAGCTGTCCTTTTCTGTGGCTACTGCTCCCAGTACCACCGCTTCATGCACTGCCAGCCCGCCTGGCTGCAGCTGCCCTTTTTACTAGCCCTCCTGGCTACATCTCCAAAGTTCTCCCAGACTGACTCTGCATCCATCCCAGACTATTTGCACCCAGTCCCTTCAGGCATGCTTCTCAGTCTTCTGACTGCAACACTCACCAGCTCACATGGCTGTCTTCCTCCCTGGAGCTTTGCCCGGCAGTGTTCTCCTACTGTCCTCTCCTTGCGCCTGTGCCTTCTGGTCAGAATCCTTCTGTGTGTCATTAAAAGGGGACTCAAGACAAGGGGTCCCTTCCGCACCTGAGTCCATGCCTCAGTTCACCCCACCAGACTAGGGGACTACTCTCAAAGGCCTCTGACAGCCTAACATTCCATCTCCATCTTCCACCCAAACTCACACTGCCACTGCAGGGCTGGCCCTTAATATTTGAGTGGGCCTGCCCCCTGCCAACTATTCTGTTGGGGATTGGTCAGGGCCCTCAAAATACTCCAGCTAACTCCTCTAGACTCCTACTACCTGCTTCTCCAAGTTTCCAGCAAGCAGGGAGAAGTTGACAGAGAAGCTGCTGTTGAGTCATCCAGCCTACTTGAGTCACTTACCGGACCCAGAAAAACATACAGCCAAGCCTGAAAATGTACCTACACTAACACAAAAACATCCTACTCTAGCACTCTAGCAACACTAGGGGGTGATACAGTATGATTATATGGTACTTATTTCTCCAAAATATATATTACCAAATGGAAACTGTGCTCAATATTGTATTTTGCAAAGTGGTTTCCGGCAGGGAACCCACACTAATTATTTCTAACACGAGGTTTAAAGCTAAACTCCAGGATAAGCTAATATTATCTAAGTACATAAGTAGATATGACCTTCAGGTTCAGTCGAAGTTGAATTCAGTCTAAATTCGACAAACAGTTTAGCAAACAGAAAAACGAAATTGAGTGTTCGTGCACCCGCTAAGCCAAACCTGCAGCTGAAGTGGGAAGTAAAACTTGTAGCAGAAGTATTACTACTCCCGCTCAGTCTGGTTGTTAGGGAGTAGGAGCAAGTCAAATCTGCCTGGGTTCGGTTCAAACAGGGTTGTGAGCGTTGCCCTGGGAAGCATTTACCAATGCAAAAAACATTTTTTTTTTTATTAAATTCGATCAGGAACAGTAATTTTTTTTAAAATGCTTAAAGCAAAACATTGAAAATATCCAACTCCTTTAACCACTTTAGTCCCGGAGCCAGTTTTTGTTTTAAATTCTTAATTTACATATTTTAAAATTATTTTATGTCTGAAGATTACTTAAATAATATATATAATAAGTCATCAGTTTAGAGTTATGCAGGAGCTCTTTCTCTGGCTTGTGAGGTGATATGTAACGTGTGGCGCAATTGCAATTTTCATATGTAGACGCCCCCAAGGTATGTGTTTTTGTGCGTGTATGTGGGGGTGGGGGGTCTCTAAAAAATGTTTTAGTTTTGTATTTTATGTGTCTCTTTAAATGTTTTAAACTTTTTTTTCTTCTTTTCTTTTTTTACATAAATGTTATTGCTATCACATACTGTATGGGACCAAAAGCCCCATGTGATTGTGTATAGGTGACTCTTCATGAGACATCTAGAGTTTAATAGATCCTGGATGTCTCCTCTGTACTCCATTGCAGTGGATAGAACACAGATCGTGTTCCATCAGTTGCTTCACCGGGCGCTGATTACAGTGATTGACGGTGTTGGACCAGGCAGTGATGTCATGCATGTTGCCGATTCCTGGTCCATATACTGGGTGGTGCCTGGCGGGTCTATAAACGGGTGTTTTTAGAGTTGCAGCTATTCTTCCCAATGGCACCTGCCATGACTGCAACGGGCCCGCAGATAGAACAGCAGAGCACCGTAAACATGGCAGAGGGGTCACGTGGGGAGAGGTGTGGCACATTGCACAAGTTGTGGAAGTGATCAGTGGCTTCACAGCCACTCATATTACTTCCATAAGAAAGTCGACAGTTGGCTGTACAAATGTAAACACACTCTTGGCTGGTTTAGCAGCCGGGAGTGTATTTAAAAACACATGTTCCCGGTGAAGTCCCAGCGTCGTTTTAAAACGGTACTGAGACTAAAGTGGCTTCAATAACATGCCCTTTTCCTGTCTGTGATATAGTGCATCTCTGTGATTTACAGATGGTGCTGCAGCAGCTGTCACAATTACAAACGACGGTAAAACGAAAATGACATGTCGGCAAATGACATGTCATTAGCAGCTTCTTTTTTTTTTTAAAACAAAACAGCACACAGACTCCTCACAGGGTTTGCTATGTATTTTGGGGGATCCTTAGAGGGGCCAGTATGCTATTTAAAAAACAAAAAAAAACTAGCTTTCAATGAATGCCACTTGTTGGAAGTTTCCACAATATAATTTTTTCTTTGTAAATGTCACTTTTGCAGGGGCATATGGTACATATGCCTCCTTAAAATACATACTAGACCCTTTAAGACTGGTATACATTTTCAGGGGGTACCTCACAGAAAAAAGCATGAGGTCCCCCAAGAAATCCATACCAGACCTTTAAATGGAGCATGCAGCTTGACCAGAAAAAGGGGGGACAAGCGTGTGGCCCCCCCTCCCCTCCTGAACAATGCAAAAAAAAATTGCCACCCCAGCACACACAGCCGATCCAAACAGGACTCATAGCCAAATAACAGCTCCCTGAGTTGTCATCAGCTATATAAGGTAAGGATATAGATAAGGATATATATAAGGGAAGGATATGTATATGGATGGTGGTGACATCATTGTCATTGTCAGTCGCCACTTCGCTGGCAGGTTTAGGGCATTCTCAAGGCATATTTTAAAGGAATAGGTCATTTAATATGTCACTTTAAAGATTATTAAAATCACTGCTTCCTGCAAAACAGTATATTTAAACTTCTTTTAAATTGGAACAGATCTCCCCTGGCAGTGTCCAGCCCCAGGCCCCTATGACATTTGTTTGACAATAACTTGCCTATTAGCATTGAAAATGTCTTAATAGACAAGAATCATTCTTTTCTTTTTTAATGTCAATAAGAACTTTCATTTTAAAGTTGCGGCCCCCATTGACTTCTGTAAAAGCTGTACGGCAAACGTCCTATGAACTGTATACAGGTAAGTTCAGCCCCTCCCTTTTTTAGGAGGCTAAATTCAAGTATTCCTGTTTGAATATTGGTGTGTTTTGGGTTGTCCTCTAAATCTTTGTAGTAATCTATTGCAAACCATTGTCTATGTGCATGAGCTTCCTGAACTAAGCCAGTCACTATTGCTTTCTCTCAATGTGCTGAAGTATATGTGGAGCAGAGTGATGATGTCAATGCTATAACTATTCTGAGTTGCATAGGCAATGTCAAGTTATATCCTTCATGGCTATTTAGGAATATATTTAAATTAACGTGTTTGTGCCTCACAGTTCAGCTTTAAAACAAGTCTTCACTGACCTCTGCAACTGCAGACACTGTTGAAACATTAATCTTCAAACTTCACAATGGAGGTACTGAATTTACAGCTCCATTCCCCTAATTTTCTCTGACAGCAAGTACTTCCTCCCAGTCTTCTAAGGTAAACATACACAAGGTGTTGTAAACTGTTAGAAACTCAACTTCATAGTCTCTGATGAGATTCTGAAGTTGAGTTTCTAATAATGAATAATGAATTATTCTACATTACTGTCAGGGTCTGTACATTACTTCTGTCTATTTGTGAAGCTAAGGGGATTGACAAAAAGGACATTGACAAAAAAGGCACTTACAGGGGGGGTATGTCCCAATGCAAAATAAAATAAAAAATGAATAGACACCATACGGTGGGGAAAGGACCCTACATTTTATACAACTTTGAGGGTGATATGGGAAAAATAATAATTCTTCAAATTACATGCTACAGAAATACCTTTACGCTATATGCAGGGTTACAGAACAGTTTGATTGTATGGGACAGCATCAACAAACCATAATTTGACATCACAAAATTTGTATGTGTAATAAACTTTTTCATTTTACATTATTCCTAGGCTAACATAAAGCATCAGCGCCCCTATTTAATCAATTGTTACTTAATTAATTTGAAGAAGACAATACACGTAACATGCTGCATACAGTATACATAATATTTTCATAGGTCATGTTAGACTTAATTGGCTAAAGCAAATCCACATTTATCTTATGAGAGCCCAAACAGGTAAATCGTTTCTTGTTCTCAGATTCCAATAGAATGCTACACACAGCACATGTAGCATTAAAACAGTTTCTTGTAGAATCACATTGACTAAACCACAACCCTATTTATGCTTTGAGGAATCCAAAAAAATGGGACATTTTTTATTTTTTCTAATATAAGTAAGATGATACACACAGCATACACATTAATTCTATAAATAATGTTTAAAACTGCACCCCCAGCTTTGGAGTGTGCCAAAAAGTGAACACAAAGAACATAATAAAATATTTTTACACTTTGAAAAAGGAAATACTGTACCTACTGCATAGACAGTATAGCAAAAATTACTTTTAGTCCACATATAGGAAATTACATAACACATTAATTTTTATAGGCCGAAATCCATATTTAAGTATATACAGTATATTTCTCATGTTAAATGAATAAATAATTAAATAACTCTATAGACAGTATTTAGTTTGTTTGCATTTTCAACAATTGGGACACAGCCAGGTTTTATTCAAAAAATCAACTTTGAAGTGTACAACGTGATATTTTAGAATAAATAAAAGCTAAATATTGTACTGGCAAATATTTTGAGGCTACATTCCCAGGGACGCATTTACCTGTGCATCAGTACAGACACTGTGTATTTTTGTTTTCCCTGATGCCCTAGAGATGCGTACAGCTGCCCATAAACATGAACAGGTGAAGGCAGCTCTACACAGCTCTACGCGTACAGTAGCACATGCGTACTCCTTAGGTGCATTCAGTGGAAGCTGTACGCAGGACTAGGGATGGGCTGTGTGTTGAAAGTGAACGTAAGCTCGTTGAGCACACAAACAAATGGGGCGCTCGGTGGGAAGTTAGCCCGCCGATGAGCGCCCCATAATGCACTGCACTCTTGCAGTGCATTGATTGCTGATGGTTGGCCAAAGCATGCACCCGACCTGTATGCTTTGGCCAATCACAGCACAATGTACTGTGAGAGCCATGATTGGCCAAAGGCAGAGGGCCTTTGGCCAATCATGGCTCAGGGGCTAAGTCCACACCCCACATTAATCAAGGCTGCTGCCTACACAGCATCTGTGTATAGTGTGTGACAGTAGATATTAGGCATGTAGTTAGTGGATAGTGTGTTCAGTCAGTTAAGTGCAGTCAGTGTAGTGTACAGACATACCCCACAAAATGTATAGATATGTTGTAGTCCTGGGTCTCCTCTCGGTGCTCCCCAAGTTTGGTGTCCCTGTCACTTATGGTTTGCTAGCAGTGCCATATCAAACTGACCAATATTTCCCATAGATACCAATGGTAAAGACAGGGAGCAGTGCCATTTCAGGCTGAGCAATAATTCACATAGATGCAGAGTTGTATAAAGTATTTGAAACCCATACTTGAGTAAAAGTACAAGTGCTCGATTAAAAAGTGACTTGAGTAGAAGTGGAAGTGCTCGATCAAAAAGTGACTTGAGTAGAAGTGGAAGTGCTCAATCAAAAAGTGACTTCAGTAGAAGTACTAAAGTATTCAACATTTTTTGTACTTAAGTATTGCAAGTAGTTTTTTTAAAAATTTTGCTACTCAAGTACTGGAAGTAAAAGTACCAGTAGTTTTGAAAAAAAATTGCTACTCAAGTACTGAAAGTAAAAGTACAAGTACTGTGTTATGTAGTTATTAGAGAAAGAAGTCAAAAGTTTGAACATCATATTGTTTTTTATTATTTCAAATGCAACTTTTATTTATACATACAGTAGCATTTATTTCCGTATGCGCTGATAATACACATGTTTTGAGCTTCATGAAACCTGCCATCTACTGTTCTGGCAGTGGTAATTTTTATAATAGTAACGAGTAACTATGCAGCACAAAAAAAAATATTGGAGTAGAAGTATTGAAATCATCGAAAAAATGTAGTGAAGTAAAAGTGGAAGTAGGAGAAAAAAATTCTACTCTAGGAAAGTACAGATACCGCCTTTCGGTACTTACGTACAGTAGTGTAGTTCTACTTAGTTACTATACATCTCTGCATAGATGCCAATGGGCACTGAAAGCTGAAAATTGGTCTGGGCAGGAAGAGGGTGAAAGTGCCCTGTATTTAAAAAAAAAGGGGGGGGGAAAGACCTTTACCCGTGCCGCATTCTCATATATTAGTAAATGTACAAAATGTTTCAGTCCTTCTTGTGGTGGATTTTAATGGCATTAACATGAGACAGACTTTTTATATATTGAGAAATTATCTTTTATTGTACATCATAAAAACATAGTAGTTATTGGACTAAAATTGTGCACCTGATCAAACTGACTACAGACACCACTCTTGAATTGAATGCAGCCAGCTGTCTGCTCCATGTCAACAATTTTTCTTATAAGAAATACAAAAGATCCTTGATGAGACATCTGCTTAATGCAGCCAAATCTATTATTCCACTGCACTGGAACTCAAAAGCTATTCCTTCAATTAAAGAGTGGGTGGACAGAGTGAACTCGATTTATGAAATGGAGGAAATTTTGGCCATTAAAAAAGAAAATAGCACTCCTTTCCACACATTATGGAGACCCTGGCTTATGTTTACACTATCCTCTGATTTTAAAATACTGGTTTCTCTTGAATGTGTACCCTTTGTATATCCATAGATTCTGTCTTCCAATGCTAGGCGCCTGACTTTCAAATGCTCCCAGTCAACTACTTTTGTGACACTACTAGTAATTCCCTCCCTACCTTTACGCTCTTCTTCTTTCTACCTTTACCTTTACATTTCCATTCTGCATCTTCCTTATCCTGGCCATCTCGGCCACTCAGTGGGACCGGATCTGCTTCAGTCGTCCATGTCTCATAAGAGTTACCATTGATGCGATCATAGACGTTTCATAGGCTGATTGCACTTTACAGTTAGATATTTTTCATTTTGCTATATTTAATTTCATTGTAGATGAGAAATCCCTATGCTTTCATTGTCTATGTTTATGTTACAAACATTATTGTTGTGTTTACTACTGTTCCTTTTTATGATGTTATTGTTTGCAACTAATTTTTTAATAAAAGCTTCTTATTGGGAAAAAAAACATAGTAGGCGCCCAAGGTTGACTACACTTAAAAGAAACACAAAATGCTGTGATAACAATATCCTTATGAGGTTTTGGGTGTGAACACCTATTTTGCACGATGCTTATATCCCCCACGACCACCGCAGATGTCGCCGGAGCCGGCTGATGATGTCACATGGTCCCGTGTGCCCCATCATCGCACATGCGCAAGATGATGCTTACCGCGGTGAGGCATTTCTCATACAATGAATGCCAGACCCGCTCAGGTAAGGGCTAGGTGTGTGGGCAATCAAAAAAACCTGATATTTCATAAAATGATTATCCAGATAGATGGAATGGAGTAATGCCAATCGTTCTCCCAGTATGGAAAAACAATATGGGGAACATGTGCCCGCCCCTCAGAAAAAAAGACAATACGTAATGCCTCATGTATGCCTGATGACTGTGAAAAACAAAAGCAGAAAAAAACATTAAAAGTCAACTATATTTATATAAACATATTCAACCTGTTTTCATATGCATCCTATATTACAGAGTGGTATATACACAAATTAGATAATATTATTATTTGCTTACTATTGTCTATGACAGAGAGTCAATTGGTTATATTGAGGAACAGAAAGCCAAAAAGACAATAGGGAATCTAGACTCCTTTTTGATAAAACTGACCCCAGGTACTTAGCATTGAATATTATAAATGTATCCCCACATTCTTTAAAAACTTCTGAAAAAGAAATATTGAGCCTGGGCCTTACGTTCTGCCCTGTACAGGAAGTATATTGCTTTGAGACTGTAAAAGACGCCCATCTCTTTGCACGTAAGTTAACCTATACATTTTTATTTGATAAGGACCACAATAAAAAGAAAAATGATAAAGCATTATTAGATCAGTGGAAAGATTTCACTGTTAAGGACTTTAGAGCTCTACAAGATCTGATGGATCCCTTGGATGAAAATGAAGGCTTACAAGATGTGTCAAATATAGGGACCAAACATCGAAACACTCTACCTACAACCTCAGTTAACCACTTAATCCTCGGAGGATTTGGCTGCTCAAAGACCAGGCCCTATTTTGCGATTCGGCAATGCATGATTTAAACGGACAATTGCGTGGTCGTGCGACGCTGTACCAAAATAAAATTGACGTCCTTTTTTTCCCACAAACAGAGCTTTCTTTTGGTGGTATTCGATCACCTGTGCGATTTTTATTTTTTGTGCTATAAACAAAAAAAGAGCGACAATTTTGAAAAAATAACAATATTTTTCACATTTTTTGTTATATAAAATTCTCAAAAAAAAATGTAAAAATCTAAATTTTTTAACATTTTAGGCCAATTTGTTTTCTGCTACATATTTTTGGTAAAAAAAAATCGCAATAAGCATATTTTGATTGGTTTGCGCAAAAGTTATTGCATTTACTAACTACGGGAAAGATTTATGTCATTTTTATTGTGTTTTTTTTTTTTAACTAGCAATGGCGGCGATCTGGGATTTTTTTTGCAGGACTGCGACATTGTGGTGGACAGATCGGACCCCTGACTGACATTTTTGACACTTTTGGGAGTACCAGTGACATTGCTACAGTAATCGGTGCAATAAACATGCACTGTTACTGTTAAAATGACACTGGCAGGGAAGGGGTTAACTTTATTGGTGATCAAGGGGTTAAGTGTGTCCCTTGGGGTGTGATTCTAACTTTCAGGGGGCGTGGCTTGTTAGATCATCACAGAGACATACGATCCTACATAGCAGGATCGCATAGTCTCTGTGATGATCTAAGGGAGAATGACAGACGGCTGTGTTTACATCAGCCGTCTGTCTTTCTCCCTCTCCTGAGGGAGATCGCGAGTGGCCGGCGGACATCTGAGCCACCGATCACACGTGCGGGGATGGCAGGGAACGAGAGGGGGTGGGAGCGTGACGCCTGTACCAGTACGTCACTTTGCCTGTAGGGGGCTGACTGCCGCAGTATATAGTCGTGCGGCAGTCGGCAAGTGGTTAAACCTGCAATAAACAAAATATTTGACAAATTTCCCCATTGCAAATAAACCCCAATATTTGAGCTTTTGTTTCACAAGTATGTAGAGAAATAAATGAAATACGTACACAAGGTTACTCCACAGGCAATCTAATAACTAATAATAATCTAAAACACAAAAGGAAGCCCTTCATTCATTAAGTGTAAACAATGATTTGGTGATAAAACCATCAGATAAAGGTGGAAACGTGGTGTTGATGGGTAGAGATCCATATAGAACCATGTGTCTAAAAATACTTAAAAACAGGGAATGGTACAGGGAAATCCCAGATAATACAGTAGAGAGGTTCAGGACTGAATTCAAATCAATCTTGATGGATGCATACCATCCAAATATTATAAATAAAGACGTTTATGAGTCTATTTTGGTAAAGCACCCAAAAACACCTACATTTAATACTATGCCAAAAACTCATAAAAACCTTACTCAGCCTCTAGGCAGACCAATAATATCAGGAATTGGATCCCATATGGAACTGGCTAGCTGTCTCACAGACAGTTACCTGCGTCCCCATGTCCCATGCCTACCTTCATATATTAGGGATACCCCAGGCTTACTCCAACGTTTGGAGGGAATCGTGACACCGCCCAAAACCATTATGGTAGCCACTGATATTGAGGCATTGTATAGTAGTATATCACACAATAAGGGGCTACAAATCATCAGTGAATTTTTGAAAGAACGGGATTGTGATTCATGGACATATAGCCTCTTCATCCTATCTCTGCTTGAACATATCCTTACCAGCAATGGTTTTTGCCCTATCTCCATTCCCAGTCGATGCCTCATCAGGGGAAACGCGTCGGGGGGAGAAGCCTGCCCCAACACCACCCGTGGCCCGTGCTGCAGAGCGGCCACGATTGAATTTGCATTCGCCTATTTATTCAACTTAACTGTAAGTGTTCTACCTTTTCTTAATAAAGTCGTTTAAGAAGTAATGCACTATTGCCTGTTCCATTCTTTTTTGGGCACTATCTGTCACTGAGTGTGAGGCGTACAGGAGAGAGACCAACCCCCATACAGCAACAGGAGTCAGAATAAGATTTACAAGAAAATTCACTGCCTGCTAGTCTGGATAGTTTGCCTGATGATTTGGAGAATATTATCACTCACCATCTGACCTGTGAAATACTTGCCTTTGGTAAGAGTTTTGATATACCACATATCGGGTGGAAGAGTGAAAGGTTGGGACTTCATATCTATTACACTGGCTGGTGTCATCTTCTCAAGTGTCTTATTATGTTGAGTTGGTAAGGGTATCACCACTCTTTTCTTTACACGTGGGTGCCAAGAGGGATTTGGTGTTTGCACGTCCTCTTCTTTACCTTCATTCACCATCAAGAAGATTTCAGCCTTTTTTCATTTTGGACTTGTTTTGGACTGCACATATTTCCATAGCATGTTTTTGTTCACATTGTGCACCATTTATAATATCTGTGTATATTTATATTTATTAGGTATTTTGTTTATTGTGTTTTTCCTTTTGGTTTAACACACATTGCTCACATCTAGCGCACCCATTTTTTGCACATCACACGTTTACTTTATCAAGGTTAAAGTTTCGGTTGCTGCTGGAGATTCATTTTTTGTTTGCACACCTCATTGTTTAACAATGATTTGGTGATAAAACCATCAGATAAAGGTGGAAACGTGGTGTTGATGGGTAGAGATCAATATAGAAACATGTGTCTAAAAATACTGAAAAACAGGGAATGGTACAGGGAAATCCCAGATAATACAATACAGAGAGGTTCAGGACTGAATTCAAATCAATCTTGATGGAGGCATACCATCCAAATATTATAAATAAAGACGTTTATGAGTCTATTTTGGTAAAGCACCCAAAAACACCTACATTTTATACTATGCCAAAAACTCATAAAAACCTTACTCAGCCTCTAGGCAGACCAATAATATCAGGAATTGGATCCCATACGGAACTGGCTAGCTGTCTCATAGACAGTTACCTGCGCCCCCATGTCCGATCCCTACCTTCATATATTAGCAATACCCCAGGCTTACTCCAACGTTTGGAGGGAATCGTGACACCGCCCAAAACCATTATGGTAGCCACTGATATTGAGGCATTGTATAGTAGTATACCACACAATAAGGGGCTACAAGTCATCCGTGAATTTTTGAAATAACGGGATTGTGATTCATGGACATATAGCCTCTTCATCCTATCTCTGCTTGAACATATCCTTACCAGCAATGTTTTTGTCCTTGACGGCTCCCACTACCTCCAGGTGCATGGGGTAGCTATGGGCACCTACTGTGCGCCCATGTATGCCAACCTGTACTTGGGGGGGGGGGGGTGGGAGCAGTCTGTGTTTTCATTATAAAGATACACAACATTTTTTAATTCAATACTACTTTGGTATAGCTATATAGATGATGTGATAATGATAAAGGCAAAACGAAGCGCAACTTTTGGCGCAGAATAAAAGACCATATATACTATATTACAAGTAATCAGTTGGATACACCTATTGGATGACATGTTGCATTATATCATAAACGAAATGACAGTGTGATAAAATTTGCTTTTGATGAGAGGATTCTACAACATGAAACCAGGTGGATAAATCTCGTATAAGCTACTAAGCCACCCAGTCTGAACAAAGCTATCAGCTTTAAACCATTCCTATAACTATTAAGCTACTGATCCTAAAGAAATTTGTTCGTTTTTTTTTTAAATATTTTGTCTATAAAATACAACGATCGAAGGGCGAACATAAATGCTCATTCAGAGACCTTCTATCATTGACACTAGAAGCAATAATGACCTTCATACACTGCAATGTTCCTCAACATAACCACTTGATTCTCTGTCACCAACAATAGTGAGCAAATAATGATATTTTCTAATTTGTGTATATACCACTCTGTAATATAGGATGCATATGAAAACAGGTTGAATATGTTTATATAAATATAGTTGACTTTTAATGTTTTTTCTACTTATGTTTTTCACAGTCATCAGGCATACATGAGGCATTATGTATTGTCTTTTTTTCTGAGGGGCGGGCACATGTTCCCCATATAGTTTTTCCATACTGGGAGAATGATTGGCATTACTCCATTCCATCTATCCTGATTTTTTTTGATTTCCCACACACCTAGCCCTTACCTGGGTGGGTCTGGCATTCATTGTATGAGAAATGCCTCACCACAGAGACAGACAGAGCCGGGTGGTGTCTGGGGCAGTCGTGTAAGATATAAGCATTATGCAGTATTCATTCAACCGATATTGCCGATATTTTCGTGACGTCATTGCGTATGTTGCATGCACACATTCTGCCCACAACAGGGTGCCAGCAAGCAAGCACCCACACTGCCAGGCGTCAGCCACAAACCCACAACAGGGTGCCAGCAAGCAAGCAAACACACTGCCAGGCATCAGCCACCAACCCACAACAGGGTGCCAGAAAGCAACCCAAACTGCCAGGCATCAGCCACCAACACACAACAGGGTGCCAGCAAGCAAGCACCCACACTGCCAGGCATCAGCCACCAACCAACAAGAAGGTGCCAGCAAGCAACCCACACTGCCAGGCATCAGCCACCAACCCACAACACGGTGCCAGTGCCAGCAGCAGCAGCAACTTCAGCAAGCCATTTTTTTAAATCTTTTTTGTGTCTTTCAAATTGAA
Organism: Pelophylax lessonae; assembly: GCF_965119305.1. NCBI lineage: Eukaryota > Metazoa > Chordata > Amphibia > Anura > Ranidae > Pelophylax > Pelophylax lessonae. The sequence goes on along the minus strand of NC_138768.1, from coordinate 674,278,890 downwards.
AGGGAGATGGATGAGGAAAGGAAAATGAGAAGTGGGTTCTGGGACTATTTCTCGTCTCAACCTACTCCAGGAAAAGCAGCAGTGTGCAACACACAGACAACATAAGCATGGGATCAGTAACTGCAAAAAACAAAAATACATCAAATCTTTGGGCCCATCTAAGAGTTCATCATATTGAATTGTATCATGCAGCACAGAAAAAACAAATCAATGTGATTTTTATTCAATACCTCCTCCACTATCCCAGGCAACAATAACAGATATGTTTGTGGAAAAAAAACAGATGTCACTGTCTAGATTCAGATGGAAGATCCCAACTGTTGGAGAGAGTAATCAGAGAGATGATTGTCACTGATAACCAGCCATTTACAATGGTGTCTGACTCATGATTTGAGCAGTTGATGTCCATTCTTGAGCCAAGCTACACACTGAAGAGTGAGAAGTATTATCGAACCGAAATGCTGGCAAAGCTTCACCAAAAGGTCGTTGACAAAGTAAAGGCTATGCTGCAACCAGAGAATGCTGGCAACTCACTCTCATTCACGACGGACTGCTGGTCACAAACAGAGTCCGAGTCACTTATCTTTCCTACATGCCACTTCATTGACAGCGGATGGATAAAAAGGTTATTGGTGTTGAATACATAAGTGATACAAGGATCCCACACTGAGTACAGTAGAGAAATGTTTCTAGGCCTGCTTGAATAATGGGGAATCAACAAAGACTGAGTGATGCTTGTGCAACTTCGAGACAGTGGAGCAAACATGCATAAAGGAATGAGGCTTGCTGAAATGTCAGACCTCTGTGTCATGGCACACAACACCCTCCAACTTTCAAATGATGGTCTGTCAAGCCAAAGAGCTTTGATATAAGTTTTGAGAAGCATGAAGAGATTAAAAAATGTTGTGCTTGCAAGTCTTTTGAATCCTTGATACAAGAACCATGCTTTCTCTTCTGATGATGTATTGGCTAAGGCGAAACAATGGCTGACAGAAGATATTCAACAGGAGGTGCAGGAGGTTCCTGCCGAACAGACAAGTCCAGAACACTATTTTTATGATGGGCAGCATGCTGCAAAAACAGACAAATGTCCAAAAATACGTCAACGAACAGAAGAGAATCTTCTTCATCATCGTCAAATTGATCAGGACATTTTCAGTGTTTTATTGGGGCCTTGTGCGGAGGATTAAATTTCTTCTACATCTGCAATTATGAGCCTGGATGATGAACTTCATCTCTATTTGAAAGAAGCAGTAATTGACAGAAGAAGTCATCCTCTTCAGTGGTAGAAAGAAAATGAGGCACGCTACAAAAGACTTGCTTTCCATGCTAGAAGATACCTCTCTCTCTCTGCTCCTCTGTCCTCCACTCCTCCTGAGCATGTTTATGAAGTGGCAGCATTGTATGGACAAAACAGAAGACCTTTTACAGGTGACCATGGACATGCCGAAATGTTCTGCTTTCTGCATTATAATATTGTTCTACTTAACTGGGAGTATTGAAAAGAGTAGTTTTCTTTCTAGCAGTTTTGCACTGACTGCTGTAGTTTCAGTGAGTGCCCTACTGCAGAGGTAGTCCACTGCCTCCAATCCACTGTCTAGCTGTTGCCTAGCTTTTTTTCTAGCAGTTTTGCACTGACTCCTGTAGTTGCAGTGAGTGCCCTACTGCTAAGAGTCCAATCCAATGACTAGCTGTTGCATATCTTTTTTTTTAGCAGTTTTGCACTGACTGCTGTAGTTTCAGTGAGTGCCCTACTGCAGAGGTAGTCCATTGACTCAAATCCACTATCTAGCTGTTGCCTAGCTTTTTTTCTAGCAGTTTTGCACTGACTCCTGTAGTTGCAGTGAGTGCCCTACTGCTAAGAGTCCAATCCAATGTCTAGCTGTTGCATATCTTTTTTTCTAGCAGTTTTGCACTGACTGCTGTAGTTGCAGTGAGTGCCCTACTGCTAAGAGTCCAATCCAATGTCTAGCTGTTGCCTAGCTTTTTTTCTAGCAGTTTTGCACTGACTGCTGTAGTTTCAGTGAGTGCCCTACTGCAGAGGTAGTCCATTGCCTCCAATCCACTGTCTAGCTGTTGCCTAGCTTTTTTTCTAGCAGTTTTGCACTGACTCCTGTAGTTGCAGTGAGTGCCATACTGCAGACAGAGGTAGTCCTCCACTGACTCCAGTCCAATCCACCGTGACATGTGTAGCTGTTGCCTTGCTCTTTTTCTAGCAGTTTTGCACTGACTGCACTGCAGTAGTTACAGTCAGTGTCTTACTGCAGAGCTAGTCCTCCACTGACTCCAGTCCATCCAATCCACAGTGTATGTGTATTTCGTGTAGCTGTTGTTGTTGTTGCCTAGCTTTTTTTCTAGCAGTTTTGCACTGACTGCACTGTAGTAGTGAATTAAAACATATTGCAGTGAATGAGTCCACTACTGCAGCACTTTATTATGCATTAATGCACAATCAGATGATGTGAAATGCAAATGTCCCTGCAATTGAAGTTTTCCTATCAGTTTTTATGCAGTTAAGGTGTGAAGAACGAGCACTTAATGTTAAAAATGTTAATAAATAAAGATTAACATGTTTATTAAGAGATTTGTGTCGAAATTTGTGTTTTTTTGGCAAAAGTTTACATGTATGAAAATATCGGCAAATATCGGCCGATACCGATATTCGATCTGCGAAATATCGGTATCGTCCAACGAAAAACCGTTATCAGTGGATCACTACCTATGATTATATCTACCCCATGGGAGTACACACATGCTGCTCCAGACTGTAGGACTTCAAATAAGTCTGGGATGGGCTGTTCTTTTTCATATCCAGGCTGACATGCAGGGCAATATTTTCGGATGAGCAAAGCATGAAGGTGTGTATAACATTTGTATAACATTTGTTCAGATCATTAGAATAACAAGGATATTTGGGCTACGTGAATCTAATCTTAAACAAATGAATTCCCTTCTCTAGTGACCACACTCCATCAACATACATTGGATTCTCATCCCCTATAAAACCAAGTAAAACACCTCTATAAGAATAATATATATGCGTTAATATAGGTTGTAATTGAAAATCGCACATTACTTATATATATATATATATATATATATATATATATATATATATATATATATATATATATATATATATACTGTATATATACTGTATATATATTGTTAAAGGGAATTTGAGTGAAAATTTACCAACACAACGAATATATGTTAATGAGATGCTAATCCCCTGTGTCCGCCCCCAGACATATGCGATATAAGTATGCCTCTTACTAGAATGCATGTAAGTGACGACTTTGATTAATTCTATACAAATATTTTTGTAGAAAAATGTATATCGTTATTTTGTTATCTTATGTGAAACTTATGATAATGTCTGTTTAAGATTACCAGAATGTGATAAACCTGCTGTTGGTCCTAAGGAAGCATATTGCAAAATGCATCGACCAGCAAAAGGATATACATACCTTAATCGATGTGTTGATCGTATATAGGTGTTCACACCCAAAACCTCATAAGGATATTTTTATCACAGCATTTTGTGTTTGTTTTAGGTACAGCCGCCTTGTGCGTCTACTAGGTTTTATTAATGTAAAATAAAAGAAAAAATTTTAACCACTTGCCTACCGGCGCATTGTAAAATGATGCCGGCAGGAACACTCCCTCGATTCGGGCGGACGTCATATGATGTCTGCCTGTTCGCTCAGCTCGGCTGCCCCCCCCCCCCCCCCGGGGGCTCACAGCGCGGAGATTGGGGATGTGGCGTGTCCATCGGGACACAGTCCATCCCCGATCAGTGTAAAGAGCCATTAAAAAAATCGACTTGGGGATGAGGTGCTTTGAGGGCCCACCCCCGCATTTGGGGGCATGCTGCCTCGCATGGTTCAGGAGGGGGGGCGCTCACTCATCCCTTCCTGACCTGCTAGGCTGCATGCTTGGATAAGGGTCTGGTATGGATTTTGGGGGGACCCTACGCATTTTTTTAAAACATTTTGCCATGGGGTTACCCTTAAAATCTATACTAGACCCGAAGGGCCAGGTATGGCCTGGGGGGGGGGCTTAACAACGTTTTTTTTTTTTTTCATTTTTTTTTATCTGTATTGCAGGGAGCCGGCAATACGTTACACCCACGAGCAACTTTAAATTACATTTCTTTTTTTCACTTCAAGTTTTATTGAAAAGATTTTAAGTTACAAAACAGTAAATAAAGAAAAAGAACAGGATGTGGGTCTGCAAAAAGTGACATATATGACCCGGTTTACTTATCTAACAATGCTAGACATACAACAACTTAGCTTGAGTAAGTCATAGTAACTTCATAATTGAATAACTGAATTAGGTAAAGGTACTAAGGATAAGTAAGGGAGAGGAGAGAGAGGAGGGAGAAAGATTGTTATCTCATAGCTTAGTAAGGACAGAGAATATATTCGAGAGTAGCAAACAAAGAGAGATACTTATATAAAACATGTTTGCAGGGTATGTTATAAAGGGTGTTGTAGAATATTCAACCAAGTAAAATAAAACTATAACACTAGCAGTGCTAAGGCAAAGAGAACTGTTGTGTGAAACAAAGTCCTTGACAACTCATATGATATATAGGTGTGCAGTCCATACAGTGATAAGTCAGGCAAAATCCATCCACCAGGGTAGGGGAGTGAAGGGTCTTGTCTATTCCCACTCCCCCCCTTAAATGGAACACTCACCAGAAAACGGTGAATAAAAAGCCTCCAATTATATCCACCAATCGACGGGTGTACACATCACTGCTGGGCTGCACCTAGCTCCTCCTTCCTCCAATTTTCCTCCGTTCAAAGTTCATGCAATTGAACAAAGTGGGGGCAACAATAATGTAATTCCGCAAAAATGTTTATTAAAACCACACAATTAAAGCCCCTCTCCCCCTCCAGATGTCTACTTACAAGAGGGCAATGGAGTGAAGGCATACAGATCAAAATATGCACACTGGATAGTCATCCCAAAGTAATTCCTGCAGCCCAATAGGAATCCTGGACAATGCCCTGTGTGATAAACTCAGCGACCGCGCACATCAGCTCTGATGTTTCGTCCTCTCGACTTCTTCTGAGAAACGTCAGAGCTGATGTGCGCGGTCGGGAGAGGAGGGGAGAGGGGCTTTAATTGTGTGGTTTTAATAAACATTTTTGCGGAATTACACTATTGTTGCCCCCACTTTGTTCAATTGCATGAACTTTGAACGGAGGAAAATTGGAGGAAGGAGGAGCTAGGTGCAGCCCAGCAGTGATGTGTACACCCGTCGATTGGTGGATATAATTGGAGGCTTTTTATTCACCGTTTTCTGGTGAGTGTTCCATTTAAGGCGGGGAGCACCGCAGTGTGGGAATAGACAAGACCCTTCACTCCCCTACCCTGGTGGATGGATTTTGCCTGACTTATCACTGTATGGACTGCACACCTATATATCATATGAGTTGTCAAGGACTTTGTTTCACACAACAGTTCTCTTTGCCTTAGCGCTGCTAGTGTTATAGTTTTATTTTACTTGGTTGAATATTCTACAACACCCTTTATAACATTTGCTTTTGTATAGCAGCTGCTTTGAGACTTTACGTCTTCTTAACACATTTATTCCATCATTGTTGCCATTTATCCATTGTTTGTTTATTGTGCGCGGGGTGAGTTATTTTATGAGACTGGCATTCTAGTCACACATATTTTGACTCTTGTGTTTGCATGTTTGCAGGGTATGCCAACATTTCACATTTGCGTAGTGTCTACTATAGTTCAGGTGTTGGTAGCGCTGGCAGAGTATTTGGTCCATGGGGCCCAACGGTCTTGGCATTTGGACATTGATAGATATGCCTTTGCATACCTCAGGTCCAGTTGCACGTGTTGATTGATTGTGGAGTGGAGTTGAAGGAGTGATGGTATGGTATTGCTGTTCCAGTTTCTTGCTATCAGGATCCTAGCTGCAATGAAGATGTGTGTGAGGATGGAGTGGAATGGAGGAGGCCAGGCGTCCAGGTCAAGCCCTAATAATGCTTGATGGGGGGTGAGTGTGCTGCGGATTCCGGTAATGATCCATATTGCAGTTTGGACCCTACCCAAAACAGGGTGAGTGAGGGGCGTTCTCACCAGATATGGATGGTGTATCTGAAGTTGCCACATCCTCTCCAGCAGTAAGGCGAGTGTGCAGAGGAGATATGGACAAGTCTTGCTGGTGTTTAGTACCAATGTTTCCCAATGGGTGAGGCATCTGGAGTATGTTAACAGGTTTTTAGCAGCTTGGTGCCATGATGCAAGATCTGTTGTGAAGTTTAGGGTTTGTCCCCATTTGGTCATTAAAGTGAGTTTTGTAGAGTTTTGTGCAAAGTTCAGCATTTTGTAAATATGCAAAATCCCTTTGTCTGGATATGAGGTTTTCCCAAAGAAATCTAAAATATCGGCTGTGAGAGTAATGTCTGACCATTTGATTTTCTGTAGAGCGTGCCGGATACAGAGAAATTTGTAGAAGTCCTTATTTGGGATTTGGAATTTTGTATGAAGACTTTGAAATGAGCGCAGGGTTTCGTTGTCATATAAGTCCTCAATATTGGAGATTCTGGCCGCTGTCCAGGAGTTGGTGGAAAGAACTGTACAGATCAGTTCCAGGGCTGAAAGGGGAAGGAACTTTAAGATTTAGTTGTAAACCTTTGGGGGGTTGATAGCATAATTTCCAAACCTTAATTGTGGCGCTTACCGCGCTGAGAAAAGTGGGTTGTGGGTCGTATTGTAGCCAGATGGCAGCTAATAGGGATCTGGTGGGCCTCCCTAAGCAAGTTTCTTTGATTTGAGTCCATAAGGGCCAATCTGTTTGAGACCACCATTGTTTAGCTTGAATTAGGATGATAGCTTTATAATAGTGCTTTATATCTGGGACTCCCAGTCCCGCTTTAGATGTAGCTGTGCACATTGTAGAGTGTTTTATCCTGGAACGTTTGTTGTCCCATATGAAGGAGTTGACAGTTCTTTGTATTGATGATAATTGTGTGGATAGGATGGGTACAGGAAGAGTGCGTAGGAAGTACAGCACGTGCGGCATCAGGTACATCTTTGCTAATGCGGTTTTGCCAGCCCAGGAGGTTTCGGTAGAGCATAAAGAGAAGCAAAGGTTTCCGTAATTTATTTAATAGTTCAGAGTTGATTCAGGAGAATGTTGGAGGAAGGAGTTGTTAGTTGTGTTCCTTAATAGGAGAAAGTATTGGATGGAGCCAAGGGAAAAGGTGACTCTCGCATGAGGCGGTTTGTGTTTTGTTGGTCTATTACTATTCCAATCATGGAATATTTAGTGCAACTTACTTTGTACAGGGATATGTTACTGAAGAGTTGGAGTAGATCGTAGAAAGCTGAGGGGGATTGGAGAGGGTTTGTCATGGCCACTATGACATTGTCTGCGTAGAGTCTTAGCTTGTGAGTCTGTTCTCCTATTTGTATGCCTGATATCTGGGGTGCATTCTAATAGCTTCAGCTAGGGGTTCCATTACAAGGGCAAATATTAGTGGGGAGAGGGGACAGCCTTGGCGGGTGCCGTTGGTATTCTCAAATCTGTCGGAGGTCATCCCGGGTGTCCAGACTTTGGCTGTAGGGGAAGAATATAGTGCAAGGATTTCTGTATGTATGTTCCCTGTAAATCCAAACTTTTGGAGAACCGCTTGGAGGTAAGACCAGTGCACCCTGTTGAACGCCTTCTCTGCATCCAGTGATAAGAGCAGAGAAAGTGTTCCACAGTGCTCCACCCCTTGTATTAGGTTTATAAACCTCCGGGTGCCGATGTGGGACACAGCCCACTTGGTCCTTATGAACCAAAGTGGGAATAAATGAGGAAATGCTAGTGGCTATTAATTTTGTGTAGATTTTAAGATCCTAATTTAAAAGGGAAATGGTAAGATAATTAGCTGGTTGCTCGTGAGGTTTACCAGGTTTTGGTATGAGGACAATTAGGGCTTGCAGCGATTCTTTAGGTATTGTGGCTGTATGTAGTATATGGTTGAAGGAATTGGTTAGATGGGGTAGTAACAGTGGCGAAAAGGTTTTAAAGTATCCATTGCAGAATCCGTCTGGTCCAGGGGCTTTGTGGAGCGGGAGTGAATGAATTGCTGTTAGCACTTCAGTCTCAGAGAATGGCTCATTGAGACGCTCGAGTTGGTCTGGAGTGAGGGAAGGCAATTTTAGGTTGTCGAGGATGCCAGATATCTGTTTGATTTCTGGGCTAGTTTCAGTTGTGGTGGCATTTACATTATATAATGCAGCATTATATCGGTTAAAGCAATTCGCTATATCTTTGGAGTTGTCTACCCTTTGTCCGTTAGCCGTCTTGATATAGGGAATTTTTGTCGCTATGGTTCTTTGTTTGACTATTTTGGCCAGATGGGAGCCAGGTTTGTTCCCAAAGGCATACCAGTTGGCTTTTATTCATTTGGCGTGGAAGTCAAATGAGACCTGTAGATAGGATCGAAGCTCCTCTCTGAGGTCTCTTAGACGTGCTGTGTCTGGGTCATTAGGGGAAAGTTTATTGGATTGTTTAAGTTTGCATATTTGGTCTATAGATCTATTTAGAGCCTCAGTGCGCACTCTCTTCTCCCTGATTCTGAGTTTGATAAAAACACCTCTCATGTAGGCTTTGTGAGCATTCCAAAGTAAAGTGTCAGTGGTTACAGATCCCACATAAGTAGAAAAGTAGGCCTCCGCTTCCAGTCTGATCTCCACCGGGCACTGGGGTTGAGAGAGTAGGGATGTGTTCATGTGCCACATTGTGTGTTTAGCCTGATTTCCTCCTATGAGAAGGGAGATCATAACTGGTGCATGATCAAACCATGGTATTAGGCCTATGTCGGCCTGATGGAGAGTTTGGAGATTGTGTTTGTGTGTCAGGAAGAGATCAATCCTAGAGTAGAATGTGTAATCCCTCTCCTCTCCATGTAGACAGCACCAAGGGTCAAAGAGGTCTTCCATACGCATTATGGGAAGAGAGGGCCATGGGCCTCCATCTTCGGTGGTCAGAGGAGTCAATTGTTTGGTCAGCAAAAGTGTTAAAGTCCCCAAGGTCTCAAGGTGTTGAAGTTGAAAGGAGATAGACTTATGAATAGCAATCATCACACCTTGTACTTTTTTATGTGCTTGTGCATGAAGAATGCGAGGGTATAGTCAATGTTGACATGAGGGAGCTTTACCATGCATAAAGTGTGTCTCCTGCACACAGTATGTCAGATTTCTGTGTTAGGTCTTCTCTCCACAACCTGGAGCGCTTGAAGGGGGAATTAAGGCCGTTGGCATTAATTGTTGTGATGTGTAGTGACATGGCTGCTTCTGTCGGTCGGTTCAAGAGAGGAGAGGGATCACAACCATGGGTTTAAAGTAGTAGTATATGAGGGTAGGTAGAGAGGGGGGAGGGGTAGCTGTACCTGTAGTGATTACAGAAACAACAATCACAGAACAGTTTTTCGTAGAAAAAAAAAAGCAGGGTAAAGAAAACAATAAAGAAGAAAATCAAAGAGATTTGTACAAGGTGTAGCAGTAACAATTACACTTATCAAGAGCTGTGTGCGTAGCACACTTTGTGCTGGGGGGATGTGAAGTAAACATGACTGAAACTAACTTGTAGAAAGAACAAGTACTTACGGTCTCCTGAGACTCAGAGCTCTCATGCAATCCGTTCAATAGAAACCAGCATTTTATAATCTGGGCAGGGAGTTAAAGTGGTGAACTGAAGCTAACATTACTTCTGTCATTTATGTTCTGGTAATGGTGTTGACAGATTTTGGTTTTATGATTTGCATCGTTTCGTGGTGGACTGGTGGACGAAGGTGGGGAGAGGCCCCAATTTTTCAGTTTTTTGTAGCCATCCTTCAGGGAGGTTATGGTAACTTGTTGGCTTTGGTGAGTAACCAGAAGCTTTGTTGGGAAACCCCAGCAATAGATGATGTTGCGTTTCGACAGTGTCGCTGTAATGGGCGCAAATTCTCATCTGCGCTACGAGGTCTTGATAGAGTTGTGCCCCCACAAATGGATGGGGGAGTTTATGGGCTGATCTAGCCGTACGTAGGAGATGCTCCTTAATATGATAAAAATGAATCCTTGTCAGGACATCTCTGGGTATCTTGTCTGGTAGGTGGGCAGGTTTTGGGATCCAATGAGCCCTGTCCATCAGGAGGTCCCTGGGAGTCAGGTCTGGTATTAGTTTCAGGAAAAGTTGCTGCAAGTATGGGATAAGGTTGGCTGATTTGAATGCCTCAGGGACCCCCCTGATTTTGAGGTTATTTCGCCGTGAGTGATCCTCGAGGTCTGCTACCTTTAATTGGAGTTTACGGATCTGTTCAGCCTGTTTGTCATGTGTATCTACCATTTCATCACGTGCCTTCACCATTACAGTGAATTGATTTTCTAGGTGTTCAGTGTGGTCTTCAATGTCATCAATTCTGCTGGTGAGGTGGGATATGGAGGAGCGTAGCTTGTTTTGCAGGCCTGTTTGTAGGGACAGTAGCATTGCTTTCAGGGCATTCTCAGATGCAGGGAATGCTGCTAGAGGAGCTAAGTGTTCTGTCTGCATGTCTGCCTGTGTATCTGCTGTGGCAGCCTTATGCAGCTTCTTAGCAGAGGGGCTCTTGTAAGGGGAGTGTACAGAAGAAAGTGCTGCTCTCTGACCCCTTTAAGCTGATGGAGGTGAGGAGGCTTGCTGTGGAATTTCTTCCATGTCTAAGAGGCTGTCTCCAGGCTCTTCATGCTGCGTGGGCAGCGTGTGAGGAGAACAGCCGTTCTCCTCAGCGCCATCTTTGTGGGATCTGCCTTCTGAGATCATGAAGAAGTCGGTTAAGCAGCGCAGTCCGTGAGCTTTATTTTTCTTTTGGGACATATCTCGAGTGCATCTCCATGTGGGGATCTCCCTTTCTATCATTGTTGCTGGTCCCTGGAGTGCCGTGAGCCGTTGTGGAGAGCCGAGTACTGAAGGAGCTTCACAGACAAGTGGCCATCTTCAGCAGGAGCCAGGACATGCCCCTTAAATTACATTTTTATTGTTTCACTTTAAGAATCCCTAAAATCATTGCTCCTTTAAAAACAATAGTTTTAAACATTTTTTGCATTGATACATGTCCCCCAGGGCAGTATCGGGGTCCCTGTACACTTTTTATGGCAATAACTTGCATACAAGCCTTTAAAATGAGGACTTTTGATTTTTCATGTTCGTGTCCCATAGACTTGTGCTCGCATGTTCGCTAGAACTTTTTCCCTCTTCGAGATGTTCTGGTGCGAATGGAACAGGAGGGTGTTCAGCCCATCCCTACCCTGTACTAGAACATCTGGGAAAACACAGATTCCCCGTGTCTTTACGCTAAAAAGGCAAATGTGTCCATGTGTATTCAGCCTAATTGTCTGCATTTTCAAGAGGCAACAGGCAGCTTGACATAAAATACATCAACATTATTGATGCATTTTATGATCCAAAATAAAACCGCAAGTATTTCCCAGACTCTACACAGTAAATAAGCACTTTTTACAGTCTGCAGTTTAGTGTGGAGCCAGAAAGACAGCCAGGTTTTAAATAATTACTTTTATTCCACACTGTTTCAGAGAGACAGTTTACATAAATATTCTTGATGAACAGGAATAGGCTGAAAATGGGAGACAAAAAGTACAGTTTTCCTGAATCAGGCACTATATATTTTAATACTGAAGAGCAGCTGTATAAAACATTAGGGTGTGGCACATTAACATTCCTGAAGCAGCATAATACACCACAAACAATAAGGTGCATTGCAGGAATGACCATGTGTAAAAAAAACCTCTCAAATATGAGATCAGGATGAGGATCAGCTGCAGAAACATTATGGGCTCTTTCACACGGTCCGCTCCGTAGGCGGATCCGTGTTGCTCAGCAGGGATCGATCCGCGATCCCCGCTGAGCCGGGCGGATGACAGCTCCGTCTCCGCTTGCAGAGCGGAGAGGGTGGTGTCTCAGCCCCCGCTGCCCTCTATGGGGGATCGGAGGAGAGCGGACCGCTTGTCCGCTCTCATCAGATCGGCTCCGCTCCGATTACTGAACGGATGGAAAAATAGGGTTTCCATCCATCCAGATTTCAAGCACAGGATCGGATGCGGATGGCAGCGGGTGTCAGCGGAGATGTCTCCGCTGACACCCGCTGCCCCATAGAGCTGCATGGAGGATCCGATCAAATCCGCCTAAAAAACTGACAGGCGGATCTGATCGGATCGCCCGTGTGAAAGAGCCCTAACTGTGGCCCCCTTAATAGTGCAAAAGATCTGGACTAGAGCTGTAAAGGCATACCTTCAAACTTTTGAACTTCAGAATGAGGAAAGATTGAGGGTGGAGGGGTGTGAGCAATGTCTAAACAGTTGGAGGGGCTCAAGCGGCATGGTTAAAGTGATTGTAAAGTCTTGTTTCGAAACAAAAAAAAAATAGCAAACATGCTATACTTACCTGCTCAATGCAGTTGGTTTTGCACAGAGCAGCCCAGATCCTCCTCTTCTTGGGTCCCTGTTTGGTGCTCCTGGCCCTCCCTCCTGTTGAGCCCCTGTTGCTATGGGGGCACCCAAGCCGAGTCACAACTCCCTGTGTCCATTCAGACACAGAGCCGTGACCCGATCCCACCCCCTCTCGCTCCTAAATGGCTGAATGGTTTTGATTGAAAGCAGTGGGAGCCAAGTCGCCGAGTCCCACTGCTGTCTCGACTAATGAGAAGGGGAGTCCCAGGCAGCTTAGACACTCCGGCAGCATCACTGGATAAAGAAGGGCTCAGGTAAGTATTAGGAGGGATAAGGGGGGGCTGCTGCACACAGAAGGTTTTTTTTTTTTTCTTAATGCATAGAATGCATTATGATAAAAAACCTTCTGCCTTTACAGACCCCTAAACAAAATCAGGGCTGTCTCGTATCTCTAAAATATGCTTTGATTGCTTTGTCTGAGTCTACCTTAAAGAAGAACTTTATTAAAATAGTCAGGGACACTGCATAGAAACCAGCAACTATTTGGACAATAAACACTTTGATGAGAAGTTTATCATTTACAATACTATGTACATAGAGCAGGAGTGTGTAAGGCAGTGTACAGGGGTGTAGGGGTAAGGAGAGTGCAACCCCCCCCCCCCCCCCCTCCACAAACAATACCCTTCTCCACCTTTTAGCACAAAATCACACTCTCTCCCCTCCAAAAAAAAATCCAGCACTAATTTGCATGCTCACCCTATCGCCCCCGAGTACAGCTCTCACAAATGCCCCCTAGATCTCTTGCCTCTCACAAATGCTCCCCAGTTTTCTTACCTCTAACAAATGCCCCCTCCCCCCAACTCTCTCAAATGCCCCCCAGCTCTCTCACCTCTTACAGATGTAGCCAGTTAAAGGGCTAGTCTGTTATCATGGGACATTCTTTAACTAGGGCTGTCTTGAGTTTGTTTCCCTCTAGTGTTCAGCCTGGGCATTGTGACATAATTTTCTGAAGGCAAGGGAGATCCCTTGAGGGCCGGTTCACACTTGTGCGATGCGGGAAGGCTGCAAATTTGCAGCCTGTCCTCGCATCGCATCCGCACAAGAGGCAGTTCACACTGCCATATGCGATACGCAGGGGGTGTCAATTAAATGTTAACGACACCCCCAGTTTGATCGCATATCGTAGTGCGATCTGACAGTTCGCACAGGATCGGATCGCACAAGTGTGAACCACTGTGCGATCCGATCCTGATGCGGCTGAAAAAATGCCTCCTGTGCGTCTTTGGTGCAGGTGCAGTGCGAAATTCAGCCATTCAAAGTGTATGGCTGAATTCGCATCCGCACAGGTGATCGCATGTAATGAAGGAGCAGTGCGCTCCGAATTACATGCGATCTCCTCAGCCGCACATATGTGAACCGGCACTGAAGCCAAGAGAGAGAGGAACCATTTCTGAAAGCAGGGGATCATGGGACATGTGGTTCAGAGAGCTGGGATTTACATGGAGCCTGTGCTGCTGCAGACTACAAGTTCCAGCTCGCTGGACAGAAGGGAATGCTGGTTGAGGACATAAATAGCCTGGTCCAGGGAGGAGCTCTTTTTCTTGGGTCCATGGCCTTCAGCTGAAAGCAGGGACCAGGCCGGTCTGATGAATGTGACTATCTGGGGTCACTCTCATTGTCATTGTTACAGGCCAAAGGAATCCCTGTGTCACAAGGTGCACAACCAAGCATCCTTCACTGGCTGCAAATTCTTCAAGAGCCTGTTCTGGGACATCCTATTCCCTTGAGCATTGGTATTATCAGGATTGGTGAGCCCACTCTGAGTAAATCTTACAATAGACAATGCATGTAGACACCTTTACCCGGCCTCTTTACACAAAAGCTTCTAGCAGGAAACACTTTGCATATGCTATCTACTATTGCTGGGTACCATTGCACAGCAACCTCTCTGGCCCCTTGTTGAGCTAGCTGAATATTCTGAACACTTACGCTACACAGACTTCTCTCCTTTTCTTCCCCTCCACATAGAGGATTCAGTTAAAAACATACTCACGCCATACGGCATCCACATTCAGACTGTCAGGCATCGGCAAGTGTCTCCGGATGTTCTCTGCACCAGCGTGGAGATGGTGAGAGCTGGTTGGGACTACTTATTATGCACTGGCAGCATTTTGACAAGCGATTTATACATTGAGAGGAAGTGAGTGTAATGATTGAAGTTTTACTGCAATACATTTAAAAGTTTTAACAATATTACACTAATGGGGGCTTGTTCCTTTTTTTATGTACCTCTGTATAAATACATCCGAGGAAGAGGAGTCATTGAGGAGGCTGATCGCACAAACCTATCTGACTATGTATGTCACTAATTGAAATACTCTTACGCCTTTTACATGAGAGTGGATAGGCATGGCGGTCTGGTGAGTGTTCCATCTACTCAGATTGATCCTGACACATTGGTGGTGGAGTGTGAGGTGTTCCTTAACCGGTTGCCGACCGCTGCACGACTATATACTGCGGCGGTCAGCCCCGGCCAGGCAGAGTGACGTATCGATACGTCACTCGCCTGTCACTGACTTGCGAGCCTATTGCGGGCGGGCGCGCGCCCGCCGGGGCGCGCGCCCACCGCGGCTCATTCACAGACAAGTCAGTGCGTGTGTCCGGCGGACTCGATGTCCGCCGGTCACACTACGATCACTCCTGTGAAGGGAGAAAGGCGGAACGGCTTATGTAAACAAGCCGCCCGTCATTCTCCCTGGTGTAAAAATGAAGATCAGACAGTTCTACTATGTAGGACCGTTGATCTCTGTTTTTACACCAATAGCCATGTCCCTGCACAGTTAGAAACACGCCCCTAGGACACACTTAACCCCTCCCTGTCCAATAAAGTTAACCCCTTCCCTGCCAGTGTCATTTTTGCAGTAACAGTGCATATATATAGCACTGATTACTGCAGTAATGTCACTGGTACCCCCAAAAGTGTCAAAAATGTCAGTCAAGGGTCCGATCTGTCCGCCGCAATGTCGCAGTACCGCAAAAAAAATCGCAGATCGCCGCCATTACTCGTTAAAAAAAAAACACCAAAAATGACAAAAATCTTTCCCTTTGTTAGTAAACGCGATAACTTTTGCGCAAACCAATCAAAATACGCTTTTTGCGATTTTTTTTACCAAACATATGTAGCGTAAAACAATTTGGCCGAAAATGTTAAAAAATTTTGATTTTTACATTTTTTTGGGGGGGAATTTCATATAAAAAAAAGTGAAAAATATTGTTATTTTTGCAAAAATGACGCTCTTTTTTTGTTTATAGCGCATGATCAAAAAATCGCACAGGTGATCAAATACCACCAAAAGAAAGCTCTGTTTGTGGGAAAAAAAGGACGTGAAATTCGTTTAGGTACAGCGTCGCACGACCTGCGCAATTGTCCGTCAAAGTCACGCAGTAAAAAATCGCAAAAAACCCCCTGGTCTTTTAGCAGCCAAATCCTCCAGGGCTTAAGTGGTTAAAGCACACATCTGATCTTCCCTGGATTGATTTGTATTTCCAAGCATTGATGTCATATATGTAGCGTGATTGCATTGATATGGACTTTTAGGAGGACCGCTTTATCAATACAATACAGTTTTAACAGTTTATTCTTTTATTTCATGCACTTATACCTACTTATTTCATTCTATATGGTAGGTGTATATATCTTCTTGTTTATCCTTGCGCTACTGTTTTCTCCTAAGGTGTTACCCACCTTGAGGTTTTACATGAGAATTCTTTATTATATCATACTTTACGCATAAGTAGCAACAGTGAATTAGGTTTCCGTTGTTGTTCCTGAGCGCAAGGGTTTACCATAATTTTGCTGTATACGTGGTAAATTTGGTGGTGATATATTTTTTGTATTCAGCTCCCATCGACTATAGTGGGGTTTGGATTCAACACCTACATTTTAGTAGTGTTTGCTGATTTCTGCTCAAATTGAAGCCAGGTATATTCACCTCATCACTGTGTAGGTTCAGCATTATTATTACAAAGGCTGCAGAAGAATATTATGAAAAGAGGGTAACTGAGCAAAAAAGTCTCCATGTGGGCAAAGTAAAGCTAGACATACACTGAGCAGATTTCATCTGGTTTCTAATGAAATGGCGGAAATTTGCTTAGTTGGTGGCCCTGCCTACCCCAATCCATTCAATAAAAGTCTATTGTTCAAGTTTTTTTTTATCAGAACAACAGCTGCATCCAATCAAATGAAGCCACTGTTCAGGTATCCTGACAGTTACCTCTGGTGGCTTTCAGAATACAAAAGCCCATCCATTGCACTGTTTAGTGTGGATGGAGAAATTCTGCTTTTTTCAGTCAGCCCGCAGACTGAACAAAAGAAATCTGTGTATGGCCAACTTATAGAGAGCTACAATAAGAAAAAAGCATTCTGGTACAAATCGTATAGTACAATGAGTCCTGCGCTGTCTAAACTAGGGTGATAGGGGATAAAATGGAGACCCCAGATGCTGCTAGTACCGGAACTGGTGACCATACAGTGTGAGATATATAAACGGTGGGGGGTACTGCGCTTCTGGGTAAGTGAATAATATTGAATAATAAATAAATAAAATGAACTAAAACTGGTGTATGTGACTAACACAGTGTATACACATGGGAACTAAACCATATACATAAAATTCATAATCATAGTGAACAAGGGTAAACAAACAATAACCTAAAAATCACTTAATGTGTTCATCATTTTTTAGTGATAGATAAAGTGCTCAGGTGCATATATAAGTGTCCTCTGTGCTTCACAGAAAAATAAATCGCGGTCTGGGTGTAAATAAAGTCCAAAGACTAAAAAAAATTGTGCAGGTGAATAAATATAAGTCCACAGGTGCTGAGGGGAAGGAGAAGCACCCCATTTTTTATAGCACGGTGGTTGGTGAAGGAATAGCACCTGTGGACTTATATTTATTCACCTGCACCCCCCACCGTTTATATATTCTGGTACAAATACTTTAGTAAGAAAAATTCTTGAAGCCTGTAAAAGACAGTGAGGAAATAATAAACACTGCAGAAAAAATGGCATCAATGAAGTTTGGAGAATCTTTAGAAAAAAGCATTTATGAGACCCAAAAGTGAGTTTATAGGCTTCCTAAAAACATAAGACTGGCGAAAGAATGTCATTTAAAATGCATTAAACATAGCAAAGAAACACTCCTTGCAAATGAACTAGAAGTTGTGGAATGATGGGAAGTGTACTTTTTAGAGTTGCTGGATAGTGAACCCCACGGGAACAAGTCAGAAGAAGCAAGGAGTAAAAAAATAACATAAATGTGCAGAAAAAAAATAAAGCTAGGAAAAGCAGTTAGACATTGGATTTATGGAGCTTCTGGTAGGAGTATTGCAGAAGATGAGACTGGTATGGGCAACAAACCAATCGCCAAAGATTGGGAAACTTCTGTCAGAGTCCCAATTTTTTTTAAAAAGGGACAATATACAATGTCAAAGCTGTCGTGGCATTTTACTCTTTGGTGAGTATTGGTGAGTGGTTGCGCAAAAATCTGTATTCTGAAAACCAGATTAAACAAAGAGATAAAATAAAACCTAAGAGTTGACAAGCTTCAAGCCTAATCAAGGTGCTCAGAATCTGATCATCCCTTTCATCCACAACCAAACCACCAAGGTCCATAAATATTTCTCAGGATCGGAAAAGGTATCCAAATACATTTTGTGAAAAGAACTTTGAGAATGTCACAAAATGAAGAAAAATAGTCAGAGTTTAATTTCTGCAGCTTTTACTAAACGTGTAGGAAACATGTGAGGACACCAGGGTCCACAGAATTCTCCACAACAGCTGCAGTGAGATGGGAAGAAAACACCTGAGCATATCACATTGTTGGCCTTTTGCTGATTATATTGTACGAATAGGTAGGACATCAAAACCTTTACTACAGTGGTCTGCGGTGTGGATGAGGTTCTCTGCTTGCCATTACCCAGCACTTGGGGCAATATTTCTCTATCTGACACAAATGATGGGGCAAAATTCCTCAAACTGACATCAAAAATGAGGCACAATTCCTCCCACTGACATCATTCAAGGCACACTATTTCTTCAACTTACAGCAATGATGGGGTACTATTTTTCCCACTGACTCCAAGAATGGGGCACTATTCCTTCTACTGCCACCAATGATGAGGCACAAATCCTTCAACTTATGTAAGCTGCAGCTAAAGGACCATCACTGGAAATTCATTCTCTTTGCCTGTTCTTCCATTCCTCTGTGCTACATTCACTCTATTTCTCAACATATGAAGAAATCAATTGCAATGGGCAGCTTTGCCTGTGTCACCAACAAGTTAAAGTATTTGTTACCCCAGCATTTCATATTCCTGATATGTGGCTGCTGTACCATGTACTTGAATGAAAAAGTATTCTGTTCTCTATATATTGCTTCCTTTGTGTGAAATCCCTGGTGTTTCTGGTGTCCCTCTGCTTTCCTTTTAAAAACTGACCACACTAAGCAGGAGAGCACAACATGGTCGGTTCTCTAGCTATGCTGCCTGCTCTCCTCTAATGATCAGACTTGTACTGACCTCCCCCCCCCCACCAGCTGCACAGCCATTCACTGGAAAGCTCAGTGTGCCGCTGCTTCTCCTCCCCCTTTTCTTATGCGCCGATGAGAACCAAGGGAAGGTGATCATTTATAAAAAAGGGATAAAAAGGTATTTATAGTGTTTTTTATATCTATACACAAATGTTTTGCCTTCATTTCTATGTCAAACTGAATGGGTTGTTTTACAAGGTGAGGGTTTAAAATTATCTGCTTCTAACTCCCCAGAAAAATGAAAAGATCCTACTAAAATATTATAAAAATATTCCAAAAAAGAATATTCAAACAAAACATAAACCCAAAACACTACACACCAAGCAAAAAAAAAAAAAATAGAAAACCCTTTTCATTTATTTTTTCAAGGCAAGGAAAAAATTAACTCCTCCCCACAAAAAAAAAGGGAAAAGGGGGATCGGCTGTAGCTGTTGCTGACACACACACAAAAAATATTCACTGTTAATACAATTGATGGTACGTAGTCACACCACAATGCAAATCACAGCACTAATGGCACTAAACATCACAGTGAATACGGGAGGGTATACTTCACTCTGATGCCCAGAACATTGTAATTCAGTGTAATCTATCAGTGACAATTTACAACACTGAATATAAGACCCAATAGCTCTATAGATAGTACACTAACGTTGTACAGTATCACTAACAACTATTTCTCCCTCACAGAGCTGTCAGCTATCCCTTACTGCTCTAACATACACTAAAAAAAAGATTGATGGAATAGCTGACTTTAATAGGGAGGGGGCTGGCATCCTAATGTAAAAATGGGCACAATTCATCCCGCTGACACCATTCATGGGGTACTGATTCTTCCATTAACACCAATGATGGGGCATTATTTTTCCCACCGACATCAAAGATGGGGCACTATTCCTTCTACTGACATCAACAACAAGCAACTAATCCTTCCATTGACACCAACAACAGGACACAATTCCTACCTCTAAAAGCAAAGGTGAAGCACTATTACTTCCACTGGTACCAACAATTGGCCACTATTTCTCCCTCTGAGACAAACAATGGGACACAATTTGTTGCACTTCCTTTATGGAGTTGGACTTTGAAAGTGGAATGATGGCCCCCATTAAAAAATTTACAGTTGCTGAACAGTTAAAGAGCGATTACAGGTATGGGTGTTTTATACTTGCTTTCAGGTCCTATGTTGCATGCTTGCCCTTCTGTTTTCTGAACACAACAGGTCAGCTGCTGATCCCCATGACTAAGCTACAGGGGGCGGAGCAAAGCGCATTGGGAGTGTGGCCTGGTAGGAGTCCCGTCTGAGGTTGCCCCTCTGTTCACTTTTATAGGATCACATGGACATGTGGCATTAGGGATACCTCTTTTCTTTCCCCTGAGGTCAGGTACACAACATTTAGAGAATGCTTTGCATTTTCTTATTGAATGCAAAGTTTTTTTTATTAGAAAGAGGTGGAAAGGAAGGGCATTGACACCATTCTCTCCATCTCGTCCAGTCAGAGTCCAAGCTGAACCAATGTGAATACTGTCTATATAAAATTACTTCCTGTGATAGAGAAAGCAGCTGCACTGCTCCTGTAGTCAATGTACGGTTACACAATAGGCAAAAGAAAAAATGTTGCAGAGTGCATTGATATTAGTATTGTCACTGTGGATTTACAACTTTGTAGCTTGTCAATTGGCAGCTGGCCACACCTAGCCTTGCCCACTGCTTTCTGAATCGATAGCATAGTTGATGCTGAAACTCTCCCACTGTGAGCTGCAGTGTCTGTTAGGAGCGTAAAAGACACCAATGAGGAAGAACTTTGTTCACTCAGAGATGGCACTGTGTTTTTTTTTTTTTTTTTTACTATATGAGGCTTCGGCACAACATAGTAACTGGATCTGGGATATATTTAAACTGTCATACAAGAGCCTTTAGATATACTCTATATGAAAACATAAACTGTTTTGTGTGATTGCACTTTTTCTACATTTTATTAATTTTATGTAATTTACTTGCAGGTTAGGAGAGGTACAAAGGAATCTAACAAGAAATGTAAAAATGAAATCAGGATGGCTAAAAATGACTTTGAGAGACACATAGCAGAGGAGAGTAAAAAAAACCCTAAGAAATTCTTTAAATATATTAATAGCAAAAAAGCGAGGTCAAAGCATGTTGCACACATAATTAATAATGATGGGAGGATGGTTACAGAGGACACAGAGATGGCAACTGTGCTAAATACTTTCTTTTCCTCGATTTTTACAGACGAAAAGGAGGGGTATACTGACCATGACTGTATGGTTAGCACATCATCACAGGACTTGCCACAGTGGCTAACAGAGGATGAAATCAAGGAAAGACTTGATAACATTAACACTAATAAATCACCAGGACCGGATGGCTTGCACCCAAGAGTACTCAAGGAACTCAGTAGGGTTATATCTAGACTGTTGTTCCTAATCTTCGCAGACAGTATAGTGACAGGAACTGTACCAGGTGATTGGAGGAAAGCTAATGTGATACCAATATTCAAAAAAGGGCAGAGGGATATTCTGGGAAACTATAAGCTGGTAAGCCTGACATCAATTGTAAGTAAATTATTGGAAGGGATGATAAGGGACTATATCGAAGAATTTGCTAAGGTCAACAGTATCATCAGCACGTGTTCACAAAAGGACGTTCTTGCCAGACCAATCTGTTAACATTTTACGAGGAGGTGATCGGTGAGCTAGATAGGGGGAGACCTGTGGATGTGGTATATCTGCATTTTGCCAAGGCATTTGACACAGTTCCCCACAAACGCTTAACCTACAAACTAAGGTCTGCAGACATCGACCACAAGGTTTGTTTTTGGATAGAAAACTGGTTACATAGGCGTGTCCAAAGGGTGATGATAAATAACCTGTACTCAAACTGGTCTGGAGTGGTAAGTGGGGTCCCCCAAGGCTTAGCCCTGGGACCAATTTTGTTCAATTTATTTATAAATAACATAGAGGATGGAATCATTAACTCAATTTCAGTTTTTGCAGATGACACAAAAATAGGCAGGGCAATAACTTCTCATCAAGATATAGAAATCATACAGAATGACCTGAGCAAAATAACAGAGTTGGCAACTACATGGCAAATGAGGTTTAATGTAGAGAAATGCAAGGTATTGCACTTGGGGGCAAAAAATATAATCGCAAATTATGCTCTGGGGGGAACCTCTGGGGGAATCCAGGATGGAGAAGGATTTGGGGGTTCTAGTAGAATATAGACTAAGCAATAGCATGCAATGTCAAGCTGCAGCTGCCAAAGCTGGCAGAATATTAGCTTGCATAAGGAAGGGGATATATTGCAGAGATGAAGCTATAATCCTGCCACTTTATCAAATCCTGGTCCACCCACATCTGGAGTATTCTGTCCAGTTCTGGTCGCCAATCCTCAGAAAGGATGTGCGGGAACTGGAGAGAGTCCAAAGAGGGGCAACAAAACAAATGAGGGGGTTGGAGGACCTTAATTACGAGGAGCGATTACAAGCGTTTAATTTATTCTCCTTGGAGAGGAGATTCCTGAGAGGGGACATGATAGCGATTTACAAAAACCTCAATGGTGATCCCAGCATAGGAAAAAAATGATTTAGTCTCAAGGAGAGAAAGAGGACATGTGGCCACACAATGAGATTAGAGGAAAGGCGGTTTAACCTTAAGCTGCGTAAGGGGTTCTTCACTGTAAGGGCAGTGAGAATGTGGAACTATCTTCCACAATTGGTAGTAGCTGCGGTGAGTATGGCTACTTTTAAAAGACTGTTGGACGTGCATCTCACAGATCACAACATCCAGGGTTATGGGAAATGATCACGCCACTGATACACACACACCTACACAGGATGCACTGGATGGACTGTTGTCTTTATTCAACTTCAAGTACTATGTAACTATGGGCCTAATTCACTATACGTTTGGAGTAGAGCTGCTCACTTCTCCAGAAATAACTCCAGCCTAAACTCATTAATCCTAATTAGGTGAAGTGGCTGGAGTTAAAGCTTCAACTAGGTGCTTTAGTGAATTCGGAGTTTGGAGTTAACCAAAATCCCTTTGTGTTTTTCATAAAAGGAAATTTGTCTATTCTGAATCACTATTACACAGCAATGTCATCTATTATGGTTTATTTTAATTTTAAGGTATAGTTATGTATCTTATGTGTTTTAACCTTTGGATTTACTAATAGCAGACTACACAGCTGTCTAATTAGCAATCTTCATTCTTTATTCATCTGAAATTTTCAGGCATATCTGATTGTATTCAGCACTTTGGTGTTGTGGGCTAAGCTCATAGACAAAGATTGCTAGGTCATGAGTTCAAGGCCCAGCCATGATAACACCTTGTGTGCTCACAGTTGTGTGTCATTATTTTTTTTGGCCACATAGTAATACATTGGCTACATCACCTAAAATTGCATGTCAATGGCCATGTATATTCAAGAAACAAACATGCATATGTGCAGGGTGCAATTATGCATTTGCCAAGTTTCAGTATTTATTTACAGCTGTCTAAAATTTAAGGAGGTGATGGCACACTTGGAATTTGAACTCATGCTCTCAGTGTTTATAGACAGGAACACTAACCACTAAACCACTAAACTTCCTGCCCAGGCCAATTTTCAGCTTTTTATACTGTTGCATTTTGAATGACAATTGCGCGGTCATGCAGCCCTGTACCTAACACAAATGTATGACATTATTTTCACACAAATATTGCTTTCTTTTGGTGGTATTTGATCACTGCAAGGTTTTTTTTTATTGGCAAAAAGACGACCTAAATGTTTGACCCCTAAAAAATGTGTTTTTGTTTATGTAATAAAATTTGGTAAATCAATATGTTTTTGGTTGCACTGACGAGCATTGATGAGGCTGCGCTGGCAGGCACTGATGAGACACTAATATGCAGCACTGATGGACACTGATAGGTGGCACTGATATGCAGCATTGATGGGCATTGATAGGTGGCACTGATGCGCAATGATTGGCACTGGTGGGCAGCACTGATAGATGGTAATAATGGGCAGCACTGATGAGGAGGGCACTAACAGGTTCCCTGAGCACTGATTGGCATCAATGGTGGCATGGGTGGGCATCCCTGGTGGCCATGGGTCAGCAATCCCTGGTGGCTCTAGTGGCATCCCCCAAGGGTCTGAACTGGTAATCAATGCTCTAATTACAAGCACAGCCCCCCCCACACACACACACACATACACACTTACTTTGCATATGAATGCCATTTCTTCACAGCTGAAAGTGGCCCCCACCATGATTAGCCAGTTGATTGTGATCACTTGCTGGAATGTGTGCAAGCCAATTTGGTGTCATTTCTGGTCCAGGGCGAACGCCAATGTGCCATTTGCAATTTATTGTAAAGAGATTTTGATTTATTTTAAAAATGGCGCACACAGACAACTAAAATGTTTTGGAAATGTTTTACCTAGGCCAGTGATGGTGACCCTTAACCCCCACCTAGATGTTTTTGCCCTACATTTCCCATAATGCTCATGTACTCTGCAGTGTAGGTGAGCATCAAGGGAAATGTTACAAAACACCTGTGTTGCCAAGGTTCATCATCACTGACCTAGGCCACTGACCTAGAGTGAGCGCTGTAGCAATCTTTTATTTAGTAATCATTTTTAGTGATTTTTTATTAAATTTTTTAGTTACATTCATCCACAGAGGCTGAATGGAAATTGTGTATTATTCCTTAATTTATATATATTTTTAGCTAAATATATGCATACACACTTTATTTCTTACAATTTAGCCCCCCCACACACTCCTCCCCCCAACACACACACACACTCCTCCCCCCCAACACACACACACACACTCCTCCCCCCCAACACACACTCCTCCCCCCCATACACACACTCCTCCCCCCCAACACACACACAAACACTCCTCCCCCCCCACACACACACTACTCCCCCTACACACACACACCCCCCCCCCCACACACACACTCCTCCCCCCCCCACACACACACTCACATACACACACACTCCCCCCCCCCACACACACACACTCCTCCCCCCGCACACACACACACACACACACTCCTCCCCCCCCCCACACACACATACACACTCCTCCCCCCCACCCACACACACCCCATCCCCATACACACTTCGCTGGAGTAAAGGGAGAAACCCTACCCATGTTCATACTGTACTGCCATTGCACACACACAAAAAATACAAGAAATGGATTGCATTCAATAGACACAAAAGATATCTGAATTACATCCAGACAAATATGAAGAAAAGAAAAAATCAGGAGCTGTGTATAAATGAATAAGCTTTATTGAACATGTATAAAACATCAGTAATCACTCAAGAAGGCATGTGAAATGTGAAATGTCCCCCCCCCCCCCAAACCCCAAAATCAAGTAATTTTTATTCAAATTACAGTGCAAAGATACAACATATGATGGATAGAGCTTACAATATCCAAAAGTCAAGCAAAATAAGTTGTAGACACCTTAGTATTAAGCATAAAACATACCAAACATACTTTTATGTTTATTGTTTGCATGAGCCTGCCTTTCCATTTAAATACCATCAAATCAGTAGAACATACAGCTACACAGAGTCATGAAAATAAAAAAAAAAAACATGTATAGAGTACATAAAGACACACTTTGCTAAAACTATACCAAACATTTAGAGCATGAAAAGTATTCATCCAACAAAATACACTTACTGCAATATGGGTCCTTAGGCATGCCAGCAAACCCCCACCCCCAAAAGCTAATTCGGACATAAAGACATGTGGCCCTGCTGCCAGAAGCCAAATGAGCTGCTCTTAATCACCCCATTATATAACATTGGTTAAACTACACCCACCCAGTATAGGAAACGGCAAGCAAAGTAATTAATTGGGTCTGTAGGTTCCTAAACCAAAATCA
The DNA here is from genome assembly GCF_965119305.1 of Pelophylax lessonae. NCBI lineage: Eukaryota > Metazoa > Chordata > Amphibia > Anura > Ranidae > Pelophylax > Pelophylax lessonae. The sequence goes on along the minus strand of NC_138768.1, from coordinate 674,252,923 downwards.
CCAGTTCATTAATGAATGAGTGTTTGGCTGGCCATCCATGATCCAAGTTTCTTACAAGTCAACACACATAAGAAATGCTTTCAATAATCTCAGCATGAGCACAAAGTGGCTTTTTCATTTAGACTAAGGCTGGCCATACATGATCCAATTTTCTTACAATTTTCTGTCCAATTTTCTTGAAATTTACCTTCAAGTATGTAGTACAAAGGCCTGCCTAATTAGATACAAGTGAATGTGTTGTTTAGCTTTGACCTCACATTATGTGGTTTGTGGTAGATCTACCAGAAAATTGTACAACAAAATTTGATCATGTATGGCCAGCCGCTGTATATATGTATAGATATATATATTGTGGGGATTTAGCTCGGTGGCGGCTATGGATGACCCCTTTGTGGGGGATTCGTTACACAGGGAGATAGCCGAGAAGTGGTTGCAAACAACAGTTTGGTTTATTCTTGCAATTTACTTCACACAAGTGCAAGCTTCAAAAACATCAGAATAAAAATAAAACACAAAATAAATCCTTGCCACTGTGGGCGGCTACCTTCTCACATACAGGAACCTACCTACGGAGTCTGTCTCCAACCTACTGTTGGGCAAACTGTGCTGATCCTACAGCAGACACTCAATAGTCCATGTTTTTTCTTCACACAACAAATGTCCATTGAACATGTCCCTTTTCCTCTTCACATTGAACATGTCCCTTTGCTTTTCTCTTCACATAGAACACATTCCTTTGTTTGTCTCTTCACATAGCAACCATTCCTTTGCTTGTCTCTTCACATAGCAAACAGTTCATTTATTTCTTCCACATAGAAATAATCCCAGACCTCACCTTGAGTAGTCTTCACACTTTTTACCCTCCTCAGCGCACAGCACTTCAGGAGGTCTTCTCCCATGCTCACACAGCGTCGGGAGGCACACATCTGACTGTCCTCCTCTCCCCAGCTTCACACAGCGTCAGGAGGCAGCAATCCTTAGACTTCCTTTGGACAAATTATAGAGGCCTTAACTTCCTCATTCCGAACAGCTGAAGGCCTTCCAACTTCCTTAAGCCATCCTGGCTACCTTTCCTGCTGCCTTTGCAGCCGACACCCTATAGTAATTGGTGAATTTTCTAAACCAGGTGGAAATGTATCTCCTGTCTGTGACTACATCCACAGATTTACCTGACTTCCTGTCACAATATATATATATATATTTTTTTTGTGATTCATATATATATATATATATATATATATATATATATATATATATATATAGACATACATAGATATGTGCAAAAAAAAAAAGATATGTGCATTTCTCTCATTAGCGCTGGAATAGCGCCACTTTACCGCAAATTTGCGGCGGTATTTGCCGCAAATTCACTATAACTCCCACTAACGTTTTCAAAAATGTTATTTTCAGCCTAATTTTTGGTATGGAGCATGCACACATGGGCTATCTGCCAGAAATTGATTCTGGAGCTATTTTTGCATTTTACACTTTTATTAATATCTTTTTTCTACTTAACTTTTTCACACAGTTTAAAAGCAGTTTAGCTCAAAATCATATAACACATCTTTCCCGCACATTTTTTTTTTTTTTTTTCCTGCCATATTTTGTGATTTTGAAAAAATGAGTCCACCTTTTAGCTGGACTGTTTTAGTCCAGTCCTGACGTTATTTGATCTTAATGAATTTGACACTGCTCATAACGTTTCTGATGGTGTTATAGTGAATTGCATTTGCACCTAAAAATAGTCAAAATTGAGGTAAAATAGAACAAAATCAGCGTTGGAGGTACAGTGAATTTGGCCCTATGTAACAAACAAAGACTGCAAAGGAAAGTACAAAAACTGCAAATATAGTTTAATTAATGATGTTATTTTTGTGTACACATTTGCTTGTATGGCACCATATCTGATAAACAGAGCTGAATGTACTTGCACTAAAATATATTTAGCTAGCCAAAAAAAGCATTGCCTGTGTTTTCATTTTTTTTGTTGCTGCCTACGGCTAACATGCTTCATCACATTATTTATAGACTGCTATCCCTTATATTAGTGTAGCGATTCCAGAGCTCGGAAAGCCTTCCATTTCTGGATACTAGGCTGTTTGTCGATGGGGATCGGTTGCTCCGCACTACCTTGTATCGCAAGGAAACTGCGGGCAATACGATCTTGCATTATACGAGTAGCCATCCTCGCCCTTTAATTAACAGCATTCCGCTCGGCCAGTACCTCCGCCTTCGGAGGAACTGTGCCAGGGACGAGGATTTCGAAATGGAAGCTGCAGCTCTGAGAAAGAGACTCAGATCCCGAGGCTATAGCAAAAAAGTTCTTCGAAAAGCCTACAATAGGGCCAAGGCCTGTACAAGAAATGAACTAATCTTCAATTTCCAGAAAAAGGCATCAGGCTCTGGTACAACTAGATTGGTTACCACGTACAATGACCATCACTCGCAGATTCGAGCAATCATGAGGCGCAATTGGCATTTCCTGACAGATGACAGGATAGTATCTAATTATGTTCGCCAATATCCAGAGTTGGTTTTTCGCAAGTCTAAGTCACTTCGCGATACTATGGTGCATAGTCATCTTCGGCAGGCACAACAGGATGAGGATCGAACACGCAGAGGTACTTATCCATGTGGCCAGTGCAATATTTGCCCTTGGATACAGGCGGGCCCAACCTGTACCCTCCCGAATGGCTCTGTATACAAGCTTAACTGTTATGCAGATTGTCAAACGACTGGAGTAGTATATATTGCCCTCTGCGAGTGTGGCTCATTTTACGCGGGCAAAACAAAAAGGTCCCTGGCTTGTCGAATAGGGGACCATTTATACTACATGGAGGTGGGATTGGTATACACTCCCATCTGCAAGCATGTAGGTAACTATCATAATTTCAAGTCTGAAGTAATTAAATTCTATGTTTTGGAGGTGGTTAACCCCAATATTCGGGGAGGAGATGTTGACAATAGAATTTTAAAATTGGAAGCCCGATGGATTTACAATCTGCATGCCACAACCCCTCCGGGTTTGAACTCAGTGATTTCATACCAACCCTTTCTAAAATAAACTTAACGTTATCAGCCATCTAAATTCCTATTTTGAATTTTTTTTTTTTTTTTTTTTTTTTTTTTTATGTTATCATTAAGTGTGTGGAAAAAAAAAAAAATTTTTGTTTATTTTGAAATGTTACATTATGATATTCCTTTTTTGATTATTGTTTTAATATCTTTTCCTATGTACGTGCTTGTGGCTTTTTTGTGCATAGTGGACCAATATGCGAATGTTGGGTGTGCTGTTAAGTCCTAAGGGTCCTAGGGATCAATTTGGAGATGTATAGGGAGGTGTTCGGGCGCAAAGCCGGTGAGTAATGCTATCTGGCTCCCGGCTTTGGTCAAAATTCTTTTGACCAATGAGGAAACTGTCTTCGGGTGCTTTCCAGTCCCAGACATATGTTTCCTTATTCGTGCGCCCGCGCCGTGGATGACGCGGCTTCCGGTCCCGTCACTTCCGGCGGAATCTTAGTACTTCCGCCGGGGGCTGGCGCGATCTTTCGGCCGCGTCACTTCCGGTGGAGCCCCGTACTTTAGGGGGAGGGCGGCCGGTGTTCAAACACGGCTGTCTCTCTCCCCCTTAGGCTGCGCGTTCGTTTGTGAGGAGCGAGCCTCTGCTTCTTCCACCGGGACCCATCGGCGGGATCTATATTCCCAACGGGATTTGTGTATGCAGGAACAGCAGGAGATCCAGTGCTAACCCATTGGGTAAGTGGAGAGCTATCTGTCTCCTCTTTTCTCCCTGCCTCCACCCCATAGTGGATCGGGATTCATAGTAATATTACCTGATGGTACTACTTGAGGCATTTTGGACTAGTTATGTTTAACTATACACGGAAATCTATATTTTAAAGCTTGCTATTTGCCTATGTATGGGAAGGTGGGACCTTTAGGTGCTGCATGGCGGATGCCTATATATAGTCCCTTAGCCGTTGTGGGGGTCCCCTCCTCTTTCTTCTTCCCCTTCCCCTCTCCCCCTCTTTTTCTTCCCTTCTTCCCCTCTTCTTCTTCCCTTTCCCCTCCCCCCCGCTTTTCTTCCCTTCTCTCTTCCCCCCCCCCCTTCTCCTCCCCCCTTCCCCCCCCTCTCTTTTCCCCGTTTCCTCTCCCTTCTTTTTCTCCCTTTTTCCCCCATTCCCCTTTTTCCCTTATCTTTAAACACCCCTTTTCCCTCCCTCCCCCCACATCAACTTATATACCATATCAATTTGCTTTTTCATGCCCCTAACTCTTAAACTCTCTCTCTCTGTTGGTCATTCATTTCCCAGATGGTATTTCCCTTGTATGCCTCGGGTCTATTTGGCGGTGGGGTAGGCCGCTCTTCTGAACGCACCCTGAGGGTACGGGACTCGGCACCTTTCCCTGTCTCCTGGAGTGAGAGGTTTTAGGGGTGGTTCACCCTGACATTCCCGCCCGGTTGTATCCCTTTCGCTGTGTGGCCCAGTATGGTCTTTAGCACAGCCGGCATTTCCAGCCTTTTGGTCAAGCACTTTTCAGCACAAGTACTTGGTGAGCATCAAATTATTTTGTAATGAATATATGTCCAAATGTTTAGATATATATATCTTTTTGTGAATTTATATAACTTATTCTCTTTTTCTCTGTTAGTTAACCTAGGATCATTAAACGGTCTTTGAGAAAGCGCCCTTCATGCGAAACGCGTCAGACCGATCCTCCTTTGTGGTTACAAACATTGTTATTTGTACTGTATGTGCCTTTGAATCTTTTTAAGTGTGGAGTTGGCTCCACTTTTATTTATATATGTGTGTTAATCACTATAATAAAGTTTATATATTTTTATCAATTGTTTGTCAAATTGCTGTTTACAGCGTTTTTGGTGCTTCAAACTAGGTGGTGGTGACAGCCTCCTTATCATCCCCTTTTCCGTGTCTAGAGGTACAGTGGGGGCGTCTTTTCCCCTCATGGGGTGGCGTTTCACTGTTCCTTTTACATACATTTTTTCAATATATTATTTGGGATTGGAGTTTGTCCACACCAATTTGTTACTAGTTTGTCCAACAATACCCTCTTTTCTTATCGATTCCAGAGCTAATGTTTTGCCACATTTCGTTTTTGGCCTCCCTGTAATCAACTGTTGTTTGATTAGTGAGGTCTCCTCTGGACTCTTAATGGCATACTCTCACTTGCTTTTCCCTGTCTCCAGGGAATCCTGGGACATAGTGGGTGGAAGAATCATGACCCCAGCCCGCATATGAATATCTTCCTAGCTAATCCCTGGTTGATATGCAGGGTTCCCATATGTGCCAGAGGTGATAGCCCTCAGAGAGGGTTTGTATGAGGAGGAGACATGAGAATTCCTACAGGTCTCCAAGCCCTATTATCCCCAAGGAACTAAGGGGTTTTGGGAAGAGTTTTGCAGTATTAATCTTGACTGGAGCTGGGGCAGGTTTATATTCAAGGACGTTGTCCTTTATCAAGGAGCGTAACAGGCCCTTTCAAGTCAAGCCTGTCAGCATGGGGCCCAGAAAATAAACTGTTTCAGGTCCCCATTCCAGAATTTTACCTTTGAGCCAGAGGAGGATTGTCTGCTGTTATTCTGTTTCTGACCTTGCATCATTCAGTCAGCTGGTGCTGGATGTTTAACCGCACACATGGCCAACAGCCGTGTATATTTAAAGTTGTCTATGGGATTAAGAGGACCCTGCAAGATTTGGGGCCGTGCTGTGTCTCATTACAAAAGGACTTTTCTCGTATGTGAGTAGGAGACAACCATGTATTATCCATTTGGCTGCTTAAGGCAATAATTTGGAAAACTCTTGTTGCCATTCAAGATTTATCTGGTGAGAGGCCCTGTTCTATATGGTAATTTGGAGCCTACTACTCATACATATATTTGTTTAGGTATAGGTAAAAGATAGCTACAGTAGATAGAACATGTGTGTGTGTTTTTTATTCCTTGTTCTCCTCTGCTCTTTTCTCATTCCAGGGCTCTGCAGGACTATGAGGCAAGAGTTCCTTGCCCCAAGAGTGCCTATTTGGCCTGATGTTAGGCTATTTCCATGCCTAAAATGTATTTCATTACGGTTATACTGGAGAGTTACCTCTTTGGAGGGGATCCTCTTACGAGTTGACCATGATCAGGTTGTTTAACCCCTTATTTCCTGAGGGAGTGCAGCTGCTTTTTTTTTTTTTTTTTTTTTTTTTTTAGTACTTCGGCTGAAGTACCCTCTCTTGTGTTTGCAACTGTTACACATTGTATAGACCAGTGTTTCTCAACCTTTTTTAAGTTGGGGTGCCCTTGAAAAGTATTTTCAGTCTTGAGGCACCCCTGCCCAAGGTTTGATTTACGTTACTGTGTATCGCAGAACACACGCAGAATCATGCTCGTTCCTGACACATAGACAAATGCTCTGCTCTTTAGGGGTCCCATTAATTCTTAATGGCACCCCACACTTTAGCAAACATGGGGTGCTTTGGGTGCGGCACAAGTTTAAAAAAAGGGTCAGGGACTTCTTTCCCTGCATTTCTGCTGGTAGGGAAGCCCATTGAAGCCCTACACACAGCAGCACACATACAAAACATAGGGCTTGTTCACATGTCAGGTTGGAGGGGTAGTAAAATCACATGGTTGAGCTGTCTTTACTACCCTCAGCTGCTCTCCCTTTAGCTACAGAGGCAGCATCTGGGGATGTACACATGTGGTGGTTGCAGCTGGAGGTATACCCAGCATGAATGGGGCTGCACTGCAACCACCCTGCAACTGTGTGCATGGTTGCGGTGTGGTGGTGCTGCATTTCTGGGCTTAAAACAGGAGGTGAGAAGCAACATATTGCCTCTTTACGCCTGCCAAATGCCTCTGAAAAGTGAACTAAGCAAGGATTGATTTGATTTTCAAAGGAGTAGCAGCCCTTGCTGCTATCAGAAACAAACCCTAAAAAGCATATCCCCCTGAGGAAGACACGTGATCCCTGTGTTGTCTCGCGTAGGGGAGGGGAAAGGACGGACGGAGCGATACACTATTGTCTAGGTGAGGCTGTCAGCTATCGGCACACGCTGTGGAGACCGGCGGCGCTGTGCAGTCTCTCCCACTAAACCACCACGATTTCCACCATTTACTTGATGCTATTGTCCAAGTGCATGTGTTGCACCTACAAATGTGAGTGAGATTTATCCACCTGTATTTAACCCCTTCCGTACCGCGTCATGTAAAATGACGTCGGCACAAATCCTTTCTCGATCCGGGCGGACATCATATGACGGCGCCCGGATCTCCCCGCTACTGCGCGCCCCCGGGGGCGCGCAGCGCGGCGATCGGGGGTGAGGCTCGTCCCTCGGACTGAGCCCAACCCCGATCAAGGTAAACAGCCAATGAAATTGGCTGTTTACCACGTGATCGGCTGTGTCAATCACAGCCGATCACATGAGCGGCTCCAGTGCGAGCCGCTCGTTCCTTCCTTAATGCGCGCCCCCGGGGGCGCGCAGCGCGGCGATCGGGGACGAGGCTCGTCCCTCGGACAGAGCCCATCCCCGATCTAGGTAAAGAGCCAATGAAATTGGCTCTTTACCACGTGACCGGCTGTATCCAATCACAGCCGGTCACAAATGTCATCAGAGAACACGGTAACTAGCTGTCACCGTGTTCTCCTCCTCACACACTGATCCTGTGTGAGGAAGAGATTGTGGTAACAGCTAGTTACCAAATACAGTGCACCCCAAACACACTGATTGCCCCCCCCCCCAATAAAGAGCACCTGTCACTAGCCCATCAAAGTACCCAAGTACCTGTCACCAGCCCATCAGGTACTCTGATGACAGGTACTCGGGTACTCTGATGGGCTGATGACAGGTACTCTGATGACAGGTACTCGGGTACTCTGATGACAGGTACTCGGGTACTCTGATGACAAGTACTCTGATGGGCTGGTGACAGGTACTCTGATGGGCTGGTGACAGGTACTCGGGTACTCTGATGATGGGTACTCGGGTACTCTGATGACAGGTACTCGGGTACTCTGATGACAGGTACTCGGGTACGCTGATGACGGGTACTCGGGTACTCTGATGACAGGTACTCGGGTACGCTGATGACGGGTACTCGGGTACTCTGATGACAGGTACTCGGGTACTCTGATGACAGGTACTCGGGTACTCTGATGACAGGTACTCGGGTACTCTGATGACGGGTACTCGGGTACTCTGATGACAGGTACTCTGGTACTTTGAGTACCCGTCACCGGAGTACCCGAGTACCCGTCATCGGAGTACCCGAGTACCTGTCACCTACCCATCAGAGTACCCAAGTACCTGTCACCTACCCAACAGAGTACCCTAGTACCTTCCACCTGCTCATCAGAGTACCTGACACCTGAAGTACCCGAGTACTTGCCACCTGCTCATCATTACCCATCACTACTCATCAGTACTCATCAGTACCCATCAGTACCTATCACCTATTAGTATCAGTACTGATCATCCGTACCCATCATCAGTACAGTATCAGTATCACCTATCAGTATCAGTACTACTCATCAGTACCTATCACCTGCCTGTCACCTGCCCATAAGAGTACCCGAGTACCTGTCACCTGCCTATCGGAGTACTCGAGTACCTGCCACTTGCTCATCAGTACCAGAGTACCTGTCATCTGCCCAGCAAAGTACCCGAGTACTTGTCACCCTTCATACAGCCACCATGTCCAAGTCCAAAAAGGTTTATATACGTCCTCCGTTTAAACCTAAATACCGGTGTTATGGCAGCAGATAGCTGCCATAACCCTGGTATTTTTTTAAACGGTGGACGGTTGGCTTTCCGATAAGGGTGGTCCCAGCGGCGGATTCGCCGCGGGATCACCCTTCCGGGGTGGCGGAAGAGGTGCCCCCCCCTCCCGCTGCATTCTGGTCCTTTTCCCCGCTTACCGGACCCCCCGGCAGCGGGGAAAACGATCCGGTCCCAGATCCTCACAGACAGGATGTCGAGTGAGGGAAAGCTTGCCCTCACTCGACTCTATGGTCTTGGAGGACCGGAGCTACGGCAAAAGTCGTTGCCTAGCAACCAGGTTAAAGGTCCCTTTTTTTTTTTCATTTTATTTAATTTTTTTTTAATTTTTTTTTTTTTATTTTTTCTATCTTTTAGTGTACTTGTGAGATCTGAGGACTTTTTGACCCCAGATCTCACAAAAAAGAGGTCCTGTCGTGCCTTTTTCTATTACAAGTAATGTTTACATTTCTTGTAATAGAAATAAAAATGATCAATTTTTTTTTTTTTTAAAAAACAGTGTAAAAATAAAAATAATAAATAAAATAAACAGTAAAAAAAAAAAAAAAAATTAAAGCTCCCTGTCCCCGCGAGCTCGCGCGCAGAAGCGAACGCATACGGAAACCCCGTCCACATATGTAAACAGTGTTCAAACTACACATGTGAGGTATCGTCGCGATCGTTAGAGCAAGAGCAATAATTTGAGCCCTAGACCTCCTCTGTAACTCTAAGATAGCAACCTGTAGAAATTTTTAAAATGTCGCCTATGGGGATTTTTAAGTACCAAAGTTTGTCACCATTCTGTGAGCGTGCGCAATTTTGAAGCATGACATGTTGGGTATCTATTTTCTCGGCGTAACATTATCTTTCACATTATGAAAAACAATTGGGCTAACTTTACTGGTTTCTTATTTTTTAATTAAAAAAAGTGATTTTTTTTCCCAAAAAATTGCGTTTGGAAGACCGCTGCACAAATACGGTGTGATAAAAAATATTGCAATAATCTCCATTTTATTCTCTAGGGTCTCTGCTAAAAAAAAATATATATAATGTTTTGGGGTTCTAAGTAGTTTTCTAGCAAAAACAACTGATTTTAGCTTGTAAACACCAAATGTCAAAAATAGGCCTAGGCAAGTGGCTAGGATGCATGATGATGCTCCTTGGATGTTTAGGCCCCTCTATATGGCTAGGCTGTGAAAAAGTCTCACACATGTGGTATTGCCATACTCAGGAGGAGTGGCAGAATGTATTTTGGGGTGTCATTTTTGCTATGTACATGCTATGTGTTAGGAATATTCTATAAATTTACAACTTTGTGTAAAAAAAAAAAAGTTTTTATTTTTTTCCCACATTTTCCAAAAACTTGTGGAAAAAAATGACATGTTCAAAGGACCCATAATGCCTCATAGAATATACGTTGGAGTGTTTGCTTTCCAAAATGGGGTCATTTTGTGGACTTTTCCATTGTATTGGTGCTCTAGGGCCTTGAAAAGTGTGATAGGTAGTAAGAAAGTTTTATGTGTATTTATGCTCCTAAAACGCCTTATGGTGCTACTTTGACGTGGAGTCTCTTTTTGTGGCCAGGCTGTGTAAAAGTCTCACACATGTGGTATCACCATACTCAGAAGGAGTAGCAGAATGAATTTTGGGGTGTCATTTTTGCTGTGTACATGCTATGTGTTAGAAATAGCTTATAAATTGACAACGTTTTGGGAAAAAAAAAGAAAAAAAAATGTTTTCTTCATTTTCCCAAGAATTGTGGGAAAAAATTATAACTTCAAAAAACTCACCATGCCTCTTACTAAATACCTTGGACTGTCTACTTTACAAAAAGGGGTCATTTGGGGGGTATTTGTACTGTCCTGACATTTCAGGGCCTCAAGAAAGTAGATAGGCCATCAGTACATCTGGTGTGATCAATTTTCAGTAATTGGTACCATAGCTTCTAGACTCAATAACTTTCACACAGACTAAATAATATACACTAATTTGGGTTAATTTTACCAGAGATATGTAGCAGTATAAATTTTGGCCCAAATGTATGAAGAAAAATTAATTTTCTGCAAAATTTTATAATAGAAACTAAAAAAAAGTGTTTTTTTTGCAAAATTTTTGCTCTTTTTTTGCTTATATCACGAAAAAAAAAACCCCAGTTGTGATCAAATACCACCAAAAGAAAGCTCTATTTGTGTGAAAAAAATGATAAAAATTTTGTTTGGTTACAGTGTAGCATGACTGAGCAATTGTCATTCAAAGTGTGAGAGTGCTGAAAGCTGAAAATTGGTCTGGGCAGGAAGGGGGTCTAACTGCTCTGTATGGAAGCGGTTAATAAAAGCTGATTGTTTAAGGATTTCATACATTATTGCAAGTCTTTTTGTTTACATATATACTGCATTGATTGACGCTGCAACTCCTGTGAATGAGAGGAGCCCTGAAGGATATGGATGGATGATCTTTTTGGGATAACAATCTATGCGCTCTTTTTAAGGATATGAGGTGAGCACTGAGCACCCATTCACAAGGGGGTGCACGGCTGGCTGTCCACTGTGACACTCTGGTCACTTCTCTCTGGGGAGCACAGATCACTTTAGGATTACATTTTGGACTTTGTTTATTGGCTTTTTGCACACTGGACTTTTATATCTATATATTTTCTCTTTTCTATGAGTATTATATTATATTATAGTTACCACTTTATCAGCACTATTGCCACTTTAATACTATGTCACATATAAATATTTTGGGTTTTTAATAATTTAAGCACAAATTAATGAATTTAATAATTTTTTATTTGCACAACACTATATATTTATTTCAAACCCTAAAAAGCAGTTCTGACAGTACAGGAATGGGGGGGGGGGGGGGTCAGGATTAAAAGTAACATACATACACACACACACACACATATATTTATATATATATATATATATACAAACATACATACACACCCACACACACACACACACACATACAAAACAATGTACAAACACACATCTATACACATGTATACATGCACACATATAGACACCTGCACACACACACACACACACACATGTACAAACACACACATACAAATGCACGCACATATGCATGTATACATGAACACACACAGACACATGCACACATACAAACACATGTACAAACACACACACACACACACACATGCATACACATGTATACATGCACACATATAAACACATGCAAACACATACACACACAAACACATGTATACATGCACACATAGAGACACATGCACACAAACACATGTACAAACACACAAACACACACATACACATGCACACACATGCATACACATGTATACATGCACACATACAGACACATGCACACGCACACATACAAACACATGTACAAACACACACACACACACACACATACATACACATGTATACATGCACACATATAAACACATACAAACACATACACACACAAACACATGTATACATGCATACATAGAGACACATGCACACAAACACATGTACAAACACACAAACGCACACATACAAATGCACACAAATGCATACACATGTATACATGCACACATACAGACACATGCACACGCACACATACAAACACATGTACAAACACACACACACACACACATACATACACATGTATACATGCACACATATAAACACATACAAACACATACACACACAAACACATGTATACATGCATACATAGAGACACATGCACACAAACACATGTACAAACACACAAACGCACACATACAAATGCACACAAATGCATACACATGTATACATGCACACATACAGACACATGCACACACACACATACAAACACATGTACAAACACACACATACATACAAATGCACACACATGCATACACATGTATACATGAACACACAGACACATGGACACATGCACACACATACAAACACATGTACAAACACACAGACATGCATACACATGTATACATGCACACATATAGACACATACAAACACATACACAAAAAAACATGTACAAATACAAACACATGTATACATGCACACATATAGACACATACAAACACATGTACAAACACACAGACACATGCACATGTGTACACATACACACACACACATACACACAAACTTTAAGTTCTAGTACAATACTAGTACATTCTAGTACAATAATACAGTAATTCTAGTACAATACCTTTCCTCACACAGCTGGGTACTGCACTGTAATTGGAAGCAGAGAGCACAACACACTCCCCTCCCTTTACTTTCACTTTCCAGAGGCTGACGGAGCTCCCTCACGCCGATGTACAGTTTGACAGGGGATCGGGAGATCAGGCTCATCTGACAGCCCTTCTCTACCATGATCCCGCGGCACTCCTCAGGACCTCTGGCGGCACACTAGTGTGCCGGGGCACACCGGTTGAGAAAGGCTGGTATAGACATTCAGTTAGTACAAGGGATCAATTAGAAAGTAGGCTTGTAAATATGTTCTATGTGTAAATACTTTTGGATTCCTTGTGCTGTGAGGTCCCCTTTACACAAGCCAGGCAAGAGGCACCCCATTTGTAAATTATATTATTATTTATTGCAAATTATTATTTTTGACAATTTGTGTGATATGCCACACATTGCCTTGTATATAGTTTTTTTCCCCTTCCCTATCCCTATTCCCCTCTCTACTGTACTTGCTTTGGGATACTCGGAAAAGGGGTTTTGATCTCTAGGATGTCCTATAGAAAGGTTTTGCCACCGTCCCTGTGAAATAGTTGTGTTTTGGGTTTGGTGCCTCAAACCAAGGTTGTTGGGAATTTAAGGGCAAGAGTAAACAAAGTAAAGTATCATAGAATAAAAATTGAACAGTTTATTTTCAAAAAAGTTTTACAAGGTAATAGACAAGTTTCTCGTGGATGGGTTTAAGGTCCATTGGTGAGAGAAGTGAAGAAGTTAGAAAGGTGAAAGGTTAGAAAATTGTGACTTTTGAGGAACATTTGTCTCTGTTGTTCCATGCGTGTATTTCCGGCTTGGAACTTTGTTCAAAGGAAAATGTCCAGGAGATTATCCTACGCGTTTCGGCTGTATAGGTATTAGCCTTTTTCAAGGATAAGTCACCATGTCTAGAAACAACAATGAATTGTAAGTTTTTTGCACATATGCAGAATTTAAAGTAGAAATATGCAATGTGTTTTATGTTACATACATCTTTCTTTTGTCTGGTCCAGGTGTGGTAGTTTTTCCCCAGGTTTCTAAGTTGCATCAGGAACTAAGGCTGCTTCTATAAATGACGTGTAATTGAGATAAATTACTTGAAAAATGCTATTTTTTAGGAAAAAGAAAAAATTTTAGATAAAAAAATTATGTTTACTTACAGGTAAATCATATAGATTAGCTGTACTGGTAGAATCCAAAAAAGGAGTTCCTCAAGATGAGAAAGTTTGTAGCTATAAAATATGTAAGGATTTTAAATATGAATGATTGAAAAAGAAGAGGAGATGAACAAAGAAAATAATTAAAAATAAAAATAAAGTAGAAATGAAGACCATAATTTCATGGTCGGTATTGTATCTTTGAGCAACGGTGAAAAGCTTGCTACAGTGCATTACGAAAGTATTCAGCCCCCTTGAACTTTTCGACCTTTTGCCACATTTCAGGCTTCAAACATAAAGACATAAAACTGTAATTTTTTGTGAAGAATCAACAAGTGCGACACAATCATGAAGTGGAACGAAATTTATTGGATATTTCAAACTTTGTTAACAAATAAAAAACTGAAAAGTTGGGCGTGCAAAATTATTCAGCCCCCTTAAGTTAATACTTTGTAGCGCCACCTTTTGCTGCGATTACAGCTGTAAGTTGCTTGGGATATGTCTCTATCAGATTTGCACATCGAGAGACTGAAATTTTTGCCCATTCCTCCTTGCAAAACAGCTCGAGCTCAGTGAGGTTGGATGGAGAGCGTTTGTGAACAGCAGTTTTCAGTTCTTTCCACAGATTCTCGATTGGATTCAGGTCTGGACTTTGACTTTGCCATTCTAACACCTGGATATGTTTATTTGTGAACCATTCCATTGTAGATTTTGCTTTATGTTTTGGATCACTGTCTTGTTGGAAGACAAATCTCCGTCCCAGTCTCAGGTCTTTTGCAGACTCCATCAGGTTTTCTTCCAGAATGGTCCTGTATTTGGCTCCATCCATCTTCCCATCAATTTTAACCACCTTCCCTGTCCCTGCTGAAGAAAAGCAGGCCAAAACCATGATGCTGCCACCACCATGTTTGACAGTGGGGATGGTGTGTTCAGGGTAATGAGCTGTGTTGCTTTTACGCCAAACATAACGTTTTGCATTGTTGCCAAAAAGTTTGATTATGGTTTCATCTGACCAGAGCACCTTCTTCCACATGTTTGGTGTGTCTCCCAGGTGGCTTGTGGCAAACTTTAAACAACACTGTTTATGGATATCTTTAAGAAATGGCTTTCTTCTTACCACTCTTCCATAAATGCCAGATTTGTGCAGTATACGACTGATTGTTGTCCTATGGACAGAGTCTCCCACATCAGCTGTAGATCTCTGCAGTTCATTCAGAGTGACCATGGGCCTCTTGGCTGCATCTCTGATCAGTATTCTCCTTGTATGAGCTTAAAGTTTAGAGGGACAGCCAGGTGTTTGTAGATTTGCAGTGGTCTGATACTCCTTCCATTTCAATATTATCGCTTGCACAGTGCTCGTTGGGATGTTTAAAGCTTGGGAAATATTTTTGTATCCAATCCGGCTTTAAACTTCTCCACAACAGTATCTCGGACCTGCCTGGTGTGTTCCTTGTTCTTCATGATGCTCTCTGCGCTTTAAACAAACCTCTGAGACTATCACAGTGCAGGTGCATTTATACGGAGACTTGATTACACACAGGTGGATTCTATTTATCATCAATTTTTCAGTTTATTATTTGTTAACAAAGTTTGAAACATCCACTTAATAAATGTGTCCCACTTGTTGTTGATTCTTCACAAAAAATTACAGTTTTATATCTTTATGTTTGAAGCCTGAAATGTGGCAAAAGGTCGAAAAGTTTAAGGGGGCCGAATTCTTTCGCAATGCACTTTATTTGTGGCAAAAAAGCAAACCTAAGAGCAGCCTTCTATGGTTCTATTTGGAATAGTAACATCAAGATGCATGGTTTGTAGGTGTTTGTTCACCCTTTTTCCAAACTCTTGCTGAGTTTTGCCGACCTAAAAAGATCCACACTCGTATCACATTAGATATACTATCCCTTTGGTCTTGCAATTGGTGAAGTGTCTTGGCTTGAAAGTGTCTCCGTTTGGCAGTGTAGTGATTGTGGATTGACAGATAACAGCACATTGTGCACAATTTCCGCAATTTCCTTTATTTTGCACAGATCTTTTCTAGATTTTTCTTTATGCTCACTGTGTTTCAGGCTTTGCTTTAGTGAGCCAGCTTTTCTAAAAGTAATGAGGGGGGGGTTATCCGGTACCAAGCCAGTGATGTTTGGGTCTTCCTTAAGTATATGATGCTCGTTAGTATATCTTATAATTATTCTAGTGGTAGGTTCCTCGTTTCCACATTCCTGTTTTTTGTTGTTTCCTTTGAAGAGGAGTTGTTCCCTATCTATTTTCTTCACCCTTTTAAAGGCTTTTCTCAAAGATGTCTTTGTTTAGCCTCTTTGTATTAGGCATTCAGTGAGGGCATCGGCTTCTGATTGAAAATCTTTTAAATTAGTGCAGTTCCTTTTAAGTCTCAAGAACTGGCTGTAAGGAATGGATTTTTTTCAGGGTGTAGGATGAAAGCTGGAAGCGTGTAGTATTGTATTACCTGCAGTCTCTTTTCTATAAAGGTTGTCAGGATTCTTCCAGTCTCATTTTTGTAAATCCATGTATCAAGGAAGGAGACTTGTTTTTGCTGAAATTCATAGTAAAAAACATATCATATTGATCTTTGTTCATTTCTTCCAGGCAATCAGATCATTTCGGTCTTTCGGGCAGTTCCAAATAATCAGTATATCGTCGATATATCTTTGCCATATCATGATGTTATTGACAAATTTGTTGTTTTCCTCTTTGGATAGGAATTCTTGCTCCCACATTCCTAGATAGATGTTGGCATACGATGGGGTGCAGCTAGTGCCCATGGCGACCCCACGGGTTTGGAGGTAGTAGTTGCCACAAAAGATGAACACATTGTGGTTCAGAATAAAGCCCAGCATGTCTACGATTAAATCGTTAAATTTTTGATTGTGTTGGCTTTGTTGGCCTAGTGCTTTTTGGACTGCAATGAGTTCCTTGTTGTGAGGAATGTTATTATATAACGATTCTATGTCAATAGTTATTAGATATGCATCAGTTGGTGTCGTTAGATCATTCAGGATTTTGAGTAGATGTACTGTATCTTTGGTGTACGAAGGTAGCTTGGTAACATGGGGTCTGAGGTACATGTCAATGACCTTGGTCATTGACTCAGTGATGTTTCCATTGCCGGAGATTATGTGTTTGAGATATGGTTCCATTGTTTAGTGCTTTGTCGTTTTTTTTGTAAAAGTCTTCATTATAGGTTTTTGTCATTACAGGCAATATTTTCCTGTAGCATTTCTTGTTTGCTAGTATGCTCAAACACAAGGATTTGTATTTGTCGATGTCCATGATGGCAGCGTTCCCTCCTTTGTCAGAGGGTTTGATGGTGATTTCTTCATTGTTTTTGAGCTCTTTTAAGGCTTCTTTTTGTTGTTTTGTAAGGTTATGTGTTGTTTTATTTTTCCAATGTCTTTGGTTGTTTGTCTTACGAAGAGTGCAATTGCCGTGTTGAGGTTAAGTGACGGAAATTTGTTAGACTTCTTTTTGAATTTTGTATATATCGAAGTAAAGAAGACGATCCAAAACAACAACGGGGTTTTTTAGGGAAACAAAACCTAAAACCAACAATGAAGACCCCACAGACATCAGACCCACAAGAAAAGACAAGAAGAGAAAAGGGATGAACAATCATAAATTGATCCTCATACACGCTTACAGACGAACAAGAATAAGTTTTGTTACTCCAACTATCCTTCTGCCCCAATGTCAGCACGGACAAATTCGAAACCATCAAGGACATCAACCTATTTGCCAGGAATCTACTCTTTAAAACCATGTACCACAAAAAACCCCAACAAGACCAAATATCTCCAGCCCTAACAGCAGCTGAATTTAGGGCGATAAGGGATTTAAATGTCCTAATCAAGAAAGCGATCTAGACGACTCAATGGAGCCTGAAGTACTAGTGGACAGTGAAGACGAGGAAGAAAAAAGTAAAGACCCAAAATTCAAAAAGAGGTCTAACAAATTTCCTTCACTCAACCTCAACCCGGCAATTTCATTCTTTGTAAGATAAACAACCAAAGACATTGAAAAAATATTCAAAGATAAAACAACACATAACCTTACAAAACAACAAAAATAAGCCTTAAAAGAGCTAAAAAACAATGAGGAAATCACCATCAAACCCTCTGACAAAGGAGGGTACGTTGCCATCGTGGACAACAACAAATACAAATCCATGTGTTTGAGCATACTAGCAAACAAGAAATGCTATAGGAAAATATCGCCTGTAATGATAAAAACCTATAATGAAGACTTTTACAAAAAAATCGACAAAGCACTAAACAATGGAACCATATCTCAAACACTATGGGAGTATGTACGAACCACCCATCCAAGAATACCAACTTTTTACGCATTACCAAAGTTACACAAAGACCAAGTAAACCCACCAGGAAGACCCATAATCTCCGGCAATGGAAACATCACTGAGTCAATGAGCAAGGTCATTGACATGTACCTCAGACCCCATGTTACCAAGCTACCTTTGTACACCAAAGATACAGTACATCTACTCAAAATTCTAAATGATCTAACGATACTAACTGATGCATATCTAATAACTATTGACATAGAGTCGTTATATAATAACATTCCTCACAACAAGGGACTTATCACAGTCCAAAAAGCACTAGGCCAACAAAGCCAACACGATCAAAAATTTAACAATTTCATCGTAGACATGCTGGACTTTATTCTGAACCACAATGTGTTCACCTTTTGTGGCAACTACTACCTCCAAACCTCTAGCTGCGCCCCATCTTATGCCAACATCTATCTAGGAATGTGGGAGCAAGAATTCCTATCCAAAGAGGAAAACAACAAATTTGTCAATAACATCATGATATGGCAAAGATATATCGACGATATACTTATTATTTGGAATTACCCGAAAGACATGATCTATGATTGCCTGGAAGAAATTAACAAAAATCTATATAATATGTTTTTTACCATGAATTTCAGCAAAAAACAAGTCTCCTTCCTTGATACCTGGATTTACAAAAATGAGACTGGAAGAATCTTGACAACCTTGTATAGAAAAGAGACTGCAGGTAACACAATACTACACGCTTCCAGCTTTCATCCTACACCCCTAAAAAAATTCATTCCTTACAGCCAGTTCTTGAGACTTAAAAGGAACTGCACTAATTTGAAAGATTTTCAATCAGAAGCCGATGCCCTCACTGAATGCCTAATACAAAGAGGCTACACAAAGACATCTTTGAGAAAAGCCTTTAATAGGGTGAAGAAAAAATATAGGGAACAACTCCTCTTCAAAGGAAAAAAAAACTGGAATGTGGAAATGAGGAACCTACCACTAGAATAATTATGAGATATACTAAAGAGCATCAAAAAATAAGGAGCATCCTAAAAAAACATTGGTCTATACTTAAGGAAGACCCAAACATCACTGGCTTGGTACCAGATAACCCCCCATTACTTTTAGAAAAGCTGGCTCACTAAAGCAAAGCCTGGTTTACAGTGAGCATAAAGAAGGATCTAGAAAAGATCCGTGCAAAACCAAAGGAACCTTCCCCTGCGGAAATTGTGCACAATGTGCTGTTATCTATCAATCCACAATCACTACACTGCCAAACGGAGACACTTTCAAGCCAAGACACTTCACCAATTGCAAGACCAAAGGGATAGTATATCTAATGCGATGTGAGTGTGGATCTTTTTACGTCAGCAAAACTCGGCAAGAGTTTGGAAAAAGGGTGAACAAACACCTACAAACCATGCGTCTTGGGAACTACTATGTCCCTCTTGGGAGACACATAGCTTATGACCATAAGTATAAAATGCCCAAGGTAACATTTATGGCCCTAGATCGAATCCATATCCCAAGGAGAGGAGGGGATTGGAACAAAACACTCTTGCAAATGGAAATGAGGTGGATTAGCTTTTTAAAAGCAACAATACCACCAGGTCTAAACGAAGCAGAAAGCTTCCGTCCTTTCCTGGAAGGCTTCACCTCAGGAAAAACCGATTAATAATATTTTCTCCCCAAAAAATCTGGTTAGATACATTCAGCAAACCAAAAAACTATAGACATCCATTCAGCAAAATACTTGAATGAGTCGTTTTCTCCTAAATGGCCCCAACAATACAAGGTCACCAATATATTCTAACACTCCCCCTCCCTTCCCACCCTCCCCTGATATCTTTGAGAGCAGAACCGAGAGAAAAAAAATCTCTCTCTCGGTAAATACAATTATGTCTACCCAAGTAAACCTCCCATCTTTCAGCCATAAGACTTATACCAAAAAATATGCCCATCCCTAGGAAGTACACCATCTATGCCCAACATTGACTGTTCTCCTCGTTCCCCCTACCAGTCAACCTACCCAGGCACAATCTGTGCCACCTCCAACCTTGTTTTTTTTTCAACTGCTGTTAATACAATACAAGATATCTTGAAATGTATCCATAATAATTAAGTTTTTGATTTGTTCAAAATTATATATGACTATCTTTATATATATATATATATATTGTAAGGGATTAGCTCGGTGGTAGGCGTATGGGTGACCCCTTTGGGGGTGCGTTTTCACAGAGATAGCCGATTAGAGGTTGAAAAACAAGACTGATTTATTCATGCAATTTACTTAACACAATTGCAAGCATCAAAACAGCCAAAATAAAATAAAAGACAAAATAAATCCTTGCCTCTGTGGGCGGCTACCTTCTCACAGCTGGAACCTACCTAAGAAGTCTTTCCAACCTACTGTTGGGCCGACACTGCTGATCCTACAGCAGACACTCAAATGTCCATTTGTTTGCTTTTCACACAGCACAAACATTGTCCATTGAACATGTCCCTTTGTTTTCTTTCACACAGCACATGTTCATTTATAACAGGATCCTTTACTCTTCAGATTCTTCACATTGAACATAGTTCATTTAACAGGTCCCTTTACTCTTCACACTCTTCACATGGAACACTTCTCTTCACACTCTTCACATGGAACACTTTGTCTTCTCACCTTTGAGACGTCTTCACTCGTGGTTACCCTCCTTAGCTTCACATCGCTGTAGGGGGTCTTCTCCCAGGACCACACATCCTGTCGGGAGGCACACGCTGACTGTCCTCCTGCTCCCAGCCCACATGGCTTCAGGATGCAGCTTCTGGAGGCAGCAGTCCTTCTCCCATGCCCACACGGCGTCGGGAGGTACACGTATGTCTGTCCTCCTCTTCCCAGCTCACACAGCGACAGGAGGCAGCACTCAATAGATTTTCTCTGGACAAATTATAGAGGCCTTGATCTCCTCATTCTGAACAGCTGAATGGTTTTCAACTTCCTGCTGGCTCTTTTTGCAGCCAACACCCTATAGTATCAGTGAATTTTTCAAAGCAGGTGGGAATGTATCTCCTTCCTGTGACTACATTCCCAGATTTACCTGACTTCCTGTCACATACCCCCCCCTCTTGTTTCAACCCTAGGGTTGGGACACATATTTCCAGGCACGCATGTGTCAGGCACTGCTGACTCACTGATAAGCCTCCTATTATCCTCAAGCTTCCGGATGAAACTGTTTCTGTCATCTTCACTGACAGATTTCTCATAAATGCCACACAGTTTGTCTCTCATCTCATATACACATTCTTCAACTGCATTTTTGGCATAATTTTGCTCCTTCTCGTTTCTGTCATCTTCATTGACAGCTTTCTCATAAATGTCAGACGGCTTGTCCCTCATAACCGTCTGTCCAATCCACCATGGAGGACCGTGATCCATAGGCAACTCAATTGGGCTAGTCTTAATGTCTTCAACATTCTTAAGACGCCTCTCTCTGCAATCCATAAATGTTTTCCACAAAACTTTGAGAACCTTTGCTTCACTAAGGTTTGTTCCAAGTAGGGACTCTTGACATCCCTCTGTGACTTGAGTTGCCTCTCCATACAGCTGTACACAATCATTGACTTTTTGTTGTAAAAGGGAATGATCTTCCTTCTTGAGCTTTGCTTGCTCTAAGATGCTGTGCAGAGGATTTTCCAATTGAGACAACAGGCTGTCACACATTTCTTCAAAGTGACCCCTGTTCCTTTTCCCAGAGACATCAATATCATTCACCAAACATTTCATATTCATAGGCAGATCTGAAGCATTTGCACTCATCAACTTCTTAAACTTTTCGCCCTCCTGAGCGAGTCGCAGTAAAGGCCTACTATTTGATTTGATATTCAGTTTATATTTCTTGCCAAACTCTTCACAGAAGTAGCCAACCAGAACATCATCAACTTTCCTTCCACCAACATAGGGGTTAAAGGCAACAACACAGTTGAACCCAGCGATCTGGGTGGTATCCATTATAGACCTCCTCTCTGCATCAGTGAAGAAGCATGGAACTGCAACACATTCTTTTACAGGTTTCTTCAATGCACTTTCTGCTGAACTATTTGACCGCTCAAGGTCACCTAGTTCTTTTTCTCTATCTGAATTCCACATGGAATGCATCTCAAGATCACGATCAAACTTCTGCCACCCGTCTTTCACCAGTTCCATTTTGGAAACACTCCCTGAAAGGCACTTATTCATTTGCTTCACGTTTTCACCAACAGCCTTAGTTTTCCCCACTAGGTTTTCAGCCTGAACTGAGAAATCATCACATTTCTTACTCAGCTCCTTTGTTTGCTGAAGTTCTAATGATACATTTTCCAATGCTTGAAGTTTTTGAAGGAACGGTTTATTCCAAAGGGGTGATTCAAGCCACATGTCATCACATTTCTGAGGCTCACTCAGGACAGACCCCAAAACACTGATCCTTTTAAAAACTGCATCAGGCACACTATCCCCTCTTTGGGACAGATCCTCTGTTGCCTGGAATTCCTCTTCCAGTTCCTGCAACGGAATCTTCATCTCTTCTACTTGCTGTTCTAAGACTCGCTTAGACTTTTCTAGCTCCTGAACGCTTTTCACAACATCATCCTTGGAGCGGACCAAATCTTCCATTTCTGTACACAGCTGTTGGTTAACTCTTTCTAGTTCAACTTTACACTCTAGAGCTTCCTCCAAGGAGCGAGCCAAGAACAGGGCTTTGCTCTCGTTATCACGCACCTCCGTTTCTGCACGGGCGCGTTCTTCTGCATATTTTGCAGACACAGTCTTCTCTTCACCAAGCATCTGATCAAACTTCTTTTTCACATCTTCAACACACTGTAATGAACCAACGCTTTCTTCCATGCGTTTTTTCATATCCGCTATCTGAGCTTGCAATGTTGCGACTTGCTCTGATAGGTTTTTCTTTGCTTCCGCCTCCTCTTTTAATTGTTCCAGGAAGCCATTTTTCTCATCTTCCATTTGTTTGAGCTTTGTGCTAAAACTCAGCCTTTGACACCTCTCTTCCTGTAAGAGTTCCTGCGTGTCTTGCAGCTGCGATTCCAAGATAGAAAAATCTTCCGCAATTTCTCTAGATTTTCTGTCTGCTTGAGAAAGCTGATTTGTAACATTGTCCAACTCAACCTGCAGTCGGTTTGCCTTCTCTGACAGCTTAGCACACAATCGGTCACCTTCTGACACCTTGACTTGCGATTCCAGAAGCTGTGCCTCTACTTTTTCCCTCTTATGTTCACAATCTCCTTTTCCCTGCATAAGAGCCTTCACCTCATTGGCTAGCATCTGGGAATAAGAATGTAATTCTGCCACACAGGCTTCTTTCTCCTTTAACTGCTGCTGGACACGTTGGGCTTCCCCTTTCCAACTTTCACAGTCCGCACGCCATTCATCTACCACATTGCTCAAAGTAGTGAGCTCATACACAGTACTCAGTAATTTAGCCTCTCTTTCACTTTTCTCTTTGTCGCTGAGAGACAATGTCGCTTTCAGAGCAACATTCTGTTCCTGCGACTCCTGCAGGTCTATTTTTGTAGCTCCCAAAGACTGAAGACTTTTTTCCCACTGATTACGCAACTCCAACATTTCACACATACTTTGCTTCTGCAAAGTCTGAATTTCAATTTCCTTTTCCATGAGGATGGTATCTTTCTCCTTTATAGTGTCTTGACATTTTTGCAACTCGACCAAAAGAAGAGCAGTGGATTCTTCCCACTGTAACACATGAGACTTGAGTAGTTCATTCATTTCCTGCAAGTTTCTATGCTCCATTTTAAGCAATTCCAAGGCTTGTTCCTTTTCTTCCATTTTCCGTTGCAAGGCATCCAACTCAGCCCTGCACACATACTCGGTTTCCTCCAAACCGATGGCCTCCATTGGCTGCTGGCGTCTCTGTTTCCAGCCTGCCATGCTCTCTTGATGAGCCTTTTGTTGAGCTGCAAAGCTCCGCTGAAAATCCGCATTTGCCTGCTGTTGAGCTGCATTTGCCTGCTGTTGAGCTGTATTTGATATAATCAGTTGTTTCAACATCTCCTCCATTTTGAGCTTACTTTTCATCTGAGCACACTGCGTCTCCATAGCAGTTTCATCAGTGTTGCTAGGGACAACAACCTTCCTCTTTAGTAGACTCTCTTTAGGCATGGATGGGGCTGGTTCAGACGGTAGCATCCCCTCCATCCATAGAATTCGGTCTCTCATTTCATCTATCTTTGCATTTTTCAGGCGTTTGGATCGCCCCATCTTCAATAACTCCACACACAAATTTTTCACAGTCCAGCAAACAAAATTTGAGACCACTGTCTCTTTAACACATGTAGTTGTTCTCTCTCTTGCAAGATCTCTTTTCCTGCGCACACAGTTTGTGCAGTCACTTGCACCAGACACAACAAAGTTCATCAAATAATTTTGAGACCGCTGTCTCTTTAAAACACTTTTTTTTTTTCTGTCAGGATCTTCTCTCCTGCACACATAGATTGTGCAATCTCATGCACCAGATAAAGTTCATCAAACATTTGCACTTCCTTGCAGGGATCTCTGCTTATGCCCACTGCATACCTCCACCATATGTAAGGGATTAGCTCGGTGGTAGGCGTATGGGTGACCCCTTTGGGGGTGCGTTTTCACAGAGATAGCCGATTAGAGGTTGAAAAACAAGACTGATTTATTCATGCAATTTACTTAACACAATTGCAAGCATCAAAACAGCCAAAATAAAATAAAAGACAAAATAAATCCTTGCCTCTGTGGGCGGCTACCTTCTCACAGCTGGAACCTACCTAAGAAGTCTTTCCAACCTACTGTTGGGCCGACACTGCTGATCCTACAGCAGACACTCAAATGTCCATTTGTTTGCTTTTCACACAGCACAAACATTGTCCATTGAACATGTCCCTTTGTTTTCTTTCACACAGCACATGTTCATTTATAACAGGATCCTTTACTCTTCAGATTCTTCACATTGAACATAGTTCATTTAACAGGTCCCTTTACTCTTCACACTCTTCACATGGAACACTTCTCTTCACACTCTTCACATGGAACACTTTGTCTTCTCACCTTTGAGACGTCTTCACTCGTGGTTACCCTCCTTAGCTTCACATCGCTGTAGGGGGTCTTCTCCCAGGACCACACATCCTGTCGGGAGGCACACGCTGACTGTCCTCCTGCTCCCAGCCCACATGGCTTCAGGATGCAGCTTCTGGAGGCAGCAGTCCTTCTCCCATGCCCACACGGCGTCGGGAGGTACACGTATGTCTGTCCTCCTCTTCCCAGCTCACACAGCGACAGGAGGCAGCACTCAATAGATTTTCTCTGGACAAATTATAGAGGCCTTGATCTCCTCATTCTGAACAGCTGAATGGTTTTCAACTTCCTGCTGGCTCTTTTTGCAGCCAACACCCTATAGTATCAGTGAATTTTTCAAAGCAGGTGGGAATGTATCTCCTTCCTGTGACTACATTCCCAGATTTACCTGACTTCCTGTCACAATATATATATATATATATATATATATTTAACATATTATTCTGTCAATATGTCAAGTCTCCACATGTGATGATCGCCCTCAGTTTTTCTTTTTTATCGCACCCAGCACGGAAAGCCCCGATCAATGATCGGGGCGTTAGGAGTTTAAAAGGAGGGTAATGCTTGCCTCTCCAGATTCCCCCCAACCGGGGTTTCCAAACTCCATAGCACGTGCCGGCGGCCTACATATCACGACCGCACGGCATCCTGGATGCGCAGCTGCCTGATTTGACACCTGCGCAACAAGGAAGTGCAGCTTTATAAGGCCGGGGGAACACAGGGAATCACTTCTCTCCAGCTGAGGTAGATACAACACCCCGGGAGATGCTGCACCTTGAACCGTTTTTTTTCTGCTATACCTGACAAAATGTAAGTGTTACTATTCCAAATAGAACCATAGAAGGCTGCTCTCAGGTTTGCTTTTTTGCCACAAATAGCACGCTTTTCACCCTTGCTCAAAGATACAATACCCACCATGAAATGATGGTCTTCATTTCTACTTTATTTCTATTTTTAATTATTTTCTTTGTTCATCTCATCTTCTTTTTCAATCATTCATATTTAAAATCCTTACATATTTTATAGCTGCAAACTTTCTCATCTTGAGGAACTCCTTTTTTGGATTCTACCAGTACAGCTAATCTATATTATTTAGCCTGTAAGTAAACACCATTTTTTTATCTACAATTATTTCTTTTTCCTAAAAAATAGCATTTTTCAAGTAATTTATCTCAATTACACGTCATTTATAGAAGCAGCCTTAGTTCCTGATGCGACTTAGAAACCTGGGGAAAACATAACACACATGGACCAGACAAAAGAAAGATGTATGTGGGGGGCGTGTCCGGCCGGCGAGCGTGATGGCCGCATGAAGTGAGAGCTCCGGCATTCACCAGAATACAGCAACTCACAGCGGCTGACATCTCTGCACTACGGTCACGGCAAACGGATGAGAAGGTTCCTTACATCACCCGGCAGACATGTCCAAACGCAGGAAGGCGACGAAACCACCCCAGCGGCTGACCGACTTCTTCCCGGCAGCGCCGGCTCGAGGTACACAAAATGGCGCCGGACTCGGCGCGGCTCCCGGTCCTCAGCACCATAGCGGCGGGGATGACCCTCATTTGGAGGACATGCCTGACATAGGGACGCTGGAGGAAAGCTCCCCACCCTCCTCTCCCACAACATCCAGCCCTGCTAAATCTAAGCAACGCCGCAATAGTGGAGACATCTCCCCCTTCACACAGCGCGCCTCAGACAAGGCCCAGAGGCCTAGCAGATCCTCGGACCTCTCCATTGATCTGTTCCCTGCCTCAGACCAGCCTATATCCGAAGCGACCATGAAGCGGATGCTCATATCCTTCAGAAGCACACTCCATGCTGACTTTGATGACATGTTTAATGAAATTAAAGGCAAAGTGCACACCAATGATCATAGGATTCATCATCTGGAGACTAAGATGGCGGATCTCTATAATGCACACAATGACCTTGTAGATGCTTATACTGACCAGGAGACTGAGCTGCAACGCATCCAAACTAAACTAGCCGACCTAGAAGATCGCTCACGTCGGAATAACATTAAGTTCAGGGGGATCCCTGAGACTGTCCCCCATAGCGAGCTGACCCGCTATGTGCAACGCCTGATGAAGGCCCTCCTCCCAGCCCTGAGCGACATTGAACTGTGCGTGGACAGGGCCCACCGTATTCCAAAACCCAAGTTCCTGCCCGACACAACACCTAGGGACACCCTAGCTCGCATTCACTATTATCATGTGAAGGAACGGGTTATGTTAGCGGCGAAGCAGAGTCCAGCGGTTCCTGAAGAATTCATGGGCATCTCCCTTTACACGGATATCTCGCAGCAAACTGCACTTAACCGTAAGAAGCTGGCGCCCCTCACTAAGATGCTCCGCAATAACAAAGGGATCTACAAGTGGGGTTTCCCCACGAAGCTGCTGGTCACCTGGAATGGCAAGACCTATCCTATCTATAGTGTGGAGAAGGGGATACAGCTTTTCAAGCAGTGGCATCTTATACCCGATGAGACCCCTTTACCCACTGTTCCCCCATTGGAACGCCTGCATTCTGAATGGACATGACTCTCTACAAGCCTCTATTTTCTGCATTAGTCAGATTCCTCTTCAAATTTCTGGAGGACTGCCGTGAGCTCCAATGTTTGCCGATTTTGCTGCTTTACTTTTTTTTTCTATTTTTCCTTTTTGGAGCTCTTTTTTTCCATTGCGTTACACCAGGCCTTTTTTGCACTGGTGCGCTCTACAAATTCTCTGTGACAGCTCAGCATGTTGCTGAGCGTTTGTAGACCCCCCTTGACCGCAGTGGCCTTTTTGGCTGCCCATCGAGCCTGCTTTTTTAGTCAGGCCTTTCTTATCTTTGTGTTGTCTGTTTTGTCTGTCTTGTCGTCTCCCCCTTTTCTTACAGCCTCTCCAGAACCACTCACCACCTACCTGAATCCGAATCATCCCTGTCGACATGTACAACTGCTTGGACTAATACCTCAGGTATCTGCTGGATCCGAATGTCCCTTCCGCACCTCATTCATCGTGCTGCAAGCCGTCCCGATGCCTTCCTATCTACATAACTTTTCAGTAAGGTACTGTGCTCTACAGGCAGTGAGCCCTACCCTGAGTAGGACCCTCACCATTCGCACATATCCCACTGTGTCATCATGCCATTGAAAGTACTCTCGTTGAACACAAAAGGGCTCAATAGCCCTTATAAGAGATCGGCACTGATTAGAGAAGCCAAACTTCACAAAGCTGACGTTCTTTTTGTCCAAGAATCCCATTTTGCTGCCCACAAGTGCCCCAAAGTGACTCTTCCTCACTTCCCCCATGTTTATATGGCCAACGCTCCGAAAAAGGCGTGTGGTGTTTTTATTGCTATCAGAGACTCAGTAACATTCCAGTATATTGACTCCATAGCCGACCCTGAAGGAAGGTTTATTGTGCTGATATGCCGACTGAACAACACTGTCTTTACCCTACTTAACCTCTATGCCCCGAATACACCTCAAAGGAAGTTCTTGACCCCATTGCTTTCTGTAACAATGAAAATGTTGCAAGGTACCCTCTTGATTGGAGGGGATTTCAATACTGTCCTGGACCCTGCCATGGACTCCACCTCACAATCCAGGAGGCCTACACAATCTATAGTGTCTTTACTGCAATCTCACGATTTATATGATGTCTGGCGTTGTTTTAATGGTTCTGAAAGGGACTATACGTTCATGTCTGCTCCTCATTCCTCATACTCCCGCATAGACCTCTTTCTCACAACGAAGGGATCCTTGCAGAGTGTGACTAATGCTCGCATTGGCACGATTTCTTGGTCTGACCACGCACTGATAGTTCTGGAGTTTGACGACAAGCTGCGCAACTCCCCTCCCCCGGTGTGGAGACTGAACTCTTCGCTGCTGGCGGATGAGAAGTTGCGCCAGGCGATATTGCAGGAACATAACAACTTTTTTGAATGGAATGATGGCCCTGATGTTAACAGATTCACCTTGTGGGGCACATATAAGGCATACATGCGAGGAGTGCTGATCAAAATGTCTTCATATTTAGGGAAGCAGAGGAGGAAACAGGTTGAGGACCTGTTGAAGTCCATTGATCTCAAGGAACAGGAAAACAAAACTAACCCCTCCCCCAGCCTCACACAACTTATTGTTTCTGAAAGACAGACCCTACGGTCTCTCCTCTTATATAAATATGAAAATCACATTAAGTACATGAAGGCTCAATTCTATGCACTGAACAACAGGGCGGGCGCTTGGCTGGCTCGGAAGGTCAAATCTAAGCGACTAAAACAGAAAACTCTATCCTTGACCTATCCGACCGCAGCTGATCTCCTGACCAACCCCAAAAACATAGCGGATGCCTTCGCGTCTTATTATCAGAAACTCTATGACCTCCGCACTGACAGCTCTACACCTCAACCTACTCCTGAGGGTATTGCCAACTTTCTTTCTAAAACTAAATTGCCTGCTCTCTCTACGGAGATGCTCCAATCTATCTCACAACCCATTACTCCAAACGAAATCTGCTCTGTTATTTCTAAACTACCTAACAATAAATCCCCCGGGGAAGATGGCTTCTCCAATGAGTATTATAAATGCTTTGCTCCAGAAATTGCCCCTCGATTGCAGGACGTCTTCTCTCTTGCTTCCTCCACTGCTTCCTTCCCTCCTGATATGTTGCGTGCTGTTATTGTCACTATCCAGAAACCGAATAAGGACCCTTCCCTGCCTGCGAATTATAGACCTATATCACTGCTAAATGTTGATATTAAAATTTATGCCAAGATCTTAGCTCTAAGGTTACAAAGGGTGCTTCCTCTCCTGATACACCCGGACCAGGTGGGATTTGTTCCGGGTCGTCAGGCCCCTGATGCCACCAGACGTCTTATTGGCCTAATCTCCCACCTTGGAGCCCCTCAAACGCCTTCTCTGCTCCTGTCCCTGGATGCGGAGAAGGCGTTTGACAGGGTACATTGGGGCTATCTGCAACAGGTCCTAGACAAGTTTGGTATTCAGGATTGGATGCAATCTGCCATTTTATCTCTATATTCCGCCCCGTCTGCAGTAGTCCTTACCTCGGGAACCAAATCCAAACCCCTACACATTACCAATGGCACTAGGCAAGGATGCCCCCTTTCACCCATCATATTTACATTGCTTATGGAACCC
Source organism: Pelophylax lessonae (assembly GCF_965119305.1). NCBI lineage: Eukaryota > Metazoa > Chordata > Amphibia > Anura > Ranidae > Pelophylax > Pelophylax lessonae. The sequence goes on along the minus strand of NC_138768.1, from coordinate 674,222,249 downwards.
CTAGCTCAGAGAATCCGTGACTCCCCTCTTATCTCGGGCCCTAGGATCGCTCATTCTGAGCACAGGATCAGTCTGTTCGCGGACGATGTTTTGCTCATATTGACCAATCCAGCCAATTCTCTACCTGCAGTTTATGATCTATTACAAGAATTTAGTGCAGTCTCCTATTATAAATTAAATGCTAGCAAATCCCAAATACTTGCTCTCCACATACCCCCTGCCCTTCGTCAATCACTTTCTCACAATCTCCCCTTCACCTGGGTCGCTGACTCTTTAGGCTTCCTGGGTATTCAACTCACCCCGAACCCCTCCGGACTTTTTGCCCATAATTTTAAACCCCTATTGGAATCTTTACCACGTACTTTGACTTCCCTTAAAACGCAAGAACTATCCGTCATGGGTAGAATAGCCACATTTAAAATGATAGTCCTACCTAAGCTCCTTTACTTCCTCCGCACATTAATAATTCCCCTTCCACGCTCCTTCTTTACAGCCCTTCAGGGTGTAATTACCAAATTTATATGGGACCGAAAACCCTCGAGATGCTCGCTGACTATTATGTCCAGGCACAGGTCCCTAGGGGGGATGGGAGTCCCCAACCTTTACTCATACTACAAAGCCTGTGTGCTTGACCAGCTTAAATACTGGTGGTCCCCTTCCTCAAATAAATCCTGGTCGCAGATGGAAGCGGCCTTAGTACCACACAAGAGCCTTCAACTGTCGTTACTTGCCACTCGTATGGGGGCCAAACCCCCTCCATCCACGAGTCCTTCAGTCCTATGTTCGTATCACATATGGAAAGAACTTCCTCTCACTATATCACCTACAGACTGCGGCCAGAATATTATGCTCCCGCTGCAAGTCCTCTCTTATTTTATTCCCAACCTTGATCTCACGTTGTGGCTGCCTAGGGGCGCCCCACCAAGATACATCAAGGACCTTTACCAAGGCACCTCACTCTCCACATACACGAACTTAGTGAAAAAATTTAACCTCCCACCGAAGGCCTTCCACACATATCTCCAAATACGGTCCTTCTTACGCTCCGAAGCCATCCCACACTTTATTACACTCCCTTCCCCTATCCACGAATATCTTCAGGATCTCCCTGGCTCCTCCAAGGGTATAACCCTCTTCTACAAAACACTTACCCAACTAGGTCACTTCTCTAAAACGCATACCATGCTTAAATGGGAACAGACCCTACAAAAAACATTCCCTTCCTCTCACTGGTTGAAGGCCTTCTCGTCCACCTACTCGGCCACTAAATGCGTCACGCATTGGGAACAACACGTTAAACTGACCCACCATTGGTACCTAACGCCATATAGACTTTCCAAGATCTACCCTTCCCACCCGCCCTCCTGTTGGAGGGAATGTGGGGAGTGTGGCACCCTCTTCCACACTATGTGGGCCTGCCTATCTCTCAGGTCATTCTGGAATAAAATTTTCTCACTAATATCTGAATTATGTAATCAACAGGTGTCCCCCGAACCTGACCTGGCCCTCTTACATATCCGTATCCAGGAATTTCGGCTAGCCGTTAGACTGGTGATACTTCACACTCTTTTAGCAGCCAAACTCACCATCACTAGACTGTGGAAGTCCACCACAGCCCCCTCGATAGAGGACACTATTGACACCCTGAACCAACAGTGTGATATGGAACGTATCCTTTCCCGCGTTTCCTTGAACACTAAGGCATTTCACAAGAAATGGGATGTTTGGCTCCAGCACCCTAAATGTACAGTTATCATTTGATGTAGTATTGATTACCTGCTTTCATGTGAGGTGGATCTAATGACATTGTCCTCTCCACTACCCTCCTAACTTCTTAACCGCTTTATGTTTACCCTACCCTCCTCATGTGTCCTCCCCTACCTCCCCCCACACTCACCAGTTTCTTTCCCTCTACAGTGGCAGTCTTGGTAACATGCTCATTGAAGCCCGCAAGTTGTTTACTATTTCATGTTCGTCAGGGTGGAGTCACAGTTTGTTCCCATTGGGGTGCCTGGGGGGGGAAGTCCGCCGTTGTTCCAGGCTACTGTTACAATACCTTTCACATGAGTTTCGTGAGAACAACTATTGATGGCTATGTGTTATACCTTTTTGTATGCATTTTTGCAATTGTTCTGAACATCTTCTCTAGCATGAAGGAAATGTCTGTTAACTGCCTTTTATGAATGCTTATGTTCCTGTTAAAATCAATAAAAATCTATTGAAACTAAAAGAAAGATGTATGTAACATAAAGCACATTGCATAATTCTACTTTAAATTCTGCATACCGTATATACTCGAGTATAAGCCGAGCTTTTCAGCACATTTTTTTGTGCTGAAAACGTCCCCCTCGGCTTATACTCGAGTCAAGGAAAAAAAAAAAAATTCCCTGTCCGCTCCGACGGGCTTAAGCTTTAAAAATGGCGCCGCCCTTTGCATACATGTCACCGCGCACGCGCCGCTCGTGTAATTTCGGCTATTCCCGGCCTCTCCCGAGCGACAGCGGTGCTTGGGAGAGGCCGGAAATAGCCGAAAGTATACGAGCGGCGGCGGCGCGTGCGCAATGACGTGTCGGCGCCGGGCGGCGCCATTTTTAAAATGAAGGCACCTCTGGAACAGGTAAGTGAAACAGCTTCACTACCTGCCATTATGCAGGGCTGCGGGCACACTACAAGGGATGCAGTGCTGCGGGCATGGTCCACCTGTACCATGCCCACAGCACTGCATCTCCTGTAGTATGCCCAAAACCCCGGATCCTCTTGTACCATGCCAGTACCCTGCATTCTCCTGCACCATGCCAGTACCCTGCATTCTCCTGTACCATGCCAGTACCCTGCATTCTCCTGCACCATGCCAGTACCCTGCATTCTCCTGTACCATGCCAGTACCCTGCATTCTCCTGCACCATGCCAGTACCCTGCATTCTCCTGCACCATGCCAATACCCTGCATTCTCCTGAACCATGCCAGTCACCCTGCATTCTCCTGTACCATGCCCGCCGCCCTGCATTCTCCTGCACCATGCCAGTACCCTGCATTCTCCTGCACCATGCCAGTCACCCTGCATTCTCCTGTACCATGCCCGCCGCCCTGCATTCTCCTGCACCATGCCAGTAACCTGCATTCTCCTGCACCATGCCAGTCACCCTGCATTCTCCTGTACCATGCCCGCCACCCTGCATTCTCCTGCACCATGCCAGTACCCTGCATTCTCCTGCACCATGCCAGTCACCCTGCATTCTCCTGTACCATGCCCGCCGCCCTGCATTCTCACCCTAGGCTTATACTCGAGTCAATGATTTTTCCCATCTTTTTGTGGTAAAAGTAGGGGCCTCGGCTTATACTCGGGTCGGCTTATACTCGAGTATATACGGTATGTGCAAAAAACTTACCTTGAAAAAGGCTAATACCTATACAGCCGAAACGCGCAGGATAATCTCCTGGACATTTTCGTCTGAACTAAGTTCCAAGCCTGAAATACACGCATGGAACAACAGAGACAAATGTTCCTCAAAAGTCACAATTTTTCACCTTGTCACCTACCTTTCTAACTTCTTCACTTCTATCACCGACTGTCTATTACTTTGTAAAACTTTTTTTGAAAATAAACTGTTCAATTTTTATTCTATGATACTGTACTTTGTTTACTCTTGCCTTTAAAGTCCCAACAACCTTGGTTTGAGGCACCAAACCCAAAACACAATGCTTTGGCATACTCTGCTCTTGGGCTCAAGAGCTTGTTTCTTAGTGGCCCATGAAGACAGGGCTTAGTTTTAGAGGAGGGTGTTTGCAGCCTCCCCAGAGCTACAGTTTTGCTAGATTTTGTCTTTGGCCTGTCCGTAATCAGGCATAGTTTGACTAGTCAGGTCTGCTCTGAACTCTAAAAGACATGGGCTCAATTGCTTCCCCCTGTCTCCCAGAGGATCCTGGTACATAGTTGGTGGGGGAATCATAACCCCATCTGCATATTAATATATCCCCAGCTAATCCCTGGTTGATATGCAGGTGACCTGCAGGGTGCTGAGGGAGGTATATACGGGCCAGAGTCCAGGGCAGAGTTTCTGGGGGAGTAAGACTCAGCCTGAGTGCTGTAGGATCCCTAGGAGATTTACCTTGGACTGCAGCATTTCAAGTAGTCCCAGGATGTCCACTACAGATCCAGGACACACATTTCTGGAGGACTGAAGTTTACTGACCCTGCACATGGCTGCGTGGAAAATCATGAAACAGTTAGTACCAGTCTTTTGGATCTACAGACTTTCACTAACTCTCCTGGAAGATCTTTAACTACTATTGTTTGCATTCAGGACTAAATCTCTATTGGGTTTCCTATTTGTTTGCTGCTCAGCTTTATAACTTCAAATGGGTTGTTTTCACCCTGAAGTTTGTTTCATATTAGAGTCCTTATTATCTAGTTATCATTTTCTGGAGTATCCCTAGGCTCATTCCTACTCCATTCAAGTTCACCACCCCCCACAAAAAATAAAAATCGCAAAAAAAAAAAAAAAAAAACTGCACGGCCTGTTTTCTGACTCAGTGTATGAAAATGTTATGTGCCTGGCTGCTGTGTGCCTACTAGGGAACAGAACCCGGGATCAAAGCACCAGATCAATCTGGTATGTGCAATACATTATCAATATAATGATACACTACATACTAATGGATGATGGATTATCATATTCTCTTCCCCATAGGCTTTTTCTCAAGCATCTGTAGCCCTAGTTTAGTTAATCTATCCTTAAAATGAGTACAGCAAATATTTTTTACAGACTAAGATAAGAAAAGATTTTGTAAAATTTTGCAATGTGTACTGTTGTACAGAGAATAGAAAGGCTGCTAAGATAGAGCAGATCATTAAAAAAATATTATTCCTGGTCCACTAGGTATTTTTTCTTAAGGAACTATAAACATCTATTTCATATAGTAGGTAGCTAAGAGGAAACATAACACAGGAAATTGAAAAGAGATGGAACTGAGAGGCGAACAAGCCATAGCAGTAATAATAAGAATGTTTTTGCAAAGATGTTGCTAACTCAGCAACTGTAGATCCAGGTGTCCATCTTAAAAATCAAATAGGCCATGTTCCAGTTTCTATGGTTCACTGTCTGTTGACTTGAATTGAAATGCTTCCAGGTAGGCGGTCATGTTTCACTCCTGCTTCAGCTATCTTGGCGTGATTAAAACATGCCTGTAGGAGACAACACATTCACATTCATAAGACACTGTAGATGATATTGGTTCCATTACCACTTGTTGCACACATGCTTGAACTTAATAAGTAATATAAAATTTTAATCTGAAATTGGGCTTCTCATATATCCTACTGGTTTGGTCAAAACATATCCAACTGTAAAGGTTTATTAAATAGAGCTAAGTAAGCTACAAAAGAGACTATGAAGGAAGTCAGCAGAGCTTCAAGCTATGCAATAAACTTTATGGCAAATTCCCCTGAAAAGTTCAAATTCCCTTGCAAAGTCAACTGCTTGTTTGCCTTTAGTAAATCAACCCCAATATTTCATTGCCATAATGAGTATTTTATACTAGAAGACTAATGCAGGAAAAGTACAAAAAAAAAAACAGCAATGTATCTGAAAGAGCTTTCCTTTCATTTTTATTATTTTTATTTGATAAAAATAAAATAATCCTATTTTTAGCTTAAAATAATATATTTGATATTTTGTGGTCCAGTATGCATTTCAGTGTGCACTGTAATTTTATTTAAAAAATAATGAACAAAAATGTCATCCAAAATGATTACTTCTTTTGTTTTGCAGCAAGTCATAGGATAGGTAGCAACAAGAGCTGCAATTACATTGTACCGGAATTAAAATCCATGCCAACAGCACCCCAAAGCCACAGGGAAAAAGTTTTCATTATATGTTTCTATTATACATACTTACATACAGTATCTCACAAAAATGAGTACACCCCCCACATTTTTGCAAATATTTTATTATATCTTTTCATTAAACAACCAGAAGAAATGACACTTTGCTACAATGTAAAGTAGTGAGTGTACAGCTTGTATAACAGTGTAAATATTCTTTCCCCTCAAAATAACTCAACACACAGCCATTAATGTCGAAACCGCTGGCAACAAAAGTGATTACACCACCAAGTGACAATGTCCAAATTGGGCCCAATTAGCCATTTTTCTTCCCCGGTGTCATGTGACTTGTTAGTGTTACAAGTTCTCAGGTGTGAATGGGGGGCAGGTGTGTTAAATTTGGTGTTATCGCTCTCACTCTCTCATACTGGTCACTGGAAGATCAACACGGCATCTAATGGCAAAGAACACTCTGGGGATCTGAAAAAAAAGAATTGTTGCTCTACATAAAGATGGCCTAGGCTAAAGGGGGATTGTCAAGACCCTGAAACTGAGCTGCAACATGGTGGCCAAGACCATACAGCGATTTAACATGACAGGTTGCTCTCCAAACAGGCCTCGCCATGGTCAACCAAAGAAGTTGAGAGCACGTGCTCAGCGTCATATCCAGATGTTGTCTTTGGGAAATAGATGTATGAGTGCCGCCAGCATTGTTGCAGAGGTTGAAGGGGTGGGGGGGTCAGCCTGTCAGTGCTCAGACCATACGCTGCACACTGCATCAAATTGGTCTGCATGACTGTTATCACATAAGGAAGCCTCTTCTAAAGATGATGCACAAGAAAGCCCGCAAACAGTTTGCTGAAGACAGCCAGACTAAGGACATGGATTACTAGAGCCATGTCTTGTGGTCTGATGGGACCAAGATAAACTTATTTGGTTCAGATGGTGTCAAGCGTGTGTGGCAGCAACCAGGTGAGGAGTACAAAGACAAGTGTGTCTTGCCTACAGTCAAGTATGGTGGTGGGAGTGTCATGGTCTGGGGCTGCATGAGTGCTGCCGGCCCTGGGGAGCTACAGTTCATTGAGGGAACCATGAATGCCAACATGTACTGTGACATACTGAAGCAGAGCATGATCCCCTCCCTTCAGAGACTGGGCCACAGGGCAGTATTCCAACATGATAACAACCCCAAACACACCTCCAAGACGACCACTGCCTTGCTAAAGAAGCTGAGGGTAAAGATGATGGACTGGCCAAGCATGTCTTCACACCTAAACCCTATTGAGCATCTGTGGGACATCCTAAAATGGAAGGTAGAGAGGCACAAATGTCTCTAACATCCACCAGCTCTGTGATGTCATCATCAAGGAGTGGAAGAGATCTCCAGTGGCAAACTGTGAAGCTCTAATGAACTCCATGCCCAAAAGGGTTAAGGCAGTGCTGGAAAAAAAAGGTGGAAACACAAAATATTGACACTTTGGGCCCAATCTGGACATGGTCACTTAGGGGTGTACTCATTTTTGTTGCCATCAATTTAGACATAAATAGCTGCGTGTTGAGTTATTTTGAGGGGGACAGCAAATTTACACTGTTATACAAGCTGTACACTCACTACTTTACATTGTAGCAAAGTGTAATTTCTTCAGTGTTGTCACATGAAAAGATACAATAAAATATTCACAAAAATGTGAGAGGTGTACTCACTTTTGTGAGTTACTGTAGTTAGTTACATAGTTAGTGAGGTTGAAAAAAGACACCAGTCCTTCCAGTTCAAGCTATGATGAGTGTGTGTATAATTGTGTCAATAGTACATTGTATACCCCTGTATGTTGTGGTAGTTAAGGTGTCCATCTAATAATTTTTTGAAACTATCGATTCTCCCCACTGACACCACTGCTTGTGGAAGGGAATTCCACATCCTTTCCGCTCTGACGATATAGAACCCTTTACGCAGTTTAAGGTTAAAGCGCTTCTCTTCTAATTTTAGTTAATGGCTGCAAGTCCTTTTATATTCCCTTACGCTGAATAGTTTGTTCCCTATACTAGGGTCACCAGTAGGATATTTGTACATTGATATCATATCCCCTATCAAATGTCTCTTCTCCAGAGAGAATAAATTCATAGCCTGTAGTCTTTCCTCATAGCGGAAGTCCTCCATTCCCTTTATTAGCTTTGTTGCCCTTCTCTGGACTCTCTCCAGTTCCAGCACATCCTTCCTGAGGACTGGTGCCCAGAACTGGATGGCATACTCGAGATGCGGCTGGACTAGAGTCTTGTAGAGTGAAAGAATTATGCATGCCGGTATCCAGTATTCTGTTGACTTTGCTTGCAGCATTTTGGCATTGCATGGCATTGCTGAGCTTGTCGTCTGCTAGGACCCACAGATCCTTTTCCATCTTAGATTCCCCTAAAGGCTGCCCCCTAGTGAGTAACTTGAGTTCGTATTTCTGGCACCCAAATGCATTACCTTACATTTTCAAACAATAAACCTTATTTGCCATGTAGATGCCCACCCCATTATTTTGTTCAGTTCTTCTTGTAAGGTTTCCACATCCTGTTTATCCCATCATCTAGGTCGTTTATGAATAAATTAAATAGGATTGGTCCCAGGACAGATCCTTGGCGAGGACCCCACTTTCCACACCAGATAATTCTGAGTACTCCCCATTTATCACCACCCTTTGGGCTCGCCCCTGAAGCCAGCTTTTAATCCAGGTACTCACCCTATGGTCCATACCTATGTACCTTAGTTTGAACAGTAAACATTGTGGGGAACTGTATCAAATGCCTTTGCAAAATCCAGATACACAACATTCACAGGCCTTCCTTTATCTAGACGGCAGCTCACTTGTACATAGAAGGTTAATAGATTGGTCTGGCAGGAGGGATTTTTCATGAATCCATGCTGATTATTACTAATGATACTGTTTTCATTACTAAAGTCTTGTATATAGTTCCTTATCATCCCCTCCAATATCTTGCAGACTATTGATGTTAGGCTAACTGGCCTATAGTTTCCCGGGATATATCTCGGCCCTTTTTTAAATATTGGTACCACGTTGTTTTTTTTCCAATCAGCTGGTACCATTCCCATTAGTAGACTATCCATAAAAATTAGGAGTTCTTTAACCTCCCTGGCGGTATGATTCTTTTGGATTTTAGGTGCTGAAAGCAGTACCATTATTTTGCATGTAATTCTTGTGAATGAGCAGCCCAAACCAACTGTATACATTTATTATATTATGTTATATATATATATTATGTATACATATATATATATATATATATATATATATATATATATATATATATATATATATAATATGTATACAGTTGGTTTGGGCTGCTCATTCACAAGAATTATGTATATATATATATATATATATATATATATATATACATATATATATGTGTATATATATATATATATATATACATATATTTACATAAAAAGTACAGTAAAGCTGCAGGAAAGGGCACTGGGGGGCAATGTAATGTGATTTTTTTTTATTTTTAACGGTATCAGTGTGTTTGGTGTGTTTTACATTCGAATTTGCTGCCGGTTCCACCCCCCGGCGGACGTCACGTCACCGGAGACGGAAGCCGGGGCTCGCAGACGATCAGGAGGAAGATCCGCCGCCGCACACCGCCCGCATTCTTCGCTGGATCCCGGAGAAAAGGTAAAAAAAAAGTAAAACCTCTTCCAGCATCCAGCGATCTTCCTAGCTCTACCCCGAGTGTGACTCGGGGTTACCGCTTTTGGCTCTAAAATCTTACCCCGAGTCACACTCGGGAATACCACTAGGAAGGTTAAGGAACCTCGGGGGTAAGTCATCTTGTCCTGGTGACTTATTTATGTTAGGTTTTTCAAATCTAGTTCTGAGTCTGCCTTCTGTTAACCATGAGGGTGCTTCCTGTGACATGTTATTAATTTTATAATACAGTCTAAGTTACTGTATCCACCCCAATTCTTTTGTGAAGCCTGAGGAGAAGAATTGATTTAGCACCTTCACCTTCTCTCTGTCCTTTATAGCCAGGATTCCTTCGTCGTCATTTATGGAGCCAATATGTTCTGGCCTCACTTTCTTACTATTTATATACTTAAAGAATTGTGTATTTCGTGTTCTATCTTAGCCGCCTTGATTGCGCTCTTACATTTCTTACTGCATTCGTTGTAATGTTGGAATGCTGCCAATTGTAACGCTCCTGCGTTTTATGTATGATGTGGATTTTCAGCTGCAGAAATATTCCACTTCAGTAGTCATGTAGAGAAACGCTGAGACACCTATCCCAACTCTCAATGACTCATCATGTGTGGATGATCTCAATTCAGCAAGTAAATACACACACTCAATAAGATGTTTCCTAGAGTGACTTATGTATATAGTAACACAGTGATGATAGGCTGAAGAGACAGAGGTTGGTTAGAGATGGTAGATGACAGACACTTGAAAGGAAATGTTCTTGAAAGTAAGATAGTAGCAGATGGGATGCAGATAGGTTTAGCAATCATGTATGGTAGCAGATGACAGAGTAGCAGGTGGACATACAAGAGAGATCAACCCAGTGCAAGAACAGGTGGTAGTAGGCTCAAGAGCTAGCAATCTTAGATAATGCAGATGTAGTAATAGTCCTTAGTATGCAGAGCTAGATAGTGTAAGCTTTAGTATGAAAGTTATAGAGGTTTCCCCTGTGGGGTACTTATCACTAATAGCAATGTAGTAGAGGAGAGCTTTGGCAAGAGCGGATGATCCGGTAGCGGGATACAGGGATCAGCGCAGCGTGGTTCCGACAGCGAGGTATGCTTGCAAGCATGAGAGCTTCAAGACAGGTTAGCATCAAGGCACAAAGCAGTTTGAACGAACACATGTGAGTGAGAGCCGGCGATCTAAATAGCCATCCAGTCCGGCGCTCAGTGATGACAGCATCAGTTTTAAAGGTGTATGCGCACCTTACCAAAAGAGAATGGTGGGGCGCATACACTTATGAAAGAGTAATTAGGGTACCCAAAGGTACCAGAACATTACAGTACCCCCCCCCTTAAGGCCGGCTCCAGAAGGCCTCTGGAGCTGGTTTGTCTGGGTACTTCGCATGAAAATTGCGGATTAATCTAGAGGCATGTATGTCAGAGGTGTTTAGCCAGGTGTCGTCTTGGGGCCCATAGTTCTTCCATCGAACCAAGTACTGAAGTCTTCCTCTGTGGATACGAGAATCCAGAATCTCTTTTATCTCGTATTCTTCTCCACCTTCAACTTGTACAGGAGGAGGAGGTGGGATAGTAGGCCTTATTCCTTGGTCAGGAACATGGGGCTTCAGTAGCGACACAATGAAAATGGGATGTATTTTGAGGTCTATTGGCAATGTAAGCTGTACTGCAGCTTTTCCAATAAGTTTCTTTATTGGGAAAGGTCCCAAGAACAGAGGTCCAAGCTTTTTGCTAGGGATTTTCAGTCTTAAATTTTTTGTTGAGAGCCAAACGAGGTCCCCGATAGCGTACTGAGGAGAAGGTCTTCTGCGAAGATCATAGTACTTCTTTTGTTGACTATGAGTGTGTGCAATGGTAGTATTAAGCAAACCCAGAGAGTCCTTTATTTGGGTAAGATAGTCTGAAGCTACTGGGTTATTTGAAGGAAGGATGCCTGGTGGAAGAATAGAGGGATGAAACCCATAGTTCAAGTAGAACGGACTCTGCTTGGTCGTACTGTGGGTTGCGTTGTTGTAGGCAAATTCTGCCAGAGGGAGAAGATCCACCCAATCATCCTGTTGGTAAGAAGTGTAACAACGTAAATATTGCTCGATGCATTGGTTGACTCTTTCAGTCTGTCCGTTGGTCTGCGGATGGTAAGGAGAAGTGAGCTTCCGCTCGATCCATAGTATGTGACATAGTTCTTGCCAGAACTTGGAAATAAATTGTGATCCACGGTCAGACAGAAGAGTTTTTGGGATACCATGTAACTTAAAGACATGTTTCATCAGGAGTTCTGCCGTTTGTTTGGACGAAGGTAGTCTGCGAATAGCAATGAAATGTGCCATTTTTGTCAGATGGTCCACTGACACTAAGATGGTATTAAATCCTTTGGAAGGAGGCAATTCCACTATAAAGTCCAAGGACACAACTTCCCATGGAGTTTGGGGTATTGGTAGACTGCATAGTAGACCGGATGGTCTCGTAGTGTCAATTTTGGACCTGGCACAGACATTGCATGAAGAGATGAATTTTTGTATAGATGTTTTCATGTCAGGCCACCAGAATTGCCTGGTAATCAGATTAAGAGTCTTTGTCATACCCATATGTCCTGCCATAGGCACATCATGCGATAATTCCAAGATCTTGGTGCGTATGGTAGGTGGTATGTAAAGTTTGTCGTTGTAGTAGAGGAAGCCTTCTGCATCAGTATTTAGTTGTGGTGGGGGTGAATCCAAACTTATACCATGCAAAACCTCTTCCTTCAAGGAACGGACAACTCCAATAATGCGTTTGTGAGGTATTATAGGAACGGAAGGGATTTCGAAGTAGTTTTCTTCAGTTAGTCGTGATAGTGCATCCGCCTTTTTGTTCTTATCTGCAGGTGTGTAGGTCACTAGGAAGTTAAACCTTAGAAAGAATAGTGACCATCGTACCTGTCTGTGCGAGAGAGTTTTGTTAGTCTGAAGATATTGGAGATTTTTATGGTCCGTGTATATAAGTATTGGTAATTGGGTGCCTTCGAGTAGATGTCGCCAATTCTCCAGAGCCAATTTTATAGCAAGCAGTTCCTTTTCACCCACGGGGTAATTTATCTCGGGACTGCTTAAGGATTTAGAAAAAAAGGCGACTGGATGAAGTGGTGAAGTGTGAGTTGGTCGTTGGGAGAGTATTGCTCCTACTGCCATGTTTGACGCATCTACTTCCAGAATGTATTGGAGGCATGGGTCTGGATGGCGTAGTATGGGAGCAGAAGTAAACCTTGTCTTTAACAGGTGAAAAGCTTTATTTGCTTCATCTGACCATTTGAATGGTTTTTTAATGCTAGTGAGCTGTGTGAGTGGTCTCACAATGGCAATTAAGTTTCTATTGAACTTCCTGTAGAAATTCGAAAATCCAAGGAATCGCTGTAGCGCCTTGCGTGTGGTTGGTGTAGGCCAATCCTGAATGCAGGATATCTTACTCATGTCCATCTCGATTCCTGTTTTGGATATGATGTAGCCTAGAAAGAGTACCTCTTCTTTATGAAACAAGCATTTTTTCAGTTTCACATAAAGGTTGTGTGCAAGCAATCTTGATAATACTAGTCTTACATGTCTTATGTGTTCAGACAGGGATCGTGAATATATAAGTATATCATCCAGATATACCACAACACAGACATCTAGTAAGTCTCTGAAAATATCGTTTATAAATCATTGAAAAACTGCAGGGGCGTTGCATAGCCCGAATGGCATCACAAGATATTCGAACAATCCGTATCTGGTTCTGAATGCAGTCTTCCACTCGTGTCCATCACGGATTCGAATGAGATTGTATGCTCCTTTCAGGTCCAATTTTGAAAAATAGGTAGCTCCACGCACCTGCTCAATGAGCTCAGGGATAAGCGGTAGAGGATAGCGATCTTTTATTGTAATAGCATTCAATTGCCTATAGTCGATGATAGGCCTGAGACTTGAGTCCTTATTGCGGACAAAAAAGAGTCCTGCTGCTGTGGAAGAAGTGGAAGGTCTAATAAAACCTTTTTCCAAATTCTCATCCAAATAGTCTTTGAGATGGGAAAGTTCATCCTGTGAAAGAGGATAAACATGACCGAACGGCAATTTGCTATTTGGGAGTAGATCAATGCTACAATCATAGTCTCGATGGGGAGGTAGTGCTTGAGCATTTTTCTCAAGAAAAACCTCAGAGAGATCCTGATAACATAGTGGTGCAATCTCATCTGTCACCACAGACAGGATCTTCCCGAAAGACGGGAGGTTACACGTACCCTCGCAATAGCAAGAGAGGAAGGTCAGGGTCCGTTCCTTCCAATCTATGGTTGGTTGATGTGTGTGCAACCAGGGAAGTCCCAAAACAATAGGAAAGTGGGGTGAAGGTATTAGATCGAAGGTAGTTGTCTCCATATGAGCCCTGTTAGTAGTGACTAGGAGTGCCTGTGTCTGATCAGTGATCGGACCAGAGGATAAAGGAACACCGTTAATAAGACTCACTGAGACAGGTTTAAGTTTAGAAATAATAGGAACTTTATTTAAAGCAGCAAAACGTATGTCAATATAATTTCCACAAGATCCTGTGTCAATCATGGCCTTAGTAGTAATCCTGTTCTGGTCCCACTGTAATGTTAAGCAAACAGAAAGATAAGGGTTAGTGATTGAAGTTGTCAATCCCCCTAGGAGGACATGTGAACACTCACCCTTCTTTTTGTAGACTAGGGGACAGACGTTTATCTTGTGATCCGGGGATGCACAGTACAAGCAGAGATTACCAGATCGTCTTCTGGCTCTTTCCATAATTGATAGAGGTGGGCGTATGGTTCCTACCTTCATAGGAACGGGGTCAACGGCCGAAATTCGAGAAGAACTGGATAATGGCATTCCCATTTTCTCAGCCTTTCTTTCTCGTAGTCTTCTATCTATGGTGATACTGAGTTGTATCAATGCATCCAGGGTTTTTGGCAGATCCGCTCGGGCGAGCTCGTCTTTAACGGCCTCTGATAGGCCAAGCCTAAATTGGGTTTTCAGAGATGCATCATTCCATTCTGAATCAAGGGTCCATCTCTTGAATTCTGCGACAAAGTCTTCTACAGGTCTCCCACCTTGTTTCAAGGATCTTAATTGAAGATCGGCAGTACTCTGCCTATTGGGATCATCATATAGGCTAGTGAGTTCTGCTAGGAACAAGGCATAGGAGTTGAGAAGCTGATCGCTTTTCTCAAAAAGAGAGTCTGCCCAGGCCCGAGGATCGCCTGTTAGGTAAGAAATAATAGTACAAACCTTAATGTGATCAGTAAGGTAGGTACGGGGTTTTAGCAAGAAAAGTAACTCACATGCGTTTTTAAATTTGCGAAATTTTTTGCGATCGCCTGTAAATACCAAAGGAGGATTTATTTTGGGTTCAGGGGACTGAGCAGTGGTAAGTTGTGTCAGTCTAATTACCTGCTGCGACAGAGCCTGATTGTCTTCTTTTAATTCAGCAAGTGCGTGTATTAACGCAGTTACTTGCTGTTTTAATTGTGTCATCTGAGTGGTTATTTCTGCTGAATCCATTTGCGGTTCGTTCAATCTGTAACGCTCCTGCGTTTTATGTATGATGTGGATTTTCAGCTGCAGAAATATTCCACTTCAGTAGTCATGTAGAGAAACGCTGAGACACCTATCCCAACTCTCAATGACTCATCATGTGTGGATGATCTCAATTCAGCAAGTAAATACACACACTCAATAAGATGTTTCCTAGAGTGACTTATGTATATAGTAACACAGTGATGATAGGCTGAAGAGACAGGTTGGTTAGAGATGGTAGATGACAGACACTTGAAAGGAAATGTTCTTGAAAGTAAGATAGTAGCAGATGGGATGCAGATAGGTTTAGCAATCATGTATGGTAGCAGATGACAAAGTAGCAGGTGGACATACAAGAGAGATCAACCCAGTGCAAGAACAGGTGGTAGTAGGCTCAAGAGCTAGCAATCTTAGATAATGCAGATGTAGTAATAGTCCTTAGTATGCAGAGCTAGATAGTGTAAGCTTTAGTATGAAAGTTATAGAGATTTCCCCTGTGGGGTACTTATCACTAATAGCAATGTAGTAGAGGAGAGGTTCGGCAAGAGCGGATGATCCGGTAGCGGGATACAGGGATCAGCGCAGCGTGGTTCCGACAGCGAGGTATGCTTGTAAGCGTGAGAGCTTCAAGACAGGTTAGCATCAAGGCACAAAGCAGTTTGAACGAACACATGTGAGTGAGAGCCGGCGATCTAAATAGCCATCCAGTCCGGCGCTCAGTGATGACAGCATCAGTCTTAAAGGTGTATGCGCACCTTACCAAAAGAGAATGGTGGGGCGCATACACTTATGAAAGAGTAATTAGGGTACCCAAATGTACCAGAACATTACACCAATGACCCCTCAGTCTTGTATTTTTTAAAGGCCTTTTCTTTCATTTTTATATGCATTTTTACGTTGGAGTTTAGCCACCCAGGGTTTATTTCAGCTCTTTTAAACGTATTCCTTTTTGGAAGGCACCGGCTAATACCTTTATTTAGTATGTTCTTAAAGCACTCCCATGTTTCTTCCGTGTTCTTTGTTCCTAGGATTCTATCCCATTTTATCGTCTAACAAAGAGTGCAGTTTAGGGAAGTTGGCTCTTTTGAAATTCAGTGTCCTTGTATTACCTTTGTATTTCCTATTTCTATGATTTTTACTGAAACAAATTGACCTGTGGTCACTGTTTCCTAAGTTGCCCCGTATTTCTAAATCTGCAATCAGGTCTGTATTGTTGAAATTGTCCTGCAAAATATTTAGGAAATGGCGAACCTTAGATGACTCCACAGTTCCTTCTGCCCAGTCTATATCTGGATAATTAAAATCCCCCATTATAATAACATTTCCCATCCTTGCCGTCATTCCAAGCTGTAATAGGAGGTCCGCCTCTCCCTCCTCCCTCTGGTTGGGGGGCCGATAGCATACGCCCAATATTACTTTCCCCATATGAGGCTCTACCCATAGGGATTCCACCTCCTCCCTAGCTCCAGTCGTGATATCGTCCCTCATATTCCCTTGCACATCGTTCTTGATATACAGGCATACCCCTCCCCCTTTTTACCCTCTCTATCTCTGTGATAAAGGGAATACCCCTGAATTGTTGCAAGCCAATCATGAGAGCTGTCAAACCAAGTCTCCAAAATTCCCTCAAAATCAAAATCCTCCTCATACATAAGCAGCTCCAGTTCTCCCATCTTGTTAGCCAGACTTCTAGCATTGGTATGCAAGCCTCATAATTTTGTCTGGTTGCATACTATATCCTCATTAGATGTTATGAAGCTGCACTTTTGATTTGTCCGCCTACCTACTTTGCGTTTTGGATCTCTGGTCACCCTACCGCTGCTAATTCCTCCAATAAAGCCCGCTGAACCTTGCTCCCTATTGGCTAGCTCTACATTTGGACCCTGAGAAGTCGACCTAGTTCTCCAGGAACCCAAACCCCTCCTTTCTACACCTGCTCCTCAGCTACTTGTTAACTTCCCTAATTTCCCGCTGCCTCTCTGGCATGGATCGATATACAGGTAGTATTTCTTAGAATACTACCTTGGATTTAGCTCCTACGTCCCTGAAATAATTTTTAGGACTCTCCATCTCCCTCTAACTTTGTCATTGGTACTCACGTGTACCATGACAGCTGCGTCCTCCCCAGCACCACCCAGTATTCCGTCAACCAGAATCGTAATAAGTTAGTACTTTCTTTTTTGATGATGAACAATGTCACCAAGGAGTTGCATTTATTGAAAAACCCTATAATCTATAGACACTATAGGGTTGATTTACTAAAGGCAAATTAGCTGTTAATTTTGGTAGTTAGTTAGTAACAACTCCTTGCAGATTACAAGGGAATTTTCCTTTCCTTAGTGAATGTGTTTTTTTTTCACTTTGCAAAGAATACCCCAAAAAAAAAAAAAAAAAATAGCAAATTTTGCTTACACGTGATTGGATGATGGAAGTCAGCAGAGCTTCAAGTTATTCAATAAATTCTAGGGCAAATTTCCCTGCAAAGTTTATCTTTCCTTGCAAGGTAAAAACTTGAAGCCTGTAGCGCAAAAAGGTACAAGCGTTTCATTTGAGCTACAAGCTTCACCCTTCAAGCATTTTTGCCCCAATAAACTTCAGGGGGAGTGCCTGAAAAACATGCAAAAAATGCACAAAGACATGCAAAAATGTGCAAATCACTTTTTTTTCTCTAATATATAGCTTTCCATTAAAAATAATTTTAAAAAGTGTTTTGGTCTCAGATGGACACAAAATGCTCAAAATCCCCTTTACAATTGCTCCAATAAAGCCTGTAAATTGACCAAAGATGCTCAGCTCAAGTATAAATGCAGCTCAACATGCCAGTCTGTCAGCCTTGTAATCTCTAAAGTAAATTCAGAACAGGTACACAGGATGACACCTGCAACACTCTCCATTATTATAAGCTAAGCAAGTCTAGCCTTTTGGTACCTGACTGCTCCTAGGAATGCTATGTTCACTAGCCAGGAAGCACAGGAGGTGAACAAAGGGTAAACAAAAGAGTTGCTGTGGTTCCATTAGTGTAAATGGCTATCGGGGACAGCTGGCACTGGTGTCTAACAGCCAGTAGGACAAGCAGATAGGTCAGTTCAGCAGCAGGCATAGATGTGGCCATCAAATAGGCAAAGGATTTGTCTAGAGAATAGGCAGAAACATGGTCAATAAACAGGCCAGAGTCAGTGCAGGTGCCAGACAGAGGCAACATTGCACTGGTGTGTTGATGATCAGGAACACTGTTGCTCCTTCCACTGGCTCTGGTGACACTGTATGGATGTGGCAGCAATCAGGGACAGTGTTAATGGCTGCACTGGCTCTGGTGACTGTGGCGAGGCTAGTGATCACCACTAGTACTGGTGTGGTGGTTATCAGGACACTGTTGCTGGCTGCACTTGTTTGGGTTACTGGCACTGTTGTGGTAACAATCAAGAATGCTGTCACAGGCTTACACTGGTCTGGTGACATTGGGACTGGGTTGGCAGTGATCAGGAACACTGTTGCTAGCTTAAGTTGGTCTGGTGACACTGGGACTCATGTGACCCGAAGTGATCAGAAACACGGTTGCTGGCTGCACTGGTCTGGGGACATTGGAACTGGTGTGACAGTGATTAGGAACTCTGTTACTAGCGTACCATGGTCTGGCGACACTGGGACTTGTATGGTGGTGATCAGGAACACTGTTGCTGGCTTCACTGGTCTGGTGACACTGGGATCTATATGGTGGTGATCAGAAACACTGTTTCAGGCTTCACTGGTCTGGTAACACTGGGACTCATATGATGTCATTCAGGAACACTGTTTTTGGCTTACACTAGTATCATGACACTGTACTGGTGTGGTGGTGATGAGGAACATTGTTGCGGGCTTATGCTGGTATGGTGACACTGGTACTCGTGTGGTGGTGACTTGTGTGGCTGTGACCAGGAACATTGTTGCTTACTGCACTGACTCTGGTGACACTGTGATGATGTGGCAGCAATCAGGACAGTGTTGATGGCTGCACTGTGTCTGGTGACTCTGGCACTAGTGTAGCCAGCAATCAAGAACATTTTTGCTGGCTTCACTAGTCCAAAGATGATAGCACTGGTGTGGCAGCATTAAGCTTAAGCTTACACTGGTCAGAGTACACTGGGACTGATGTGGCAATGATCAGGAACACTGTTATTAGCTACACTGGTCTGCTTCTTCTCAATTTGTACTTGATTCATTTGAACTCATACTTATGAAAAGCTTAACTGAATTGATTTTATTCTATTCATAATGAAAAATTACATTTTGAACAACATCAAAAGTACATATAGCCTGCTGTGCAGCTCTGTATTACAAATATAAAAATAAAAAGTCATAAATGAAAAGTTATGACCTGTCAAACTTCTGTCATTGTAAAGTACAGTTCATCAACAACACATTCTGGCGCCTTCTGAATCATTAAAACTTCATGTTGCTACTCAGACGCATATGCTGAAAATCTTGTACTTTATTAAATGTAACATTTCACTATGTAAACCCTAAAGGCCAAACAAAGTATCTCCATGGATACTATGAGTTCTGTACTATATATTCACTTTGTCCCCAGGAATCTTTTCACAGAAAGTTATAACTGGCATAAAGCAAGAACCATGTCAAAAGAAAACTAATGTTATTAAATATATATATATTTTTTTTATTTTGGTTTGTAGAAAATAAGCAATGTCCGGTCCAGTTTTTTGCCCTCTCCCATCTGACAGCTGCTGCTTTTTATACTGGAATACCCATTCATATACCCATTTGCACAATTATTAACTAAAAAAAAAAAAATTGTGTACCATAAATAGTAGCTTAAGATGCAACAACAGGAAATATGCTAGTCTTTAAATTGATTATGCAGTCATATCAAAATCTATGCATACAAAATTAATCAAAAAATAATAATTATCACAATCTTGCAATCTTGCATTAGATGTTGATATAATCATTAGCTTAATGTGCAAAGGCAAACACATTTTCTCATTCTTTTTGTGGGTTGGTCTGTAACTGTGCAGAGCAGACATGGGTCCAGATTTGGAACCATTCCAACTTTGAATCACAAACCACAGCACAACATAAGCCCTCAACTTGGGGTGAAGGAACCTGCCAGGGGGGATTCCCCTTGCAAAGCACCTAGCTCCAATGTTGATGAGGACAAGGGCTTCTTCCCCACAACCCTGGCCCAGTGTTTGTAGGGTTTGCAGTGGGGGGAATTATTCAAATCTGGAAGCCCCTTTTAAACA
Organism: Pelophylax lessonae; assembly: GCF_965119305.1. NCBI lineage: Eukaryota > Metazoa > Chordata > Amphibia > Anura > Ranidae > Pelophylax > Pelophylax lessonae. The sequence continues at coordinate 674,201,933 of NC_138768.1, read as the reverse complement.
GATCCATCTTACATGAACAATAAAAGGAGTACAAAGTAAATAAAAAAACTTTTTAACAAGTTCCTTATTAAAAAATACCCCTTCCCAAAAACAAAGTCTCATAGTATAAATCATTTAAATCCTGCCCGCTGACTCATCAAAAGAAAAAATCCTGCTGACCAAAAGACATGTTCAACTGCAAATGTAAACTAAGGGGATATGCCAAATTATATCATAGACCAAATGTTGTCATGGCCATATATGGTTATGGAAATTACCCAAATATGGCCATGTGGCCATACTTGTTCAGTGATGTCAGCACTTTCCCTGCCCCTTTGTTTACATGGCCAGGGATTCCTGGCTGGCAAATAACTAGGGCTGGGTGATGTTAAAAGTTGCTAAGGATTTTAACAACCATTAACAGAGAAAGCTTTAATACAGTATATAGTTGCAGAAGAAAAAACACTACTATACATGATGTTCAGTTCATGCAGAATGAGCTAAAAGTCCAATGTCCGGATGAACGCCCAAACAAACTTTAAAACATCATTCCTACTCACTACATGTTTTATCTCATGAGAAACAATTTTCTCTTCTCCGGTTATGAAAAACATATCTGAATAAAATTTTAGCTTTTATGTAAAGTAACCTTTATTTAAGGACTACTGGTTTTATACCAGTGTTAATTTCGTAGACTAAAACCGACTGTAACGTTTTCATCGACTAAATTAACACAATTTTAGTCGACTAAAATACGACTAAAACTAAAACAATTCAGATGACTAAAATACAACTAAAACTAAAATGCCATTTTAGTCATAAGACTATAACTAAAATTAAATAAAAAATCGACATCATCAAAATGAACACTCCTCTGCTGGCCATTTCTATATCGGCAACACAATTCCATCCAGAGCATGTAATAATAGCACATTAAAGTTTAAACTTGTATTGCACCACTGCATACGCATAAGTAAGGAGCATCTACTAAGCTGCTGAATACTAAACAATTAAGAAAAAGGCTTTTCTTATATTTTTCCCTAATATTTAATGTTGGTAATATATTCAGGTAATATGTGCAATGACATTACAGCCAATGGAGTTTACAGCAGTGTTAATTTCGTCAACGAAAACGTTTTTGTCAACGGCATTTTTCAACTGACGAAAACGAGACGCAAAGTATAGCACATTTTCGTCAAATGACGACAACTATGACAAAAATCAAATCCGTTTTCGTTAACGAACTAAAACTAAACGAGAATGTGAGGCAGGGACATTTACCCAACTTCCGTTTTTCACGGAGCTCCGCCTGTGCGGCGTCTGGGGTGGCATGCCCCGTGACGTCCGACGTGAGTAGTGGACTACTACAAGAGAGTCGACTCAAGACCAGTCACCTGACCTCACCAGAGCACTGCAGCTGCAGCACTACAGCCAGACGTGCCAGGCCCGACTCATCACACGGCACTGGCACCCGGCCACCACCCCATCCAGAGCAGAGCACCCACTGTGAGTTAACAGCCAGGCCAGCTATTACTGCCTCCCTGAGTCCCCTCAGACCACTCACCAGTGACCACTGGCATCCGATTCCGCCATCCATCCATCCAGGACTGTGTGCATGCATATAGGCAGCTGAGGCCCGCCCGACCCATCCTGTTCAACAACTTCAGTTCAGAGTCAGACCAGAGACCACCCTTAAACCTGAGACCCCCATCCAGCACTCTGAGCAGCACTGTGTGCACTCACTGCACTGACTGCAGGCAGCAGCATTACAAGCCTCCTCTCTGACCTGACCATGACCATTTAGATGACTAAAACGTAGGACGTTTTAGTCGACTAAAATGTACTGGACTAAATACGACTAAAACTAAAACACTTGCAGAAGACTAAAATGGGACTAAAACTAAAATGCCATTTTAGTCCTAAGACTAAGACTAAATCTAAATTTAAATTTACTGCCAAAATTAACACTGTTTTATACACTGCAAAGGTAATAACATAAAAACAAAAAAAAACTGACAATACGTTTATGAAAAACAGAGACCTACAGCAAAAAAAAATTGGTTCAGCTAATTTATAAGATAAGTGTGACTGCTTTTTAAGAGAATGTAATGTTGTATTCTTAATATGTATAGGTCATTCCAGTGTATATCCCCAAATTAGACAGGGCGGCTGTGTTTGTTGCTGAATGTAAAAAAAAATGAATCCCAGATTTATATGATTATGTTATATGGATTTCTTTGCCTGGAATCCTTTTGGTAGTACAGTAAATGCACTCCCATAATCGTTAGGAAGAAATATGTACCATAAAAACCAACGCTCACAAAATATTAGTCATATTTCCTTATAGTGCACCTTCATCAAGTTTAGAGGGCCCCCAGGGAAGAGCAGTTTCTTTGCAGCTGTGCAAGTTGAAGTTTGTTCCAGAACTGCTGAAAATATTTTGTGTTTCCTCGTTCTTTGCAGCCAGTGACAGTCCCTCTGGAGTTTTTAGTTGGCCGAATATTTCCATTATGCAGGGTGACATTGATAGGTCACAGAGAACGAAGTCACAACCTTAAAATAAAACTGAAGTCCTATACTTTATCTTTAGCCACCAAGCATTGTTCCCTCTGGAAGATCAATTTAAAATATGATTCATTTACTATATTTGTTTACACCAGTGGGGAGAATGGAAGAGTACGGTTGTGTCTGTAAAAGCGATTACAGCACTTTAATGGGCATCTTTTTGTCTCCAGTTTGCAAAGCTTAACCCAATAAGAACCATGCAAAATCTTCAAGAGAGTTCAGTCGTTTGTATATTTGAATTCAATATCACATCACACAACTTTATGCGCTTGTTTTTTTTTAATCAGTCATCTTTACAGTAATGTCAGGCTAGCTGATCCCACCCTTTGCTCCCACCCCACTCCACGTTAATCACTAGGTTAAATTGAAAAAAAAAACAATGAAAATCGAATACCAAATACTGATCTTCATCCATTGTCATGGCAGAAGGGTCCTCTTGGGTCGAGGCAAGACTGCTAGCAGTGTTATGATATCAATGCATGGGGCGGGAACAAGATTAGTCGGTAGCGGCTACAGACAGCAGCGTTGGTGAAGGATACAGAAAGCGGACTCGGGTGAATGAAAAACAGTTTGGAGAGTGGCTGGGTGCTCTATAAACGACAGGGATGGGGGTAGCCAGTAGTTTGCCAGGAGATGGGCTGTAAGATAGAAAGATTAAACAAATGTGAAATAATTGTTTAATGAAAAAAAAAAAAAAAATTGCAGATCAATCTTCATGGTGACTTTGGTCTTTTGCAATATGTGTGCGTGTAATATATATGGTGTAGCGCTCCTATGATAAAATTAACTGCACAGTCCAAATAAAATTCATATGATCAAACCATGAAGACCACCACCGAAAGATAGAAATGGCCCCTTACCACAATGCAATGATCCCCGCCACATTGTGGTAAGGGGCCATTTCTATCTTTCGGTGGTGGTCTCTATACACTGGGCTTTTGGAACGTGGAGAGTTTGGCATTTAACTTTGGGAGCACATTTTTCTCGGAAGGACTTGATTTCCATCAGTTTGATCATATGAATTTTATTTGGATTGTGCAGTTCATTTTATCATACGAGCGCTACACCATATATATTATATGTTATTTCATGATCTAAAGTTCCTAACTTAAGGTCAGGTGTTGGCAGCTGTATTAAGTCTATTTGACTCATTTTTACACAGTATTTTATGCGTATTATGTTTAAATCTATTTTAGCAACAATTACAATTAATATTTTAGCGCAGCAATACCCCCATCTTTTACATATGTGTGCGTGTGTTTTCCTAGATATTTAAGTGTTAAATAAATAGATGTATATGTTCATCTGTTACCAACTGATATCCTTGGCCATGGCTTCAAATCCCTAGGCATTTTTAGGAAACAGTAATTTTCTTACAATGAATGCCTTTGAAGTTTCAGATTCCAGGTTATCACTGGGGCTTTTAAAAGGTGTGAGGCTACGTTCACACATATGTGAATTTTATGCGTTCTGAACCGCATCCAATTCGCATGACATGTGAAAGAGCATTGCTTTCTACTGTGCCTGTTCACATATGTTCGGTGTAGTCGGAGTGAGTATTCATTGTGTATTGAAAAAGAGTCATGACAGTTTTCTGAGCAGTGCGGTCTGGCTCAGGTTCAAATTCAAGCCCATTGACTTCTATGGGAATGGCAAACCTGACCTGATTCTGTTTAAAAACTAGCCTAAAATGCTGAACAACTGCTTTGTCAATTAACTGTGAAAATGGAGCTTCAATCCGCACCGCACATGTGTGAACCCAGCCTAAGACTTAATTTGGGCTTTAAAGTATAACTAAAGGCAACATTTTTTTTTGTTTTGGATAGAGTAAAGAGTGATTAAAACATCTGTCACTTTTTATTGCTGCCTGTGTCCCCGTTAAGAAGATTCATCATCTCTATTTGTCTTGTCTTGAAATCTTCCAAAGGGGATACTAGTTCTAGTCACCTGGGGGTCCCCAATGAATTGCAGAGATTCCCTTTCACTTGCTGTTTGGTTATGACACAGGAAGTGAAGGGAAATCTCCACAACAAAACACATATGGTGAAAAAACAATTGACCGGGGTTAGAACCCTCTCTAACTCTATTCAAAATTTAAAAAAAATGCTTTGCCTGTAGTTCTACTTTAAGGCATATAGACTTGTATCCCTGTAGCAGGAGAGCCAGAGAGTATATATCCCTGTGTTATATTAATACCAGCCCAGGCATCAAAATGATGTTTCTGGAAATAGAAAGGGCCAAAAAATCAAGGTAGATCTTTTAAACACAGACCTGGCACTGAAGTCAACTTTCCTCTTCTGCACTCACCGCAAGTGATCAGACTAAAGATGAGTTGTTTAAAGGTTTTTCTGAAACCCACTTGCCTTGACTAGTGGGGTCAGGTAAATTGGCAACCCTGTCATTAAACAGTGATTGAAGTGCAAATAAAAATTTTAACATGTATAAAAAAGTAGCTGATTCAGTGAATATTTGACACAAATAAAGCTAAAAATATATCTATTGAAATATGTGTATCTACTTCTTCAGCACTTCTGGTAGGTATATGGTTAATGCTGCGTAGGCCCAAGAAGTATACATTACATTATAAGAAAGACATATTGTTAAACACTGATGCTCAGCAATGGAAACTGGGGAATAATCTGTTTATTTCAGTATTTTCAAGAGCTATATTTACATGATACGCCTGCAGACTGTCAACAAACAATAAACTTACTGTACTGTATCCTGCACAGACTGACAGCATTGATAAATAAGACTAAAACATCTGACTTCTGCAATTACATTTCATTACAGTACATTTTCCAATATGACTTCAGTCTTCATGTCATTTTAAATTTTTTGAATTTATATTATTGTAGCAGGGGCCTCTCATCTCCCACGGCCATGCCAAGCTGACCGAGGCTTTCACTGAAGGAGAAAGTGCCTTATGCCCCTACTGGGGAATTTCCCCCCTTCCTCTCCTCCTCTCGCTGTGCACTGAGGGAGAGGTATTCACAGACACTCAATACCCTCCCCTGTTTCTCATTGGCAGAAGGAGCTGGCCAATCCAGGGAGGATTGAAGAACTGCAAGGAACTCTGGGGCATGTAGTTCCCAGCACAGGTTGCACCATTCTAACCACTGGGGACAGGACTACACACCCTAGCATTCTCTGGCGAGGAAGGAATGAAGGACACAATCTTGTCTGCTGAGAAGAATTCAGTCACCACGAGGCAGGAGAAGAGACTAGACCCAGGAGAGAGGTTTTGCCTCCAGGGTCAGTCCACCGCGTTGTTTCTGGCATCTACGGCCAGTTGGCGAAAATCCAGCCTGAGAAAGGGGATCCCAGGTGCATATACAGGCACACCTGCTCTGACAGCCATGGATTGTTCTAGTGTGAGGTGACCATTCGGGTTACCAGAAGAAACCTGCCTGTTCCAGGGCATTAGTTTGGGCCTTGACTGTGGGTTTGGTGAGAGGGCACTTGCCCATCTGCAGGAAACAAGGACGCTGCACACAGACAGAGTTACTTCACTTTGCCCACACTTGCCAGAATCTGGGTCTTCTTGAAGCCCTGTTAAGCAGTCACAGTGTCTACCTTGCTATCCGGATACTGTCAGCATACCACAATTACACTTTGCCAAGCAGGAGTTCTAAGTGTACCAACTAAAGTGGCCAGCCAAAGATACCAGGCGTCATCTTTCTTCCTAGGGACTGAAGTTACTGGTGCCATACGGGCACGCGCACACATACTCAAGGCTCTGTATATGTAGTGTATGTGCAGTGTAGTCTGACTTGGGAGTTAAGCCACTAAGCACTAGGTACAGTGTTTGTATTTGGGCCTGTGGTGTCAGGGAATAGAAGAGAGAGGTCTGACATAAGAGAGAGTCATTCTTCTTCTCTCCTTCTGCCTGGACTCATAGAGCCAATTTAGGTAGAGGTAACCAATCCAGGATAAAGTTACCATCTTGTGATTTGCTGTTACAGAAGTGTTTGCCTCTGCTTTTGGGGTTATTTGCAGTTGTGGAATCCACTGAAAGCAGCCTGATATAATTAATTATAATGCTCTTGATCTCAGTTATAGTTTAGTTACTTAATTCAAGAACATACTGTTACTGACTGTTACTTTTCCACAGAAACCTTATAGTAAAGACATTTCTGTGTTTTATCATAACGTGTGTGTTTTCATTGGTCCTTGCACTTACACTATTGCCAGGTGTGCCAGAGTGGCTGAGATTGATCTTGGGGTTGAGAGGCTTTCAGGCTGCCAGGAAACCCAACCACATGGAGATGCAGGTAAAATAAGGCAGTTTATTGGAGCAAACAACAATAAACGCACAGAAATAGAAAGAAGCGAGATCAGGAACAGTCGGGGTCAAGTCCAGAAGCAGGTGATCATTCAAGCCGGGTCAAATCCAGAAGCGGGTAGTCCTCCAAGCCGAGTCATCTGCTGATGCGGGGTCAAGAGTCAGGAGAGTTGCAGCCAAGCCTTGTCGGACATGTAGGAACACAGAGAACAGAAGACTGCTAGCAGTAATGCACCTTGGAGCACAAACGCAAGGGCAAGGACTTCAACCCATCAGGTTATTGATATAGTCAGATGTGCAGCATCATCAATATACGACACCCAAGCAGCAGAAAAGTGATGATGAACTCAGAGTTTATAAGAGACAGTAGTCCTCACATGTCCAAGACATCTGCCAACAGGAGGGCAAGGTAAGACCTTGACAGGACCCTCTCCTTAATGGCCCTTCCTCCGCGGAGCAAAAAATTGTTTCTGAGGAAAGCGAGCATGGAAAGCATGGAGAAGGGCGGGAACATGAACAGCGGAGGGAGCCCAGGAGCACTCCCCAGGACCATAATGCTTCTAGTGCACCAGGTATTGAACCTGACCTCAGGACGTCCAAGGAGAAACAAAGTACCTTAACAGGCCCGCGGATACAAACAGCGCCACACTGACCAAGAGAGGATCTCGACTGACTGCCAATCAAAGGTCGGATTGTGTTTCTGAAGCCAAGGGTACCCCAAAACAACAGAGTAGTGTGGGAGGAAATAACTTGGAAACAGGTCGACTCCCAGAGATTAGCCCCTATTGCCATATCAACCGGAACAGTCTCGTGGGTAACCTGTGCCGGTTGCAGGGGTCTGCCATCAATCGCCTCGATAACCAGTGGAGAAACACGAGGCTGCAAGGGTATGGATTTCGAACCAGCAAATGGACTGTCAATAAAATAACCGCCAGCACCGGCTTCTACCAGCGCCTGAGTAACCACTGAACCCACTGCCCAGGAGAGGACAAATGTGATTATCAGTGTATCTTTTTGGGAAACTGGGGGTGAGGAAATTCCACCTAAGATCTGCCCCCGACAGGACCTGAGGTGTGAGCATTTCCCGGACAGGTTGGACAAGATTTCAGGAAATGCTCACCAAGACCGCGATACAGACACCAGCCCTCCCTCCTCCTAAGGGCCTGCTCAGCCTAGGAAAGGTGACTAAACTCCAGCTGCATGGGTTCACAGCCGGACGCACCATCCACAGGAGGTGTGGGAGATGAGGGAGGAATGGGTAGAAAAGAAAACATAGGAGGCAATCTGCTAGGAGGCCTCCGCAGGCACTCCTTAAATGATGGCCTCTCACTGAGCCTGGTATCAATCAAAATCAGGAAGGAAATGAGAGCCTCAAGCTCGTCAGGGAGATCCTTGGCCACAATCTTGTCCTTCAATGCATCAGAGAGACCATGAGAGAAGACAGCCACCAGAACCTCATTATTCCAGCCCTTCTCTGCTACCAGGTTATGAAATTCAATGGCATACTCGGCAACGGTTCATATACCTGTTGAATGGACAGGAGCAGCATTGCAGCAGAGGCAGAGTGAGCAGGCACATTGAATACCCTACAAAAGGAGGCAACAAACTCGGGTAATTGAGTATCACAGGATTATCATCCTCCCATAAGGGATTCGCCCAGGCCAAGGCCTTGTCCAAGAGCAATGAGATTAGGAAGCCCACCTTAGACCTATCAGAAGGAAACGCCTGAGGAACCATGTCATATAAAATGCCCACTTGGTTTAGGAAGCCACAACACTGACTCGGTTCACCCCCATAGCGCTGCAGAAGGGGATGAACCAGTCATCCCTTTGGTAACAGTGACATCAGCTGCAACTGCAGAAGCAGGAGTGGCAAAAGGAGCAGCAGCAGGAGCAACAACAGGAGGAACCACCGGCCTAGCAGCACTAGGAGCAAAGTGTGCTGTGGGTGCAAGCAACGTCTGAAATGCCAGAGCAAACTGACCCAAAAGGTGATCTTGTCGATTGAGCCTAGTGACCAGCATGGGGAGCGTGGGAGTACAGGCATCGTCAGGATTCATGCCCTTGCATACTCTCAGGGTTCCAGGAAACCAGGCCACATGGGGATACAGGTAAAATATCAGTTTATTGGAGAAAACAACAATAAACGCACAGCAAGAGAAAGGAGCGAGATCAGAAACAGCTGGGGGTGAGACCAGAAGCAGGTGGTCATCCAAACCGGGGTCAAGTCCAGAATTGGGTAGTTATCCAAGCCGGGGTCGAGGTCCAGAAGTGGGTAGTCTGCCGATACCGGGTCGTCTGCCAATGCAGGGTCGAGGGCCAGGAGAGTCGTCAGCCAAGCCTAGTCAGACATGAACATGGAGAACAGAAGACTGCTAGCAGTAATGCACCTTGGAGCCAGTGGTGTATTTTGGTTTTGTGCTGCCCTAGGCAAGACTAAAATTGGGCGCCCCCCCCCCCCCTACTGACTCCTATGTAAATTTGCCCCACTCGTTCCTTTTTAACGGATGTGACTCCCTCCAAAATTGAAGGACTCCAAGTCCCAGCATGAACCCCTGAGATCTAACGAGAGGGGGAGTAAGAGAAGGTGGGATAGAGAGAGGGGGGATGGGTGAGGGGGGAGAGAGAGGGGGGATGAGAGAAAGAGAGAGGGGGGTGAGGGAGGGAGAAAGAGGGGGATGAGAGAGAGAGAGAGAGAAAGAGAGGGGGTGAGGAGGGGATGAGAGAGGGGGTGTGAGAGAGAGAGGGGGTGTGAGAGAGGTGAGAGAAAGGAGGGTTGAGAGAGAAAGGAGGGTTGAGAGAGAAAGGAGGGGTGAGAGAGAGAGAGGAGGGGGGTGAGAGAGAGAGAGAGAGAGAGAGAGAGAGAGGTGGGAGAGGCAGCTCTAGCAACCAGTGGCCAAAAGTGTCTCAGGTGGAGGGGGGCAGATTTTTTGCTGCCCCCTTGCAAAGTGCCGCCCTAGGCCTGGCCTTGTTGGCCTAGGCCAAAATACAGCACTGCTTGGAGCACAAACGCAAGGGCAAGGACTTTACACCATCAGGTGATTGATATAGTCAGATGTGCAGCATCATCACTGTGCTATACGCAAGCAGCAGACAAGTGTTGAAGCAATCAGAGTTTATAAGAGGCAGCAGTCTACGAATGTCAAAGATGGCTGCCAATGGGAGGGCAAGGTAAGACCTTGAAAGAGGCAGAGTAAGGAACCAAACAATTTTCAAGTGGCTCCTGCAGGGGTAGCGCTACAATAAAGCCATTTTTTAATCCTTAACCACTTTACCACCGGAGGATTTTGCTGTCTTCCGTCCAGGCCACTCTTCGTGTTTCTGCACTGTGCGACTTTAACTGACAATTGCGCGGTCATGCAACGCCGTACCCAAATGGAATTTACGTCCTTTTTTTCCCACAAACAGAGCTCTCTTTTGGTGGTATTTGATCATCTGTGCGATTTTCATTTTTTGCAATATTAATTAAAAAAAGCAACAATTTTGAAAAAATAACAATATTTTTCTACTTTGACAGTTAAAAAATATTCAATATATTCAATTTTTGTCATATATTTAGGCCAAAATGTATTTAGCTACATGTCTTTGACAAAAAAATTCTCAATGAGCGTATTTTTAACCGCTTTATGACCGGAAGGTTTTACCCCATTCCTGACCAGGCCATATTTTGTGATTCGGCACTGTGTTACTTTAACGGACAATTGCGTGGTCGTGCAACGCTGTACTCAAATTAAATGTAAAAATCACAATTTTTTTATCATTTTAGGCCAATTCGTTTTCTGCTACATATTTTTGGTAAAAAAAAATCGCAATAAGCGTATTTTGATTGGTTTGCGCAAAAGTTATTGGGTCTACTAACTAAGGGAAAGATTTCTGTCATTTCTGCGATTTTTTTTAGCGGGACTGCGACATTGTGGCGGACAGATCGGACCCTTGACTGACATTTTTGACACTTTTGGGGGTACTAGTGACATTACTACAGTAATCAGTGCTATACATATGCACTGTTACTGTAAAAATGACACTGGCAGGGAAGGGGTTATTTTTTATTGAAGAGGGAGGGGTTAATGTATGCCTGGTGCTTACTGACGTGTGTGGGGAGAGATGACTGAGTGACACAGGGACAGATCGCAGGTTCAGCTATGCTGAACCCTGCAATCTGACCCTGCCTGTCACTTAGGCGATCCGCCCGCTTTGTTTACACAAGCGGGCGGATTTCCACACTAGATCCCCGATGATTGGGGAAGAGCAGCGGTGATCACCACCGCTCCTCCCCTGGCCCGACTCCTACTGTAACTGAATACAGTGGGAGCGAGCCTCCGGCGGCGCGCACGTGCCGCCAAGAGAGGGGAGTGTCTGGTGACGTAGGTCTCCGTCGCCAGACGATAACGAGCCACTTTGCCGCAGTGCAGACAACATGACTGGTCGGCAAGTGGTTAATGAAAATGTATTTGATGCTACTGTATGAATAATATTAAAGAGGTTGTAAACTCGTTTAAAAATTTTTTTTTTTTTTACAACCTGCAAGAGAAACACATAATGAGCTAGTATGCATCGCATACTAGCTCATTATGAAATACTTACCTTAGAACGAGCCCCCGCCGTGCCGCTCACTCACCTGTATGACAAACGACATGTTCAGTCGCCCGTCTTCCGGGATCGCGGCATCCGGCCATCTGATTGGCCGGAGCCGCGGTGGCGTCACTCCCGCGCACACGCGCGGGAGCCGACGGTCACGGCACGGGGCTCTGAGGGAACGGCACAATCAGCCGTTCCTTCAGAGCGCATGCGCCAGTGACGTCACTGGCTGCATTAAAGGTAAATATCTCCTAAACGGTACATGTTTAGGAGATATTTACAGTACCTATAGGTAAGCCTTATCATAGGCTTACCTATAGGTACAACTTCCCGAGGAGGGTTTACTTCCTCTTTAACTATGAGTGGGTGTTCAAATGGGAGTGGGGTGGAGTGGTGCACTGTATCTACAGTATAACTACATGTCCATCTAAACCCCCTTTATGCATCTCATAGTTTAATATTCAATTTTGGCCACTGAGTAACTTCAAAGAAATATGACTAAAGCATCTGATTTCTTCAATTACATTTTATTGCAGTACATTTTACAAAATAACATCAATATTCAAGTCAATTTCATTTAATGTGCTGTAATGTAAGCCATTTTTATTCCTTAAAGTGTTACTAAACCCACAACAGTAAAATCAATCTGTATTTGCAGTAAAGCATGCTTGTCATACTCAATGTGGAACCTAAGGATCTTGCCCTTCTTTTATTGTCCCCAATTTATCTGCTGATAGAACAAAGCCTTGGTTGAACTCTGCACATGCTCAGTTTAGTGTGTATTGCTAGAGAGTTTTTTTTTTCTTGGGAGGATGCATGTGATCAGCACAGGGCCAATCAGCACTGTCCTGATAGAAAGTCAGGGGTCATGCAGCCTCATAGGACAGTCAGATAGAAAATGACAATCTACAATCTTTAACCAGTGCTCGGCTGAACACTCATAGAAGTCACAAGACTGCTATATACTGCTGATGAGAGGAGGTATTTAGCAGTTTATATTTACTAAAATAATTGCATTTGAGTGTCCTGTGTACTGTGGGAGACCAAATATAGTGAATGCAGTGTCTTGGGTTTAGTAACACTTTATTTCAAATAAATTTGATGCTGCTGAAAAAACTATACTGTACTACGTATGGGCGGGTGTGTTTTGGAATATCTCTTCTGCATAACTAACGGATAAGTAAAAGGGCTCCCAGCTGACCAAATGAAAAAGGGAATGGGTTGACATGTTCACTGCAGCTATAACTACATGCTTAGCTAAAACCCCTGTATGCATCTCATTGTTTAATATTCTATTTAGTACCTTCAAATATATATATATATATATATATAAATATTTTTTAAAGCAAAATAATGTACAATAATTGTTCCCTTAAAATCAAATGCACTATCTGTGCTTTGCAATGTTTTGCAGTGAAAAAGAAAAACTCACCTGCAGTGTAATGAATCATCAAATCATCAGAAGTATACAGCTTGTTATTAAAGAGCTGTCCAGAAAATTTATGGGACCATTGGAGTGTTGGTAAGCCAGAAACCTCTTACCTCATCCAGACTGCTGTAACATCAACACTTCTGCATCCACACAGCTCTCCTTAATGTCACCATAAATTTGGAGGCCTCAGTCATATGCAACATATGTTTTCTAGATTAAAAACATTAAACTTTAAAGAAGTTGATGAGGGCACCAAAACAAAACAGCATCTATGGTTTATAAATTAAATTTAAAACAGAAAACACATAAACTTGGTGTGACCTGCGTGATCACACAGGAAATCATCCTCTGCAGAGGTCCCACGGCTATACAGTACATATACAGTAGCAGGAATGTTCTTTCACCACTGATTTACACATGCAGTATGTCCTCTCCTGACATATTCTCTGAGTTACAAAAGCTGTCTCACCTACCTCAAATGCAGAGAATCAGCCTTGCAAGGTAAAGCAGCGGTACAAAATAAACTGTGCCTCATTTGCTACCTGCTTATGACTGACAGCTGGCCATAGCAGATCTGTGGGCTTGGAAATATCATCACTGTTAGTACAATCTGCTGAATACCATTCTGCCATGTGTTTTGGAATAGGAATGGGGGAGCTTGAAGGAAAGTTCCCTGCATAAGATGATTTTATAATATCAACTTTGGGGGACGTGTCCGGACGTCAGCCGCGCCGGTCACTTGATGAAGGAGCTCCTGCCTTTCTGATTGTAATCCTTATCCATTCGCAACATAAAAGATGGGGGTGACCAGCGCTATGGAGTTATAAGAAAGAAATCCAAAACAATTGAGAAGGTGTAAGCTGCCAACAACCAAACCCACAGGGGTTAGAAAATTAGATAACATCCGCAACATACTTCTCAGAAGACGGCCACAAACACCATCCTTACCTCAGCCTCTTCCAGCAGACGTGCCCCTTACCTGCATTTGGTGTCTCCGGGAGCGGATCGCATCTGTATAACACCCGCGGCCTACTTGCAGCTCCGCCGCCTGTGCGTCCGCCGGGGCCCTGTACCGCGGAACTCAGGACTGACATCCGGGAGGAAGGTAGGCCACAATATCCACTCTAGACCGGGACATCCCTGCTAGTAATCCACCTTTACCGCTAACCAGCTCCTACCTCCAGAGACCCACGCCCCGCGCACTGTCACCTTCCTCCTTGTAACCGGCCGCCATCTTGACCCAGGCCCTGCACCAGCTAGCAGCCTCAACACCCTATCTGGCGTCTCCCTGGGGACAGAATCTGGCCCAATACACCCCCGCCTCAGGAGTGTACTGCCACATATCGATCAGCCCATAAGAATTGTGCAGAGCGGTCCATTCTCCCCATATTCCGACACTGAGGCCTACAACAAAAATGCCCCACCACAATTCCTGTAGGAGACATATACAACTTCAGCAGCACCTACTTCTGGTTTTTGAACTGCTTGTCTCTATACACGGACTGTCTAATCCACTACTGCATTCACTGTGCTGTTGTCACAAGTTAGCCTATAGTTTTGTCTGTATATTCTTACCTCCTTGCTGCAGTGCTTCTGTTTTGCCTCCCTTCACATGTGGTGTTTGGGCTTCTCTGTTTCCTATGGGCGTCGCCTGCTCCACTGTGGGTTATATACTGTTCCTGTCAATTACTTCCTGGGTCACCTCCCTGTTTGCTTCCCTATATATACACATGCTCAGTGCACTGTTCCTTGCTTGAGCAACTTCGCTGTTCTCTGAGCTCCCATCCGTGTATCCCTTGGCTATTGTATGTGATCTCCTGTGTACCAACCCGGCTTTGTTTCTCCGTCTACGTTTGTCTGCTGCCTGTCCTGACCTCGGCTTGTCTCTTGGATCTCCTTATAGTCTCCTGTTTACCCTGCACACACCAGCGGTCTCCACATTCTCAGCTGGGCCTACCTGGGGGTCGCGACCTGGTTCCAGTCTGCTGCAAGTCCATCCCCACCATCAGGGGCCCTGGTGAAGAAGCAGGCTGGGGCTCAGACTCCGCGCCCTGGGGAATCCTGAGCTGGGGATCTATAAGGGCTCTCTACCAAGAATATCCATCTCAGGGTACCCTCTATGAAGTTTGCTCCCCGTTTCATTGGTCCCTTTACAATCCTCTGCCAGGTTAACCCTGTTGCTTTTAAGCTCCGTCTCCCGTCACATCTAAAAATCCCCAATGTTTTCCATGTTTCTCTCCTGAGACCATACATCATCAATAGGTTTTCTCGTCCTATTCGTCGTCCTTCTCCAATAGCCAGTACTTTGGATCAGTACGAAATCAAGCAAATTCTGGATTCCAGATTCTCCAGGGGGAGGCTCTTGTATCTAGTGGACTCGAAAGGATATGGTCCTGAGGAGAGATGTTGGATTCCTTCCACTGATGTTTCTGCACCTCATTTGGTGAAACTTTTTCATCAGAAGTTTCCTCTCAAGGCTGGGCCCAAACGAGTGGGGAGGCCCCGTAAGAGGAGGGTACTGTCACAAGTTAGCCTATAGTTTTGTCTGTATATTCTTACCTCCTTGCTGCAGTGCTTCTGTTTTGCCTCCCTTCACATGTGGTGTTTGGGTTTCTCTGTTTCCTATGGGCGTCGCCTGCTCCACTGTGGGTTATATCCTGTTCCTGTCAATTGCTTCCTGGGTCACCTCCCTGTTTGCTTCCCTATATATACACATGCTCAGTGCACTGTTACTTGCTTGAGCAACTTCGCTGTTCTCTGAGCTCCCATCCGTGTATCCTTTGGCTATTGTATGTGATCTCCTGTGTACCGACCCTGCTTTGTTTCTCCGTCTATGTTTGTCTGCTGCCTGTCCTCACCTCGGCTTGTCTCTTGGATCTCCTTATAGTCTCCTGTTTACCCTGCACACGCCAGCGGTCTCCACATTCTCAGCTGGGCCTACCTGGGGGCCGCGACCTGGTTCCAGTCTGCTGCAAGTCCATCCCCACCATCAGGGGCCCTGGTGAAGAAGCAGGCTGGGGCTTAGACTCTGCGCCCTGGGGAATCCTGAGCTGGGGATCTATAAGGGCTCACTACCACAGACCCGTTGACAGCTGTCTGCAGAACATTGCACCTGCCTACAACCTTGCAGTCTGCTGTTTGTGCTCTAACTTTCCATAAGTACCCACTCTGCACTTCATAGCACTTTCTACCTGGTGAAAAGCTATCAATTTTGTGTGCTTTGCTATTCCTGTTTCCTTTTTCCATATTCCTGGACTATGAGCAATATGATATGATGTAACAACCTCACAGATAGGCTCACCTGATTTCTTATAACACACACAGGATCACAGATTTCCTATATTGTATTTTCTACTAGTGACCCCTAGAGAAAGAGAGAAAGAGAAAGGGTTCCCGCAACCGTGGGAAGATGACGGACTTCTTTCCTACCCCACGTCACTTCAACTTCCAAAAACCTGGAGGAACCTACTTCTCCTCACAACTCGCCTCAAACATGGCTATCACCTTTGGCTCGTTCCCCCCCAGGACCCCCAGCTGCAGTCTACCATGGCGGGCCACAAGTCAGGGACATCGTCAGTGTCATCCAGCCCGGCCAAGTCTAAACCAAAGTTACAGACTGACTTCAACAATGGGGATGGCGGGAGCACTTCCACCTCCCTTGAACTGACTAGGGAGCTACAAGACTCCATAACAGAGTTTCCCACACTAAACCAACCAGTACTAGACACCACTATAATGGACATGCTAGTGTCCCTACGGACAACTTTGCACGCTGACATCCTCTCACTGGCAAGTCAATTCCGCTCAGAAGTCGCTGCAGTATCTCAAAGGGTCACACACCTTGAAGACAAAATGGAAGAATTTGCATCAACATTTAATGAAATGGTGGATTCCCATAACAACAGGGATGAAGAGCTGCACTGGAGGGTACTGTCACAAGTTAGCCTATAGTTTTGTCTGTATATTCTTACCTCCTTGCTGCAGTGCTTCTGTTTTGCCTCCCTTCACATGTGGTGTTTGGGTTTCTCTGTTTCCTATGGGCGTCGCCTGCTCCACTGTGGGTTATATCCTGTTCCTGTCAATTGCTTCCTGGGTCACCTCCCTGTTTGCTTCCCTATATATACACATGCTCAGTGCACTGTTACTTGCTTGAGCAACTTCGCTGTTCTCTGAGCTCCCATCCGTGTATCCTTTGGCTATTGTATGTGATCTCCTGTGTACCGACCCTGCTTTGTTTCTCCGTCTATGTTTGTCTGCTGCCTGTCCTCACCTCGGCTTGTCTCTTGGATCTCCTTATAGTCTCCTGTTTACCCTGCACACGCCAGCGGTCTCCACATTCTCAGCTGGGCCTACCTGGGGGCCGCGACCTGGTTCCAGTCTGCTGCAAGTCCATCCCCACCATCAGGGGCCCTGGTGAAGAAGCAGGCTGGGGCTTAGACTCTGCGCCCTGGGGAATCCTGAGCTGGGGATCTATAAGGGCTCACTACCACAGACCCGTTGACAGCTGTCTGCAGAACATTGCACCTGCCTACAACCTTGCAGTCTGCTGTTTGTGCTCTAACTTTCCATAAGTACCCACTCTGCACTTCATAGCACTTTCTACCTGGTGAAAAGCTATCAATTTTGTGTGCTTTGCTATTCCTGTTTCCTTTTTCCATATTCCTGGACTATGAGCAATATGATATGATGTAACAACCTCACAGATAGGCTCACCTGATTTCTTATAACACACACAGGATCACAGATTTCCTATATTGTATTTTCTACTAGTGACCCCTAGAGAAAGAGAGAAAGAGAAAGGGTTCCCGCAACCGTGGGAAGATGACGGACTTCTTTCCTACCCCACGTCACTTCAACTTCCAAAAACCTGGAGGAACCTACTTCTCCTCACAACTCGCCTCAAACATGGCTATCACCTTTGGCTCGTTCCCCCCCAGGACCCCCAGCTGCAGTCTACCATGGCGGGCCACAAGTCAGGGACATCGTCAGTGTCATCCAGCCCGGCCAAGTCTAAACCAAAGTTACAGACTGACTTCAACAATGGGGATGGCGGGAGCACTTCCACCTCCCTTGAACTGACTAGGGAGCTACAAGACTCCATAACAGAGTTTCCCACACTAAACCAACCAGTACTAGACACCACTATAATGGACATGCTAGTGTCCCTACGGACAACTTTGCACGCTGACATCCTCTCACTGGCAAGTCAATTCCGCTCAGAAGTCGCTGCAGTATCTCAAAGGGTCACACACCTTGAAGACAAAATGGAAGAATTTGCATCAACATTTAATGAAATGGTGGATTCCCATAACAACAGGGATGAAGAGCTGCACTGGATCAAATCTAAGTTGGCGGATCTCGAGTATAGATCTCGAAGAAATAATGTGAAGATCAGGGGAATACCCGAATCCCTTAAAACTCAAGAGCTGAAGCCATATTTTGTGAATATACTTAAAGAGGCCTTACTTGACTATCCACTTGAGGAACTGACAATTGATCATATACACAGGCTGTCTAAGCCACAACATGATCCAGAAAATGCTCCCAGGGACACTATTGCCAGGATACACTTCTTCCACATCAAAGAGAAGCTACTGGAAGTAGCTAGAAACAAAGACTCACTCCCGGAGTGCATGACAGAGTTATCATTCTTTGTGGATTTATCTTCACAATGAATCAAAGGCGTCAACTTGCATCAATTACTAAACCGCTTTACAATCACCACATCTCCTACCGGTGGCTGTACCCCGCTAAACTACTGGTAATGAAGGGAAACTCCATGTATGTCATCTCCTCCTTGCAAGAGGGCCTTCGATACTTGAGA
Source organism: Pelophylax lessonae (assembly GCF_965119305.1). Classification (NCBI taxonomy): domain Eukaryota; kingdom Metazoa; phylum Chordata; class Amphibia; order Anura; family Ranidae; genus Pelophylax; species Pelophylax lessonae. Next base: position 674,183,271 of record NC_138768.1, on the reverse strand, counting down.
GAAAGGAACATTCTGTAACCGAAACCTCCCACCCGTTCCCCCCCTGCTAGACCATCCAGGGGTCGTGGTAGCGACTCTGACTCTGGCTGATCCTGTGTTTCCAGGCCTACGAAGTTATCCATTTTTCCGGTGAGCCTCTGGCTCCATGCTTTTGTTCCTACTACCCCCATAATTCAGCAGCATAGATCCGCCCAGATTCCTTGGAATTTCCCCTTTTTATTTGCTGTCTCGTTGTTACTAAAGTGTTGAGACACGAAATATTACTGTTTTGTTGTTGTTCATTTTCTACTTTTTCTTTATGGTGCACCTGACCCTCTACACAACATCCGTTGGGAAGAAAAAAGACTGACACATATTCTTATCTCGGGACAGAGACCGCCTTTGTTACCAGGTACTCATATCACTACTGCGGGACCCCCTACGGTCAGTTATTATTAGCTAGATATTCTGCTATCTCATTCATTGTAACCATGGCCTTTACTGTTTCCTCCATGAACGTGAAAGGCTTGAACAGTCCGGCCAAAAAAAGCATGGTATGGCATGAAGCCAAACGCCTTATCTGCGATGTCCTCTGCCTACAGGAGACTCATTTCCATTCCCACAATCCTCCTCCATTTAAGAATGCCAAATTTCCCCATGTCTATTGCTCTAACTCTCAAAGAAAAAAAAGGAACAGCAATAGCTATTAGAGATACGGTCTCCTTTTAGCAGATAGACTCCTATTGCGACCCTGGAGGTAGATATGTTGTCCTAATTTGCGAAATTAACAACAGCATATACACCCTGGTCAATGTCTACTTACCTAACACCCGAGCTTGCTTGCTAGCCTGCAGAAAATATGGAAAACGGTCATCTCCATGCGTCAAGGATATACAATTTTGTGCCGTGATTTTAATGTTATCCATGACTTGGAACTGGATAGTATGGCCTCCAGTTTGGCTAAGAAACGAAAGCCCACTATCAAAAAAATTCTCTTGGATTCCACCCTACTTGACGTATGGAGATGCCATCATGCCTCAGAAAGGGATTTCACCCACTATTCACAGGTCCACCAAACCTATTCAAGGATAGATATGTTTTTAGTGGACAAGTTTCTACTTCAAAAAGTAACTAAATCCATAGTACACAATATCACCTGGTCATACCACGCCCCTATCCCTATATGTATAGGCGAAACCCAAACCGAAACATGAGTTAATAGATGGCGTAATGATCTCTCTATACTTTTAAACCCCCGATACTTTCAAGACATATCATCTGCCATTTCCGAATATTTTGAGCTCAATACCTCCTCAGTGTCGGACCCTTTTGTTCTCTGGAACTCTCACAAAGCGGTTATCAGAGGCATTCTGATCCAGCTTGGGAGTAAAGTGAGAAAACAGAGAACAAAGCGCTTAAATGACCTCCTTGCTGATATCCAAGATTTAGAAAAGCAACACCAAATCTCCCCCTCTGAACCACTTAAAGATAATATCAACTTTGGTAACAATGGAAGAGTTGGGTGTTTAGTTTGGAGCCACATAATAAAATTTTGACCTGGGTAACATACAAACTGAGGCTGAACCCACTTGCATTAAGTTGTCTTGAAATCCTCATGTGCTGGTTCCTGCCAGGATTGCCAAATATGCTCCTGACCATTCGGGACTCTGTTTTCACGGCTGTACAGAGTTAGGCACACACCTACATACTTGTCATTGTCCAATTGACACCACATTTTGGGGTAAGATCTTTGATCTTGCATCCACAATGTTTGACACCCAAATTTTACCTGACCCGGTAACGGCTCTTTTGAATGCTAAACCGGATTGTCTTTTGCGCAAACAATTTAGACTTTTTATCCAACTCCTCACAGCTGCAATGTAGACTATAGCCAAAGCATCGAAATCTCCTTCTTTAAATTTCCTTGAAACCAAGCACTGTATGAATTGTGCCATTTTACATGCTAAAATGACAGCTTTGGATAACGCAACCTTGAGCAAGTTTGACTCCATCTGTAGACCGTGGATTTCTAAAATTCTTCCTCCAGATTTTAATGAATCTGTGCCACTTTTTTGGTAATGCCCTTATCCCCACTGGCTCATGCATCATGTGGATTCCTGCCCTATTCTCGAGACCTACTTTCTACCTTTCTTTCCTTCCTTTTCTTGACTCTGCAGCCTCTTTTCTCTATTTTTATTCAGCTTGCCCATCCTCCTTTCTACTTCTCTTTTCTCTTTCCTACACCCTTATTATATGGTTTTCTTTAAATACAATTATTTTTAGCTACAGTCATCTATTTTCCAAATACTCGGGTCCTATCTCATAGTGTCTTTAGAGGACACCCAATGCCTAAATTTTTCTTATTATCTTATTGCTCCAAACGGAACATAGTTCTTCTTGATGCCCTATAATTCTCATGTTATATTCGTTTGTATGTTGATTTTCTTACTGTATGGTCTCCCTCCGGGCCACAGTTTGATCCCTTTTTGGGTGTCCTGGAGGAGATAATGACCTTTCTCCCTCTTTCCTTTTCCCCGAATAAACTCCTCCTTTGCAATATAGTTCTATACTTCAAACTTGATAGATATGTTTTGTTCCTGTTTGGACCCTTGTGCTATGCAATTTTCATGTATTTGGCATTGTCATGTGGTGAGGGGGAGAGAGTTCTTTTTCTTTTGTAAGCTCTGACTAAAGTGAAAGGGCTGTTTCTCTTGCTCCAGCAGGCAAACGGGGTGAACATGGAAAAAAGGGTAAGTGAGAATAAGTAGCAGGATGGGAGATGGGCAAATAAATAAATTGCATGGCCATGAGATTAAAAATATATCCCAGAGATTTTTGGTATTAAATGAATCTCAGTATTTCAACAGAAAAGCACATTTCTGCTGTGTAGCTTGTTGGGGAAAGGGGGAGTTGTAATGTCACTAGCATATCTTTGTATACATAGCAATAAAAATGAGGCTAGCCAAAAATTCACGTTGATCTGTGTAAGTGAGGGTTTAAATTTCAGGAGGTAATCAGAGAAAAAGATAATTCAAATTACAACCTGAGTTTGATTTTTACTATATACCGCCTACTTTATTCCCAATCAACCTAGAGAAAACAATTGTGTTTTGTTAAGTCCTTTTGTCTAGTATGACAGTTAGTATAAAGCTAGTGTAAAGCAATATATCTGTTTGTGTACAGATGTAGTATTGAATCTTATTGTGTACAGCAGCCATCCTCGGCCCCCCTAATACTTACCTGAGCCCATTGCGATCCAGCAATGTTGCATGAGACTGTCACTGTCCGAGACTCTCCCTCCTGACTGGCTGAGACACACAGCTGGCGCCATTGGCTCCCGCTGCTGTCAATCAAAGTCAGTGAGCCAATCAGGGGAGGGAGGGGGTGGATTCATTGCTTCATGGCTTGGTTTGGGTGTCCCCATAGCAAGCTGCTTGCTGTGGGGGCACTTGGCAGGAGAGAGGGCCAGGAGCACCAGTGAGGGAACCCGAGAAAAGGAGGATCTGGGCTGCTCTGTGCCAAACCACTGCAACAGAGTGGGTAAGTATGACATTGTTGTTATTTTTAGATTTAAATAAAACAAAACTTTAGTATCACTTTAAGCATAATCTTCAGCCTGGTATCATAACTGATTACTACATGAACGGGTTATATGTGCATGAACATGTTATTAATACTAGCATTGCTAACCCTTTTTGGGGTGAAAGGCTTTGGGCATCAGTCACTTTAGGAACTTGGAAAGTTTTATTAAAGCTCAATTAAATTCAGTAAAAAGGGTAATGGCACAGAATACCCAAAAGTAACAAAAATGCAACTCCAGCTTTCAATTTACTGTCAATGCAGAGATAGGAAACTTTAAGCCAAAACTGGCAGTCTGTACACTTTAGACTGTAAAACACCAATAAGCCACCTAAGTACCACTACAGGATCCAGCAGGATATTCTGAAATGTCCCCCAGCAGAATCTTGTACCCAGCTCCCCAAGACACTGTTCAGTAGTAACCTTTCCTCCTCTGGTGCTCCAGTTAGGCACACTATCTCCTCCAGACCCAGGCCCTCTTTGAGCAATGATCCTCCCCAGGCAGAAGGCTTAGGTAGAAAAAGACCTCCAAAACAACTTCCTCCCCTGGCAAACATCTGGAAGGCCACCTCAGATATTTACTTACATTCTTTCCCAGCATGCACCATTGGCAATAAACCTATTAGTGGTTGACCAAGGAGGAAAAAATATTCATAACTTGGGACTATTGTATCTTTCTGCCCTGTCTGCTAGAAAAACTCCTCTGCAACAGGCAGAAGTAAACAACAGTCCAAGCAAATGGGAAACCAAATAAAATAAGAACTTTACCAATTCAAGCTTCAATACATTTAAGCTGTGGCCATTATTGGTTAGGGGAAGGTCCCTACAGTTACAGAATATATAGAGTTCTACACATACAGTACAATAACTTTCCAAGAGCTGTGGATCAGAACATTTATTTCAAGGGTTCTTTGAGATGTCAAACTTTTTTCAAGGGTTCCTCCACGACAAATAGATTGAAAAAGGCTGTACTAGACCTTGGTCAGACTTTTAAATTAGGGGCATTTTGAAATGGGCGGTCACAAATACCAGCTTGATGAGTTTTAGTGAAGTTGCCCTTCATACATTTCATCAAGTTTCAATTTGGCAATGGTGGCATTTGCCATTAGGGACAGGAAGTCTTAGGCTATGTTCACACTACTGCGACTTAGGATCCCCTTTTGAGACCCAAAATCACAGGACATGGGAAATGTCATGTATCTATAGGAGGACTGTTCCAATTGACAAGGTTCCTGCACTACTGTGATCCAACTTTTGCATGGCTTCAATGCTTCAATGTCATGTAAATGTGTAAATGTCCAATGCAAATCACGATTTCAAATGGTCTTTTATGACCACTTTTCCTGAGCAGCATTATCAACTCAAAAAGATCTTTAGGAAACACTGGTCTGCTTTAAATGACAGAGTATTGGGCCCTATACTCCCCAAAAAACAAGGTGTTGTTTTCAGGGGGTTACCTCGCTTGAACAGTTTAGCCCCTAATATATTGGATACACCCACAAGTAATATATTTTTTTCACAACCTGGTGGGTTATTACCCTTGTAAGAGGTGTGCAATCTGTAAGATTAATAAAGATGGCAAACAAAAGAGTTGCGCTTTCTTTTCCACTGTAACTGACAGGACTTATACTATCAAACACTTCATCACATATACCACAAAGAATGTAGTTTAGCTCATTACTTGTCTATGTGGGAAGCAGTATGTGGATAGGACAAGAAGAATGTTCTCAATACAAACAAATGAGCACAATAATAACATCAAAAAAATTAGAAAGGATAAGAAAGAACATACAGTGCCAAAACACTTCTGTCGTTGCCATAATAGGGACCCTCAGGGAACCTCTTTTGTGGCAATAAATAAATACTTACCATCTTGGAGGGGAGGATCCAGCAGAAGGGGCATGTCTCAATTAAAGGTCGAATGGATCTATGAATTAAGGTCATTTGTCCCTCATAGTATTAATGTAAATTGGGACATAAATGCTTTTATTAATAATTCATAATAATTTTAGAGGTCCTATTTATTAGACATTTTAATTTTCATGTTTATTCATTTATTTCAGCAGGCGGTTAGTGTTCATTGTTTTTTGGACGTAGTCTATGTCTGAACTAACCACACCAATTTCCAATTTTAAAACAAAAGTGTTTTACAGTTTTACACTGTGGACCCCCTTTTTCTTCCTTATTGGTCACGTCTGAGGAACACTAGGGGTTTGTTTGGCCAGCCATGTTACCTTTCTTTTGGGTCTAACCACTGAGGAATTCGCTTTGAGTACTGGATCATTATTTAATTGCTTGCCCAGACTCCTATAATGTGGAGTCTAGAAATCTTGTAGGCTCACATCCTGTTTATTATTGGGGTTGAGGTGCACCAGGTGGATATTCATCCAAACAATCACATTTTTTTGGATATTACTCAGTGAGACAGGGTAAAATGGAAAGATGTTTGTCTCTGTGTGAGAAGTGATCTCAAAGGGAGTGTGTAAGAGGACCTAGTTGATGGAGAGTGTGATGAGGCTGAAGCATTATGGTTGGAACTGCATATGGGTGTGTATACTACAAAGTTAATCATTGGTATAGGCCACCCAGTGTTAATAAGAAAGTAAGGATCTCAGCTGCTTGCACAGATAAAAAGGGCTGCAAGTGCTGGCACAGTGATGATAATGGGGGATTTTAACTACCCAGAAATTGACTGGAGTAATGGCACTGCTGGAACAGTTAAAGGGAAAACATTTATTAACCTTTACAAGACAATTTTATGGTACAGTTCATAGTGGCCCCAACTAGAAATGATGCTCTGCTGGACCAGGTAATCTCTACCCATGCAAAGCTTATTTCTAATGTTCATATAAAAAAAAATCCCCTGGGTAGCAGTGACCATAACATGATTTAATTTAATGTTAGCTGTAAACAACAATCACATACTGGAAAGACCTAACCTTAAGAAAGCAAATTTTCCAAGGCTGAGGGCTGCTCTGCAATACTTGAACTGGGAGTAAATACTGGCATTGATGAATACTGAAAATAAATGGCAATTCTTCAAAACCACCTAAAGCAAAAACCCTGCAAAATATGTTCCCATGGGCAATAAATTTAATAGGCTAAAAGGCCAAAGTTAATTTAAAGCTATAAATAACAAGAAAAATAGCTTTTAAAAAATATAAACATGAAGGAACACTATCATCATTTAACTGTTGCAAGTTATATAACAGAATATGTAAAAAGGAAAGCAAGACCACAGAAGTTCAAAACAAACCACAGACTGGAAAAGAGAGTAGGACAATCCCTAAAAAAATCTTGAAATATTCTAACAGTAAAAAGGTTAGGTCTAAGCACGTAGACCCTCTACAAAATAGTCTGGAGTGGGTGACTGGGAACAAAGAGAAGGCAAATGGTTTAAATACCTTCTTCAGTTATGTGTATACAAAAGAGTATGGATGAGCTCATGTCCATAATGGGAATAATATTGACATAGCCCCAAATGAACCACTATGGCTCAAAATTGATATGGGCCAGACATATTTAGACAGAATAAAGGTGAATAAGGCACCTGAACAGGGTGGCATACACCCACGGGTCCTAAAAGAATGGAGCTCTTTCATCTGGCATTCCACAGAATTGGTTAAAGGTCAAAGGGGTGCCTTATTTGAAAAGTTTCTAGAGAGTTGGGATGATCCTGGAGAGTTTGATAAAAAGACTACATAGATGAAAAAAGACCACATTGCTGGGAAAAAAAATGTAAGCAAAAGACAGCATGGATTCATGAAAGACAGAAGTGGTCAAATAAATCATTTTTTTTTTTTTTTTTTTTTTTTTTTTCCAATATTTTATTTATTCATTCAAGAAAGAGAAAAACAAAAACAAAAAGAAACTGACATTTCACATCAAAGTAATTACATCAAATATAAATCATATTTTTTATGAGGAACAAAACCATAGACAAAAGAGTGGCTGTGAATATATTATACTTGGATTTTGCAAAGGTGTTTCGCACACATGGCTAATGTGTAAGGTAAAATCTACAGGCTTGGAAAAATCCGTTTGTGAACGGATAGAAAACTGGCTAAAAGACTGAATTCAGAGAGTGGTGGTTAATGATCTAGAGTTATTAGTGGTGTACCCCAAGGTTCAGTGTTGGGACCCTTACTTTTTATTATATTTATAAATAATATAGAGTCTGGGATTAAAAGTATCATTTCAGTCTTTACAGATGACACCATGCTATGAAGTCGAATAACATCCCTACAGAATGTCCCTAACTTACAAGCCAACCTCAATGCACCGTTTAATTGGTCAACTATGTGGCAAATGAGGTTTAATGTTGATAAATGTAAAGCTATGCACTTAGGGGCTAAAAATATGCACACACCATACATATTAGGGGAGTACAACTGGGGGAATCAATGGTAAAGAGGGATCTGGGTGTTCTGGTAGATGATAAGCTTAACCACTTCTGGACCAGAAGGTTTTACCCCCTTAAGGACCAGGCCATTTTTGGCGATACGGCACTGCGTTATTTTAACTGATAATTGCGCGGTCATGGGGCACAGTACCCAAATAAAATTGATGTCCTTTTTTTCCTACAAATAGAGCTTTTTTTGGTGGTATTTGATCACCTGTGCGATTTATATTTTTTTTGTGCTATAAACAAAAAAGAGCGACAATTCTGAAAAAAAAAAATAACTTTTTACTTTTTACTATAAAACATTCCCAATAAAAAAAAATTAAAAAATCAAAATTTTTTCATAATTTTAGGCCAAAATATATAATGCTACATATTTTTGGTAAAATAAATATATTGATTTGTTTGCGCAAAAGTCATCGCGTCTACAAACTAGGGGAAAGATTTATGTAATTTTTCTTTCTTTATTTTTTTTTTACTAGTAATGGCGGGGATCATAGATTTTTAGCGAGACTGCGACATTGCAGCGGACAGATCAGACACCTTACTGACACTTTTGACACTTTTGGGGGGACCAGTGACATTACTACAGTAATCAGTGCTAAAAATATGCCCTGTTACTGTACTAATGACACTAGCAGGGAAGGGGTTAACACCAGGGGCCATCAAAGGGTTAAATGTGTCCCTAGGAGATACTTTCTAACTGTGTGGGAGATGGGCTTGCTGAATGAACACAGAGACCTGTGTTCCTAAATAAGAGGAACACAGCATCTCTGTGTTCATTACTGACATAAGAGCGGTCTGCTCTGTTTACAACGGCAGACCACCGTTCTGTCTCCATAGGGAGCGATCGCGGGTGGCGGACAAACATCACGGTCGCTGGACCCAATGATTGGCTCACCCTGGGGCCAATTGGTGCATGCACGCCCCCACCAGCGGTCCCGCGATATGACATACAGGTACATTGTTTTGCGGGACAAAGCCGACCTGCCACAGTATAAGTATGGCGGCTGGTCGGCAAGCAGTTAATAATAGCATGCAATTTCAAGCTGCAGTTTCAAAAGTGAGCAAAATCTTCCATCAAAAGAGGAATGGACTGCAGAGGGAGAGATATAACTTTAGCCCTGTACAAATCATTTTTAAGAACTCATCTGGAATATACAGTTCAGTTTTTGACACCAGTTCACAAAAATGATATTGGAGAACTGGAGAAAGTGCAAACTGATAAGAGGCATGGAGGAGCTCAGCTATGAGAAAGGATTAGCTGAACTGAATTTATTCTCTCGTTAGAAGAGAAGATTAAGAGGGAAAATTATCAACATGTAAAAATACATAAGTGGTCCATATAGTGGTGTAGAGTTATTCACTTTAAGGTTATCACAGAGAACCAGGGGGGTACTCATTACGTCTGGAGAAAAAGAGATTTAATCTCCAAATATGGAGATTTGGAAAATAGGCCTGGATTCTTTCCTAAATGCACACAATATAACTGGATACTAAACTTTTTAGGCAAAGTTGATCCAGGGAATATCTGTTTGACTCTTGGGGAATAAGGAAGGAATTTTATTCCCCTGCTGGAGCAAATTGCATCATGCATGGGTTTTTTTTTTTGCGTTCCTCTGAATCAACTGTGGGTATTAGATAGTGTATACAGTATGGTGGTTTTCTATTTTGAATGTGTTGAATTTCTTTTTTTTTTCGTCTCTGGGTTGTCTGGGTTGTAACTATGTAAGACCTTACAATAGTTCATAAAAATGCACTTGTGGCTGTGACTCTGTAGGCTTTTTGCATGATATTTCACACTGCAGCCTTTTTCTGTCACCTAGCCCTATGATAACTATATAAGCATCTGGAGAACCAAAACATAGTCATTCTGACCCACAATTTAATGCCCCTTTACAGAAGAGACTCTTTTGACTAATCCATTTCCCTATAGGCAATCACCCTTTGACTAGAAGGGAACTGAAGTCTACATTTATGTCCCAAATGGGTTTTTTTATGTCAGACTCAGTTGGGTAGTTTTCTACATGACCTTCCATCGTCTTATAGCACTTTAAATAACTTAGCCGGGATACAAATCCTATTAGACACTCCTTATTACTCGTCTATTCTTCCTTGACTGTCACAGACCATCACAGAGATAAAAAAAAATGAACCACAGTTTTAAAAGCAGTGGGAAGATGACTTCGGATTTCAGTTCTCTCAATCTCAAAAGGACAGCATAGTTATCTTTCCAGAATGTTAGAACCTAAAAAAAAAGACAAGAGGCTATTTTCTGGCTGAAACATGAAAAGTCACTTACAGTACTGAAGTCTGAAGACAGTCAGGCTGAGGTTCACAGCAGGCAGCAGGGGGCGGGACTCTGAGTCGGGACGGGAGGCTCTGGGTCCTCTCCTCCTCTCACTCAGCGACGGCATCCTCCTGTAGCAAGCTGAGACAAAAGACTGGGCTGGCTCAGGCGGGAAGGAGACAGTGATGGTGGATGTCCAATCACAGGACGGTAAGCACGAGTTGGAGTGTCCGGGGCGCATCGTTCTGCGCCCCGAGCACATTCTAAAGGGCCGCCAATGACCATAATAAAAAAAAAACACGTGAGGACGAAAACCCCACCCTCTCCATAGCAGCAGCGTTACCCGGCGCCCCGCTGCAATTAAAGGAACACTTTTTTTTTGCCTTAGGGGGGGTGGCAGCGCCCCTGCGCCTCCTATGTACCAGCCGCCACTGATATGAGTGAAAGAAATCACCAGGCTTTTCTAAGGATTCTTTTTCCATCATGGTTGTGGGATCACTGAAACTGGAACCTTCAGTCTTTTTTGGACTTTATTTGATCATTACTATATTATTTTCACTTCTATGAACTGATGAAGTTTATTTGCATATGTTGCATAATACTTGAGCACTGCACTATTGTTTCTATTATTGAGTGTTTTCGTATCAGGACACAGTGCACGGCAGCTTTGTACTTTTATTCTAGCGCAGATTCACACCAATCTTGCATATATCCAACCATTGTTGGAAATGCATGGGGAACCCTTCTACACATTTTTGTGAATTTCCCAAATTACTGGAACTCTGAGAACTCTGTAGAACTATGGGAATTATGTATAACATACAACAAAGATTCCTCTGGATGTTTCTCTGAATAGGGATCTGGAAGCTTATTTACTGCATGATACTCTGTGATCTATCAAGTGATCTATCAAGTAATACAAAGGCTCTCTGCTTAAGCATTTACTCAATGCTGTCAAAGCCTGCATTGCAGCAATGTAAAAGCAATTCTCCTCTCGCCTCCTCACAGTGGCTTGGTAGAAATATGGAGATCAAACAAACAGAACAGCTTACTATGGCTCTGATGGAGCAAGATGAGAAATATTAGCAAATCTGGAGGCCTTGTATTTTCTACCGGGACCAAACCCCTCTAGCTTCCCCACTAAAGAATACACCTTATGCCCTTGCAACCAATTAAATAGGTGGAGCTGGTTTATAGACATGGGCATGTATTGATTTCCTCTTCCTCCCTGCCTCCTTCCCTATTCCTTCCCCTGTTCTTTCCCAGACTGTACCATCCTAATAGCCTACCCCCCCCCCCCCATTTTTTCTTTCCCCATTTTACAGCTTATACTTTTCCCCTTTACCTTATCTTTATTTTTATTTTTTTCTAAATCCTGATTTGCGTGTAAAGGTGAAAAAGGTGCAACTTAAGGGAAAGGACCGTTTTAGCTGTATAATACTGACTATAATCTCTAATGATATTTCCTAAACAAAGTGTTTTGCATACTTGTATTGATTTGTTCATGTATACCAGCCGTCATTAAATGGCGGCCCGCGGACCAAGAACGCCCTTCCGCCCGAACCGTCTGGCCGCCACTATAAGCAGTCATTGATTTGCTGGGACCGCGGGTATCCCAGCAACCAGTGACGTCCCATCATCGGTCACATGCGTGCCCCGCCCCCCTGCTCCTAACTGCAGCTCCCGACTCTCACTCTCAGCCAGGCCGTGAGTTGGGGCGTGACATCACGTGCACACTCCACCCCCCTGCTGTTTGCGGTTCCTGGCTCTCACACCTTGCGAGGTATAGCTCAGAATTTTCCACCCCCAAAGGTATGTGGGGCACATTTTTAAGGGGGTTTCTTATTTTGTAAAGCGCAGACTGATGGGCACAATTTGTTAAGGGACACACTGATGGGCACATTTTGTTGTGCCCATTAGAGTGCCCCATAAAATAAAATATGCTCATTAGAGTGCCCTCTAACATAAAATGTGCCCATCAGCGTGCCCCCTTATTTTATGTTAAGTGTCATGCTGATGGGTAAATTTTATGCTAAGGGTCCCGCTGATGGGCAAATTTTATGCTAAGGGTCACGCTGATGGACACATTTTATGTTAAGGGACACTCTAATGGGCATATTTTATGTTAAGAGCAATGCTGATGGACACATTTTGTTTTGCCCATCTTTCTGAGTCATAGCACAGACTTGAGATTTGGACCTCGGCCCAAAGAAAATTTTAGCGATCGGACCTCCTTGAATTTTATTTCATTACCCCTGATGTATACGATTTTAACTGTCTTTTTCTTTTGAATACAGAATGTATTTAAAAAAGTGTTGCTCTCTCCTTCTATTGGCAAGTTTCAAGTTAGCACATGAGCACTGCAACATAATTGACTGGCTCCTGTTGCTACTTTTGCCTCTTCCACTGTAAGAGGTTGATACCCATTTAAATAAAGGGTGCAATGAATTACTGAATACAGAGCTGCCTCAATTTGTTTATTTTATAACTGCTTGGAGTTCAGTTTTGAATATTTGGCAATACGCATTTATTGCCAAATGTGAATAATTGTAAACTTTCATTTGAAACACTGTGGTTATACCACAAATATAATGGCTGGAAACCCCTATTTTTTAACTAATTTTTACTTTTTCTTCTAAAGGAAGAAACAAAGAAACACAAACTATATGGGATCAAAAGTAAGGCTTATGTTTATATGAAAGGCATGGTAATACTGGCAGAATTGACTGCTTTGGACTTTAAAGAATACTGTAGCATGCTGTCCATTTTATTTTTATATGTGGCAGAATTACCAGCTTATATCTGTAGTGTGTCTTAGAATGAAAGTAATTTCACTGAAGTGTGCTAAAAGACTCAAGCCCTACAAACCTAGACACATTGAAAATTCATTAGCATCTACTATATGGTTTAGGCTATTCTAATGTCAAATGAGGAGATTTGGCAGCATTATTTACAAAATAATCCATGTACAAGTCTTATTACCATAAAAGGAAAGTGTATATTAACCACTTCTGGACCGGAAGGATTTGCCCCCTTAATGACCAGGCCATTTTTTGCAATTTGGCACTGCGTGACTTTAACTGACAATTGCGCAGTCATGCAATGCTGTTCCCAAATAGAGGTTTCATTTGGTGGTATTTGTACACCTCTGCACTTTTTATTTTTTGCGATATAAACAAAAAAAGAGTGAAAATTTTGAGAAAAAATGAAACTTTCAACTTTTTCTTATAAAAAATATCCAATAAACTCAATTTTTGTCTACAAACTATGGTGTATATATTGGAATTTACATAGCTTTTACTTTCTGACTGCCTATCTCATTTCTTGAAGTGTTAAAATGGCAAGGCAGTACAACCCCCCCCCCCCCAATTACCACTTTTTGGAAAGTAGACATCCCAATGAATTTCCTAATAGGCATGTTGTGCCCACTGAATATTTAATTTTTTTGTCACAGGTGTTTTAAAAATGACTAAAAAAATGTTTTATTACACAAAGTTGTCACTGAAATGATATATTGCTCACGCATTCCATGGGTATATGTGTAATTACACCCCAAAATACATTCTGCTGACTTTTTGAGAGCCTAGCTGTCTGACCCCGAAAACCAATCACCACCTTCAGGCTTTCTAAGGGTGTAAATTGTTGATTTCACTCCTCACTACCTATCACAGTTTCAGGGGCCAAGAAATGGCAAGATAGCACAAACCCCCCAAATGACTCCATTTTGCAAAGTAGACACTCCAAGCTGTTTGCTGAGAGGCATGGTGGGTCCATGGAATATTTTATATTTTGCCGCTAAATGATATATTGCTCACACAAGCCATTAATATATTTGAAATGACACCCCAAAATACATTCTTCTGCTTCTCCTGAGTACAGAGATACCACATGTGTGAGACTTTTTGGCAGTCTAGCCGCATACAGGACCCCGAAAACCAATCCTTCAGGCTTTCTAAGGGCGTTAATTGTTGATTTCACTACTCACTAGTACTACCTATCACAGTTTTGGAGGCCATGAAATGCCAATACAGCACAACACCTACCCCTCAAATGACCCCTTTTCGGAAAGTAGACACCCTAGACTATTTGCTGAGAGGCACGTTGAGTGTTTTGCAGATCTCACCAAAAAAAAAAAAAAATAATAATAATTTTCCCGAAACTTGTGGCAAAATATAAAATATTCCATGGATTCACCATGCCTCTCAGCAAATAGTGTCTACTTTTCAAAATGGGGTCACTTGGGGGGGGGGTTGTGGTATCTTGAAATTTCAGGGCCTCCAAAACTGTGATAGGTAGTGAGGAAGTAAAATAAGCATTTTACTCCCTTAGAAAACCTGAAGGTGGTGATTGGTTTTCGGGGTCCTGTACACAGCTAGGCTCCCAAAAAGTCTCACACATGTGGTATCCCTGTACTCAGGAGAAGCAGCAGAATGTATTTTGGGGTGTAATTTCCCGTATACCCATGGCATGTGTGAGCAATATATCCTTTTGTGACAACTTTATGTAAAAAAAAAAAAAGAAAATTGTAATTTTCCCGAAACTTGTGGCAAAATATAAAATACTCCATGGACTCAACATGCCTCTCAGCAAATAGCTTGGGGTGTCTACTTTCCAAAAAAGGGGTCAGCTTATGCCACACATCACCCACTCTTCTAACCACTTGAAGACCAAGCCTTTTCTGTGACTTTTTGTGTACATGAAATTTTTTTTTTTTTTTTTACTAGAAAATTACTTTGAACCCCCAAACATTATATATTTTTTTTAAAGCAGAGGCCCTGCAGAACAAAATGGTGGGTGTCACAATTTTTTTTTGTCACACGGTATTTGCGCACAGATTTTGCAAACGCAATTGCACAAATACACTATATATTTCCTAATTGTTTGGTAAAATGTAAAAGATGATCTTATGCCGAGTACATAGATATTAAACATGACATGCTTGAAAATTGCGCACACATGTGCAGCGGCAACAAACTACGTACATTTTTAAAAGCATTTTAAAGTCTTTACAGGTTAGCACTTTAGACTTACAGAGAAGGTCTACTGAAAGAATTACTGCCCTCGGCCTGACGTTCCTGGCGATACCTCACATGCATGCTGCAATTGCTGTTTACATATGACACTAGACAAACACGGGGGGACAGGGGTGCTTGAATTTTTTTTTTTTTGCTTTTTTATGTTATTTTGACACCTTCTCTTTCATAATTTTTTTTTTTTTTTTTTTACATTTTTATTGTTAATTTAAATATCCCCTATGATAGCAATCTGTAGTGACAGGTATTCTTTTTTTTAAAAAAATAGGGTCTATTAGGCTCTAGATCTCTCTTCTGCCCTTAAAGCATCTGACCACACAAAGATTGGTGTGATAAGATGCTTTCCCAATTTCCCAATGGTGCTGATTATATCTGGAGAAACAAAAGTCATGAAATGCTCATAGCTTTTGGTATCTTAGGCCATAGAGATGATTGGAGCCATTCTCGTCTCCAATCAGCTTTTTGGTCAGATAATGGAACCACCGGCTGCACTCTCGGGTCACCCAGTGATACAGGAGAGCCCGAGAAACCCATGGAAGGTGGCGGGAGGGGGGGGGTCCCCTCCCACTGCTTGTAAAAGCAGTCTAGCAGCTAATTATGCACTAGGATTGCTTTTACATGTAAGCTGACCGCTGGCTGTAAAAAATGATACCAAGATGATGCCTAAATCTGCAGGCATCATCCTAGTATGACCACTCAAAGTCCAGCAACGTACCAGTATGTTGCTGGGTTTTGTTGGGCATATATTGTAGGGTTCTTTTTTTCATGCAGCCTGTGGGCTGAACGAAAAAAGAGAACCTAACAGATTCCTCCATTCACATTGATGGATGTGGATGAAGAAATCTCTGCCAGAAAATGTGTAGTATGCCCATCATTAGACCTCCCAACATCCACCCACTTCTAATGATGCGCATACATGATGAAAGCCATGTATGTTCTTTTTTTTAACTGCAGTGGTGCAATCACCTCCTACAGCACTGCCATCGTAGATTTCCATATATATACTGAGAGCAAATGCTATTGCTGTCAGAATATATAAATCAGTGTGGCAGCTGAAGGGCGTAACTGCAAGGCAAACAATGGTTAACAATAAAACAAAAAAAATAAAACATTACAATATAATAGCATAGAATAATGGTATCTGAAAAGTAAAAAATGGTTAACAATGTAAAAACAGTAACAATAAAACATTACAGTATAAAACTATGTTTTAAAGTACAGTAAAAGTAGAAATAGAAGAGTAGAGTAAGAACAGAAAATTAACTCAATAAAACGACAACTATTTTTGGCTTTTTTATCATTTTTTTTTTTTGTTACTTCTTTTTTTACACTTTTTTTTGTAACTTTAACCACTTGCCTTCTGTGCACTTAAACACCCTTCCCATCCAGGCCAATTTTCAGCTTTCAGCGCTGTCACACTTTGACTGACAATTGCGCGGTAATGCTACACTGTACCCATATGAAATTTTTATCATTTTTTTCACACAAATAGAGCTTTCTTTTGGTGGTATTTAATCATCTCTGGGTTTTTTATTTTTTACAAAAAAAAAAGAATAAAGACAAAAAATTTTGAAAAAAAAAAAAAGTTTTTCTTATTTTCTGCGAGTAAATTTTGAAAATACATTTTTCTCCTTCACTGATGTGCGCTGATGAGGCGGCACTGATGAGGCGGCACTGATGGGCACTGATGAGGTGGCACTTATGGGCACTGATGAGGTGGCACTTATGGGCACTGATGAGGAGGTACTAATATGCCGCACTGATGAGCACTGATAGGCGGCACTGATAGGCGGCACTGATAGGCGGCACTGATGAGCACTGATAGGCGGCACTGCTGGGCACTGAGAGGTGGCACTGAGAGGTGGCACGCTGGGCACTGAGAGGCGGCACTGCTGGGCACTGAGAGGCGTCACTGACGGGCGTCACTGATGGGCACTGAGAGGCGGCACTGATGGGCACTGGTGGATGGCACTGATGGACACTGACGGGTGGCACTGATGAGCACTGATGGGCGGCACTGATGAGCACTGGTGGGCAGCACCATCAGTGCCCACACTCAGTGCCCATAGTGCTGCCAGTCAGTGCTCATCAGTGCCTAGATGAGCAGGCACTGATGGGCACTGACTGGCAGCACTATGGGCACTGATTGTGGGCACTGATGGGGGACACTGATGGCGGGCACTGTGGGCACTGTTGGGGGCAATGTGTGTATGTTTTTTTACCTTGCAGTAATCAGGGCACTGGTGATCAGTGCCCTGATTACATGTCTCTATGTCCTCAGCGCTGTGAGGCTCCCCCTCCTTCCTCACACTGCAGGCTCCGTGTGAGGAAGGAGCGCCGGCGATGAGAGATGATCTCATATGTTTACATATGAGATCATCTCTCATTGGATGGTCCGATCACGTGGTGAATGGCCGCTGTGATTGGCCATTCACCACGATCTGTGATCGGCCGTGTCCAAGGGACACGGCCGACACAGATTCTCCCCGATGCGCGCTCGCGGGAGCGCGCGGGGAGCCTGCTTCTGGGAGGCCGTTTAAAAACGGCCTCCTGAAAATTCGAGTCCGCGCTGCAGCCGTATATAGGCTTTAGCGCGGATGGGATGTAGTTAAAATGTTCCAGGTTAGGGTCTCTCAGAATGTGATCGCCAGAGACCCTGTGTAAGTGTGCCCTAGACTGTGCCGTGCTGTACCCTATACTAATATTTCACTAGTGTGTGGTAGCGACAGAAACAGTCCCCGATGCAGAGACCAGGTTGGCTAGGATAGGAGGGACAAAAATAATGGGTGTCACGCCTAAATCCGCGTTTCCTTCAGACACAACATCTTCTTTGGGATGTTCTTTGGGTACCTCAGGAGGAAAATGCCTCTCATGCAGCCCGCTCACTGCATCTGGGTTGTGAATTTGGGCCACAGCAGCTTCTGGATACAGAAGGGCTGTGATGATGTCTTCCTGGAATTTTAGGAAGGATCCACTTCGTCCTGACGCTTTGTATAGCACATAAGCGTTCAGCAGAGCTAATTGAAATAAACAGACACTTTTTTGTACCAGCGTCTGACCTTATGGGCAATTAAGTACAGCGCCATCATCTGGTCATTGAAGTCCACCCCTGCCATGTTAAGGTTGTATTTGTGGACACAGAGGGGCTTCTCAACAACACCAGTTGCCGTTGTAATTTGGACAGTCGTGTCTGCGTGAATGGAGGACAGAACGAAAACATTCCATGTATCCCTCCACTTCACTGCAAGCAATCTGTTAGACCTAAAGCAGGCTCTCTCCCCTCATCTAAGTCAGGTATCTACAAGCCGTTGGGGGAAGCCCCGGTGATTAGATTGCATGGTGCCACATGTGCCAATTGCAAATTCAGAAAGGTGACTAAAAAATGTCACGCTTGTGTAGAAGTTGTCCACGTATAAATGGTACCCCTTTCTGAATAAGGGTGACACCAAGTCCCAAACTATCTTGCCACTGCTCCCTATATAGTCTGAGCAGTTGGGGGGCTCCACAGTGCTATCTTTGCCCTCATAAACATGGAAACTACATGTATAGGCTGTTGCCCTGTCACAGAGCTTTTACATCTTGACCCCCTATCTGGCACGCTTGCTGGGGAGAAACTGTTTGAAAGCAAGGCGGCCACAAAACGTAATCAGGGACTCATCAACACAGACACCTTGTTGGGGCGTATACAAGGCTGCAAACTTCTGGTTAAAGTGGTTTACGAGGGGCCAAATGTTGTGGAGGCGGTCATATCCAGGGTCACCCCGAGGACGACAGAGTTCATTGTCACTGAAGTGCCTGAACAGCAGGTTTTGCTCGTATCTCGTCCTGGCAATGGAAGCAGAGAACACGGACATATGGTGAATTGGGTCAGTGGACCAATATGACCGCAACTCACTCTTTTTAGTAATGCCCATGAGAAGAGTTAGGCCCAAAAAAGTTAAAGCGTGGTACCTTTCCATGCAAATTCTCTGGCAAGGGTCAAATTTTGATGTGCGCAAATGAATTGATCAGCATATAAATTGCTATGGTCCACAATAGATCTGTAAAGATCTTCCGTGAAAAACAGCTAAAAAAACCAAGGGGAGTAAAATCGTCTGTTTCCACCTGAATTCCGGGTTGGCCAGTAAATGGGGGAAGTACGGGCACTGCAGAAGTGGTTGGCTCCCAAATAAGATTTGCCAGCGCATCAGAAAGGACACTATGGGCTCTATGGGCCTGTCTTTTAATTATTGGTGGCTGCGGGACACTACTTGGGCTAGTCACCGCACTGGCTTGAACTGCACTTATGGGACTCGCCACGTCACCAAGTAATACTGCAGTGCTGGTTTGACTACGATCAGGATGTACTAGGCCGCTGGTGCTTGCCAGTTCACCAGAAGGTTGAGCGGCACTAGTACCGATACTCTGCGATTGTTGCACCTCATCATCAGAAGAACGGGGTCGGGTAGGCCTGACCTTAGCAGGGACCATTCCGTCATCAGAGCTATCTGTCAGGGTGCCGCTGCTCTCTAAAGGTTCGTATACTGAGCCTGATTCTGACCGTGAGGCTTCCCCATCGCTCTCATTGGTCATGCTCAGTATCCTGTAGGCCTCTTCACTACTGTAGAGTACCTCTGACTTGACATTTTGGCCAATAATGTGACTCACAGGTAAAAAACCACCTGGTTGTCAAGGACTATTTGAATTGCTACGTTAAAAAAAAAATGCTAGTGCTAGCAGAGATCAGGCCTGACTCTGTTAACGCTGTGGTTTTCTGTGTTGTGTTTTGGAAGTGACAGTAATTTATTTATTACTGCACTTGCTTTGGTGGGATGGGCTGGGCAGAGGGGCTAAACGCAGGTGCTGGCAGGTGTCATGGCCGATCCTGCATGGTCAGATCAGAAATAAGATCTGTACACTATAAAAGTGACACTGTGACAGGGCAACGAAGGAGTTAACTGGGTGTGATCGGGGGGTTAAATCTTTATTGGGGGGATGGCGGGTACCTAAACCTATCTGGAACAGAAACTAACGGTCTGTAAAGCTAAATGAAGACACAAGGCACACTATTACAGTAATCAGTAAAAAAACTACAAACTGTATATACTGTGACAGGGAGTGGAAGGGGATTAACTGGGGGTGATCAGGGGGTTAAATGTGCCTATGTGAAGTTGTGTCAGTGTACTGATTGGTGTACTCAAATTTAGATGCTCTATCCTCTCAAGCTGGAACCGAAAAGGGATCCACGAGGGGAGAGAGCAGCATTTCCTGTGCCTGTGTTTACAAAACACAGGCACAGGATGGTCTGACATTGGTCAGAACCAATCACCAGGTCCAGGCCCAAAATCATTGGCCTGGACCTGATGACTGATCGATTCTGAACTGAATCAGACCATTGCAGGGAATGAGGGTGTGCTCTCGCGCGCTCCCAATCCCCGCGCATGATCGACGTAGCTCTACGTCGGTTCGAGCAGGAGGGGCTGCCTGCGACAGTATAACTGCGGCGGGCGGCCCATAACTGGTTAAAGAAAAAGCCCATGACATTAGATTTCAATGTATGGTATCTCACAAAAGTGAGTAAACCCCTCACATTTTAGTAAATATTTTATTTTATCTTTTCAACACACAGCCATTAATCTCTAAACCACTGGCAACAAAAGTGAGTACACCCCTAAGTGAAAATGTCCAAATTGAGCCTAATTAGCCATTTTCCCTCCCCGGTGTCATGGGACTCAATAGGGTTACAAGGTCTCAGGTGTGAATAAGGAGCAGGTGTGTTAAACCCTCTCACTCTCTCATACTGGTCACTGGAAGTTCAACATGGCACCTCATGGCAAAGAACTCTCTGAGGATCTAAAAAAAAGAATTGTTGCTCTACATAAAGATGGCCTAGGCTATAAGAATATTGCCAACACCCTGAAACTGAGCTGAAGCATGGTGGCCAAGACCATACAGCAGTTTAACAGGACAGGTTCCACTCAGAACAGGCCTCGACATGGTTGACCAAAGGAGTTGAGGGCACATGCTCAGCGTCATATTCAGTGGTTGTCTTTGGGAAATAGATGTATGAGGGCTGCCAGCCTTGCTGCAGAGGTTGAAGGGGTGGGGGGTCAGCCTGTCAGTGCTTAGACCATACACTGCGCATTGCATCAAATTGGTCTGTATGGCTGTCATCCCAGAAGGAAGCCTCTTCTAAAGGTGATGCACAAGAAAGCCCGAAAACAGTGTGCTGAAGAGAAGCAGACTAAGGACATGGATTACTGGAACCACGTCCTGTTGTCTGATGAGCCCAAAATAAACTTATTTGGTTCAGATGGTGTCAGGGGTGTGTGGGCAGGCAACCAGGTGAGGAGCACAAAGACAAGTGTGTCTTGCCTACAGTCATGCATGGTGGTGGGAGTGTCATGCTCTGGGGCTGCATGAGTGCTGTCAGCACTGGGAAGCTACAGTTCATTGAGGGAACCATAAATGTCAACATGTACTGGGACATACTGAAGCAGAGCATGATCCCCTCCCTTCGGAGACTGGGCCGCAGGGCAGTATTCCAACATGATAATGACCCTAAACACACCTCCAAGATGACCACTGCCTTGCATGTCTCCAGACCTAAACCCTATTGAGCATCTGTGGGGCATTGTCAAACAGAAGGTGGAGGAGCTGTAACATCCATCAGCTCCGTGATCTCGTCATGCAGGAGTGGAAGAGGGCTGTTATACAAGTTGTACACTCAGTACTTTACATTTTAACAAAGTGTCATATCTTCAGTGTTGTCACATGAAAATAATAATAATAAAAAATGAAAATAATAACAATAAAATATTTTCAAAAATGTGAGGGATGTACTTTTGTGAGATACTGTACTTTTCTCATTTTTTATTTTCTTTTGTGCATACTATAGAACACCTTTCATTTACCTCCAACTTTAATCTGTTATTATGTCAGGCAAAATAAAACACAATTCTGTTTAACAAACTTTCAGCTTATCACAAGAAATTATTTGATGAATAGTTAGCAGATGTATTGCCCTCAGTTATAATCTATAATCCCAAAAATAAAAATCTGTCTATCTGTGGGTTAATTTGTATGAAATACATTTTCCTAGAATGGATACAATAAAATAACATACTAAAAAAAGTAATCCAATAAAACCTAAATAATAATTTTGTACAGTAGTAATGTTTCATACTGGGTACCTAGACAGTCACACCTCAAGGTCTGACAACTGTGTACTGACTAATTGTTCTTCCTTTGTAATTAGTACATTTTGTAAATTAAGCCTTTTTACTGCAACAATTGTCAGTCTTCACAGCAAACCCCCTGGGCCTTTAAAATCAGATCAGCTAGCCCATATCTAATATGGAGCTTATCCAAAATGGGCAGAAACCCAGAAATAGACCCAGAATATGCTGAAGAGACAAAATCGCCTATCTGGCAAGGATAAACCTTGGAATCTTCTAAACAGAGCTTGAATGTGTTGTCAGCCAAGGCTATCCTGTACAACCTTCTGCCTAAATAATGGCTAACAAGATATATGGCACAGGTGAGAGAAAGACAATTTACCCTTGTATCACCTTTGCCGTACACAGCTTCATGTTTTACAATGTGAAGTTAATATTTAGTTAACATTTACAATATCCATTTGTTACGTGATTTGCATTAGCCGTGAAATTGAGTCATCATGATTTTAAACCTATTACTTCTAATGCAAAAGTATCCCTAATACGAAGATCTTACATTAAATGTAGATATGATTTAAAAACAATGAACGCGGATGTATGACTAATGACAGTGCGGGTCAATTGTGGGGTTTTAAATTGTCTGGTAATATAATTAAACTAGCAGTGTTGTAAGATGCAATGGTGAAATGTTAAGACTTTGTGCATTCCAAATAGTTTTTGTACATTGCACAATTGCCATTGTTTTTTTTTTTTTTTAAAAGCCTGGATTCTCTAGACACCATAAAAAGTTAAATACTTATAATTATGCATCTTATCATGAAGTTGCTGTGTATGTGAAATGCCTCACATGAAAACTTGACTGACAAAAAACATTCCTGAAAATCCCAGTAGAAATACGAAGTCCAAAATGAGTTGGAGAGCGCCTCGACCAACTGGGAAGAAAATACTGGATTGCCAAAAGTAGAAAAAAGTGACATTCAAATATGCAGAATACATATGCATCAAATGAAAAACAGTTCTGTTATAAATCAATCACATAGATGCTAACTTTTTGTTCCAGTGTTCCAGCACGTGTGCACACATTTCTTATAACTATGTGCTGAATTTTAAATAGGTCAGATATGTGTTAGATGTCATCAATTTGCTTCTTTTTTTTTTTGCTGAGTAATAATGCTGAAATGTTTTTAAGAACACCACCTAGATGTAGAACATAAGATTAAAGTGTATAGAAAAGACTGAGCATTGCATATATCCAAAAGTAATATTGTAAGAGACCTAAAGGTATTAAAAATAGGACTAAAGTTCAAAGAAAATGTTTTTCACAATTATTGAAGAAAAATGCATCACTTCCACACAGTAATGGCTTTTACTTTGCAAAGACAGGCCAAAACTCCAGCTTAATAGCTAGAAAGAACACAAAGTAAAATCCGTCTATATTATATCTATGAAAAAGCAGACACTGAACTCACATAATCAGATCTAAAAGGCTGAAACAAGTTGGCACATGATAAATTCTAGCTCAGCCACAAATGGATTCTTAAAGTATAGTTAAACTCAAGAACAAAAATGTAAAATATTTTTTTTCATCATGCTTTTCTTCTATTGATCTGGTGAACTAGGCAGCAACACACATCCTGTCCTAGAATGACAGTGCTTACTCATTGCACAGTATCTATGAGATGGAGTAGTGATGGAGTAGTGTTGTCACCCCACCCTAGGACAGGAAATGGGTTGGGACTACTGAATATATCCCTCTCTCCATAATATAGGTAAAGACCCTGCAGAGTGCAGAGGAACTTGCAAGCACATTGGATTTCTGCCAGGAATAACAGGAAGTTGTTAATTTTTTTTCGAACAACTAAACACTTTTAGAAGATGTTAATTGCCTGGGTTTACATAGACTCTAATGGTGAGATGTACCTTTTATTCTAACAATTACCTTTAGTCCATTGGACTTTTACCCATACTGTGCCCAAAGATCTTTTTTCCATATCAGCTTCCTGAGCATTAGCCAAGGACTCTTATTTGTAAAGTCTAATTTTTACTGTTGGTTCTATTAAACGCACTGACTGGTCTACAGTAGCTTTCTATGTTAGTTCAACCTGGATATCTAGGTGCTGTTAACATTCATTGACAGGGTATATGCTGGCAAGTTCATGGATTCAAATTTCTCACCAAAGTCACAAACAATAAACACTTCAGAAAAATCCCAATTTTTAATAGAAGACTTAATTTTAATGCTTTCATGTGTTTTTATATATAGTGTTCATATCAATGTTAAAGTCACTAAATAAAGCACAACTTCACCAAACTTTTTCTTGATTTGAATAGACTGGAGATGAAATAACATTTCTGTAAAGTTTCTATACACTGCTCCAACTAAGTCTTTGGGCAAAGCCTGTCAGTGGGACACAGGGGTTGCTGCTGCATACTTCATGATTTCTCTTTTTCCCCATGAAACTTATATAACTGACTCTCATTTAAAATAATTGTACGGGTGCCACCTGCCACATCTGTCTCTCCCCGCTCTCCCCAGCAGGCCCCCCCTCCGCTCACACAAGGAAGAAGGGGAGCTTCCCCCCCACCGGCTCGAAGCACACGTCACCACAGTGGGAGACCAGAGCGGCTGTGCCGCAGTGAAGAAATCCCCTGTGGGCTCTTTTCTTCCCCCCTCTTGGGATGAGAGACAGAGCAGCGCTTGTCAGGACAGCAGCCTGCTTTGTCCTCCCCCCCTCTGCTGCATCAGGAGAGAGCAGAGGATTGTGTCCCAGAACACAGATAACCCTATTGTAATGAGAGGGAAAAAAACTACAATCCCAGCATGCTCAGCCAAGGAAGAAGGAGACAGCAAGGAGCCCGGGAAAAAAATTTGAGAGGAGTGTGTGTTGTGAGGAGAAAGGAGAGTGACTGGGAGGGAGAGAGGATGAGGCAGAGTGTGACCCAAGAGAGGGAGAGAGCCACATTTCTCCGAAGACTACCGGGAGAGTGCTGCCAGAAGAAGGAAGGGACTGGCACCGAATCATCAGGCTGGGCAGCAGGCAATGGATTATCAGGATGCTCAGCAGGCACCAGATCATAAAGCTGGGCAGCAGGAACTGGATCATCAGGATCATGAGGCTGGGCAGCAGGCACCAGAACATAAGGCTGGGCAGCAGGCACTAGATCATCAGGCACCAGCTCATCAGGCTGGGCAGCAGGCACCGGATCATCATGCTGGGAATCAGGCACTCGATCGTCGGGCTGGGCAGCAGGCATCGGATTATCATGCTGGGCATCGGGCAGGCTGGGCAGCAGGCACAGAATCAACAGGCTGGGCAGCAGGCACAGGATCGTCAGGCTGGGCAGCAGGCACTGAATGGTTAGGCTGGACAGCAGGCATCAAACCTACCATAGTATGGTATTTATATAATAAGATATTTATTTAAAGTACAGTTTTGGATTTAATTTATTATATTGGCATTAACCACACATTATTGATTTATTCATTAATGAGCAGCGCTGATACTCACCCATTTAGAAGATCAGCAAGTCAGACAGGTCATCAGGTTCAGGACTGTCAGAAGCAGGCCTAACCCCATTGGCAATCATAGGGGAAGCCTTGAGCAGATTGGCTGGCGTGGAGATAGACTGGAGCAGATCAGCTGATGTGGAAGCAGACTGGAGCAGATAGGCTGGTGTGGAAGCAGACTGGAGCAGATTGGCTGGCGTGGAAGCAGATCGGCTGGCATGGAAGCAGGATTGTGCGAGTTGGAAAAAACATTTTTTTTTGGTTTAGCCACTGACGTTTTCCATGTGAGCACAAGTTTGTGAGTAGGGGGAGCAGCTGATGGAAGAGAAGATCTGGGGGATGGTGAAAAAGAGGGAGCAGTTGCTAAGCAGGATTTCTGAGGAATTGCCGCAGGCAGTGGAGAAGAGGTAAACATCAAGGGGTAAAGGCAGGGTAGGTGCAGAGTGTGGAAACAGGGTACTGACATAAAGTTGGTAGTAGGGTATACTTGGCTGCAACTGTGGTTGCTGTGAATGACGGAGAGAGAGAAACTTGAAAAGGCAGGTGTCTAGCAGCAGGAATGGGTTGTTGCAAGCCGACTGAGGCTGAGTGCAATATATCTGACCATGCTTATCGTAATGGTTTAACAAAATTCAGTTTACACTCTGCTTGTCTGACAAGAGATTGCACTGCATTAATACACTCTACTAGCACCTGTTGGGAACATGCTAATTAGTGCTCAAAGAAATCAGTCTAGTCATCCTCCAATATTCATACCAGTGATTCTACCTGAGCCATACTGAAGGGGGGAGAAAAGTCATCACTGCCTTTAGGAGTACTGGACAAAGCCAACTCCCCACAGATTTGAATCAATAGCTGAACGTCACCAAACAACATCCTGCCCTGATTAAGTAGGGAATGAGCAAGACTGGTCATTGGCCCACTCCTTCAATAGCTGGTGGCAGTATTCTTTTTCCTCTAGTTACTAGCAAAGAAAAGTAGATAACCTCCTCAGGATGCATCCTGCCACAAATAACAGCAGAGCCAAGAATGCTCCCCTGTGCAGCCACTTCTGGTCAGGACTGGCCTTGGTGTTATGTCAGTAACAGGTGTGACCAGAAATGTGTGGACTGCCTCAGAAAACATCAGGCACAAGTTAAGTGTAGAATACTATAATTTATTTAAAAATAAGTGAATAACACAAATGTAAACTCACCCCCAGTATACCAAAACTGTGTAAAACAAACCAGATAACCAAAAAATAGTGACACACACTGAACAACTGCCCAATCCACGTATATACAGAAAACGGGATAAAAAAAGCATAGTCGTAACAAAGCCAGGGTCATACCAGTGAGGTCAAGCAGAGGGAGCTGGGAACAAGACAGGACAGGGAGAGGGTAACAGGAGACAGAGCAAGCAGGTAGGAAGGGATCAGGCTGCAGGGTCAGGATCAGGGTCCAGGATCAGGATCAGGATCTGGTTGCAGAAACACAGGAATGCAGGTGACGGGCACATGGAGACAACACCAAGGCAGTGAGGAAGAGCATGGACAGGGTTTAAATACCCTTCCTACAACCAGCATCAGCTGATGACTGGTTGCATGAGATGATGTGAGCTTCTGGCTGCTGAGGGACACCCGCTGGTGGACACCAGAACTGCAGCCTATAAATCTGGGAGCCACAGTGCCACCAGCAGGTGAACTCTTTCCTGACAAACACCCAGCCCAGTGGAGATGACTCACACATCTTCAGGGATCACAATACCCATCCAGATATTGGGTCAGCCGCTGTCCTGTCACCTTGCGAGTTTCGCTACCAGTCTTCCTGGTCAGCCGACAGGAGATGATCCAGTGCCTTACTACATCGCCAGGAGCCTGAACCAGAATTTGGGATTTCAATTGTGAATTTGTACAGAGGATTGGTGAGCGAGTGCAAACCCAACATCCTTCTTAGTACAGTAAGGACACTGCATGCAGACACTGATTCCCTTTTCTGTCAGAGGATGTTTGTTTAGAGCTACCACCTTTAGCTGGTTTGTCCTTGCAAATCACTACCTAATGGAACATACTAAATGATTACTGCCTCCCTTGAGCTTTTTTAAACCTACTCTTAAAACAAGGACCCCATCGGTTGCTAGCAGAAGACATTAGTATCTTCACTCTGGGACCTGAAACACTACAGAACTTTGTTCACTGAACTTGTTTATTCCACTTTTTTTTTTGTTTGTTTGCCTCTCAATGGTGTTTGTGGCTCAGAAGGAGTTGGGAAGTTGTCAAACCTTCTCTTCTCCCTCTCAGCACCCAGGTTATGGGCATTTAGACTACTGTTTTTTATACTTACAGTTGCTTAATACTGAAGATTGTCGTTCCTATTGTATTGATACTCTGCAGTAAGGTTTAACAGTGCTGTAATTTTCCACAAACTTTAAACCATGATAATATATTCAACTTGTTTATCACTATCAGGTGTGTATGTCTGGTCTGGTAACAATTCACAGCCAGGATAACTGTATTTTCTACTTGTGTCCAGTCCTTAAAAGTGTTTGCAGTGATTTTATATAACCAGGTGTGCCAGAGGGGCTGAGGTCATTCTTGGAGTTGAGGTGCAGAACAGAGAACCCAAAATCACCAAGGGGCGGCTCCTTTGGGGGTGGTGCTCCATAAGCCATCTTTGGAATTTCCCAGATAAATATTACCACCCGATGCTGTATGTTCTAGATCCTCATCGTTGACAACTCTGCATGAGTACTGCATACATTGTACTTGGGAACTATATTGGGATTTACGCTATGGTGAGGGATGGTACTATGAACATTTGTACAAAAAGTAAAGCGTTCTTAGAACAGAAGGTAATTACATGTCCTATTCCAATACATATCTCAAATAAAAAAGATTTTTCCTGAATCCTGATTTCAAAGCAATAAGCAGAGCTATGCAAATTGTTCTTTTATGTCCCATTATCCAGATGCACATCAAAACTACTGGTGTAACTGCAAATCTTATAGAGACATTTTTCCAACCTGCATACAGCTGTTTCAGGCTTGTTGGTCATCATCAGTGCACTGTTTGAAAATCTTGACTTCTATGAAGTAGGTCTTGGAACCCAATGAGACAGCATAACCATAAAGATTATGGTGAGAAGTGACTAAAGGAAACCAAAAGCTCTTCAACCGAAACAGTGCATACTGTATATGTTTTAATTCTGGAGATTGCGAAACAAACAAGCTGCCTGCCTTTAGCCACAAAGTTTTAAAAGGATTTATTGGACTGGATGAATCTTTTAGGACCTATTTCTCTGTTTGCACACTACACTATAGATAACAATAATAACAAAAATAGCCGCGCTAAACACAAAAAATATATATATAAAAAAAGCTGCAGCTAGAAGTGGGAAACACCAAAAATGCAGATAACAATAATAAAGCTGCGCTACTAGTGATGTATGTTAGTGAAACATATATGTATAGTGTGATATAAATAAAATATCAATACACAACATGCAAATAAGGTCACAACCTTAAACTAGGTATTGCAGACCCATATACATATTATGTGATATAATAGGTATGTGACAACGTGCAAAATAATGCTCACAAATTAAAAAATGTATTATTGTATGCAAACAAATAAATGGAAGGAAGGAAAAGTCCCAAATAAATTCCAAAATGGGGAATAATTGGATGTGAAAGTAAAGTTGAAGTCCTCCACCACAATTCAATATAATCTTCCTCCACAGTGTCTCTGTGCCAAAGACAAGCTAATGCGCTTACCAGATGGAATAAGAGATAAAGCCTTTTAAAATATTCCCTGGAGGATTCAGATACCAGGCCAGCTCAAATGGGTATCACTTGAATCTCCACACTGTGCCAAGCAAACACTAGGTACCGTGGCTTTTAAGGGCAGCTCAGACAGCAGTCTCCCCCGCAGTATCACCATATAAAAATAAGGGCCACCATAGTGAAGTACGTAGCAAACAGCATATTTATTAAACACACAAAGTAAAACACTAACATTTATATGAAGAAAACAGAGCTGTAAAACCAGCAGAAAACACAGGACACAGCCGCCCAACTTCCGGGTATCATGTGGTGACGTCAGCACGCCTATCCCGATGCGTTTCGTCACAAATGACGTCTTCCTGGGGACACGGGCAGCGTGCTGACTCACCAGTTATATGCTCGCAAGCTAACGAGCAGAAAACGATAATACCGCCCCTATCTGAGCCGCACTAGCGTACAGCGGGCGCCATATTTAATCCGGGAAATATGCCAATAACGGCCATCAAGGTGACCCGAATCTGAGCTATATAAAAATAATCATAAATGTAGTTAAGAGGTATATGGTATTCCTATATCAGAGCCGGATTAATCAAAATCACATGGCTTATCTAAATAACTAATAAATTAAAAGATACATAAATTATAATCAAACCACCCCTATCTATGCCACGCTGACAAGCAGCGGGCACAATTTTGGATCACGGAAGGTTGCCAATAGTAGTCCTAAATTTAGGAAGTGGATGTTAAATGACATATTGCGATCTAAAAATGGCTGACCAATGTAAATAATAATCTAAGAGCCTCATTCCCTCAGAATTAGCCGGCTCCACTAACGATATAGATTCAAAGGAATAAATAGGATAATAAGATAATAAGTACAACAGGCCATCCAGCACAGTGCTCATAAATATGCCAAGGCTAGCCATTTAGTCCCAAACATTGTTTTCATATATTAAAATGCTTAAAAATGGTTATTGACTGTACGGCTAACCATCCAAATAATATAAATATAGCCAATATATTAATTAAAAATGTTGACTAAAAATTAAATTGAATAATCAATAATTTTATCTTAAAATGTAATGTACAGGTCATTAAAGTTACATATTCCATATTCGATTAGGCTACCTAATCTAATATGGGCCTAAAGCCCTACACCGAATGTGACTCACACAAGGTTCACAGAATAATTATAATAAACAAAAATTTAGGAATTGTCAATAAAAGCATTCACATCAGTGTCAACATTTAAACCAAAGTGAGTAAAGATTTTGGTTTTGTAAATCCAGGACATTTCCAATCTGGATAAACCCCTAACAAGGGGTTCACCCCTCCAATGTGGGCTAAATTTATCTATGCCCAGAAAAATTGTATTGTGGGGATCTCTGTTGTGCTTCAAAAGGTAATGCTTGGATACCGAATGATTCCTAAAGCCCTTCTTAATGTTCGCTATATGTTCATTACAGCGAACAAAAAGGGGGCGCTTAGTTCTCCCTATATACTGTAGGCCACAAGGGCACTGCAGTAAATAGACTACTCCTGTGCTGGAGCAGAAAACAAAAGGCCTGATGGGAAATGTAAGACCAGTACTTGTGGACATAAAATCCCTAACATTTCTCTGTTTGCATTTATTGACAGAACAGGTTTGGCACCTGTTACATCTATAGTAACCCACCAGATGGTTTAAAAAAACTTGGTTTTGGTTCAGGAGGATTCAGAACATTGGGGACAAGTGCATCCCTCAAAGTGGGAGCTCCTCTATAAACAACTTTAGGTTTATCAGGTAAAACCTTATTCAATGTACAATCATTTTTTATGCTGTGCCAATGTCTTTCTATTATTTTTTTGATGTTCTTATGTTGAGTGGAAAATGTAGTGACAAAGGGTGAGGTATATGTAGGGTCACTATTATTAGAATGTGCCTTAGTCATTAACAAGGCAGATCTGTCCATTGAATCAACAGTTCTCAAAGTATCAGCTAAAAAGGAATTGTCATAACTTTTATCAACAAATCTTTTGGTAAGGACTTGTGACTGAAGAATGAAGTCCTTATGGTCTGTACAATTACTTTTAAGCCTTGTATACTCTCCTTTCGGAAGAGCTCGAAACCACGGATTATGATGGCAGCTGTCAATAGGAATATAAGAATTCCTGTCAGTAATTTTAAAATGTGTTGTAGTAACAAACCTATCTCCATCTCTAGTGATCGTCAAATCAAGGAAATTAATGACATCCTGACTGGCCTCAAAGGTTAGATGGATACCCCTTATATTTTTCAAATATTTCAAATTCAAATGTTCCATAAAGGAATCCAGATCTAATTTGGACCCATTCCAAAGGAGGAGGACATCATCAATGTACCTTGCCCATAGCATTATCTGGGGTTGGTTACAACTATAGATGACATCCTCCTCCCACTGGGCCATGAACAGATTTGCCAGGCTGGGGGCATATTTAGCCCCCATCGCGACTCCTCTGTCCTGACGGAAAAACTGGTCATTGAACCAGAAGTAGTTCAACTTTGTAGCAAACTGTAAAAGTTCCATGATAAAGTCGATCTTAAGGTCTGGAATTCCTGAGTTTTTATCCAAGGAGTTTTTGACTGCTTCCAATCCTAAATTGTGAGGGATTATGGTGTACATGGTTTTTTATACTGAAAGACTGGGTCACGAGGTAGGGGGGTATAGGTGTGTCTATCGCTCAAGATGCGCTGCATTTCTGCAAAATAGTCTCACCTATCCAACACAACTATGCCCCCCCCCCCCTTTGTCAGCCGGTCTGATTACTAAGTCCTCATTTTGACATAAGGAATCCAAATCAGTGGCAAGATCTTTGTTCGGCCTGTTTTTTCGTACCTGAATATCATTCAGATCTCTCACTACCACATCTCTGAGAACTTTAAGAGAAGGCGCCAAAGCGCCTGGTGGGTTAAATAATGATGCGTTAGATCAATTAGAGTGTTTAAACTGTGTAGAGATGATCCTATTTTCTTTAACGGGATTACCCAACATATATTTCTGTATATTAAATAAATAGTGAGTCAGCGCAAATGGGAAAAAATCTCAACAGGGGCTAGAACTGAACTAGCCAATATCATAGGTTCCGGTGGAATATAACGGAGATACTCATGCAATATATAAAAGAACTGGTAATAGATAAAGAAGATACAAGCAGACCAGCAGACTAAAAAACATATAAAATCCAAATCCTAAAAGTCCATCCAATTCCTAAAACACTATTGTGTGTGTCTATCTTCAATATTGATGTTCTCAATGATTGTTCCAATATATATCTGCCTTGTAACAACTCCCACTGAACGACCAATACACAATAAACAAAGATCAGCAGACTGAGGCTGAACACATGTATGATGCGAATCCTAAAAGTCAGTCAGGTCCCTAAAACTAATTCTGTGTAAATCTTCAATATAAAATAACTAATCCAGTGTATATGTGACTTCTAATAAAGGATAAATCACCCTATGAAACAACACAGAGGAATGGTCAGATAATCGCATCAAGCGACTAACATTGCAAGATAAATAGATCACTGTATGGACTAATAAACAAATATTCACTGTAGTCTAAAGTATAAATCAATGGTGATGTATGTGATAAATCACATTAAACGAACTAAATAAAATGCATGTTGTTAAAATAAATCCATCAGTGCATGATCATAAAAAGAAAACCTAAATGCATAAATGGTCAGAGGGTCAGAGACCATCTTAAAGCGCCTGAAAAGGTGCAGTGAGGTGAGCGGCCACTGCTCCTATTATATCAAAGCTCACTCCGGATTACAGCACTGGATATCCACATTGTTGTTCTAGAGAGTCACTAATTGTCACTTTATCATAAGCGCATGGATGAACTTTATTTGATCACCGCACCTATTTCATTTTAAGCGCACGGATGAACTTTATTTTATCACCGCATTGATTTTATTGATTATATATGGACTGCTAATTGCACAAGTTTTTTATATATATATATGTATATATTGCACATGGACTGCTAAATTGCACAAGATTTATATACCGTATTTATCGGCGTATAACACGCACTTTTTCCTCCTAAAAATGGAGGAAAAAGCAGCAGTGCGTGTTATACGCCGATATTAAAAAAAAAAAAATCGGCCAGGAAGCATCGCCGAGAGCAGAAGGGGCGGGCCGGGCCGAAGAGAAGGAAGGACTAGCTGTCATTAGAGCAGAAGTGGGCGGGCCGAGCCGAGGAGAAGAGAGAACGAGCGAGCGCAGTCATCGGAAGTCCCGCCTATGACAGACGTCACACGTCTCGGCAGAGGAGGCGGGACTTCCGATGACTGCGCTCGCTCGTTCTCCCTTCTCCTCGGCCCGCCCCCTTCTGCTCTTATGACAGCTCATCCTTCCTTCTCGGCCCGGCCCGCCCCTTCTGCTCTCGGCGCTGCTTCCCGGTCTTTTTTAAAACAAATGAGGTCAGTTCCAATGGCGCTTGTGATCCTGCATATTTGGACATTGCGCTTGCTAGGCTGCATGTATGGACACTTGGTGGGCTGCATGTATGGACACTTGGTGGGCTGCATGTATAGACACTTGGTGGGCTGCATGTATGGACACTTGGTGGGCTGCATGTATGGACACTGCTGGTGGGCTGCATTCATTGACACTGCTGGTGGGCTGCATATATTGAGGCTGGATATATGGACACTGCTGGTGGGTTGCATTTATGGACACTGCTGGTGGGCTGCATTTATGGACACTGCTGGTGGGCTGCATTTATGGACACTGCTGATGAGGATGCATTTATGGACACTGCTGATGAGGATGCATTTATGGACACTGCTGATGAGGATGCATTCATGGGCACTGGTGATATCATTTGATTTAAAAAAAAAAAAAAAATGTTCTGAGTTCAAAGCTGTTTATGTTAAATTTAAGCTTTTTTCCTGAAATTTCTCTCCAAATATTGGGGTGCGTGTTATATGCCTGCGCGTGTTATACGCCGATAAATACGGTATATATTTATGTCTATTTATATATATATATATATATTTATTTATTGATTACCGCACTTTATTGCATTTATGCACTTGGATTCATTATATACGGAATATTTATCTATTTATTTTGAGGATTTTATATCTTCCACATTTGTGTCATTTATGCATTTAGGTTTTCTTTTTATGATCACGCACTGATAGATTTATTTTAACAACACGCATTTTATTTAGTTCATTTATTGTGATTTATCACATACATCACCATAGATTTATACTTTAGACTACTGTGAATATTTGTTTATTAGCTCATACAGCGATCTATTTATCTTGCGATTTTAGTCGCTTGATGCGATTATCTGACCATTCCTCTGTGTTGATTCATAGGGTGGTTTATCCTTTATTAGAAGTCACATATACACTGGATAAGTTATTTTATATTGAAGATTTACACAGAATTAGTTTTAGGGACCTGACTGACTTTTAGGATTCGCATCATACATGTGTTCAGCCTCAGTCTGCTGATCTTTGTTTATTGTGTATTGGTCATTCAGTGGGAGTTGTTACAAGGCAGATATATATTGGAACAATCATTGAGAACATCAATATTGAAGATAGACACACACAATAGTGTTTTAGGAATTGGATGGACTTTTAGGATTTGGATTTTATATGTTTTTTAGTCTGCTGGTCTGCTTGTATCTTCTTTATCTATTACCAGTTCTTTTATATATTGCATGAGTATCTCCGTTATATTCCACCGGAACCTATGATATTGGCTAGTTCAGTTCTAGCCCCTGTTGAGATTTTTTCCCATTTGCGCTGACTCACTATTTATTTAATATACAGAAATATATGTTGGGTAATCCCGTTAAAGAAAATAGGATCATCTCTACACAGTTTAAACACTCTAATTGATCTAACGCATCATTATTTAACCCACCAGGCGCTTTGGCGCCTTCTCTTAAAGTTCTCAGAGATGTGGTAGTGAGAGATCTGAATGATATTCAGGTACGAAAAAACAGGCCGAACAAAGATCTTGCCACTGATTTGGATTCCTTATGTCAAAATGAGGACTTAGTAATCAGACCGGCTGACAAAGGGGGGGGGGGCATAGTTGTGTTGGATAGGTGAGACTATTTTGCAGAAATGCAGCGCATCTTGAGCGATAGACACACCTATACCCCCCTACCTCGTGACCCAGTCTTTCAGTATAAAAAAGAATTGGAGGCAATAGTATCAAGAGGCTTCTCTTTGAATATTCTTAACAAAAAGGAAAGAACTTTTTTGGTGCCTAGACGTCCCCGGACACCCATCATATTCTATTTGCCCAAAATACATAAGAGTCTGACTTCCTCCCTGTGACTCTGACTCTGTGCCGACTCACTATTTATTTAATATTCTTAATGGTACTAGAGCTGGCTGCAGGCGGGATAGAATTTAATCCTAATCTCACAATTTGATCTATCTTATACCAGCTGTAACTCATTAGAAGTAATCCTCCCACTTGGATACCCACGTGACAGCGCACATATCACCCCCCAGTTTATTCTAACATATATTTCTGAATGTTAATTTTTCTAACAAATTTGTGAATGTCCATATACGTTTGAGATTTATTTAGACATTTGGGGGTGCAAATTTAAGTCCCTTGTCAAGAATGTTCCGTTCAGAATCGGTAAGTACCTTGTGGCACAAATAAAAATACCAGTACCCCCTAAGTCTTTTTTCTTCCTCTTAAGTTGTAACCTCCTCCCTCCTCTGACTCCTCTTGTAGTTCTTTTTTTCAATCAATAGTTTTTATTAAGATTCAAATATAGATGAGAAACCAAAAAAACACATTAACAGAATGTGAAATAAGTAAAGAAAATGACTACAACAAGGTAGAATATTATCCAAAAGTAGATGGTACAGTGTTCAAGAATCAATATAAACTTCGTACAAGTGCATATACATTATGCATATAAATGTCAATACAGTTTGCATTGATGCAGAGAGAAGATGAGAGGCGTTGAACCACCCCGACTCAGAACCCCTAGGGGAACAATGTCACCAAGTCATGGATCGTCCCCACCTCCCGACCTCCCCAAGATCAACACAAATAAAGATGAGCTCAAAACAAGTGGAACTAAGCTAAGTAAAGGGTTAGATTATAAACTTCTAGTTTCAGGTGCCAAATGGGGCCACTCCGACCAAGCTTTTTGAAATTTGTGATGCGTTAAAGTATTGAAGGATAAGGCTTTTTCCAGTTTATAGTTCTCATTGACCAAGGTGATTGCCTCAGAGAGATTCGGAGTGTGGGTGGTTTTCCATTTTCGTAATATTAAAGTCCTAGCTGCCGAAAGGAGATGTACAATCATTTGTCTATATGTGAGTGGATATAATTCAATGTTTAGATTAAGTAAAGCTAATTCAGGTTTGGGAGGCGTTAAGATTCCAGTGATGGATGCCATACATTGGAAAATTGCTTTCCAAAAACTTGTAAGGGAGGGGCACTCCCAGAGGATGTGTTGTAGGGTACCAATTTTACCACATTCTCTCCAGCATAGTGAAATAGCTCTCCAAGCTTGGAGAGAAGCCTTGACTGTTATAGGAATGTTGTGCCAATTCCAGGGTATCCATAAATCACACTGAAGCATGAGTGTTAGGTTTTTAGTTGGCACCAAGTCGGTTTCAATTAATGCCCATAGCGGGGTTTCACTACTGGTATACCAATGTTTTATTTGGTCTAGCCTTGAGGCCCAACAATAGGCTTGTAAGTTCGGTAGCCCAGCTCCCCCCATGGATTTGTGTGCAGTTAGTATATTGAAAGCTATGCAGGCTTTTTTTCCTGACCAAATAAATTTCCTAATAATACTTGTAAGGGCTTTCAGCTGTGCTTTTGGTATGGGGATAGGCAGTGCTCTAAACAAGTATAAGATTTGAGGAAGGATGGTCATTTTTATTACCGCCATTCTCGCTCCCCATGTTAAGTCAATTTTAGAGAAGTTATTAAGGTCCTCACAGATTTTTTGTTTTAGGGATTTAAATATCGAGTGAATAAGGCCAGAGATTCGAGGTGTAATGGTAATACCTAAATAGGATATTTTCTCATCTGTCCATGTGAAGGGGCAGTTTCCCATCAGACGGTTTTTTGTATCAGGACTAACATTCAGATTTAGGACAAGTGATTTGGAATTATTTACTTTATAGTAAGAGATTTTACTGAAATTGGAAAGGATAATGTGGGCTGCAGGTAGGGATGTTTCTGGAGATGACAACATCAAGATAATGTCATCTGCGAACAAAGTTATCTTGTGTACTGTATGGCCAATAGTGAAACCTCGTATTTCGGGAGCATTTCTTATAGCTTCGGCTAGGGGTTCAATGGATAAATTGAAAATTGTTGGGGAAAAGGGGCATCCTTGTCTTGTACCATTCGAAATTATAAAGGGTTTGGAAAGCGTTCCGGACATGAAGACTTTGGCTGTAGGTTGGGAGTATAGAGCCATAATTGCTGAATAGATGTTACCCTCCAAGCCAAATTTACGTAGGGCGGATGACATATACATCCAATTGATTCTGTCAAATGCCTTTTCTGCGTCCAATGTGAGCAGCAGAGAAGGCGTCATAAGTTTTTCTGCTACATCAAGGATATTAACAATTCTTCTAGTCGCATCTGATGTTTGACGCCCGGGGATGAATCCCAATTGGTCTTTTTGGATCAGAAAAGGCAGCACTCCCTGTAGGCGTTTTGATAATAATTTAGCAAATATTTTGAGGTCAGTATTTAATAAAGAGATCGGCCTATAGTTTTCGGGTTTAGAGGGGTCCCTTTTTAGGGATTGTGGTTACATAGGCTCCTAGCATATCTTTTGGGAATGATGACGTGTCAACCGCTTTTTGGAATACATCAAGTAAAAACGGTGTGAGGGTGTGTTGAAATAGCTTGTAGTACTCACTCGGGAAGCCGTCTGGGCCTGGCGATTTGCCTTGAGGTAGGGATAATATTGTTTTTCTTACTTCGTCAATAGTTATGGGTGCGTTAAGCGTTTGGAGTTGTGTTTCAGAGAGACGAGGTAAATTAAGGTTCTCTAGAAACGTTGAAATATCTTTACTTACAGGTTTGTGGATTACGGGATCTGAGTCCAAATTATAAAGTGAGTAGTAATAGTCAGCAAATTCGTCTGCTATGTCTTGAGGATGGGTTAATTTGTGATTTGTTTTAGATTGAATGAGGTAAGAGATCCTAGATTTAGTTTGTCTGGATTTAAGCCTATTTGCTAATGTTTTACTAATTTTATTGGACTGTGCGTAACATGTTAATTTAAGTTTTCTGAATTGGATATCGCTTTTTTCCAATAGAATAGAACAAAGTTCTATCCTTAGGTCAGCCAAGGTTTTCGTGGTTTTGGTGTCTGGGAGAATTTTGTTCTTGGATTCTAGGTCATGAATTTGAGATAGGACTAGTGAGAGCTTTTGATTATATTTCTTCTTAAGTTTAGAGCTCTGCTGTATGCAGATTCCCCTCATGTAGGCCTTATGTGCTTCCCAGAGGCTCCAAGGATCTGATACCGAATTTACGTTTAGTTGGAAAAATTCAGTAAGATGTTGGGAGATATGTTTTTTACCCATATCGGACTGCAGATTTCTAATGTTGCAACGCCATACAGAATTAGCCCCCCTGGGGATTCCCTCATCCACGGTCACCTCCACCACAGCATGGTCAGACCATGTGATATCCTTAATGACCGAGGATGAGATTATCCCCAGAAGTTGCCTATCAGACACAAACATATCCAACCTTGAGTATGTAAGATGTCTGGAGGAGTAAAAAGTGTAATCTCTCTCTGATGCGTGGAGACACCTCCAAACATCGTACAAGTTTTCCTTATGTAATAAACCCTGTAAAGAGGTTCTCCTGCTGATTGAAGAGGATGAAGTGTCCATCTCTGGATTAGATGTCAGGTTGAAGTCCCCACAGATTATAAGATTGCCATATTTGACCTTGGAGATGACTTTTAGTGTTCTCTTGAGGAATCAAAGTTGATGCGTGTTAGGAGCATAGATTGATGCTTGGGTCATGGGTAATCCGTTAAATGATCCTGTGAGGATAATATTGCGGCCATCAGGGTCAGTCACCAAGTCCTTTTGTTGCCAGTTAACTGTGTGTTTAATTGCTAGGAGGATTCCTTTTTTATTCGATGGAGATGTAGCTAAATAGATGTTGGGAAAATCTTTGTTTAAGCATTTGGGATGATTGGATGTCTGGAAATGTGTTTCTTGTACCGAAATTATGTCCGCATTGGAAGATTTAGCTTCTTTCCAAAGAGCGTATCTCTTGGCTGGATGATTTAATCCACTTGCATTTATTGAGATAATTTTAAATGGCATTCATGGATGTAAAAGGAGCTTGCTGATCGAACTTCGGAATGGAGTCAACAGTCAATGGAACTGAACTGTATCCATATTTACGGTCTCAAGAGGATCGTTTTAAAGATGATGGAGATTCCTTGTTGCAAAAAAGTAATACAAAACTGAAGAGGAAAAATAAAAAATACAAATAAAGAACATGGTAAAAAAAGGACCATAAAAATGGTCTGAGATCGACAAAGGTAGTCGATATCCTGTACGGATAAGGGGCCATGAGGAAACCTTCATTCCATAGGCCTAGAACTGGTGTGGTGCTGGCTAGAGGTGCTTGGTAATCCACCCTGCAGCTTATCTTTCTTTTTTTGAGATTTCTTTCTAATAACTACGTTCCAATCTGCGTTAGTGGGTAGAGGGGCAGGAGCTCTGTGCTGAGAGTCATCTGTTGGAGGAACAATGCCCCATTTCTGCAGCAGTGATATCCCTTTTTCAAGGTTGAGATAGAGGTAGTAGTACCATTTTGAGTGATTGTGAGGGTCGCCGGATGTTTCCATTTATGTAGGATTTTGTGATTTCTCAGCGCCTTTGTGATCATCGCCAAGTTTCTCCTTCTCTGAAGGGTGTGCCTAGATAAGTCAGGCAATATTTGGATCATTGAGAATTCTGCTGGTATCTCAGAGGATTGGCGAAACGAGGACATGATTTTCTCCTTGGAATGGAAAAAATGTACTCGCAGGAGTACGTCTCTCGGGACTTCTGGCGCCAAGAAGGCCGGTTTAAGCAGCCTATAAATTCTGTCTATTATCCGGTCAGTTTCAGATAGTGTAGGAACAAGAGTGGAAAATAGCCGGTTAGCATACTGTTCCACAGATTCCGGAACTCCTCTCAGCTTTAGGTTGTTCCTTCTTGATCTATCTTCTAGATCCGCAGCCTTGTCCCTAAGCCACAATATTTCTTCGGAATGCTGATTATGGGCTTCAACCATCGTGTTAAAGGACAAGGTCTGTTTGTTAAGAGAGGATTCAACCGTATCCACCCTATCTCCCAAGTCATGAACTTCTCGTCTATATTGCTTCATCCAACCCATTATGTCTGCTTGAAGCGTTGACCTAAAGGAATGTAGCATTACTTTCAACATAATATCAGTGATAAGGCGACCTTCTGTGGGTAAAGAAGTGAACTGATCCTGTTGGCGTGGTATAGAGCCTGAGGCATAACTTTGGGGCACATCCATCCCCTGAATGTACCCCTGCACTTGTTTGGCTGGGGATGTGATACGGGGTTTATTTTTGGCCGGGCTCCTTAAGGAGGGGGACTCAGGGGAGGATGAACCCGATGAATATTCACTGTCAGGATTACCCACTTGGTATAATGATTGTGATTTGCCTTTTTTGTTATTTCCGCTTGCTGCTTGCATGTTAATTTATAGGTCTCCACTATTGCTGCAGTGTTCTTTTTGTTGTAATTGAAGGAGAAGTACAGCGCCACTAAATTGGATAACTAACTAAAGAAATTGCAGAGGTAAAACAGAGTCCATGAGTCCATATAGAGAAAGGTTTCAGATGCGGAAAATATGGCCGTAAATCCAGCACCAGTCTTGCAAAGGAAGTATCCGGCAAAGATCACACAAAACAATAAAGGATGTACTCTTACCGGAAAGTTGGACCCCCTGTTACGGAAGGTCAAACAGGCGTGCGATAACAGTCACCAGAGACAAACGATACCTCCAATTCTCCTCCAGTCATCCACAGGACATCCGGGTAGGACCATGGATCCAGTAGACCTCAATAGACCCCAGGTATGCATAGGGGATAACCTCCAATAACACAAATGGGGGCGCACATGGTGAAGTATGTACGAAATGTTATTAATACACAAAGTTAAAAAAAACTCACATGTTGCTGCTTGATTCAGGCATGTCAATCAATTGATTGGCCGCGGCTCGAACAGCGTGTCTGCATGGGGGCTAGCGTGCCTGACGCGTTTCGTCCTGCAAAGGCGTTTTCAAAGGCAAAAGCCCCCTAATGCAGCACGCTTTTATATGGTACCCCTAGTTGTTTGGGAAGCGGCCACGCACCACTTCCGGTACGTGATGACGCACTTCCGCTTCCGGTGCGTGATGATGCACTTCCGATTCCGGTGCGCGATGACGCACTTCCGGTTGCGGCGTGCGTGATGACGCACTTCCTGTTTAACAGTCAGCAACACTGTGAAGCGCTGCCGAACTCAAAAGACATGGCACATGGAGGGGTAGAGGAAAAACAAAAAGGACAACGGCGATAAGAGAAAAAGGTCCCACAACTGCCCAAGGCTAGCCGGGAAACCCCTCAAATCACACTAGGTCCTTCCTGAAAAAAACCCCTCCAATCAGCAATCAATTGGAATTACAATTAAGTTACATTCCAAACCGTCTTTAACAAAATATAAATATAAAAACAAGCATTATACTCATGTGAGTTTGCAACCAAATTTAAAATTACAAAAAACACACAAATATAAAAGCAAATAAAAATATGCATAATAGAAACTTAATTAAATAAATGGTAAAACCGTATCACACAATAAAAACATCATTCCCCACCTGTCTGCAGCAGATAAGTAAATCCTACATTGCATATAAGGCACTATAGCATACAGTCTAGTGCATGTCACTACGGTCCCTAAGAGATCAGCAGGGATCAACGGTGCCCCCCAAGACCCTAAAGGAAGGGGTTGGAAAGACGGAATAGATGAAATTACAATAAATAAGTGATGCACACCTAACGGCGTTACAAAAACTAAAGTGGAAAGGATGAGGGTGAGACCTACAGACAGTGTACATGAGATTAAATCTTACTCAGATGTAGGTACATTGCCAGAGGGTCATAGACAAAAAAGAGAAATGCCAATATACAACAGAGGAGGAGAGAGCCTGGGGAGTCAACCTGCACATTAGCTGTTATTGATGAAGCAGTTGACATCCCAATGCACGTTGAGACCAAAGGGGGTATAGCACTTCAGGTCAAATATCCACCTGGTCTCAAGCCGTGAGATCTCCCTCCTCACGTTGCTCCCCCTCCAATGTGGGGTAAATTTGTCGATGGCAATAATCTTAGTCCCAACAGTTTTTTTATGGTGACATTCCAGGTAATGTCTCGAAACTGAATGTTTGGGGAAGCCCCGACGGATATTACCCAGATGTTCATTCACCCTAGTTTTCATAGCACGGGTGGTCCTGCCCACATATTGGTACCCGCAAGGGCATTCCAACATATAGACTACGTTCTCTGTTGTACATGTGATGAACGTATCAATAGGGTAACTCTTGTGCGTGACTCTAGAACAAAAAGATAGAACTTTACGTTCTTTGATGGCATTTGTTCTGCAGACCATGCACCGCCTACAGGGGAAAAATCCCTTTATTTCAGGAAAAAGGTGAGTGATCCTAACAGGGGGATCCACAATGTTGGGCGCCACCCTTAATCTTAGGGTAACGTGGATTGGGATGTCAACTGCTTCATCAATAACAGCTGATGTGCAGGTTGACTCCCCAGGCTCTCTCCTCCTCTGTTGTATATTGGCATTTCTCTTTTTTGTCTATGACCCTCTGGCAATGTACCTACATCTGAGTAAGATTTAATCTCATGTACACTGTCTGTAGGTCTCACCCTCATCCTTTCCACTTTAGTTTTTGTAACGCCGTTAGGTGTGCATCACTTATTTATTGTAATTTCATCTATTCCGTCTTTCCAACCCCTTCCTTTAGGGTCTTGGGGGGCACCGTTGATCCCTGCTGATCTCTTAGGGACCGTAGTGACATGCACTAGACTGTATGCTATAGTGCCTCATATGCATTGTGGGATTTACTTATCTGCTGCAGACAGGTGGGGAATGATGTTTTTATTGTGTGATACGGTTTTACCATTTATTTAATTAAGTTTCTATTATGCATATTTTTATTTGCTTTTATATTTGTGTGTTTTTTGTAATTTTAAATTTGGTTGCAAACTCACATGAGTATAATGCTTGTTTTTATATTTATATTTTGTTAAAGACGGTTTGGAATGTAACTCAATTGTAATTCCAATTGATTGCTGATTGGAGGGGTTTTTTTCAGGAAGGACCTAGTTTGATTTGAGGGGTTTCCCGGCTAGCCTTGGGCGGTTGTGGGACCTTTATCTCTTATTGCCGTTGTCCTTTTTGTTTTTCTTCTACCCCTCCATGTGCCATGTCTTTTGAGTTCGGCAGCGCTTCACAGTGTTGCTGACTGTTAAACAGGAAGTGCGTCATCACGCACGCCGCAACCGGAAGTGCGTCATCGCGCACCGGAAGC
Source organism: Pelophylax lessonae (assembly GCF_965119305.1). Classification (NCBI taxonomy): domain Eukaryota; kingdom Metazoa; phylum Chordata; class Amphibia; order Anura; family Ranidae; genus Pelophylax; species Pelophylax lessonae. Next base: position 674,138,929 of record NC_138768.1, on the reverse strand, counting down.
GGAAGTGCATCATCACGCACCGGAAGCGGAAGTGCGTCATCACGTACCGGAAGTGGTGCGTGGCCGCTTCCCAAACAACTAGGGGTACCATATAAAAGCGTGCTGCATTAGGGGGGCTTTTGCCTTTGAAAACGCCTTTGCAGGACGAAACGCGTCAGGCACGCTAGCCCCCATGCAGACACGCTGTTCGAGCCGCGGCCAATCAATTGATTCATGACATGCCTGTATCAAGCAGCAACATGTGAGTTTTTTACCTCTGTGTATTAATAAAATTTCGTACATACTTCACCATGTGCGCCCCCATTTGTGTTATTGAAGGTTATCCCCTATGCATACCTGGGGTCTATTGAGGTCTACTGGATCCATGGTCCTTCCCGGATGTCCTGTGGATGACTGGAGGAGAATTGGATGCATCGTTTGTCTCTGGTGACTGTTATCGCACGCCTGTTTGACCTTCCGTAACAGGGGGTCCAACTTTCCGGTAAGGGTACATCCTTTATTGTTTTGTGTGATCTTTGCTGGATACTTCCTTTGCAAGACTGGTGCTGGATTTACGGCCATATTTTCCGCATCTGAAACCTTTCTCTATATGGACTCATGGACTCTGTTTTACCTCTGCAAGTTTCTTTAGTTAGTTATCCAATTTAGTGGCGCTGTACTTCTCCTTCAATTATTTCTTGGTCTGATATACCTTGTACGAGCAGCCTTTTTTTTAGCTTAACAATTTTTGTGCGCAGCTTTCTTCCCATTTATTTCTTTTTGTTGTAGCATAGCTGGATGAGAGTTGTGGATGTGATCAATTTTAATTAATTTTGGTAACTCTTTACGTTTGCGGGTCATTACCACTGAATTACGTGTGATAGTTATGAATCAGAAGTGTTTTATTAGTGCTGCAGGGATGGATGGATGGGTCCCAGTTCACATTGGCCACATAGTGTAATTAGGTTAGGCAGTCATTTGTTTATTATATCAGGTTTAATATTTGTGCTTGGGCCGAGCGGAAGGTTTGTGATAGGAAGGAGGCAGATCGGGTGCTGCAAAAAGGTATTCCTGTCAGAGGGAGTGATGTTACCTCAGGTGAGGGAGAGATTCCTGCCAGAGGGAGTGATGTTACCTCAGGTGAGGGAGAGATTTCTGTCAGAGGGAGTGATGTTACCTCAGGTGAGGGAGAGATTCCTGTCAGAGGGAGTGATGTTACCTCAGGTGAGGGAGAGATTCCTGCCAGAGGGAGTGATGTTACCTCAGGTGAGGGAGAGATTTCTGTCAGAGGGAGTGATGTTACCTCAGGTGAGGGAGAGATTCCTGTCAGAGGGAGTGATGTTACCTCAGGTGAGGGAGAGATTCCTGTCAGAGGGAGTGATGTTACCTCAGGTGAGGGAGAGATTTCTGTCAGAGGGAATGATTTTACCTCAGGTTGAGGGAGAGAGTGAAGATGGAGGCCCTCTTCTGGGCCTGACTAGGCCACCATTATCGATCTGTTCCTGGTGGACTGCTTTGTACTATATATGGCAAGTTAGGACCCATAGGGCCTGGGGATGCTAGGAGAGCAGCGATGGTCCGCAAGACACAGTCCGATCGGCCGCTCCGTGGAAGTCCGCGGCCGGATGCCGCTCCAGGCGAGTCCGCGGCCTCTGGTCCCGACTAGGCCGCAGTCGCCGATCCGCTCCAGGAGGTCCGATACTCAAAATTCTTGGCCAGGTATGTTCTTTAGTAGTTGGGGATACTCAGTAGGTAGCGATGTCCCCAAAAAAAGCAGCCAAATCTGAGGATTGATACGGATTAAGTTGTGGGACCTGCGGAGCTCTGGTTACACACTTCGGCCTCGGTCCCCTTCCGGTCACGCCCCCACTCCTCTTGTAGTTCTAATGGACGCTTTAGGCCTTGCTTGACCTTTTGAAAACTCCACCCAGGGTAGCTTTGTTTAGGCTGGCTCTGGGAGGTTTGTTCCTCTAGTTCTATAATTCTAGATTCTTGAGGGTTATGTGCAGGAGGGGACATAAAACCAGACTGATTTTCTAAATGTCTTTCATTAGGATGTTGTTTATCTCTTAAGGGAAAAAAATGGTTACTTGTAGGGACATTGTACTGATAATTTGTGTTATCATATTCCTCCTCATCTCTATTTCTGGGAGTAGGCCTATTATAACTCTGATATGTGCCATGATTATAACCCTGGGCTCCGTAATTAGGCCCCTGTCTCCATTGTGGAGTGTGTCCTGAACCTTGTCTTTGGTTATAAGTCGGTCTATCTCCCCACTGAGGGGCATTCTTAGAGTTGTAAAAGCGACAAGGAGAGCCATCACCTCTCTGATGCGGATATCGAAACCAATTCTGGTTTTGATATCCATATTGAGATTGGTAAGACTGCCCCTGATTTGTTGGACGTGAAGTACATCTACCCCTGCCTCTACCACGTCCTCTAAAGGGAGATTTATGGGATGGGTAATGGCCTTTATTTGGCTGTACACTAACTACTGTGTTAGACTGAGGGGGATGGTTAGCTTTTTGGTTGGTATTTTTAGAAATGGTAATCTTGGACGCATCATAATTGGATGTATCCATCATTACCTCAATGGCAGAGGTTGAGATAAGCTTCTTTTGCCACTCAAAAACGGTGCTTGATTGATAATCCCCCAAATCTCTGTTGTATTTTTTCCTTTTTTTAATTTTTTGGTCTCTTTCTTCTTTTTCAAGAACTTTCAAGAGACTATTAGAGGATGCTTAGTATACACTATAGATGTTAATTTCAGACTAAGTACAATTTGTTATATTAAGCACTCGTTGAGAGAGACATTTTCTAATGACATTTTCTAAAATTCAGGTTCTAAATACCTTATTTCTCTGTGAATAGAATGTGCACACGTAAATGTAATATAATGTCAGTTCATAACAGGCATTTTTCATCTGGCTGTACCCAAGGATTAACCCTTTCAAACCAAATATCAATTTGTAATTTGTTTATTTCTGTCTGTGACCCCCATTGGCAATCTTTTGACTCGAGTCCTAATTATATGTCTTGCAACTTTCTGAGATAAAAAGGAAAACATCATATAGTACAAAGTATATAGGAAAAAAAAACTGACACATTCACAATAGACCACATGGAATAAATACACCAAAAATAACTGTGTCAACCTATTTGTGTTTTTTTTTTTTTTTCATTTCAACTTTTCCTTTATACTGGATTTTCAAACTTATAAATTCAATCCTTTAAAGTCTGTATTAAGGGCTTGGGTGTAGTAAACACTTTTAGTAGATAAATGGTACATTTTTACTGAGGTTCTTTAAAAAGTTTCCAAAGCAAAGAGAATACAGAGGGATTCGCTTCCACATGAGGGGCAGTGCTTATAAATGAAGTAAAACTAGGAGCCGTGTGTTCCTTTGTTATTACTAGAGCAAGAAATAGGGAAGACAATTTTCCCAGGGACAGGAAGGCACAGTCAACAGTTAAACATTGTCAGAAGTTCTATTCCTTCCCTAAAGATGTGTTATTATACTAATCTGGGGGCTTCCTATCACTTCCTGTCGTGACAGTATGGGATATTCCCCCAACAGGTACACTGACAGAAGCTTAATGAATTCCCTGCTCTATTCAAAACTAAATAAAAACATCTTGGCTGGGCTGCTGCCATCTAGTACCCCATCACGACTATCCTGAAATACTGCTGTTCCTGAAATCATATAAAAACTAAAGGCTTTGTATATCATCAAAATCATCTATTCGTCTTTCTGAAAAAACAACTAGAGCATTGTTCTCTATTTATATCTAAGTCACCTGTTGTGAGCTCACCATGCAGCCTCAATAGACTGTTTTCAGATTCAAAGGCATTTTCAAGCCAATGGGTTATTTTATGGTCTTAATAGTTATAGGTGAGGAATGTAATTGACTGGCTAACAGCAAGCCTTAGCTCATTCTTCCCAGCTCCAGAGTAGTACAACATCTGCAAAATGAAGTAATTGAAAGCTTTCCCTCCTCCTCAGTAGTAACTAAGATTGAAGGCTCCCAAAATTTTATTTGTAAAAATACTGTAGCCAAAACCATCTAAAAACTATGTAGGAATGAAGACATATACAAAATGTGGATCCTTAATGAAAATGGTATTGCACTCCACTGGAGTCTGTAAAAAAAAGAAAACGATGGACTTTTTTTTTTAATATGATTTAAAATGTGATGATGGGGAAAATGTAGTATTGTCAGTCCAGTAGACAAAAGATCTATAAGGGCTTGCAAATTATAATTGTGCATCCAAGCCAAAATTGTATCATAGCTACTCCAATTTTATAGCTTTACAAAGCTTTGGTTCAGCCCAGTGACTCTTGCACTCACCACAAGTGCTTTGATTGACATTTCTATGGGTATAAAAACACACTTGCAGCTTACAGATTTGAGAGCTCACAACAAAGTTCCAGAAATTACTATTTCTCATTACACTTTTTTTTTTCCCAAATTCTTTATTTATATTAGAGGTATAAGGCATACATAACAGTTGAGAGCAATTGCGTAAATCAGACTTGTATGGCAAGTTAAACAGAAAAATTTCAGAACACATGTGAACCAACAAGGTAATCAAGTAAGCATCAAACATATGGTCCTGTAAACTCGGTATAGTTCGGGGGGCAGAGCTCCTGGGCACGGGCAGCCGACATACACCGTCTGTCTCATTACACTTTTGATGGTCATTGAAGCTCCCTCCATCTCCCCTGGTTAATAAAAGAAATGTTGATCACATGTGGTGAGTGCAACAGCTGATAGGCTTAAAATATTTTTTCATAGAGCTTATAAATATAACATTAGCATTCCTACTATACAAATTTTACTTGGATGCTATCCAAATAAATTATTGTGAAGGCTTCAGCCACAACGAGTGAAGAAGAGCAGATCCAAAACTGATCAATAAATTATGTATGCTTCTGTCAAAATTGCCAAATTCTGAAGTCTATTAATTTAAAATTAAAACTTCTTGTAATCTGTAGTATCAGTCTACAGCACATTACTGATATAAGTGTTCCACCTCATTTTAACCACTTCTGGACCAGAACGTTTTACCCCCTTAATGACCAGGCCATTTTTTGCAATTTGCTCAGTCATGTAATGCTGTACCCAAACAAAACGTATGTCCTTTTTTTCCCACAAAAAGATTTTTCTTTTGGTGGTATTTGATTACCTTTGCGGTTTTTATTTTTTGCGATATAAATGAAAAAAGACCTAAATTTTGAGAAAAAATGACATTTTCTACTTTGTCTTATAAAAAGTATCCAATAGACTCAATTGTTGTCATACATTTAGGCCAAAATGTATTTAGCTACATGTCTGATAAGAAAAATCTCAAAAGGCGTACATTTATTGGTTTGCGCAAAATTACAAACTATGGTGTATATACAGGAAGTTGCACAGTTTTTACTTTCTGACTGCCTGATCTCATTTCTTGAAGTGTTAAAATGGCAGGGCAGTACAACCCCCTCCCCCCAAATGACCCCTTTTTGGAAAGTAGACATCCCAAGGAATTTCCTAAGAGGCATGTTGAGGCCATTGAATATTAAACTTTTTTGTCACAGGTGTTTGAAAAATGATAAAAAAAAAAAAAGAAAGTTGTCATTGAAATGATACATTGCTCATACATGCCATGGATATATGTGAAATTACACCCCAAAATACATTTTGCTGCTTCTCCTGCCTCTCATCTTCTTTTGGGTGCTCTTTGGGTAGGGGTACCAGGGAGGACATCCGGAAAATGCCTCTCATGCAGCCGACTCACTGCATCTGGAATGTGAATTTGGGCCACAGCACCTCCTGGATACAGAAGGTCTGTGATGATCTCTTCCTGGAATTTTAGGAAGGATCCACTTCTTCCTGACGCTCAATATAGCACATAAGCGTTCAGCAGAGCCAATTGGAATAAGTATACAGACACTTTTTTGTACCAGCGTCTGGCCTTACGGGCAATTAAGTACAGCGCCATCATCTGGTCATTGAAGTCCACCCCTCCCATGTTAAGGTTGTATTCATGGACACAGAGGGGCTTCCCAACAACACCAGTCACCGTTGCAATTTGGACTGTCGTATCTGTATGAATGGAGGACAGAACGAAAACTTTCTGTGTGTCCCTCCACTTCACTGCAAGCAATTTATTACACTTCAAGCAGGCTCTTTCCCCCCCCCCCCCCCGTCTAAGTTGGGAACCTACAAGACATGGGGGGATTAGGTCACCCCATGTGCCAATTCCAAAATCAAGGTGACTAAAAAGTGGCACGCTTGTGTAATATTTGTCCACGTATAAATGGTACCCCTTCCCGAATAAGGGTGACACCAAGTCCAAAACAATCTTGCCACTGCTCCCCATGTACTCTGGGCAGTTGGGGGGCTCCACATTGCTATCTTTACCATCGTAAATCCGGAAACTACATGTATAGCCTGTTGCCCTGTCACAAAGCTTATACATCTTGACCCCATATCTGGCACGCTTGCTGGGGAGAAACTGTTTGAAAGCAAGGCGGCCAGAAAATTTAATCAGGGACTCATCAACGCAGACAGCTTTTTGGGGCATATACAGGCTGCAAACTTCTGGTTGAAGTGATTTAAGAGGGGCCAAATTTTGTGGAGCCGATCACATCCAGGGTCACCCTGAGTTCATTGTCCCTGAAGTGCATGAACCGCAAGATTTGCTCGTATCTCGTCCTGGCCATGGCAGCAGAGAACACAGGCATATGATGAATTAGGTCAGTGGACCAATATAACCGCAACTCACTCTTTTTAGTAATGACCATGAGAAGGGATAGGCCCAGCAAGGTTTTAACTTCGGAAAGAGTGATACATTTCCATGCAAATTCTCTGGCAAGGGTCAAATTTGGATTTGCTGCAATAAATTGATTGCCATATAAATTGCTTTGGTCCACAATAGATCTGTAAAGATCTTCCGTGAAAAACAGCTCATAAAAACCGAGGGGAGTAAAATCGGCTGTTTCCACCTGAATTCAGGGTTGGCCAGTGAGAGGGGGAAGTACAGGCGCTGCAGAATTAGTGGGCTCTCAATCAGGATTTGTAAGCACATCAGGAAGGACACTATGGGCTCTACAGGCCTGTCTTCGAATTATTGGTGGCTGCTGGACATTACTTGTGCTAGCCATCCCACCAGCTTGAACTGCACTTATGGGACTCACCATGTCACCAAGTGTTAGTGCAGTGCTGGTTTGACTATGACCAGGATGTACTAGGCTTCTGGTGCTTGCCAGTTCACCAGAAGGTTGAGCGGCACTAGTACCGACACTCTGCTGCATACAAGAACCCTAAGATTGTTGCATATCAGCAACAGAAGAACGGGGTCGGGTACACCTGACCTTACAAGGGACCACTACTCCGTCATCAGAGCTATCTGTCAGGCTGCCACTGCTCTCTACAGGTTTTAATACTGAGCCTGATTCTGACAGTGAGGCTTACCCATCTGTCATGCTCAGCATTGTGTAGGCCTCTTCACTAGTGTACCTCTGTTTGGACATTTTGGCCAATACATTTATAGGTACCTAGTGTGACCCACAGGTAAAAAAGCACCCGGTTGTCAAGGACTGTTTGAACTGCTACCAAAAAATGTAACTGCTAGTGCTAGCAGAGATCAGGCCTGACTCTGCTAATGCTGTGGTATAGTGTGCTGTGTATTGAAAGTGACAGTAATCTGCTGATTCTGCACATCTTGGGGGGGGGGGGGCAGAGGGGCTAAATGCAGATGTTGGCAGGTTTCGGGCTGATCCTGCTAACACTGCATTTTGGGAACACTATACTAAACTATTGGGGACACTAGTTTAGTTCTGATCAGATGAAAGATATTGATCTGTTCAGACACCATACTAGTAATGGAGGTATTTAGTGAGTGTGTGTGTGTCACTGGCAATCAAAGGGTTAAAATGTATTACCAAATATGCGGTGGGAAATCTGACGCTGTTCTGGATTGACGCTAACTAATGTTAACGCTAACTGATGTCACCTGTGACACTAATACAGTGATCAGAAAAAAAGATCTGTACACTATAATAGTGACACTGTGACAGGGCAATGAAGGGGTTAACTGGGGATGATCAGGGGGTTACATCTTTTTTAGGGGATATATGGCAGGTACCCTAAACCTATCTGGTACTCCCTCTAACTACCACTGTCTCTAACTAACACTAACTGAAGTCACAAGTGACACTAATACAGTGATCAGTAAATGTATCTGTATACTGTATATAGTGTACACTGTGACAGAGAGTGAAAGGGTTAACTGGAGGGGTGATCAGGGGGTTAAATGTATGCCTATGTGTACTGGTGTCAGTGTAGTGCTTGTGTACTCACAGTTGATGCTCTTTCTTCTCACGCTGGAACCGAAAAGGGCTCCAGGAGAGAAGACATTCTGCAATTAGTAAGAACCGATTAACAAGTCCAGGCCAAAAATCATTGGTCTGGACCTGATGACTGATCGGTTCTGAACCGAATCAGAACATCGCGGGGTCGGCGGGGCGCGTGCGTGCACCCCCTAGCCCCACACGTGACCGATGTACAGGTACGTCGGTTCGCGCAGCCAAACTACTTTGCCGCAGTATATCTGCAACGGGCGGTCGGACACTGGTTAAACAAAACGCGTTTGAAAAATCTCTGCGCAAATACTGTGTGACAAAAAAAATTGCATCAATCATAATTTTATTCTGTAGGGCTTTAAAATAATATATATATGAATATATTTAATTTTTGGGGGTTCAAAGTAATTTTCTAGTAAAAAATAATAATTTTTTCATGTAAACAAAAAGTGTCAGAAAAGGCTTGGTCTTCAAGTGGTTAGAAGAGTGGATGATGTGAGGCATAAGCTTCTAATATTGGGCATAAAATGCCAGGACAGTTCAAACACCCCCAAATGACCCCTTTTTGGAAAATAAACACCCCGAGCTATTTTCTGAGAAGCATGTTGAGTCCATGGAACATTTTATATTTTGACACAAGTTTCCGGAAAATTGACATTTTTTTTTTTTTACACAAAGTTGTCACTAAATTATATATTGCTCACACATGCCATGAGTATATGTGGAATGACACCCCAAAATACATTCTGCTGCTTCTCCTGAGTACAGGGATACGACATGTGTGAGACTTTCTGGCAGTCTAGCCATGTACAGGACCCCAAAAACAGTGGCAGCTGGTGCTCAAAAATTTTGGGGGGGCGCAAAAAGAAAAATGTAATAGGTATTGCTTCGCGGCAAAAAACACGGTTAAAAATTGCGTGACTTTGAGGTCATGGTACAGGCATCGCACAGATGATGGTATAGGCATGGCACAGGTGATGGTATAGGCATGGCATAGGTCATGGCACAGGTCATGGTACAGGCATGGCACATGCATGGCACAGATGATGGTATAGGCATGGCACAGGTGATGGTACAGGCATGTCACAGGTCATGTCACAGGTCATGGTACAGGAGATGGTATAGGCATGGCACAGATGATGGTATAGGCATGGCACAGGTGATGGTATAGGCATGGCACAGGTCATGGTACAGACATGTCACAGGTCATGGTACAGGCATGTCACAGGTCATGGTACAGGAGATGGTATAGGCATGGCACAGGTGATGGTAAGGGCATGGCACAGGTGATGGTACAGGTGATGGTACAGGCATGGCACAGATGGTGGTATAGGCATGGCACAGGTGATGGTATAGGCATGGCACAGGTCATGGTAAGGGCATGGCACAGGTGATGGTACAGGCATGGCACAGGTATGGCACAGATGATGGTATAGGCATGGCACGGGTGATGGTATAGGCATGTAACAGGTCATGGTACAGGCATGGCACAGAATAGTAAATGGTTATGGCACACAGCGGCCTGGGCTGATAGTCGTTTAATTTCCACATGCAGAGATATCATACAAATAACTCAATTATAACCAGAAGTTACAATATGCTTAGACTGTAGTAAACATTTTTATGTATGGTGAACATTACAATGGTGAACATAAAGTTATTCACTAACATGTACTCACTTGTACACACAACAGGTGAGCCCACACCAAAAACCTCTGCAAATCTGACCTCTGGCTCGCAGATGCTCACTCCTCCAGGATGTGTTTCTCCCATACAACTAGCAAAGCCATCTATTCCACAGTGTGTCAATGTACAGTGTGTGAGTGTACAGTGTATGTGTGCTGTGTGATGTATGTATTGTGTGAATGTACAGTGTGTGTGCTGTCTGTGTGTGTACAGTGTGTGGATGTACAGTGTGTGAATGTACAGCGTGTGTGTGTCTGTGTGTGTACAGTGTGTGAATGTACAGTATGTGTGTGTGCTGTGTGAGTGTATGTATCGTGTGAATTTACAGTGTGTGTGTGTGTTCTCTCCTGCATGGACCCTGGCTGTAGAAGAGAAGACCTGCCTTGTAGTGGGATATCCAGGATGGCATACCTGTGGATGGAGGAAAGGATCTCTCTATGACAGCTGATAGAGTGGGGGGAGGGGGTTGGTGCGTGGAAGTCCTGCAGATCGCACTCATGGCCCATAGAACACACAGAAGGTGCCAATGTCCCCCACTGCCGTTATCCTTCTGTCACTCTGTGTGTTTTGCAAGTTTGCATAGCACAGACCTGCTCTGTGTCAGTCCTGCCTGATGGCCGCTTCCTCTTTCGGCTCCCTGCTGACAAAGATCATGACCCCAGACCTCCCCCGAGACACTGCACTGCCGCTGCCTCTTTCTGAGGTGTGTGTTTCCACTCACTCTGCAAAAAGTTCCCCCACCGAGCCCACCGCCGGACAGACACGAGTCTGCAGTCCCGGACCCGCACACAGACAGGACAGAGAGAGGCACCACACTGAGTCTGACTGAGGCACTTACCTGAGTGACTGTCACTGCTGCCTGGCATGCTGCTGCTCTCTGAGGCACTGCGATGGGACTCGGGAGTCGGCCAGTCGGAACTCTCTGGAGAGTGGAGACGGGACATCCTCTTCTCTTCTTCCTCCGATGCGCGCCGGCCCACTCTGACCGTCTGACGGCGGGAAGGTGACCGCACCGCCCCCACGCGACGTCAGTCACCCGGGATGTCCTGTATGATTGGCTGTGATTGGTCCAGGCTGGAGTCTGGACCAATCACAGCCAGGACAGCACTTGAGTGGGGAGTGTCGGGGCGCATTGCTCTGCGTCCGATGACCCCCAGAAGGCTGCCAATCGGCACCTCTGCGTGTCGCACGTGGGGTGCAAACCCCCCCCCCCTCATAGCCACCAGTAGGTCCAGCACCCCTAGTGGGCTGAAAATTGTATTTTTTTTTAATTTCTTTTTTTTTCTTGCAACAGATTGGGGTAGCGGTCCCCTGCGCCCCCTATACTCCGGCCGCCACTGCCCAAAAAACAATCACTGCCTTCAGACTTTCTAAGGGCGTAAATTGTTGATTTTCATTCCTCACTACCTATCACATTTTCAGAGGCCCTGAAATGTCAAGATAGCACAAAACCACCCCAAATTACCCCATTTTGGAAAGTATACACCCAAAGCTATTTGCTGAGGGGCACATTGAGTCCATAGAATATTTTATATTTTGCAACAAGTTGCGGGGATGTGACAATTTTTTTTTTACACAACGTTGTTACTTAAATGATATATTGCTAAAAAATGCCATGGGTATATGTGGAATTACACTCAAAAATACATTGTGCTGCTTCTCCTGAGTACAGGGATACTACATGTGTGAGACTTTTTGGCATTCTAGCCATGTGCAGGACCCCAAAATACAATCATCACCTTCAGGCTTTAAAGGGCTTAAATTGATTTCACTCCTCAATACCTATCACAGTTTTGGAGGCCATGAAATGTCTTTTTCTTTTTTAAATTCAAAACCTTGTGACAAAAAGCAATATCTGCAAAACCCTCAACATGCCTCTCAGCAAATAGCTTGGGGTGTCTACTTTCAGAAAAGGGGTCATTTGTGGGGATTTTGTGTTATTTTGGCATTTCATGGCCTCTGAAACTGTGATAGGCAGTGAGGAGTGAAATTAACAATTTATGCATTTAGAAAGCCTGAAGGCGGTGATTGGTTTTCGGGGTCCTGTATGTGGCTAGACTACCAAAAGTCTCACATATGGGGTATCCCCATATTCAGGAGAAGCAGCGGAATGCAGCATAATTCCATATACCCATGGCATGTGTAAGAAATATATCATTTCAATGACAATTTTTTTTTATGTTATTTTCCAAACACTTGTGACAAAAAAATTAAATATTCAATTTGCTCAATATGCCTCTCAGCAAATTCCTTTGGGTGTATACTTTCTAAAAAGGGGTAATTTGGGGGGGGGTGTTGTACTACCCTGCCATTTTAGCAGTTCAAGAAATTAGTCAGAAAGTAAAAGCTGCGTAATGTCCAGTAAATAAACCATAGTTTGTAGACGCTATAACTTTTGCGCAAACCAATAAATATACGCTTACTGAGATTTTTTTTATCAAAGACATGTAGCTAAATACATTGTGGCCTAAATGTATGACAAAAAAATTGTTTTTATAAGAAAAAGTAGAAAATGTAATTTTTTTTCAAAATGTTCGTTTTTTTTTCGCAAAAAAATGAAAAACCCAGTGGTGATCAAATACCACCAAAAGAAATCTCTATTTGTGGGAAAAAAGTACATTAATTTTGTTTGAGTGTACCCAAACATTGCATGACTGCGCAATTATCAGTTAAAATTACGCAGTGCCAAATTGCAAAAAATGGCCTTGTCATTAAGGGGGTAAAACCTTTCGGTCCCTAAGTGGTTAACTGACAATTGCGCAGTCATGTGACACTATACCCAAATGTTTCTCCTTTTTTTTTTCCACAAATGGAACTTTTGGTGGTATTTGATCACCTATGAGGTTTTTATTGTTTGCGCTATAAATAAAAAACAACCTACAATTTTGAAAAAAAAAAAAAAACAATATATTTAACTTTCTGCTATAAACAAATCTAAGAAAAAAATTGGAAAAAATCTAATTTCTTCAATAATTTAAGCTACAAATTTTTGTTAAAACAATCTCAATTGGTTTGCACAAATGTTATAGCATCTAAAAACTATGGGATATATTTAAGGATTTTTTTTTTTTTTTTTACTAGTAGTAGCAGTGATCAGAGACTTATAGCGGGACTGCGATATTGCGGCAGAAATATCAGACACTAAGGTGTTTATTTCCTAAAGCTAGAGAGGGCAAAGTCAGTCACACTGCAGCAAAACCAATCAGCTTCCATTAAAACCTGGAAGCTGATTGGTTTCGTTGCAGAAGTGTGACTGATTTTGCCCTCTCTTGCTTTAGTAAATAAATTCCTGACACTTTTGACACTTTGTTGGGAACCAGTGACACTAATGTGTAATGTGTAGCTCCCACTGTGTAGATCCAGTGCAGCGAGGTCGTCCTGTAGCAGTAAAACTGTTATAGTGCGGTCAGCAAGTGGTTAAATGAAAACACCACCAGGTGTCTGCTAATAACGTTTTCCTTTTGGCACCCCTCTAATCCTGGATTAGTGTTACCCCTAACATCTCATTGGCCAATAAGAATCTCATTAGACAGGGGGATAGAGGGTAGGTAAGGCATGCCCTGAAAACCCAGAATGTTGGCCTACTAATTACAAAGATAAATCTAGATCAGAAGGCACATAGAAGAGATTTGTATGGTAATTTTGGATATTAGCAGGTGTCTTTTAGCTGTAAAAGTTTAAAAGAGCTGAAAGGAACACCTTATGACTGACTTAGTTGTGACTCTGCTTTGAAAAACAGACACATTAATGATGTTTGGCACAAATATTTTTGAAAAAATTGGGTTTAAAGACATAAACAGACAAATGACTTTTATAAATGACTTCATATAAAGGTAAAATAAAAGTAACAGCCACAGCCCAGGTTTTAATAACAAAGTGGGTAAAAATCCTTCATTCAAACTTCGTTGACTTTGGCTCCTTCAAACAGACCACACCTAAAAGTTTATGAAGCTAATAAAGTTCCCTGCAGTCTCGTCAGACGTGGCTTGTGATACTTATGCCGAACACAAAGGTGTATTTGTAAGTACAAATAGTGACTATTAAGAAGAAGCAAGAGGTATTGGTAGACAGATCTTAGGGTGGTGCTATGTCTTTATTTTAGGATGCAGAACTGATCATATTATGTTTTGTGCAGAGTTTCTGAGAAAATAACAGGCATGCTGGTAAAAGGTGGTACAAAATATTTAACATATTTACAATTATTTTGGGTTCCATTCTAATTTGAGGCATGGGAGACATAGTAATAACATAAGATAGTAGCATTGAAGTGGCTGTAATATAAATGGGTAAAAAACGTAATAATATTTAATATTTGCCACTGTGGCTTACATGTATTATATGGTACCTTGTTAGAAAACATGTACACTTTGTTAGAAAGAGAAATACACAATGTTAACAGGCGCTTGATCACATATCGAACCAAAAGTCCATAGAGTTAAAAGTCATTAATGGCACAGGGGGAGAAAAGTCCACCATGTAGGGCAGCCATCCAGAAACCAAAGCTAGGGGTTCCACAGGGCTAAAACAAAGACAAACAGAGGCGCCTCTAAGTGTAGACTTTATGCAACAGGTTTAATGAATAAAATTATGCACTCACGTTAGTAAGCATATATTCATGCCCATAAAACAAGGTTCCAGTGTGGAGAAGTGTACATCATCCAGTCATGGACAGCAATCCTGCTGGAGCCAAAATCCTTTCGCCGTGGCCGGCTTGTACGGCAAGGTTAGAACCAGGAAGTAGGCTCGGTGTATTTGCTTGACAGCGAGGCTTGGTGGATAGTCGAACCTGGATGATGTCATCTGCATGCGAAGCGTTTCCGAGCGTGCTTGCTGTCTGGGGGAGGGCAGCCGCGCTCCATCTTCACAGCACGTTACCAGAATACCATAAGATCATTATCAGGAACGCTAGAATCTTGAGGGATTTTGCTGCCCCTAATGTTGTTCAACCACTCCTAAAAGTAACTTTATTTGGAGTTTTAAAAGATTTTTTCCTTGTTGAATGTGTAATATGTGTAAGAGAATTAGGAAAAACAGCACCAGGGCCAAACATTTTACATCTCAGAGTACTTGGCAGTCCTATAATTTACAAAGTTTCATCTCTTGTTCCACCAAATCGGTTGTTTATCTCCTGCAGTGCCCATGTGGCCTTCCATTTGTTGGGAGGACCATGCGGGCCTTGCAGATTAGAATTATTGAACATAAGTGAATTGTGCCCAATTAGCCATTTTCCCTCCCCGGTTTCATGTGACTCGTTAGAGTAACAAGGTCTCAGGTGTGAATGGTGAGCAGGTGTGTTAAATTTGGTGTTATCCCTCTCAGTCTGTCATACTGGTCACTGGAAGTTCAATATGACACCTTAAGGCAAAGAACTCTCTGAGGATCTGAAAAAAATAATTGTTGCTCTACATAAAGATAGCCTAGGCTATTAGGAGATTGCCAAGAAACTGAGCTGCAGCATGGTGACCAAGACCATACAGTTGTTTAATAGGACAGGTTCCACTCAGAACAGGCCTCATCATGGTCCACCAAAGGAGTTTAGTGCACATGCTCAGGGTCATATCCAGAGGTTGTCTTTGGGAAATAGACTTATGAGTGCTGCCAGCATTGCTGCAGAGGTTGAAGTGGTGGAGGGTAAGCCTGTCAGTGCTCAGACCATACACCGCACACTGCATCAAAATGGTCTGCATGGCAGTCGTCCCAGAAGGAAACCTCTTTTAAAGATGATACAGAAAGAAGAAAGCCTGCAAACAGTTTGCTGAAGACAAGCAGACTAAGGACATGGTTTACTGGAACCATGTTCTGTGGTTTGATGAGATCAAGATAAACCTATTTGGTTCATATGGTGTCAAGTATGTGTGGCAGCAACCATGTGAGGAGTACAAAGACAAGTGTGTCTTGCCTACAGTCAAGCATGGTGGTGGGAGTGTCATGGTCTGGGCTGCATGAGTGCTGCCAGCACTGGGGAGCTACAGTTCATTGAGAGAATTGAGAGAACCATGAATGCCAACATGTACTGTGACATACTGAAGCAGAGCATGATTCCAATATGATAACGACCCCAAACACACCTCAAAGACGACCACTGCCTTGCTAAAGAAGCTGAGGGTAAAGATGATGGACTGGCCAAGCATGTCTCCAGACCTAAACCCTATTGAGCATCTGTAGGGCATCCTCAAACAAAAGTTTGAGGAGCGCAAGGTCTCTAACATCCACCAGCTTAGTGATGTCGTCATGCAGGAGTGGAAGAGGAATCCAGTGGTAACCTATGAAGCTCTGATGAACTCCATGCCCAAGAGGATTAAGGCAGTGCTGGACAATAATGGTGGCCACACAAAATATTGACACTTTGGGCCCAATTTGGATATTTTGACTTAGGAGTGTACGCACTTTTGTTGCCAGCGGTTTAGACATTAATGGCTGTGTGTTGAGTTATTTTGAGGGGACAGCAAATTTACACTATTATACAAGCTGTAGGCTCACTAGTTTACATTGTAGCAAAGTGTCATTTCTTCAGTGTTGTCACATGAAAAGATATAATAAAATATTTACAAAAATGTGAGGGGTGTACTCACTTTTGTGAGATACTGTATATAGTAATATCCCTAAGCTTCACAAGATGGCGCTAGCCCTGTCGGAAAATTTTGTTTGTTTATTTTTTTTGTGTTTTTTACATTGGGTAGCGCTAAGTGGATTGGGCTATTGTTGTTGTATCTGTTTCAATAGTAACAGGCATGTACTGATTTGGAGGTATCTTAGGTCTTTAAATAGTACTCTAAACATTACTGGTTATGCTCCAATCCCCTGATGATGTTCATTGCCAACAAAGCATGTTTTGCAGGGCCTAATTGATGATGTCATCACACCCACTGAATGCCGGAGGTGCGGCTTCTCATGCTTGTCTCTGTATCCACTGTGTAAATACCTTTTTATTATTTAATAAAGGCTTTGCATTTGGGGGTTTTACACTATGTGGGCTCCAATTCTTCCTTGACATTTCTGGAACATAAGAATTCCCTTTTGGTGTGTTGGCAGTCTTTTGCCTGTGTGGACTGGGTACCAATAATTCCTGAGGCGTGTGATTCTCTTGGTGACCTACTACACAAGTGTTTATGGTGATCTCTTGTTTAGAGATCATGGAGATTCAGATTGTATCTTGTGGTGTGGGATGCTTGAAGAGAGCACTACCTGCTGGTTCTAGTCACATTTATTCATGGATGTTTTTATGTGTTATTTTGTGGGATGAACAGTTACAGCATCTTACAAAAGTGAGTACACCCCTCACATTTTTGTAAATATTTTACAAAATATTTTAAATATTTTTGTAAATATATAAAAAAAATGTGACTAGAACCAGCAGGTAGTTTCTGTAGTAATGTCACTGGTCCCCTCAAAAGTGTCAGTTAGGTGTTCGATCTGTCCGCCACAATGTCACCCCCATTACTAGAAAATAAATAAATAAATAAAAATTATATAAATCTATCCCCTAATTTGTAGACGTGATAACTTTTCCTCAAAGCAATCAATTTACACCAATTAGAATTTTTTTTTACCAAAAATATGTGTCAGAATATATATTGGCCTAAATTGATGAAAATATTAGATTTATTTTTTGGCAATATTTTATAGCAGAAAGTAAAAAATATATATATTTTTTTTCAGAATTGTGGCTCTTTTTTTTTATAGCACAACAAACAAGGACCGCAGAGGTGATCAAATACCACCAAAAGAAAGCTCCATTTGTGGGAAAAAAAGGACATCAATTTTTATTTTGGTACATCATCGCACGACTGCGCAGGTGTCAGTTAAAATAATGCAGATCATATCACAAAAAAATGGCCTGGTCATTAAGGGGGTAAAACCTTTTGGTCCTTAAGTGGTTAAAGCATCACCAAACCCACATCATAAAAAAACTATCAATAAATGGTGTATTATATTTTGTTCATACTCACTCTGTCACTATAAGATTTGTTTTATGTATTCTGCAAAAAAACCTGATTGATCCAGCTGTTCTCTATCTCCACCTTATGTTCATGTCCCCAATTCAGCTAGGGATTTTGCAGGTCTGGTGGCAACTCTGCACATGCTCAGTTTTCAGTGAGATTCTATGCTGAGCATTTCCTCTTTATCACATCTGAGCAGCCCATGTGATAGAACCACTCCCTCTCTCCTCCTCATTCTCCATGAAAACTAACCAAATAAACATAATGGGGTAGGCTATTACGTGTAGATTATTGGTGGCTTCACCTCCCTCTTATTCTAACTATCACAGGATGGAGGGGCGTGACACACCCTGTGACTGGCATAAATTCACACACACCATGTTATTTCCACAAAATAATAAAGATTTGGTTTCAATTATACTGTGTATTTGTACAATAATTTAAAACAGTTAATTGATATTTTTTAATTATTTTTACTCTGTCTTCCATGTGACCAACAGGAGAGGACTACAGGCTCCTCCTTTATATGTTTCACTACAGACAGGCTGGGAAAGATCTGGCTCATGTGACAGCTGTATATCAATTAGGAAAAAGGTACTTAGATTTTTTTATTTATTTAAACAATTACATTCCTATCATCCATATACAGAAACATAAGGGACAATGCAAATTAAACAGCGTGTGTTTAGTATCACTTTAACTAAACTATATTACCCCTGATACACACTGAAAAATAAAAAAATAAACATCCTATAAGTAAAGAAAAAAAACAAACAGAACCTGTCTTTCAAGCACATTTTGCACCTAGGAAAATTGATCATTTCCATTTCAGCACTCATTTTGGCAATAGTGAAATCGGTACTCTTGCAGCCTCAGAATTCACTTCACTCATTCCTATCTGTGACATCAATTTGGGTATAGGTGTATAAAAAAATACAAGCAGGCTCAAGAAAAGTATTTTGATGTTACCATTTTGCCACACACTGAAATACCTTTGGAACTAATACTATATATATTCAGTAACACATGCTTATTGTTAATTATTTGATTTTAAGGATTATTGTTCATTTAGATTATTGTCATTGTTCAACCATTGATAATTGATATTTCAGGTACACTTGGGTCCCACCCATCTTAAGGTAATTTGTGTCCAGACTATAAAATATTTACATATTTTTAACAAGCTTTAAACACACGTTGTTAACCACTTCTGGACCGGAAGATTTTTCCCCTCAATGACCAGGCCATATTTTGCGATTCGGCACTGCATTACTTTAACGGGCAATTGCACGGACGTGCGACACTATACCCAAATAAAATTTATGTCCTTTTTTTCACACCAATAGAGCTTTCTTTTGGTGTTATTTGATCACCTCTCCAATTTTTATTTTTAGCGCTATAAACAAAAAAAGAGCGACAATTCTGAAAAAAAAAACAATATTTTTCACTTTCTGCTATATAACATTCCCAAAAAAATGTTTAAAAATCAAAATTTTTTAACATTTTAGGCCAATTTGTTTTCTGCTACATATTTTTGGTAAAAAAAGTCACAATGAGCGCATTCTGATTGGTTTGCGAAAAGTTATCGTGTCTACTAACTACGGGAAAGATTTATGTCATTTTTATTGTTTTTTTGGCGACGATCTGTGACATTAATACTGCTTTTGGTGAATCTGCTAAAGGTGAACTGTAAATCTTCTGGTGTTGGAAAGGGAACCTAACAGTCTGTACATCAATGTTTAGGAAATGATGAAAGAGCGCAGAAGGAACAACAGGAACCTTTAGCATACAGTTGATAGCAAAGTATAGGCCTTTCCATGTTGAGTGCTGTGCCTAGAAGAACATGGTAACTTGAAGGCACAAAGTAAATAACTTGATAGGATGGTATCAAAAAAATGATACAATAACATATTTGCAGAAGAAAACATTTCAAGTAGGAATATTTTAATGTAATGTAAAAATAAGTTGCGCTATAAGTGAAACATATAAAGTGATATATGATGAAAATAGTCCGTAATATTGTCCAGAAAATGGAAACAAGAAATGAGGTAACTTGTGCAGGTACCGCTTACCGGAAACAAATTGTGTAAAGGCCAAATAATATGACTCCAATAGGCTTAGATGGTAGACCCCGGTGGACCTTGCAGTTCCCACGTAGATCCCTCAATATGGTGTTGACATGTGAAATACAAAAAAGCAAAATGCCATAGCGTAAAACCAAAATAACAAAGGATAACGGGTAACACCCAAAGTGAGTGGGAGCGCCAACATTCCCATGTTCAGGGGTAGATGTGAATATGGAAGAAAAACTTGACCACCACAGAAGCTCAATAGGTACTTCTTACCAAAGTGAAAATAGGGAATCACCAAATGAATAGATCAGAATCCTCCCCCAGTAGGACAGCAGCTTACCACAGAGATGAGTGTGAAGAGCATAAACAAGCTTGTGGGTCCCGACCATGCAAACCAGAAAAGGGCACCGCCAATGATTAAATACCCTTACCGACTCCTGATGATATAAGGGCAAAATGATGTTCAAGGGACCAATCCACTAAGACCTCCACACATGGAATTCAGGATGCCGATGTAACATCAACCATGGAACACAAAGAAGCACGCCATAGCATAAAACCCACTGATATTTTATTGTAAAAAAAGACTGACACTTACAAGCATCGGATGATATAGGCCAAAGGAGGGAGGTAACAGCTGCCGGCCGGGCGGCTCCGCTCGCCCGTCCTTCGTGGACAGTAACATGAAGGTGACGTCAGCACGCCATGAGATGGGATCAAAGATGATATTCTCAAAGGTTAGGTCACGGCGTGCTGATGTCACCTTCACGTTACTGTCCACGGACAGGCGAGCGGAGCCGTCCGGCCGGCGGCTGTTACCGCTCTCCTTTGGCCTATATCATCCGATGCTTGTAAGTGTCAGTCTTTTTTTACAATAAAATATCCGTGGGTTCTATGCTATGGCGTGCTTCTTTGTGTTCCATGGTTGATGTTACATCGGCATCCTGAGTTCCATGTGTGGAGGTCTTAGTGGATTGGTCCCTTGAACATCATTTTGCCCTTATATCATCAGGAGTCAGTAAGGGTATTTAATCATTGGCGGTGCCCTTTTCTGGTTTGCATGGTCGGGACCCACAAGCTTGTTTATGCTCTTCTCACTCATCTCTGTGGTAAACTGCTGTCCTACTGGGGGAGGATTCTGATCTATTCATTTGGTGATTCCCATTTTTCACTTTGGTAAGAAGTACCTATTGAGCTTCTGTGGTGGTCAAGTTTTTCTTCCATATTCACATCTACCCCTGAACACGGGAACGTTGCCGCTCCCACTCACTTTGGGTGTTACCCGTTATCCTTTGTTATTTTGGTTTTACGCTATGGCATTTTGCTTTTTTGTATTTCACATGTCAACACCATATTGAGGGATCTACGTGGGAACCGCAAGGTCCACCGGGGTCTACCATCTAAGCCTATTGGAGTCATATTATTTGGCCTTTACACAATTTGTTTCCGGTAAGCGGTACCTGCACAAGTTACCTCATTTCTTGTTTCCATTTTCTGGACAATATTACGGACTATTTTCATCATATATCACTTTATATGTTTCACTTATAGCGCAACTTATTTTTACATTGAACTTTTGGGGTGTCGGTCACACTTGAGGTTGCTGCTTTTTTATTACCTTTTTTGGACTAGCGCAGTTGTTCCCTATCTTTTTAGGAATATTTTAATGGTCTAACCAAAGCTTGACAAATATGGTTACACCTCTTAATTTGTTTTTCCTGCTTGAAGACTTGCCTTCATTAAATACAAAATGTATACTACCTCATATCTCATGCATGCTGCGATCATCTTATATCTAAAATATTTCACACAATTGATAGAGTTTAATGTAAATCAGCTGAACCAAACCTTGTATCATCCATCTAACATTTATTCTAGATCTTTAAAAAATCCAAGCTTTAATAATAAGTGAAAGTGTCATGCTGTGAAGTTCAAAAAATAGATGAAAGTCACATACTGTGCTGTCATCCATTCTGATTTAGTATGGTATGAAGAAAATATGTACTGCTTGATAAAAAAAGGATGTGTAATATTTCTTGGCAGACATTCTTTTAAAAACATTTAGCAGCAGCATGGGATATGCTTTAGAACCAGCAGCTAATAAACACTTAAATTATTCCTCATATATTTCTTTTGTATCAGAAAGCCAGCCAGTATTTTGTGAAAACGATTTCCGTCAAGCATAATAACAGAACCAGTTAAAGTTCTAGCGTATTTGTTATCTGTCACTAAGATGTTCTCTTCATCTCTTCCAGCTCATTGTTCATATCCATTTTAAATTCAACACTTAGCAGATGTTCTTACAAAATAGAAAATTATGGAACAGAAATTATTTGGATGACATTTCCTGCAAATTGAGTGGGAGTTTTATAAAATATGTTTACTGGCAAAAAATAAACTATAGTCTTAAATGCATTTCTAAACCTATTCAAAACATTTTTCAAATATATCTTATGTCTGGAATGCTTGGTACTTTGTATTTATTTTTCTATACTTTGGAATGCACCTTGTTTTATATTATAGCAAGGACCAGCTTTAAGACATCCAAACCAATCATATGTCAAGTTAGTACAGACTAAATCCAGCCCTGAGCCATGCTTGTTCACACTAATGTGCATTGTGCCTTCACAGCTTCTCATCCCTGATATTCAAGCTTATTGGTGCAAGTCAGGCTCACATTGTTACTTATGAATCCATTGAAGCTAATGTGATGGCATTTGGTACAAGCTACCTGAGAGGAATTGGTAAACACCTTCCAGTCATTATCTTATAGATGATGAGAGCATATTGCATGTGTTTTACAGTGCAAAATTACAGAAAAATTGTTTCAGCACTGTCAGTATTGAATAGTTTACTTTCTACTCTATAAAAGCGCTCTACAGCATCAGCCCAAGTCACAGAGGTCTCTGTGCTGTTATTTTATATTTTTTAAAACATTTTTTCATTTAGTACCCTGGTGTGTGCTATTTTGAGGGCCACAATCTGGGTGCTAGCGTTGCCTTAATTTTTAAATAAATATAGCCTCCCGCAACCTTACCGTCAGTCTGCACAATTGTGCACACTCTGGTTCAGCACTGAAATTGCTTAATCTGATTGTTACTGCACACTGTAGCCTTCTCATCTTATTTTCTGGTGCGGGAGCTCAACATCATCTAGCACTTTGCTCTCCAGCTTAACTGTGCCAGGCCACTTTAAATCCTTTGATTTTGTTTTTTCAAACATGGAGGCTCAGCGTCACATGTGGACGCTACTTAGGAAAGTTTCAGTGCAAGTGTAGCTGCCTAGGAATGCCCAGACTCAACCATAAAGGCATTTTTATATTTATATTCTTGCTAGAACCATCCTACTGCTTGAATTAGGACTGTGGCCTTGCGAGAGGAGTTCTGAGGCAAGGCGCTGTGATGTTTTCAGGAAGTTATGTAAAGCATCCTGCAGCATAAAGAAGCACAGAGACCCAGTGATGAAATCACTGGATCCAAAAATAAGGTATGTAATTAAAACAGGAAGGCTTAATAGAAAATTTTAATTAGCACATTATTAAGGGGGAGAGGGAGAACCAAGGAAGGGCAAAGCATAAGCAATATCAACTTCAGGTTTAAATTAGAGAAATTTGCAGTAATGCCACTTTAATAAAGGTGGAAATAGCGTAAGCATGTTAGGTCACTAAACAAAAAAAATGTAAGTTCCCTGCAAAAGATGAGGTTGTATGCTCATCTCCCTGATGGCCTTATCTCCCCTCCATGTTTGTGGTGATTACTCCATAACATAAAGCACAGTTTTGGATAAACTCTTGTAAATAAGATTTAGACTATAAAGGAGACTCCACCATATGCAGAATTACTGACATATGAGGTATTCTACAATATCCAGCATACACTTACCACTTCCTGATATTTTTCTAGTAGTATTACCACCTTATATAAAAATAATATATGGTTTACATATGTATAACTGTTTTCCCATAAGAAATAATGGAAACTCAAATGATTCGTTCCACAACCATTTATTCATACAGTAAGTCCTTCAGTTTTTTTCAGTCCATATAAAAAGATTATAGCAATAAGATAGGTTGTGTAACCATAAAATGTCCATCCATAAATGGCAGCCTCCACAAGGGGATTGGAAGCAAAATCCAGCAGGGGTTACAGAGTATAACAGAGAAGAGAGGCACCTCTAGGTGTAGCAGTATGGTTACATTTAATGAAGGTACAACATTTAGCAACTCTCATGGTTGATGAATAAAACAGGCACATCTAAGAGTGCAGTCATCCGGGGTAAAGCTGTCCACATAGACCATCCTCTGCACCGCCGACTCTCACCACTGTCAGTCTGCAATTGTGACCGGGAAGACTACTCTGAGTGATCTGAAAGCGAGGCTTAAAGCGCTCGTGGAGTGCAGCATGGAAGGGATGATGTCGATGGCAGTGTGGAGGATGGTCTATGTGGACTGCTTTACCCCAGATGCCTGCATACTTAGATGTGCCTGTTTTAATCATCAACCATGTGAGTTGCTAAATGTTGTACCTTCATTAAATGTAACCATATTGCTACACTTAGAGGCACCTCTCTTCTCTTTTATACTCAGTTGTGACATGACGCAACTTGTATATCAAGACATTGCTTGTTTATCAAGTCAAAATTTCTAAAATAATTTTGTTTGTCTTGCAAAACACTATTAAACCAAGTTACTCTCAATACAGGGTTTTACTGTACTTGTACACACAAATGTGGGCAAAATGATCAAAAACAGCTCTTTGAACAGGAATGAAGGCAGTAGGCTTTCACTCAACCCAACAGATTGTACCTATAATCTGTAATTTTTTGGGTGGTCTTACAGAATAATATTAATTACAATATTACGTCATATTAGTTTCCCATTGAATATGTAATGCTCCTCAAAAACATGCTACATTTCTTTTATGCTGATGCCATACATAGTTCAGTCAAGTTGGATTCAATGGCCATACTCTATACTCTAGGGTCTAACTTAAAAAGAATAAGTATACAAATAACAGAAACAGTCAGGTGACTGCATCGTTTTTACTCACTGGAGATCTGTTACTGGGTAATAACAAGTACAGGTCTTTTAGGATATGCAACAGTCAGCTATACTTAATAAATGGTACCATTTTCGTTCATTCCTTTTGGCAGCTTCAGGCACTTTCACAAGTTGGCTGAGGATTGTCCATGGAATGTACTGTTGAACTGTAGCATAGATTTTGAATTGAATTCAGGTCTGAGCCACTCCAAGACATTAATAAGTTTCTTCTTACTGAGCTAACTTGTTGCTTCTGCTTGGTGACTAGCATTATTATCCCAGAGAAAGATGGATTATGTCCCCACTCTTAGATGTTTGGCAGGCTGCAGTGGATTTTCTTGCCGGAACTTTTTGCTATTAATCTTTCCTTCAGTCCACACAACATTTCCTGTCCCATTGCAGCAAACTATCTCCAGATTACAGTACTGTTCCCCTCTACTTTACCTTAGGGATGCATGTAGACAAGCAGTGTGCTGTGTTTGCTTTACCCCACACAGGACATTTAAATGTAAGACTCAAAGTTTTATTTTTAAACTCTTTTTCCAAATGCATACTGTACAATAGATAAAGTTAGTTTTGTCATCTTTTCATATAGGTTATTTTAAAATATTGTTAGGAATCATAGTATTTATACAGGCTTGTATGTAGATGTTTATGCATGCTGGTTGATTGTTCCAACTTCACTATATTGCTCCAGGTCAGCAGCTCACAATGCATGGGTATTGATAGGGTCCATAAAAACCCCGAGCACTCCTGGGCACATGAATTGTAACGTTGCTGGACATGTAGCATTTTATAATTTAACGATCAGTTCTGGACCCAGCATTATGACAACTATTACTACAAAGGAGACCTGGGGCCATGGAATAGAGAACATGTGGCTTTACAACCCACAGAGGTGTTATATTTTACTGATGGAAAATATAAACTTTGCTGTTGTTCTAGTTTTTTAATACATTTTATTCTCACTGGAGAAAAACATAGAAAAGAAGACAAAACAAGAAGTCAAACAGTGAACAGACAAGAAAGCTAATTTACTAAAGAAGTTGAGTTCAGTAAGTTGTGTGACTATTCATTTCAATGTTCCAGTAATGTGAAAAGCGGATTCTTTGCACTTTGAATGCACAATCATGGGCAGATGAAATAGGCAAACAAGAATTTTTTATTGGATTGGATGATTAAAAAGAAAATGCACATAATTATTGTGTGAAGATTTTCAACTTTTTAAATAAATCAGCCTCAATATATTAACATTATACAGTATATTGGAAGTTATAGTTCAACAATGAAAAAAATATAACCACATGTCCAAGTAGAACTTGTAATAATAATATATTTTATCAGTATTTTACATTTTAACTTTTATTTAGCAGGTCATTTTTTGAAATGAATACTAACTATACATAAATCTGATCATGCATATTATATTTACAGTTGATTCATAATGAAAGCTATATTCTGTACAATTGTGAGATGCAGTTTTTTTGTTGAGGTCTGTTTGAACAATGCTAGTTATCAAATTATTCTATCAAGCAGCAATGACAATGCAACTAATTCAACAGAGATTACATTGTAACAAAAGGATGAAGAAAGAATTCAAGTAACACTTACAAATGTACATATTAAACCCTGTCCATGGTGCTGATGGGGTGATAAACAATAGTAGAATAAATTTACCCTTTCCTACACCCCATGTGTGCATTTACAAAAAACTTCTGGGTATCACAAATTGTGGTAATCAAAATACTATGAGTATAAAAAATATATATATATATATATATATATATATATAATGTTCTTTTTAAGGTTTGATATCTGCTATTTTTGAGAGTGTGCCCAACAACTGTGTTCGGTTCATATACCCGTGGAATAGCAGGCCAGTTTCCTTTTTATCCTCAACTTACCATCTGAATAGAATCATTTTTTGCATTATAAATTTAGTTCTTAAATTGAATTAATCCTTTTATAATTTTCTGATACTTGTTTTTGTGTAGTACATTTTAGAGTAGGGGTTTGATTTCATAAACATTATACTGCAAATATTATTAATAATAATAATAATAATAATAATAATAATAATAATAATTACATGAACTAAAGAAGACAGTGGGCTACCCAAAAAAGCAAGAGGATTTAAACCAGCAAAAAATGCAAATAAAGTATGCTTGAAGAAATTAAATATGGATGTAAACGTCCTACATAAGAATTTAAATATCTAAAGAAATAAAGAAAGGTACTAAAAAAATAAATTCATGTCAGCCAACTAACTTCATGTACAATACATTAATCTACAATAAATAAGAAAAAAGAATACTGTTTCATAAAAACAGAAACATTTGAACTAACTCAAGGGCAAAACATAGAGATAAGTCCATTTTAGGTAGGGGGAGAAAAACTGTGTGATTAAACAGCAGTAGCAGCACATATCAGATCAGTTTAAGATAATAATAATTATATTAGTATACTGTAGTAGACTAAAGTGTAAGGACCTAAATATCAAGTGCCACAATACACAGAAAGTAAAGAAATTTCAAATTTTTGCACCATTCATTCAATGAGGTCACTGCAAATCTCATTGATCACAAGCCACTACAACATGCTATCATCTCAGACTAGGCAAAGTTTTGAGCTCCGGCACAGCTTTTTATTGATACAATGTGAAGCTGTTGTTGTATGTTGTGTCAGTATTATTTTTATGCAGCCTTGGACAGATTGATATAAGTTTAGGTCCTCTCTCAAGTATTTATTGCTGTCTCTGTCCCCATTGAGGAGATTTGCTCATCTATTTGTACTAATGACCCTTATCACCAAGAAAGAAAATGTCCCCAGAAAAAGAGGCACAGGGAAATCATTCAAAGGGGACACCTGTCCAGAGACAGCTGTCTAAGAGGGGAATTTCTCCAACTCCCTCTTGAATCCCAGGGACAGGAAGGGAAGGAAATTTGACATAATGGTATATGGATGCTAAAGGTTTTTAACTCTTCCTACTCAATCCTAATAAAGCTTTGATAATACATACATATAAAGTGTCATGAGACAGAAATGGGCCATTGACCATTGCTGAAATCACATTTGAGTGTATTCGTTTAATAACTGTCAAGTTAAGGCTTTGGCTTCATGACTCAAACCTGAATGAAGCATACAAATAAGGAGTTCAGACTACAATTTACAGCATGATGGAATGCAGGGTCAAGAGAAGGGGGGGAAACGGGGGGGGGCTGTCCTTGGTGCAGTGTTTTCATGTGGAAGGGGGGGGGCACTGCATGGTGAACTTCAATTTATCCATATAGCACTCAGCAGCAAGGGCTTTCTGAGACTACCAATCAAACTGCAATCCTAGAGTCCTGCTGAAATCATACTCATAAAGTACAGTTTGTATGAGTTGATCTGCACCTTCTTACTTGCATTTTTTTCCTGTATTGGTTCGTTGGCAGGAACACCACTTCCTCTGAGCTGTTTTAAACACAGTTTCAGATACTGTACTTTTTGCAGCCTGCAAGTGGCGGTTCACACATATTCGATGTGGGAACCCTGCGAATCCACTGCGGGTTCCCGCATCGCACTCGACTCGCAGGCAGTTCACACTGCCATATGCGAATCGCTGGGGGTGTCAATACAAAGTTAACGACACCCCCAGATCAGTTCGCACATCACACTGCGAACTGTCAATTCGGACATGAATCGGATCCCATAGATGTGAACAGTCATGCGATCTGATTCTGGTGAGGACCAAAAAAGGGTCCTGAGCGACTTTGGTCTGAATGTGATGCGGATTTAGCCATACATTCTGTATGGCTGAATTCGCAATGCACAGACATTGCATGGGATTTGCAGAGCAGTGTGCTACAAATCACATGCAATGCCCGACATCACATATGTGTAAGCCGGCCCTAATACTACAAGACATGCACAATTGTTCTTATAGACAGAGATCATATGGCCTGAGCTGCCTAAGTTTTAAATTATATGAGGTAGTTAAGGAGCAGCAAATTTTTATTCATGGAAAGCAAAATGTACTGCTCTTTTATATGTGCCCTGTTGATTCATGTGATGTAAGAATTCTAATAAAATGTCCACTCATACAGTAATATATATGCACATGGAATTTCTATGAGAATGAAAGTCCATTACATATAAATTCTGTGAGTTATCCAGTATCTACCCCTGTCAGCTTCACTAATTATCAAGGAATTACCCACATAAATGGTGGTAAACCATTGAATTGACATATTTATGACTATATGCGCCACGAGAGATTTGCTATTGGGAAGAAATCCGGGAAGTGCAAGTCTCCTGCGGATTCATGGATTTACACAGAATGTTTTCAGGATTAAGTAACAGTCATCTGCACCTATTAACATTAGATAGTGTTTGAAGTTGTGGCTTGAGGTTAATATGGTGATATCCAAACCATATACTCAGTAGTGCATTCAAAACTGCAATAAATTTTGTGTAACTGCAGTGAAAGTATTTAATGCCATCTGAAGGCTGTTAAGTATGTGATGTAATATACACGGTGCATGTTTAGATCTCTTATACCATGCTTCTTCAAATTTAACACAGCAATTTAATACATGTAGTTAGACTCTATACTTAAGGGACATTTCCCAAATAAAATAAACAGCAAGTCGAATGCAGGTAGAAGATATAATGTATATAATGTATATAAATACATGTATTTATATATGTATATACTCAGTAAATATTTTGTTATATCTTTTCATGTGACAACACTTAAGAAATTACACTTTGCTACAATGTAAAGTAGTGAGTGTACAGCTTGTATAACAGTGTAAATTTGCTGTCCCCTCAAAATAACTCAACACACAGCCATTAATGTCTAAACCGCTGGCAACAAAAGTGAGTACACCCCTGAGTTAAAAAATGTCCAAAATGGTCGCAAAGTGTCAAAATTATGTGTGACCACCATTATTTTCCAGCACTCTCCTTAACCCTCTTGAGCATGGAGTTCACCAGAGCTTCACAGGTTGCCACTGGAGTCCTCTTCCACTCCTCCATGATGACACCACGGAGCTGGTGGATGTTAGAGATCTTGCGCTCCTCCACCCTCCATGTGAGGATGCCCCACGGATGCTCATTAGGGTTTAGGTCTGGAGACATGCTTGGCCAGTCCATCACCTTTACCCTCAGCTTCTTTAGAAAAGCAGTGGTCATCTTGGAGGTGTGTTTGGGGTTGTTATCATGTTGGAATACTGCCCTGCGGCCCAGTCTCCGAAGAGAGAGGGGATCATGCTCTGCTTCAGTATGTCACAGTACATGTTGGCATTCATGGTTCCCTCAATGAACTGTAGCTCCCCTGTGGCGGCAGCACTCATGCAGCCCCAGACCATGACACTCCCACCACCATGCTTGACTGTAGGCAAGACACACTTGTCTTTGTACTGCTCACATGGTCCTGCCACACATGCTTGACACCATCTGAACCAAATAAGTTTATCTTGGTCTCATCAAACCACAGGACGTGGTTACAGTAATCCATGTCCTTAGTCTGCTTGTCTTCAGCAAATTGTTTGCGAGCTTTCTTTTGCATTATCTTTAGAAGATGCTTCCTTCTGGGACGATGGCCATGCAGAACAATTTGATGCAGTCTGATGCATATGGTCTGAGCACTGAAAGGTTGACCCCCCACCCCTTCAACCTCTGCAACAATGCTGACAGCACTCATACATCTATTTCCAAAAAAACAACCTCTGGATATGATGCTGAGCATGTGCACTCAACTTTTTTGGTCAACCATGGAGAGGCCTGTTCTGAGTGGAACCTGTCCTGTTAAACGGCTATATAGTCTTGGCCAGCGTGCTGTAGCTCAGTTTCAGGGTCTTGGCAATCTCCTTATAGCCTAGGCCATCTTTATGTAGAGCAACAATTCTTTTATTCAGATCCTCAGAGAGTTCTTTGCCATGAGGTGCCATGTTGAACTTCCAGTGACCAGTATGAGAGAGTAAGAGTGATACCACCAAATTTAACACACCTGCTCCCCATTAACACATAAGACCTTGTAACACTAATGAGTCACATGATACCGTAGAGGGAAAATGGCTAATTGGGCCCAATTTGGACATTTTCACTTAGGGGTGTACTCACTTTTGCTGCCAGCGGTTTAGACATTAATGGCTGTGTGTTGAGTTATTTTTAGGGGACAACAAATTTACATTGTTATACAAGCTGTACACTCACTACTTTACATTATAGCAAAGTGTCATTTCTTCAGTGTTGTCACAGAATAAAAAAATGTGAGGGGTGTATTCACTTTTGTGCATTACTGTATATTTTAATATTTTTATCAATTCTATGATATATTTGTAACATAATTGTAATAAAGATTACTTTGTACTTTTAATACTGTTGTAAATTTGCCTATAATTGCCTATACTTGCTGTAAAGAATGCTGGTATCCCAAATACCCGTTCTTTCAGACACTCCCAAACCGGCTAGGGACTTTGTGACTATGTGACTTTGTGACTTTGTGACTATAGCATTTTTCTCCTGGAGCGCTGATTCGATCGTTCCCGCAATCCTAGCGAGCATAGAAGAAGAATAAAGCAACACAGCAATCACAGACCCAAACATCAGTCAAAACTAGAGGAAGGGTACAACAGGAACTTTTATTGAAAAAACTCACACAGAATATATACCCCACCAGGTCAGGTTAGCCTGATTACATTATCATATGCAGATGAAATTATATACAGAAAAATATTTAACTTGAGCTAATTAACTAGCCATTTGGACAGAAACAATAGGTGAATGGGAATCCAGACCTAGACAACGTTTTAACTAACATGCTAATTAACTCAGCACTAAAACCAGCCTGGGTGACCAGACTGGCCAGCAACAAGACTAAAAATAAAGTACATTACACATTATCCTACGTAGGAGTAGAGATGTATAGAACTGTTCGCCGGCGAACAGTTCCCGGCGAACTTAGCATGTTCGCTTTCGCCGCTGCCGGCGAACATATGCGATGTTCGGTCCGCCCCCCATAAGACATCATTGAGGCAAACTTTGACCCTGAACTTTACAGTCAGCAGACACATTTCCAGCCAATCAGCGTACCTCCCTCCCACACCCTCCCACCTCCTATAAATAAGCAAGGGCAGCATCCATCTTAGATCATTCTGAAGCAGTGTGTGTAGTGAGAGTAGGGAGAGCTGCTGCTGCTGCTGCTGCTGTTAAGCTAGGGACAGTTAGTCAGTGTTCCTGGTCTTGCAGTGTTCTTGGTCCACTACTGCTGTAATATCAGCACCCCAAAAAGCCCTTCAAAGGGCTGGTATTTGTGTTTTTTTTTTTTTATATATATATATATATATATATATATATATATATACCTAGCGTCCCCAAAAGCCCTTTTAAGGGCTGGTAATTGAGTTGTTCTTTCATATATATATATATCTATATCTATCTAGTGTCCCCAAAAGCCCTTTTAAGGGCTGGTAATTGAGGATTTTTTTATTTATATATATACATATATATATACAGTGGGTACGGAAAGTATTCAGACCCCCTTACATTTTTCACTCTTTGTTATATTGCAGCCATTTGCTAAAATCATTTAAGTTCATTCTTCTTCCTCATGAATGTACACATAGCACCCCATACTGACAGAAAAACACAGAATTGTTGACATTGTTGCAGATTTATTAAAAAAGAAAAACTGAAATATCACATGGTCCTAAGTATTCAGACCCTTTGCTGTGACACTCATATATTTAACTCAGGTGCTTTCCATTTCTTCTGATCATCCTTGAGATGGTTCTACACCTTCATTTGAGTCCGGCTGTGTTTGATTATACTGATTGGACTTGATTAGGAAAGCCACACACCTGTCTATATAAGACCTTCCAGATCACAATGCATGTCAGAGCAAATGAGAATCATGAGGTCAAAGGAACTGCCTGAAGAGCTCAGAAACAGAATTGTGGCAAGGCACAGATCTGGCCAAGGTTACAAAAAGATTTCTGCTGCACTTAAGGTTCCTAAGAGCACAGTGGCCTCCATAATCCTCAAATGGAAGACGTTTGGGACGACCAGAACCCTTCCTAGAGCTGGCCGTCCGGCCAAACTGAGCTATCGGGGGAGAAGAGCCTTGGTGAGAGAGGTAAAGAAGAACCCAAAGATCACTGTGGCTGAGCTCCAGAGATGCAGTCAGGAGATGGGAGAAAGTTGTAGAAAGTCATCCATCACTGCAGCCCTCCACCAGTCGGGGCTTTATGACAGAGTGGCCCTACGGAAGCCTCTCCTCAGTGTAAGACACATGAAAGCCTGCATGGAGTTTGCTAAAAAACACCTGAAGGACTCCAAGATGGTGAGAAATAAGATTCTCTGGTCTGATGAGACCAAAATAGAACTTTTTGGCCTTAATTCTAAGTGGTATGTGTGGAGAAAACCAGGCACTGCTCATCACCTGTCCAATACAGTCCCAACAGTGAAGCATGGTGGTGGCAGCATCATGCTGTGGGGGTGTTTTTCAGCTGCAGGGACAGGACGACTGGTTGCAATCGAGGGAAAGATGAATGCGGCCAAGTACAGCGATATCCTGGACAAAAACCTTCTCCAGAGTGCTCTGGACCTCAGACTGGGCCGAAGGTTTACCTTCCAACAAGACAATGACCCTAAGCACACAGCTAAAATAAGGAAGGAGTGGCTTCACAACAACTCCGTGACTGTTCTTGAATGGCCCAGCCAGAGCCCTGACTTAAACCCAATTGAGCATCTCTGGAGAGACCTAAAAATGGCTGTCCACCAACGTTTACCATCCAACCTGACAGAACTGGAGAGGATCTGCAAGGAGGAATGGCAGAGGATCCCCAAATCCAGGTGTGAAAGACTTGTTGCATCTTTCCCAAAAAGACTCCTGGCTGTATTAGATCAAAAGGGGGCTTCTACTAAATACTGAGCAAAGGGTCTGAATACTTAGGACCATGTGATATTTCAGTTTTTCTTTTTTAATAAATCCGCAACAATGTCAACAATTCTGTGTTTTTCTGTTAGTATGGGGTGCTATGTGTACATTCATGAGGAAGAAGAATGAACCTAAATGATTTTAGCAAATGGCTGCAATATAACAAAGAGTGAAAAATTTAAGGGGGTCTGAATACTTTCCGTACCCACTGTATATAGTGTCCCCAAAAGCCCTTTTAAGGGCTGGTAAGGTAATAGATTTTTTTCTTTATATATATATCTATATATATCTATTGTACACTGCAGTTGCCTGCCCGCTGTGCAGGGCTGCTGTTAGAAATTACGGGGCCCCCTACAGCCTACCTGATAGGGCCCCCCCCCCCCCCAAAAAAAAATATCAAATTTCATTTCTGCTAAAATGCCATGGTCACAATGCGGTTTTGCAGCCATGACAGAAATCATACCCTTGCTAACTCTGCTTCCTGACACCTGTATTTTGTTATACTTTTTTAAAATTGCTGAATGGTAATTTTACATTGCGAAACCACGCTGCAACTGAGTCAGGTGTTTGGCTTGCAGTTGCAGATCAGCCCCTTTTAACTGAAAAGGGGGGTAAGGCTGGGTTCACAATGATGCGAATTGGACGTGGGTTTTTCTGCATCCAATTCGTATGTCAGGAGAGTGTGACTGGCTCTTAATGCACCCAGTTCACAAAGCTCTGGGGCGGCTGCAGAGCGGTTTGCAGAAGAGTCCTGTGCGTTTTCTGGTCTGTTTCAGGTCTGAATTGAGCCAAGAATTTGGGCCTGATTCATTCCTGAAATGGAGAACAGGAACGCACTAGATCCCCTATTGTGAGCCGCTCCACACAACAGTGTGAACCCAGTGTGATAGGTGGTGCTACATGTCCAACTCTGCAGCAGCTGTGTAGTAAAACATTTCAGCCACAGCATGTGTACAGCCCTATGTGACTGCATTGTTAGGATTCGGATACACAGCCAGGGGTGGCAGTAAATCCATGGCTCAGCCACCCATGTAAAAGAGTCCTTAGGCTGCATTAACACTCTGCATTTCCTGAACATGTGTATGGGAAACGCATGTTTTCTCACGCATTTTAAAAATGTAATGCAAAATCACATAGTGATTGTGGTGCCATTCATTTTTAATCATGTGGTAAACTTGCAAAGCCACACACCTGAAAATGTTCTAGACCTTCTATGGTGTGTTTGTCAAAAGGTAGGGCAGCCCATTCAAGTGAATGGGCTTCCCTATGTGTAAAAAACAAGCTTAAAAAAAAAAAAAATAATTATATATATATGAGCGGTAACATGCATTCCTGCTCTGCTTAGTGTGAATGGGATCTCAGGGGTGTCTTATAGAAATGGCCTGGTGGAGATGTGCATCAGCAGGAATTCTGAACTTTTTTCATCTTCACCCCCTCCCCCCCCACTCACCCCGTTTTCAGCAGATACATACAACATTCAAGCCCTTCAGCCACTGCAGGTTACAGTGCACAAAGTGCATGGTGAGGTCAGGAGAGCAGAGCTCGGGATTCAGGAAGGAGGAGGGGCAGGTAAAAGACTTCTTCCTCGCTGCAAGAGTACATTACCGATCACAGGGGGAGGGGAAGTTGCAGGACCCAGCACCAGCAGTGTAACAATTGCAAGGCAAATGCAGAGAGAGAGAGAGAGATAGTCTAGCTGTCCCCACTGCTCCAAAATCGGGATGCAGCCCGAGAACAAAGCCAGCATAGAACAGCTGGTTAAATAAAGTGACTGGAGAACAGAGGGAGAAAGCTAGCAGCAGTGCCAGGGGTTTCACAGGAGTCACAAGACAGTACAGCAGCTCTCCTCTCCTGCAGGTGCCCGGGCCCCATTTTGGACTGATGAGGCTCGGGCCCCCTACAGGAGGGCTGGCTGTACTGCCTTATCAGCGGCCCTGCCGCTGTGTGTGAGAGGCCACAGACCTACCACAGACTGTACTGTGTGCACACCACACTCATTTCGGGTGGCACAGGCACAGTACCTGGCATTTTAAAAAATATTTTTTTTTCCTCTGTCATAATTGCAGTGAGTGCTGTGTCAGGTCCACAGAGTGCACTGTACCCACTGCAGTGCACTGCCCACCACTGATATATATACGTTGGCACAGCATCTTGTTGCAATAAATTGAAAAAAAAAATATTTTTTATTATTGCAGTTGCCTGGGCTGCCAGTGACTGTCAGGTCCACAGAGTGTACTGTGCCCACTGCAGTGCCACTGTGTGCCCACCCACCACTGATATATAAGGTGGCACAGCAGCTTGCAAAGTAAAAAAAAAATATATATTTTTTTAAATTGCAGTTGCCTGGGTGCCAGTGACTGCTGTCAGGTCCACAGAGAGTGTACTGTGCCACTGCCCACCCACCACTGATATATAAGGTGGCACAGCAGCTTGCAAAGTAAAAAAAAAATATATATTTTTTTAAATTGCAGTTGCCTGGGTGCCAGTGACTGCTGTCAGGTCCACAGAGAGTGTACTGTGCCACTGCACACCCACCACTGATATATAAGGTGGCACAGCAGCTTGCAAAGTAAAAAAATATATATATATTTTTTAAATTGCAGTTGTCTGGGTGCCAGTGACTGCTGTCAGGTCCACAGAGAGTGTACTGTGCCACTGCCCACCCACCACTGATATATAAGGTGGCACAGCAGCTTGCAAAGTAAAAAAAAATATATATATTTTTTAAATTGCAGTTGCCTGGGTGCCAGTGACTGCTGTCAGGTCCACAGAGAGTGTACTGTGCCACTGCCCACCCACCACTGATATATAAGGTGGCACAGCAGCTTGCACTCATAGTACAACAGTAACAACACATTAAAAAAAAAATGACAGGCAGAGGCAGGCCACCCCGCAAGGGCCGTCGTGGTCGTGGTGCTGTGATTTCCTTAGGCCCTAGAATAATGCCCAGTGTTCAGAGGCCACCACAGACCCTGAACTCAAAAAATTCTGAGGCCATAGTTGACTGGCTTACACAGGACACCCAATCGTCTACAGCTTCCGCTCGGAACCTTAATGCACCATCCTCCTCCAGCTCAGCTTCGGGCACCTCTCAATTTACCACTCGCCAGCCCGCCGGCACCACCACCAACACTAGCACCACAGCCGCTTCACTTGATCCGTCAGAGGAGTTATTTTCACATCAGTTTGAAGAAATAAGTGATGCGCAACTATTAGTGCCAGAGGATGTAGATAACGGGGATATGTCTCAGTCAGGCAGCATTATACACATGGACGTACATTGTGATGATGATGATGTTGTACCTGCTGCTGCTGCCTTTGCTGAGTTGTCAAGTGAAGCGGCTGATGATGACGATGTGTCTGTGGATGTCACCTGGGTGCCTGCTCGAAGAGCAGAAGAAGAGGGGGAAAGTTCAGATGGGGAGACAGAGAGGAGGAGGAGACGAGTTGGAAGCAGGGGGAGGAGGTCATCGCAAGGAGCTAGTGGCGCAGTCAGACAGCATGTAGATTCGGCACCCGGGGTCAGCCAGACAGCACGCCAATCAACGCAAGCTGTTGCCACCACCAGAATGCCGTCCTTGCAAAGCTCAGCAGTGTGGCATTTTTTTTGTGTGTCTGCCTCTGATATCAGCGATGCCATTTGTAACCTGTGCCAAAAGAAACTGAGTCGTGGGAAGTCCAACACCCACCTAGGTACAACTGCTTTGCGAAGGCACATGATCTCACATCACAAACGCCTATGGGATCAACACATGAGTAAAAGCAGCACACAAACTGAAAGCCACCATCCTCCTCCTGGTCCAGCATCTTCAGCCACGTCAACCACTGCTGTCCTCCATGCCCCCTATCAACAACCCGCCCCTCCGCCTCTCACCTTCAGCAGTTCCTGCTCGTCACCTGCCCACAGTCAGGTGTCTGTCAAGGAAATGTTTGAGCGTAAAAAGCCAATCTCGCAGAGTCACCCCCTTGCCCGGCGTCTGACAGCTGGCTTGTCGGAACTCTTAGCCCGCCAGCTTTTACCATACAAGCTGGTGGAGTCTGAGGCCTTCAAAAAATGTGTCGCTATTGGGACACCGCAGTGGAAGGTACCCGGCCGAAATTATTTTTCACAAAAGGCAATCCCCAACCTGTACTCTATTGTGGAAAAGGAAATCATGTCACGTCTGGCACACAATGTTGGGGCAAGGGTCCATCTGACCACTGATAGCTGGTCTGCAAAGCACGGTCATGGCAGGTATATAACGTACACTGCGCATTGGGTAAACCTGCTGGCGGCTGCCAAGCATGGAATGCGTGGCTCTGCTGCAGAGGAGTTGGTGACACCGCCACGACTTGCAGGCAGGCCTGCTGCCACCTCCTCTACTCCTCCTACTCCATCCTCTTTGCTAACCTCCTCGGCTGAGTCCTCTTCTGCTGTTGCGTCTTGCTCCACACCAACTGCACCCCCTCAGCTCCCCAGGGGCTATTCCACATGCCGGATACGACAGTGTCACGCTGTCTTGGGGTTGACTTGCCTGAAAGCAGAGAGTCACACCGGACCAGCACTACTGTCCGCCCTGAATGCACAGGTGGATCAGTGGCTGACCCCGCACCAACTGGAGATCGGCAAAGTGGTGTGTGACAACGGGAGCAATTTGTTGGCGGCATTGAATTTGGGCAAGTTGACACATGTGCCGTGCATGGCACATGTGTTGAATCTGATTGTGCAACGTTTTGTGCAGAAGTACCCAGGCTTACAGGACGTCCTCAAGCAGGCCAGGAAGGTGTGTGGCCATTTCAGGCGTTCCTACACGGCCATGGCGCACTTTGCAGATATTCAGCGGCGAAACAACATGCCAGTGAGGCGCTTGATTTGCGACAGCCCGACACGTTGGAATTCAACACTGCTAATGTTCGACCGCCTGCTCCAACAAGAAAAAGCGGTCAACGAGTATTTGTATGACCGGGGTGCTAGGACAGCCTCTGCGGAGCTGGGTATTTTTTTGCCACGCTACTGGACGCTCATGCGCAATGCCTGTAGGCTCATGCGTCCTTTTGAGGAGGTGACAAACCTAGTGAGTCGCACTGAAGGCACCATCAGCGACATCATCCCATATGTTTTTTTCCTGGAGCGTGCCCTGCGAAGAGTGCTGGATCAGGCCGTAGATGAGCGTGAAGAGGAAGAGGAAGAGTTGTGGTCACCATCACCACCACCAGAAACAGCCTTACCATCGATTGCTGGACCTGCGGCAACACTGGAAGAGGAGTGTGAGGATGAGGAGTCAGAGGAGGAATGTGGCTTTGAGGAGGAGGAACACCAACCACAGCAGGCATCCCAGGGTGCTCGTTGTCACCTATCTGGTACCCGTGGTGTTGTACGTGGCTGGGGGGAAGAACACACCTTCAATGACATCAGTGAGGACGAGGAATTGGACATGAGTAGCTCGGCATCCAACCTTGTGCAAATGGGGTCTTTCATGCTGTCATGCCTGTTGAGAGACCCTCGTATAAAAAGGCTGAAGGAGAACGACCTGTACTGGGTGGCCACGCTACTAGACCCCCGGTATAAGCAGAAAGTCTGTGATATGTTACCCAATTACCGGCAGTCGCAAAGGATGCAGCAGCTACAAAATAAGTTAAAAACTATGCTTTACACAGCGTATAAGGGTGATGTCACAGCACAACGGGAATCCAACAGGGGAAGAGGTGAAAGTAATCCTCCTCCTACCACCACAACCACGCCGGCAAGGACAGGACGCTTTACAGACGTCTTGTTGATGGAGGACATGCGGAGCTTTTTTAGTCCTATGCATCGCCACAGCCCTTCGGGGTCCACCCTCAGAGAACGACTCGACCGACAGGTAGCAGACTACCTTGCCTTAACTGCAGATATCGACACTCTGAGGAGCGATGAACCCCTTGACTACTGGGTGTGCAGGCTTGACCTGTGGCCTGAGCTATCCCAGTTTGCCATTGAACTTCTGGCCTGCCCCGCTTCAAGTGTGCTGTCAGAAAGGACCTTCAGCGCAGCAGGAGGTATTGTCACTGAGAAGAGAAGTCGCCTAGGTCAAAAAAGTCTTGATTACCTCACGTTTATTAAGATGAATGAGGCATGGATCCCGAAGGGACTGACAGTGGGGCATGCATTTGACTAAAAAAGGCCTGGTGATGACTGAGATGCCTTGGCCTAAAAATGGTCCACACGCTGCTGTATATAATCATTCTCTGCATGCCGGATGACTTACGTGACGTCTCCGCCACCAACTACGGTTCAAGCTGCAATGTTTTAGTGCACTTTCTGCCTTAAAACCTCAATTTTTCAGGCCGCTGCTACAGCAGCGGCTGCAACAATACCTACTTTTTCATGCATGTGTACATGCCTAATTTTTCTGGCCTCTGGTGCTACACTGTGGCTGCAAAAAAACAAAAAACAAAAAAAAAGGCACATACATGTGTCAATTCCCCTTCGTGATCGTTACCTTGTCGTGGTGAAGGGGCTTGCGTATCACAATGAAGCGATCACCTCTAGGATTGTGTTGGCACACCCCAGATGATAAGGTCGTTGCTTCATTGTGTACAGACCAAAAGCGATCCGCAGGATAATTTTTCATAAAAAAAAACATTCATTTTCTTTCATTCTTTCTGCGGAGCTGGGTATTTTTTGGCCGCGTTACTGAATGCTCATGAACAATGGCTGTAGGCTCATGCGTCCTTTTGCGGAGATGACAACCCTGGTGGTCAGTCGAACCCAAGGCAACATCATCGACCTCATCCCATATGCGTTTTTTCTGGAGCGTGCCCTGCGAAGAGTACTGGATCAGGCTGTAGATGAGCATGAAGAGGAAGAGTTGTGGTCCTCATCACCACCAGAAGCAGCCTTGTCGTTGTCAATTGCTGGACCTGTGGCAACGCAGAGAGAGGAGTCTGAAGAAGAGAAGTCAGAGGAGGAAGGTGGCTTTGAGGAGGTGGAATACCAGCCACAGCAGGCGTCCCAGGGGGCTTGTTCTCACCTTTCGGGGACCCTTGGTGTTGTATGTGGCTGGGTGGAGGAAGAGACCTTCAATGATGTCAGTGAGGACAAGGAACGGGACATGGCTAGCTTGGTATCCAACCTTGTGCAAATTGGGAGTTTGCGGTTGTGCAAATGGACTGACTGACTGTTAAACGGGGAGTTTGGTCTGTCAGAGTTTGGTCTGTCACTGTGAAGCGGGCGACGGGCGTAACCCTTACACTACTTGACCGATAAAACATCATACCTGATCGTATTCACACACTGGATGTTTTAGTGCTGGTTTACACTGCCGCTACCACTAAAGTAGCGTCGCTTCCAGTGCGACTTTGGCGCGACTTAGCGCGACTTTGGCGCGACCTCATCGCGAGGTGACTTTTTATTTGGCCAATCACAATATCATGTTTTGTGACCGTCGCCTAATTTCCTTTTCCTGTTTTTTGTTTTACATATTTCCCCATGTGTGCAGTGTTGTCTGTGTCATAGCTCAACTGATAGGTATGTTTGCCTTGGCATATCATATTTCAGCTTGCCAGAAAGAAAAAAAGACAGCTGGAAAGACACTGCATTAGTTTTCTACTAAAAATCATAAGAAAAATGCTGTTTTTTTTGGGGTTGTGGACATACTACAGAGCTGAAACTTGACAGGTACACTTTTTAGACCCCCCCAGACACTAAATACAAAAAATGACATGCCTGCCTAAAAAAATGCCCGATAAATGCCTGCAAGAGAAAAAGCCAGCCGCAGAGAAGCCGTATTCCTGAAAATATAAGAAAAATGCTGTTTTTTAGGGGTTCTGGACATGCTACAGAGCTGAAACTTGACAGGTACACTTTTTAGACCCCCCAGACACTAAATACAAAAAATGACATGCCTGCCTAAAAAAATGCCCGATAAATGCCTGCAAGAGAAAAAGCCAGCCGCAGAGAAGCCGTATTCCTGAAAATATAAGAAAAATGCTGTTTTTTAGGGGTTCTGGACATGCTACAGAGCTGAAAATTGACAGGTACACTTTTTAGACCCCCCAGACACTAAATACAAAAAATGACATGCCTGCCTAAAAAAATGCCCGATAAATGCCTGCAAGAGAAAAAGCCAGCCGCAGAGAAGCCGTATTACTGAAAATATAATAAAAATGCTGTTTTTTAGGGGTTCTGGACATGCTACAGAGCTGAAACTTGACAGGTACACTTTTTAGACCCCCCCAGACACTAAATACAAAAAATGACATGCCTGCCTAAAAAAATGCCCGCTAAATGCCTGCAAGAGAAAAAGCCAGCCGCAGAGAAGCCATATTCCTGAAAATATAAGAAAAATGCTGTTTTTTAGGGGTTCTGGACATGCTACAGAGCTGAAACTTGACAGGTACACTTTTTAGACCCCCCAGACACTAAATACAAAAAATGACATGCCTGCCTAAAAAAATGCCCGCTAAATGCCTGCAAGAGAAAAAGCCAGCCGCAGAGAAGCCATATTCCTGAAAATATAAGAAAAATGCTGTTTTTTAGGGGTTCTGGACATGCTACAGAGCTGAAAATTGACAGGTACACTTTTTAGACCCCCCAGACACTAAATACAAAAAATGACATGCCTGCCTAAAAAAATGCCCGATAAATGCCTGCAAGAGAAAAAGCCAGCCGCAGAGAAGCCATATTCCTGAAAATATAAGACAAATGCTGTTTTTTAGGGGTTCTGGACATGCTACAGAGCTGAAACTTCACAGGTACACTTTTTAGACCCCCCAGATGCTAAATCCAAAGAAATTTTTTATTTTTATTTTTTTTTAATTTTTCCAATAATTGGCTCTCTATCAAAAAATTATAATTTTTAAGAACTTTTTTTTTGCGTGATCCCTCTCCGGCATGCCACAGTCCAGGTGTTAGTCCCCTTGAAACAACTTTTCCATCACTATTGTGGCCAGAAAGAGTCCCTGTGTGTTTTAAAATTCGCCTGCCTATTGAAGTCTATGGCGGTTCGCCCGGTTCGCCGGTTCGCGAACATTTGCTGATGTTCGCGTTCGCCGTTCGCGAACGGCGAATTTTAGGTTCGCGACATCACTATGTAGGAGCACAAAACACCTTAATAAACAGACAATAGCAGAAGACCCCAGTAGCAGACTGTCCGTCTCTGTTAGCTCA
Source organism: Pelophylax lessonae (assembly GCF_965119305.1). Lineage (NCBI taxonomy): Eukaryota > Metazoa > Chordata > Amphibia > Anura > Ranidae > Pelophylax > Pelophylax lessonae. Next base: position 674,095,818 of record NC_138768.1, on the reverse strand, counting down.
ATTCTCGTCAGGAGGCAATCACGATGATATTACAGCCCTTCAGTTGCTAACCTCCCAATAGATAATGAATTTCCCCTCCATCCAGCTGGGAGTTATGACGACACACAGCACTCAAACTTCGTGCAGTCACAACTGTTTATTTCAAGTTTCGTGCTCCCATTTAAAGGATATTTCGGCAGCAGAAACTGCTTGAAACTGGTTACAAGTCATGAGTCAATTTAACAATATGACATATCTCACATAAACTGTACATGAAAGGCTTTTGTTTCCCTATGCATTTGTGTCAATATGAGGTGTTTTGTTGTAGAGTCGGTCCGTCTGTTTTCAGCTTGTCTGTGTTAATGTAAGCAATTGTCAATTGTTTACAAGACATTTTGCATAGAGACTGACACCACCCGTAATCTAAATGCTAAATATCCAACTGCCAAGTGTTCAAATGAATGAATAGAGAAGTGTTTTAACATGTCGTCTAAATGCAAAATACAGCTGTCTGATGTCCCGGGCCGTATAAATGAGTGTCAGTCTGGATCATTAAATCTGTAATTGCAGGGGGCCACATTCTATCGTAGAATGAGCCCTAACAAAGGTAATATGAAATATAATTTTTGTAAGGCACGTTGATACACTCTTTCAACCCAACCTTTGATCCCAGCTTATTCATAACGGTGGGATCACTTAGAGTCTCTGAATAGCACAAAACAGGTGACATTATATTCCAAGGTGTATGTAGGCTGGTGACTTGGTTGTGTGCACTTAGGGCTATAACTTCTTAGAATTCTATCAAATCAAAACAGACATGTTCAATGGGGAGGGCCATAGCTTGCAAGAATCCCTGGCCTGAAAAATCCAACTCCATTATTATGGCAATAAAGTCACTACAAAATAGACCATGGCAGCACATACCACCTGTTGACGATGGCATGTGATTTTTCAACATATCCTAAGGCCTTTTCCAGGAAAGGGCAAAAAATAAACCTCCCGTTTTAATGAGAGGAAAAAAAATTCCCTTTCAACCCTCGTTCAAAGCGGTCAGACCAAGTCCCTGGCGGCTATAACGAAAAAACAATGTCCTTTGTGTCAAATCGGCTTGACTTCGACTGTAAAGTGGAGACATGAATGTCTCGTGTGTCTCTCTTTTCCTGGGGTGAGCAAGGGTAAAATGAGGAGAGGTTCTCGGGTGGTGAGCACATGTTGCAAGTAACCAGACAGTGGCTACTAGTGCTCAGCTTGCTACAAAGCGTACCACTGTCGCACGAATGCGACGTCTTCCAGGAGTAGGTGTCTGCTGGCATTGTACCAATGCGTCTGTCTAGATCCAGCTGGAATTCGTCTGGTGCTTGTCGTCACAATCTCCAATGATTCGGCTGGTGCTTGTCACAATCTCCGGTAAGTTGTCGTGGGGTCCTGGGGTGGGGCTTCCGTCTGTCGCGATGCGTGGATCCAAACCGGGGAGTCGTCTGTCAGTACCGCTGTTCTGGTCACTGCTTGAACCGTTGCAGGAGGTCCGTAGGGTCAGTCTAGTGACGTCAGCTTATGGAGGGGCCTTCACCAGGATTCTGTCACCAGGCTTGAATGGGTGGGTTGGTGCACCTGTTGGCAAAGGAAACGAGAGCGAGAGATCACCATAATCACTGTTTAATTTTTCAATTAATTAATTCTGCCACATTTTCCTCTTGCAAAATCTCTAGATATGAGAATAAATGGACTCATGGGGTTGAGACGGGTCTGAAGTCATTCTGACTTTAGCAAGAATAGCAGGTAAGTACAGAGACAAAAATACAAGTTTTACAAGAATGGCAGGAGTATTTTGCGCCACTGGGCTTCTGGCCTACAGCCAGGCAGCAAAAATAAATGCTAGTGAAACTACTCGCAGCACTGAGGTTTAGGGCCTACAGGAAGGCAGGTAACAGGAAGGATACTTAATGGCCCTGATTTGGGAGAACACAGCATGTCTACACATGCAACAATGGTGAGGGCCCTTGGAGGGGTTGAACTGCCTTGTATTCCTCCTGAGGTGGAGATGGGTTAAATTGCAGTCCTCTGACTCACCCAAGCAGGAAGCTACCTAGAACTGAGTATCCCTTGCATGGCTAAGATGCTGTGATCACTGAACAACAGGGAGTGAAATTCAAGCTGTCTTGTGTACATGGACACATAGAGACACACAAAACAGCTAGAAGTCAGTACTCATGCAAACATAAATTTATAAGAGATTGCACAATTGCTTGGTGACACCTGAACAGGAAATTGAAACCAAATGGCCTTGGAGACACAAAATCTGACTTCAAGAACCATTCATATGCAAAACCTGGGCAATGAGTCACTTTTTTGGATGAAAAGAGATCAAGTAATTGAATTCACCGCAGGAGGTTACCTTTAAAATTTTATCAAAGTAGTAACGCTGGCATAAATTAATTTTAATTCTTAGCATACTATCAACAAGCCAACCACTTCCATCCTATTTTTTTTTTTTTTGAATGACAGCTTTCTATTCTACTATTTAACAATACAGATTTCACATACTGCACATCTGATAACGTGCTGTGACATATAAATGACAATCAGCTCACTAGTTTCCAGAGTTACATATGGTATATGTACACAAATCTGTAAAATTTCATTTGTATCCAAGATTATAATATAAGAGTAGTACTACAGTATCTGCCTGAGCACATTATCCCATACCAATAATCTTGTCAAGAGAAAAGGTAGTAAAAGCATAAGTGCATAAATTAGATCATGGATCAAATTAGTGTTTAGCACCAGAATACAAAAGTATGTACCAATATACCAAAAGAAAACTCTAAAAAAAAAAAAAAAAACAGAGATGCTTAATTATCTAAAGCATAGCACCTCATTTATGCCAGAGCTCATATATGTCAAATTAGAACACATCAAATATCTGACACCCAATAAATAAAAACTTTCTAACACCCATAAAAACAGTCTAATCAATCAGAAAAAAAACAATTTGGAAACAATACTCTAATTTTTGTAAGGCACGTTGATACACTCTTTCAGTCTCCTTCGTTGAAGTACTTGGAATCCACATCTAAGCAATGCTTTGATTATTCAGAAGTCACAGACATTAAGCTAATGATCTACAATAGTCTATACAGTGGAATTAATGTATCATAAATTTCTTGAGGAATATTGTGGATAAATATTACTGTCCCATTTGAAGTAATCAAAACCATATTCTCAGTGCCCCCTATGTAGTTGTCATTCATTTTCTTGGTCACCTTGTGCCCCTAATAGACATAGGGTGACTTACACATAAGAGGGGCCTAGGGAGCTCAGAGAGGGATTTCTCAACCTCTCTAAGGTAAGCTGGGTTTCATGAGCCCCCCAACCAAAGTGACTCCCATCATACTTGCCTTAAATTGCAGCTCAACCAAGTTGCTTACATATTGTCCAGACACTAGACAATATTTGTCACTATTCTCTCTCAGAAATATACTCTAATGTGTATTATGCAGTGGAATAACATCCTTACAGGATGTCTCCAACTTACAAGCTGACCTCAATGCACTGTTTAATTGGGCATCTACTGTACAGTATGTGACAAATGGTTTAATGTTGATAAATGTAAAGTTATGCCCTTGGGGGCTAAGAACTTGCACGCAGCATACATACTAGGGGAAATACAACTGGAGGAATAAATTGTGGAGAACGATCTGGGTGATGTGGTAGATCATAAGCTTAATAGTGGCAACGCAATGCCAAGCAGCAGTTTCCAAAGCGAGCAAAATTCTTTATTGTATTAAGGGAGGTATAGACTCAAGAAAGAGAGATATCATTTTATACCTGTAAATATCACTAGTAAGACCTTATCTGGAGTATGCAGTTTAGTTGTGGGCACCAGTTCACAAAAAGAACATTGGGGAACTGGAGAGAGTGCAGAGAAGAACAACCAAACTGATAAGAGGCATGGAGAAGCTAAGCTATAAAGAAAGATTAGAGGAACTTAATTCATTCTCTCTTGAAAAGAGGAGATTAAGAGGGGATATGATCAACATGTACAAATACATAAGGGGTCCATATGATGAACTTGGTGTTGAGTTATTCACTTTCAGGTCATCACAGAGGACAAGGGGGCACTCTTAGCGAAAAGAGATTTAATCTCCAAATACATAAAGGTTTCTTCACAGAAAGAGCTGTGAAAATGTTGAACAGACTCCCTCAAGAGCTGGTTCTGTCCAGCTCAGTAGATTGGTTTAAATAAAAAAGGCCTGGATTATTTTCTAAATGTACATAATATAACTGGATACTAATAATTATAGGTAAAGTTGATCCAGGAAATATCCGATTGCCTCTCGGGGGATCAGGAAGGAATTTTTTCCCCCGCTGGAGCAAATTGGATCATGCTTTGCTGGGTTTTTTTTTTTTTATTGCCTTCATCTGCATCAACTGTGGGTATAGGATTGTGTCTATAGGCTTGTATATTTTTTTTCCTTTTTTATTGGTTAAACTAGATGGACTTGTGCCTTTTTTTTTCAACCAGCCTAACTATATAACAATGTATTTCAAGAATAAGCCTGCCTCATATCTCTTTCTTAACTTGCAAATTAAATAACCTGTCTACGAGCTGTCCATCCATATTTCAATATGTGTGGTTACTTTTCAAATAATACACTCTCCCTTAAATTAATCAAGCTTACTGTTCCATATTGTACATTACCGGGCTTCGTCTCTCCTTCCCATATTGCTGTTTATAATACTGTCCAGCCACTGTACAAGATTTGTGAATTTTCTTTCTCAGATAATACATTGTAATGTTTTTTTCTCAAGATAAACCCTGCCTCATCTCTCCCACGTAAAGGAGTTCTATGGTCACAGCAAGATTTGCCAGCAGAAGTCACCCAAGATCCTGCTTTTGAGGACAGTATACAGATGCTGTCAGTAGTTACCGCATTAATTCCAGGTAATTTATGGACTTTTTCATGGAAACTATACAACTATATTTTTTTATTGGAATGTGACTTCTTTTCATTTTTCAGCTCTTGGGTGATATATAGTCTTTTACATGAGGGAGAAGAATGAACTCTAAAGACTTTGGCATAGATTGATAGAATAATTTTTAGATTATGGCATAAACCTGTGATCAGAAGATTTTCAAAGCTGGGCAAGTCCACAAAATATGAAGCGTGTCACCTTGGGTCGATCCACATTTCCAACAATTCTCTGGTAAAGAGGGAAAGATCGAGTGTACTGACGGGTTGCTGATTGATGATTTGTAGGAGAGAATAAATATTTTGGTTCATATAGTGGGAGAAAAGAGGTCACTCTCCCATGCATGAATCGGAGTGAGGTTTAGGAAGTATCCTGTAAAAATAATTTATAGAAAAAAAAGAGTGTCTGGGAATGTGAAAAATAATAAGGAGAAAATGGTAGTAGCTGGCTGGAAATGTGAGCAATTGTGTGAATATATTAGGGGGTGTCCTCAATATGTGAATGTAAAAAAAAGAAAATTATTTCCAATTAATATAGTTGTAGTGTAAACAGGTGAAAACAAATAAAATGCAATTGATGATGTGGTGGTGTAACCAGCTATACAATATGGTCTATAGATCAGTGCTCTAGATAAATATAATATTATATATAACATTCAAGCTATCTTATAAGTAAATAATGAGAGATGGAGTTTGTGAGCATGAGTGTAATGAGGAGTGTCTTCAATACGTGAATTTGAAGTAATGCAGTGTAGTACAATAAAACTACATCAGCTGCGGCGTTCAAAATTATTAAAATGAACAAAATTCATTTCATAATATATGGTTATTGTAAAAAGTAAAAGCAAGTGAAAACAAATGATCTAAATGAAAGTGACAGTGTAACCAGCAAAAATATGTGGTCTCTAGATAGGTGCTCTGCATTGATGTAATCTAGTAAAAATAGCAAAAAATGCATTACATCAAATTAAGTTTTTACTTGTTTACACTTCAACTATATTGATTAAAAATAATTTTTTTTTTCTTTTTTTTTTTTTTTTTTATTACATTTACATATTGAGGACACCCACTAATATATTCACATAATTGCTCACATTTTCAGCCAGCTACTATCATTTGCTCCTTATTATTTTTCACATTTCCTGTGGAGCTCCACCCCGCTGTTCTCTGTGGAGTGGTCGGATGGTAGCAGACCGCCGCTCCGCTTCTATCCGACTGTTATCCGATCTGATCCACCAGATGGATGGGGAACAAACCCCTATCTGTCTGTTTTTAGTGGACTGGCCCGGATCGGATGCCAGCGGGTGTCAGCGGACACATGTCCGCTGACATCCGCTGCTCTATAGAGAGTAATGGATGATCCGATCTGGTCCTCCTGAAGAACTGACAGGCGGACCCGATCAGTCCATCAGTGTGAAAGGGGCCTTAAAGTTGTACATGGTGTTAAACTGTTCGGTTTTTACAGACCGTGTAATCAAAAGCACACTGGTAAGGCATATTTGTCTGTGGAATTAAATTTTTCACTTTTTTAGTTTGAAAGGTTGAAAAAAGTATTTTTTTCAGGTTGTTTAAGCAGTGACAAATTATGTTTGAATAAGGGGTAATTGGCCCACTTTAACCAGCAAATAGAAATTGGCCAGTAAAGCTTTCCCTGTGTTTACTGATACAGAAGTGTCTTTAAGATTTAGGAGACCGTGGACAGGGCTGGCCCTACCATGGGTCCTGCTAAGTCCATGGGACCCAGGTGGCAGTTTGAGAGGGACGGCAGAGGCGGCTCCTTAATTAGGCGGTTGTCTTAGGCCTTGTGGCCGCCTAATGAAAGAGCCATCTCTGGGACTCCCTGCTCTACCACACTGGCTGCTCTTGGTTTTGCATTCCCTGCCCGTGTGTTCTGCCGGCTCCTCCGGGTCCCTCTCCCCTGCCCCATGCATTGACGCTCAGAACAGTGTCCTCCCTAGCCAGAGTCCCACACCCCTTAGTCAGCTGCAACCATTCTGGCAGAGTGTCCTCCCCAACCAGAGTCCCACCCCCTCCCCGAGTGGCTGCATCCATTCTGGCTCCCGCGCAAATGAAGTTTAAGCACACAGGTGTTGTGGTGCAGGAGCTCTATGAAAGCTGGAGGACACTGCAGGTTTGTCTGCCAGGCCAGCCCCCCCATCCTCCCCCCGACATACACGTGTCTCCCTTGGAGTCAGAGATATGCTGATCACCCTGTTTGTGCTGCTGCTGGAGGGAGCCCAGGTGACTATGGATGAATGCCCTGCAGCTTTGTCATGGTGAGTGAGATGACCCCATATCCCCCACACATTATCCCACACCCCACAAAATCTCCTCTGGGGACAGGGACCCCCTTCTCCCCTGGGGACACTGACTCCTTCTCCCCTGGGGACAGGGACTCCATCTCCCCTAGGGACACTGACCCCTTCTCCCCTGAGGACAGGAACCTCTTCTCCCTTGGGGACAGGGACCCCTTTTCCCCTTGGGACAGGGACCCCTTCTCACCTGGGGACACTAACCCCTTCCCCCCTGGGGATAGGGACCCATTTTTCTCCTGGGGACAGGCCCCATCTCCCCTAGGGACACTGATCCCTTCTGCCCTGAGGACAGAGACCTCTTCTCCCCCGGGGACAGGGACCCCTTCTCCCCTGGGGACAGGGACTCCTTCTCACCTGGGGACACTAACTTAACCCCTTCTCCCCTGGGGATAGGGACCCCTTCTCTCCTTTGAAAAGGGGGCCCCATCTCCCCTGGGGACACTGACCCCTTATAACCAAGGGACAGGGACCCCATCTCCCCTGAGAACAGGGACTGCTTCTCCCCTGGGTACAAGGACCTCTTCACCCCTGCGGACCACGACCCCTTCTCCCCTGGAGACGGGGACCCCTGCTCCCCTGGGGACAGGAACCGCTTCTCCCCTAGGGACAGGGATCTCTTCTCCCCTGGGACAGGTACCCCATCTCCCCTGGGATAGGTACCCCATCTTCTCTGAGAACAGGGACCACGGAGGACACGGAGATAGATGACACTGACACCAGCACTGAGAGCACACTGTCACCAGAACTGTGATAGAGAACACAGAGATAGAACACACTAACACCAGCTCTAAGACACACTGCACTGAGATAGAGTGCACTGACACCAACGTTGAGATAGAGGACAGTGACACCAGCACTTGAAGGCTCTTAATATAAGCAATTCATACAGTTAATTGTTATCGTTTGAATTATTTTTTCCATTACAGGCGTGAGTGGGGCCTCATGTCTTAGTTATGCCTAAGGCCTCACAAAGCTTAGAGCCACCTCTGAGGGGGTGGCAAATTGACGCCCAGGAGCATTTTTTTTTCAGCAGTTTTGTGTGTCATCAGTTTGCGGCACGTTACAGGCGGCCTTTCCCCATCTCATACTGCCAGCCGTTTTTTTTTTTTTCGGGGGTGGGTATTTTGGGGCAGCATTTCATTATTGGACCCAGGCAGCGCAAAATCTTGGGACAGCCACAACTGTAGATGTTATTGCATTGTAAAACTGTTCAGCAGCAAAACATTTTCACTGAAGGAGAGAATTGGTTGAAATCAATTCAAGACACAGAGTACAGGCAGTTTTTTTACTACAGGAATTAAGAGACCACAGATATTGTAATACAGCAGCGTGAACAGGAAAAAAAAAAATCAGCAGCAGAAAAATTTTAATAAGCAAGACTAGGCACAAATTTACTAAAGACAAAGGACACAGACAGGGGTTTACTACAAGAATTAGGAACCACCGATAATACAGCAGTATAAAAGTGGTCTGCAGCAGGAACATTTTAATAAACAAGATTAGATATAGATTTACTAAAAACTAAAAAGAAAAAAGCACATGCAGGGGTTTTACTACAAGAATTAAGAGACCACAGATAATACAGCAGTGTAGGAACGGTCAGCAGCAAGACAATTTTAATAGGCAAGACCATTCACAATATTACTAAGGACAAAGAGCACAGGCAGTGGTTTTACTACCAGAGTTGTGAAATTACAGATGATACAACAGTGTAAATGTGACCAACAGCATGACAATATTAATAAGCAAGACTAGCCCCACATTTACCAGAAACTGCACAGGCAGGGGTATTGCTATGAGAATTAGGAAACCGCAGAAGATAAAGCAGTGTAAACTTTGCCATTAGGGTATGGTGAATTTGAGTGATATAATTTGAACTGGTTTAGGTGCACAGTTTTCTTGCACTGAGTTTTTTTTTTTTTTCAAAGAATGCATCTGTGTAAGATGAATGAAAGGCTGCTTCAAGAACAATTGGTCAGTAAGAAACAAATGATGTGCTTTGAGCTCCTCAAACTTTAAAAAAGGCCTTATCCATATAATATAAAAAAAAAACCCTGAAAATAAATAAAAAAAAAATACCACTCACTGAAACAAATAGGGATGAGCTTTGAGTCTGGTTGGACATGAGTTAACAGTGAACCCAAGTCATTCACAGTTCAGAATAACTAGAAATGAATGGAACCAGTTACCAACATTCTTGGCCTATGATTTGTGATCAGATGACTTAGAAGATCCAATAGTGGATGCTTTGGAAAATGCTAGCTCCCTCACTATAAAAGTCAGGGTTCCTGGCCTCTGGACACTGTGTGTTAAAGTCTAGTAGTAGATAAGGAGAGCTAAAAAATGTTTACAGAGAGAGATATTTGCTCTTATAAGTGGAGTGCTATATACAGTGTTGTACTTGATCTAGTGCTCTGGCAGGTTGCAGCTCTTCTTTTTCCTATTTCTGCTCTTACAGGCTACACTGAGAGCCATTGGCTCTTGCTGCTGTCAGTCAAATCCTGTGAGGAAGGACGGGGGCATGGCCAAACTATGCTGTGTGTGTCAATGAGCACACACAGACCAGCTTGGGAGTGCACCTGCATGGGTGCCCTCTTAGCACACGGCTTGCTGGGGAGGAACTCCGAGAAGAGAAGTGGAGAACACCGGTGGGGACTCAGGAGGAGAAGGTAAGAGACTGCTCTGTGCAATACAATTGCAATGATGAGGAAAGTATACCCTCTTTTTTATTGTAATAAGAAAAAACATTTTTTTACAACAACTTCAATCTGGAAAGTCTGGACATTTAAGCCTTTTTTAAGTACAATTGTTTGCATTGGTTCTAGTTTCTCTCTACTAAAAAATTCCACCAACAAACACTATTTACACAGATAGGTTCCTTAGTAAAGTGAAAACTAATGTTACCATATGCTGAATCCCTTGTAACCAACAGCTGATCCCCTTGGCTGGCAAACATCTGTTGCAGAACTCTTAGACCTTACAACAGATAAATCATGACCACATCATGTAGCAGATCTGTCCCATATTTTGAGCAATTCCAATTAATCAGTCCTTTATCCTTCTCATATGTTTCCAGTGATATTTGGTCTGATGTGTTTAAAGAGACAGCAACACCATCTGCATATACTGAGACCCATATCTAAGAATCTATGCTTTCTTCATTGGCAGAGGTGGTATGGAATTATATTATGTTTTTATATTCAAAATATCAATATCTGCTTCCTTAAGAGTCGGTTCACACTAAGGCGACACGACTCGGCAAGACTTCGGGGGCGACTTGTACATTACCATGTACCACGACTTCGGAGCGACTTGCATGGACTTCACATAATGGAAGTCTATGCAATTCGCTCCGAGGTCGCCCCGAAGTAGTACAGGACCCTTTTTCTAAGTCGGAACGACTTGTATCGCTCCTATTAGAACTGGTCCTGTAGCGGTCAATGGACCGCGAGGGAGCGCGACTTGTCAGGCTGACAAGTTGCCTGACAAGTTGCGGCAGTGTGGACCGGCTCTAACTGGTAAAAAAAAAAAAAAAAAATTAGGTACTCCTCATGATACTTTTTTTATTTGCACTAACATCCAAATTTTTAGGATACATTTTCAGGGTGTACCCCCTTCTTCAAGGTCCAAGCAGTACTAATACACATGTTTTAGCAGAATGTTCATAAGACAATCTCTGAGAGGAAAAAAAACACACAAACAAACATACAAAGCAATGATAATTAAACTCGGATAGTAATGGGATAAGACAGGGAAAAAGATATGGAATAGGAGGGGGAAGAGTCACAAAGGTGAGAGAAGTTGTAAAACTATTGGAAAGTGACTATTACCGTTTGTGTCAAATATAAGTATCATTCTTAGTTTAAAAGTTCTCTCCTGTTATTTCCTGAGTAGTTTTGAAGTTCCAGTTAAGAACTAATACATTAATGTCTTCCATTGTGTGGTCTGGTTGTAGGAAATGATGTCCCGCAGGTGTGCAGAAATCACCTACCTTATGTTCCCTAATGGTGTGTCTGTGTACATTTATTTTTGTTTTTCTAATTTCTGTCCCGTTTCACCAAAGTAAGATCCTTTGTTGCATTTCTTTTCATTGGATTAGGTACACATTACTTGAGATACAGCTATATGATCCTATAATATTGACGGTCCTATTTCTGTGTGCGACACTTTTTGATGGTTAGATTTGGCTGCACTGTTTGCAGTGTTTTTTTTTTGCAGGGCATGGTTCCTTTGTTGTGATTTCATAATCAGAATGAGGTTTCCTGCTAAATAATTTATGTCTGAGGTTGGGCAGTTGCCAGCATTTGGAGTCGTTAAATATTTCTTTCAGCGTTTCATCTTTTGTTATGATGGATTGCAAATCTTTGATTTTCTTTCTTATCCCTATCTAGTGCTGGATTACATATGTTTTTTTTAGTGGTACATGGTTATTTGTTTTTTTCTCTTTGTATTGGAGGATATTTTCTCTTCAGGTTTTCAGGGCAGTGTTTATTCTTGTGTAGCACTGCCCCCTAGGGAGCTGCTAAGAATTGCACTTTCTGGATTCCCCTGGGTTACCCATAGCAACAGACTATGGAACTTATCACTTTAAATCCTTGGCTCAGACAATGAACAGTCCAGGGGATTTGGTTTTTTGTGTTTTTTTTAAGAACTGGGATGGGAGAAGGAATGAGTGGAATACTCCAACTATGAACTATGCACAACTTGAGGACAACTAGCTGTAGTGTGTGCAGTAAGGCTGCTGCTTCACCTTGCCACTAAAATTAAGATAAGAATACGATTCTGTGATCATTTCTCTTCAGGGTCCTAGCTTGGCACCCCCTTTCTCGCTTGCTGTGTGTGCTAGCTCCTGTCCACTCACCCTAACCGGAGCGGTCCCCTTCCTGGGCAGACCCCTGGCAAGCTTCCCGGTACTCATGGACACTGTTTTTGCCAAGGTTGCTCTGCCTTGTCAGCATCCACTGGACCTCCTGGCTCAGCACCACATTTCTGGTCCACTAGGTCTACCTCCTGTGACCACCTTCCATACAAACAGGAGGAGAGACAGTCGTCACCCTCCTCCTAGGACCTGGCTTCCCACCCAAAGACACCCTGTCACATGTGCCCGTGGCTTTTTTAACATATCCCAGGATGCACCACTGTTGTGCCAATCCACTGGGATTGTCATAAAATCCTGTGTGTTACTGGCTGGGTTTCCTCCATTGACAAACAGGCTCCCCTATTGGATTCAGTGGGGGCACTCACTCAGACCAGATAGATCACACATGGACACATGCAACAGGCAAAACTAACAATCAGGCTCCCCTGATAAGCAGATGGAGCTGCTTAGCTTTTATCCACCTAGCACCTACCTATGAGGGTGCTACACTTGTATTGATGGTTTTGTCCTGGCAACCTTTCTTATGGAAGCAGTCTGCTAGTACTCTGAGATGTTTATTTCTGTCTTTTAGGTCACAGCATATCTGGTGGTATCTGAAGGCCTGGCTGTGCATGATGTCCTATTTAGTGTGTTGGGAGTGGAAGCTAGAATTGTGGAGGCGGTTGCATCTATCAGTGGGTTTCATATTGAGGTGTGTAGTTTGTCATTCCTGATGTACACTGTGGTGTCGAGGAAACTGACATGTTTGCTTGAATAGTCCATTTTAGTTTGATTAATGGGTGAAATGTGTTGATCAATAAGTGAATTTTTGTTTTAGATTTTCTTTACCTTCTGTCAATATAATGAACATATCATCAACACAGTGATAGTATCCATATGGCATTTGTTGTATGCTGTTAAGGAACTTATTTTACATGTCAGCCATAAAAAGGCTTGCATACGGGGGTGCCATTTTACTTCTCATAGCAGTACCCATACAGTGAAGATAGATGTCATTATTGAAAGTGAAGTAGTTTTCTTTTAAAATTAATTCAATGAGTTGTGTAACATCCTCAGCACTGTATTTGTGGTTTGGTGGGGATAATAAAAATTTGTGACATGCAGCAATACCATCCTTGTGAGTGATGTTACTGTACAGAGATTCTACATCCAAGATTAGTTGAAGTGTGTTTGGTGGTAATTGCCATATATTGTTGATTTTGTTTGGAGAATCAGTTGTAGCTTGCAGGAAACTGGCAGTATTTTTTAAATGGTTTACTAATGGTTTCAACATTTTTTCAATAAGGTCTGAAACGTGTTCAATAAATGTATTCATACCTGTTATGATGAATCTGCCTGGATTTCCCAGCTTTCCGATTTCTGGATTATACAGAATCCCGCTGGTATTTATTTGCCATTCAGTTTGTGTATGAGGTTGTTCCTTAGTTTTTCGCATGTATGTTTGAAAAGTCCTTCCCTCTATGGAGTGTTAAGTGTATTTGCACAAGGTTTTTTATTCTGGAGGCTATGTGGTGTAAAATTCCTCTTTTTGCATTTTGAGAGAAAAAATATGTCAATGTTTATCTGTGTTTCCTTTGCGACCAGGTTGCTACAGTGTATTCAGTATCTTCCATCACCTAAAGCGGCCCCTTTCACACATACGGTCCATTTGTCTGTTTTTCATCCATCTGTTGACGGATGAAAAACGGACATCAATGCATCTCTATGTAAAAACGGATGATCATCCATTTTCATCAGCTTCCATCAATGTCCATTTTTTGGAACGGATGAATGCCCTATTTTTCATCCATCAAAAAAACGGATTGGACGAAAAATGGATGTAAATGGACAAATGGTCCGTTTTTGCATTGGTAATGGATGTAAAAAAAAAACGGATGAAAAATGGATGACAAACGGATGAAAAAACAGATGACAAACTGATACATTTTGACGTGACTGATCTGATGAACTGAATGGACCGTATGTGTGAAAGGGGCCTGAACTGGTTACAAACACAGCAGAGCATCCACCTGTGCTCCTTTAAACATAATCCGATTAGATCTACTTAGCTATGAACATTTTTGAAACTGGCTGCAGGACATGATTTTCACTGCATATTACTAGACAGTAGAGATGAGCAAATATGCCCAGGTTCAGTTAACAGGGTGTTCGTTGAGTCGAAAAATTCTGGAGCACATGTGTCAATGTACAAATATTTACAAAAAAAACATACAGCAGAAGACGGTCCACCTTTTCATGTAACTTTGGCAACATGGGAAAACACCAGTCCTTACTTGCTTGGTAGATGCTATTAATATGTGGTGTTACAAAGCAAAAGGATTATTGCGAACAGTGTCAGTAGCAACAAATTCTGGCATTATATATTTTGGATGTGTAATTGATTTTTTTACTTTTACATTACAAATGGGCTTAAATACAGTAACTTTATATATTTGAAGTGTCCAGTTTTCACTTTATTATAGAAATTTTGGCATCTGTACGTATTTTTTGCTTGTTGCACATATTTATGTGATTTGATGATATTTGCACATTATGAATATTAATTGAATAATTTATTAAAACTGTTTTTTTCAAGATTTGTATCTGGAAGTTCTTCCACAGCATTTCCTCTAAACAGTGCATTTTCTGCTCCTTCTGGGATGGTGGGCCAATGATCTGGCATTTTCCCTTTTTATCAGGGCTCCAAAAGGGTGACCACCCAATAACGTCCCTCTTAATAGTCCCTCCTCTTCATGGCCCAAATCCTGCGTGAGCCAATCAACCCTCAGCCTGGTCTTGAAGAGTTGCTCAGTGTGGCTCCTGTTGCAATGCAAGTTTTGCATGCAAGTTGCAAAACAGCATGGCAGTATTTTGCCTGGATTAGTGCATAGGGGTGCCAAGTTAAGAACAGGGGCTCTTAGGATTCAGAGTACATAGCAATGGAGGCAGATGGGTTATAAGTGATTGAGCTGTCACTGAACCCAAGGAACAAGACACAGGAAGGCACCACCCTCTCCAGTGCATCCTTTTACATCCACCATGAAATTTACCCAGTGGGTGATGAAGGATATGTAGCATTCCCGCCCATGATTGCTGGACCATGGCCATATGGTCATTTGGACCCTGCCACAGACAGAGTGGTCCAACAACACAGACACATTGCCTTCCAGGTGCGGGTGGAGATCAAGGATGGCCTTCTAAGCAAAATAATTGTGGCACATATCCATAAACTCATGGAAGGGGACTGACTCCACCAGATGGAATGAGATCAGCTGCATGGCCAGTAGGATTGCCAAGCTAGCATTGAGATGCTTTGCATAAGTGTGACTAGGGAACATATTTTCATTTCATTCTAGCAGCTGCTAAAAAGACACCTGCCTGGTCATGAATGCTGCTGGAAAAAGTGGGGTGGGTGTTGGGGACACACATTTTTTTAGTGGATGCAGATGAAGAATTTTGTGAATGTACATGAGAGATGGAAAGTGATATATTGCTGCAGACGTCTAAAATGAATGTGTTGCTCCCACTAAGTTTTGTGGTGCAGATTCATGGGTTTCATGATGCATGTGGTACACAAATGGCTGTTGGTTTCTGCTGCATCTGATACACTTTAGGAAGAGGCTTTGGACCACAATGTTGCTGTTGGCAGCAGATATGTGAAAAAGCCCTGATTAGTAAGCTCTGTGGACCAGCCCTGGGGATAGCAGTGGCCTGTACCTGTGGAGCAGTGCAGTCTCCTGCATGCTGCCCCCTGCTCCTGGATGCAATCCTTCCTTGCTGCAGTTCTGCCTCTCCCTCTCTTTCCTCCTATCATTCATTCTTTGGCACCAATGTACAGTCTGCCACCTCTCATCTCCACCCTCCTCATTGCTGGAGCCCCCATGACAGCTGCAGCAACATCACTGCCTATTGCTGCTTCCTTCCCAATGTCCCCATTCTCTATGGCCCTGGTGCTTTCTTCCCCATCCTTTGAGCAGTTCTTGCTCATGAACAAGGCCCCCCTCCTGAATCAAGTGATTGATAATGTAATTATAAAATACCCTGAACAACGCCATGCCAGTTTCTGGGGCTATGGCTGGATTAGCAGAAGTGGAGGAGAAGGAAAAAGGGGGCACATTTGCAGCAGTTAGAGGCGACTGACTGCTCTGAGCCTAAAATGAGGAAAGAAGAGGAGGATCTTGTCAGTTACTCAACTACCTCCTTCAGTTGCTTTGGGTTTTATTACATGGACACTCTCAGAAGAAAAAGGCAGATGCCCTGCCTCTTTATGGTGCCACACAACCACTGTTTTGTTCTGTAGAACTTACTCGGACCCTACTACCTCCACATGCATAAACTCTTCATCTCCCTTTAGGCTTGCTTGACATTTTGTATATAGAGGCCTACCTACATTATTGCCAGCTATTGCAAATGGAAGAATAAGGATGTGGTGCTTTGGTGCACATAATAGCGCACAAATAAAAATATGGTAATTTGTTGAACACAATTTGACTGCATAAATATGGGATGTTTTGCTTAAGTAAATGACACGCTGAAAGCAAAGGCCAGCTTTGCCTGTGTCAGTAAGCTCTTTTATAGTGAGTGAATAGTGCAAAACAAAGTCCTAATTTTTGTCATTCTAATTCACATCTCCTCCTAAGCTCAATGACCAGGAAGCACCCTATATATTGTTGGATTACTATAATGGCAAATGGCCGCATTCGTTTTCCATTTTCATAAGCTGCAAATGGGTTGGGTTTATCTCAAACTTAGCAAGCCCATAGTGATGGATAAAAATGAGAATTTTCATTTCCCTGAAATTTCAGTGAACAATTAAAATAGCACAATTACATGTAGGATTGTTGACATTCAGCATAAGGATTAAATGTGGAAACCGCAAAGCTGTTAATGTGCATCGGTAGCTGTTGCTTCCCAAGCTGGCATAGGGAACCTGATTTGACAGTTGCAAATGCCTGGGATCCTGCCTCTCGGCATCCCCTATGTGATACTGAAGGGAGGGTGAGAGACCGGGTTTTTATGCATTTCAAAGGAACAATCCTTCTTTGTCAAAAAGAAGACTAAGAAGGATTGCTCCTTTGAAATGTTTAACTGCCCCCCCCCCCCCCTATACAACCCTCACCTCTAAGTATCATGTAGGGATTGCCACGAGGCAGTGGATAGCACTATAGGATGCCAGTTATTGGCGGCTTTTTGACAGCTGTCAAACCGTGGTTTTTAGTTGATCAAGTTTTGCCTAAGTAGCTTAAAGAATGAAATTGAGCCTTTTCACTGAGGCTGGGTTGATGATCATGGTTAGGTTTAGGAGTTAGAAGACTGAATTGTAGGGTTTAGTTTAGAGGTTAGGTTGGAAATGAGGTTCAGCAACTTACTTTAGATTTGTTTTGGGGGGAGTATTAGATTTGTTTCTCATAATAATCTATCATTCTGTATTAGGAATGAGAATTTGGAGAGAATTTGGAGAAGAAAGCGTTTTTTTTTTTTTTTTTTCTTAAAATCCAGGTATGTATTCTAATGTATGTCAGTTCTATCTTGTTGACATCTATAAATATATAAATGAATGATGGTGCAGAGGTTCTCCTGATATGGTTCTTGGTTCAGTATTCATAGGAATGATGGATTATTTTATGTTACTGTTACTGTCAGATGTAATTCTGTCACATCTGGGACTCATAATCTGGGTAATTTGCATTTCAGAGAAGTTATGTTAGAAAATGGTCTGATTTACAGAAAACATTGTTTGTGTATGTTTTCATTTCATGCTTTGATTTTTTTGATGATCCTCCACTGGTCAGACACTAAAAACAAATATAGCAAGGAAGTTTTTGAGTTATGACTTATTTAATTAGTAAAACACTAATAAGAACAATAATAGTAACTTCATTTGGATGATTGATGACACTTTTGCTGCCAATGTTTAGGACCTAGTAGTTTCAGCACTGAAAATATAAATAAGTGTAAATGAGCAGACTCAAAAATTTTTTAAAGTATCTCATTGAAAATGTAAATGATAGTATAACTAACCCCTTTATGTAAATGTAACCTTAACAAAACCATAAAACATAACACTTACCCTTGAAAGAAAAACATTTATTTCCAACCAAATGTATAAACTAAGACTGCTAAATATAAAAGAACTTGTGCTAGTTTTCAGATCAGTTTCTTTGTGTCCAGGAATCCACATTTCAGGCTGTATACAGTTTATTCGTTTATCCCTTAATTAAAATGTAGCCTCACCCATTCCAGCACTATGTACTGCTCCTGTCATTTATCTGTTAAATATATTGACTGGCCCCCAGAGTTACTGTCATTTGACAGAATAATGATAGGTAGTGAGGCTTAATCTCACTCAACGTGGAGAAAGAGACTCTTTTGCCAGGCTTCATCATCTTGGGTATGATGTCAACAGCCCCAGTAGACACAGAGCTGTCACTCAAGTGACATTCCATAGTATATACCTTTCTCTCCCCCACCAGCAGCTACATAAAAGGCTATGTATGGGGGAGAATGGAGGGGTGGAGGACCTTGGCCAGCATAGAGAGTATTTAGATACTCTCAGAAGAGGAAAAAGCTATGACCCGCAAGGATGGAGGGGGTTGTGCTAAGTGAATAAAAATAATTTATAGGAAGTAAAATACTGCAATTTTAAATATTTACATTTTCTGCTCTTTTACCTGCATTTTTCTAAGCTACATGATCTCTTTAAGGACCTGTTTATAGCCTGAGCCTGGTATACAGGATCCTCCCCAAGCAAATGCACGTTCTTGTGGGCACCAACAGGTGATGGCACATTACCAGTACTGTTCGTTTTTATGCTTTGGTGGACATCACATCGTCACATGAAGGTACACATAAACCTAACCCTTATTTGAACACTCCCCTAAATTTAACCTTAACCACTTGCCTACAGTGCACTTTCACCCCCTTCCTGCCCAGACTGATTTTCAGCTTTCAGCGCTCTCACACTTTGAATGACAATTACTCAGTCATGCAACGCTGTACCCATAAAAAATTTGCGTCCTTTTTTTCACACAAATAGAGCTTTCTTTTGATGGTATTTAATCACTACTGGGTTTTTTATTTTTTGTGCTTTAAATAAAAAAAGACTGAAAATATTGTGAAAAAACGCATTTTTCTTTGTTTCTGTCATAAAATTTAGCAAATGAGTATTTTTTCTTCACAAATTTTGGCCAAAATTTATACTGCTACTTATCTTTGGTAAAAATAACCCAAATAAGTGTATATTATTTGGTCTTTGTGAAAGTTATAGAGTCCACAAGTTATGGTGCTATTCAGTGACTGTTTACTACCGCCGGTGACAGCTGTGTTCCTGCGGAACACAGTGCCACCGACATGACCGCGCTGCGCGCTCCCGATCGTGCATGCGCGGTCATCTTCCGGGCTCCGCTATTGTGATCGGCTGTGTCATTGGAACACAGCCGATCACGTGGGAAACAGCCATGCCTATTGGCTGTTTCCCCCCTGCCGGTGACCGGCTGTGTCCCGGGGACACGCCGACACCGGCAGTGCACGGCGGCGCGCCCGCGATCGCGCGCCTGCCCTGCATTTCCTGCGGACGTCATATGACGTCCGCCCAGGATAATAGCCGCACCGTCCCGCCGTCATATGACGGCGGGCGGGCGGTAAGTGGTTAAAGTATATGTGAACCCTTAATTTGTAAAACAACTAGACATGCAAGGCAGGGCTCGAGTCCTGCAGGAACGCATGGAAACGGCGTTCCCGTACTTTTTTCACAGCAGGAACGCCGTTTCCATTAGCATCTGCATCCTGCAGGCAGGGCCACTGTCAAGGGGGGACCACCAGCCATTAGACAACCCCTGCTGTGCAGCTATTTAGAAAAATAATGTCTCCGGGCCCCCTGTGTTCCGTGGGAGCAGGGGACAGTAAGTTGACTATTTTCTCTGTTTCGGGTTTAGGCAGATTAATCCGCCGCAGCGTGCTGCACAGCTGAAGCCTGGTCACCGGCCTCTTCAATATGAATAGACTGTGACAGGCTGGGAACTCTGCGGCGGATTGTGTCCTGTCCACCGGGCCGCCCGCATCTTCGTGTGAAGGCAGCTGCAGTGGCAGCTCCTTCAGTCGGCGGCAGGAAGAATGTCAGTGAGAGTGCCTGAGGAGCCTCATTTGTGTGCTGGATAGGAGGGGGATGGGGCAGCTGCATTTAGATGAATTGAACTTTCCATATTCCTCCTGCTGTCGCTGAATACCTGATTCTCCTCCTCTCAGCGACAGCAGGAGGAATATGGAAAGATCAATTCATCTATATGCAGCTGCCCCATCACCCTCCTATACAACTTCTTTTGCTGGCCCTCCAGTGCTCTTAACCCCCCCCAGTGCTCTTTACCCCCCGTGCTCTTAACACCCCGTGTTATTTAGCCCCCACAGTGCCCTTGAGGCCCCCGCAGTACCCTTAAGCCCCCCCAGTGCCCTTAACCCCCCCGGTGCTCTTCAGCTCCCAACAGTGCTTTTCCTCCCCCCCACCATGCTTTCTGGCTCCCCCAGTGCTCTCCACCCCCTGTGCTACCTGGCTCCCCCCTCAGTGATTTCCAGTCCCCCACCCCACAGTGCTCTTCAGTTCCCCCCTCCCCCTGTGCTCTCCATCCCACTGGTTTTCCCTGCCTGCCCCCCCCCCCCAGTGCCCCCCCTTAATTCTCTCCAGCCCCCCCCCTTGCCCTTCAGCTCCTCCAGTGCTCTATGCTCCCCCTGTGCTCTCCAGCCCCCCTCTTCTATCTTCTATCATGTCTGCAGTCTCTGACCTTCTCTTGTATCATGTCTGTAGTCTCTGACCATCTCTTGTATCATGTCCTCAGTCTCTGACCATCTCTTGTATCATGTCTGCAGTCTCTGACCATCTCTTGTATCATGTCTGCAGTCTCTGACCATCTCTTGTATCATGTCCTCAGTCTCTGACCATCTCTTGTATCATGTCTGGAGTCCTCTGACCATCTCTTGTATCATGTCTGCAGTCTCTGACCATCTCTTGTATCATGTCCTCAGTCTCTGACCATCTCTTGTATCATGTCTGCAATCTCTGACCATCTCTTTTATCATGTCTGCAGTCTCTGACCATCTCTTGTATCATGTCTGCAGTCTCTGACCATCTCTTGTATCATGTCTGCAGTCTCTGACCATCTTTTGTATCATGTCCGCAACCTCTGACCATTTCCTGTACCATGTCTGCAGCCTCTGACCACCTCTTGTACCATGTCTGCAGCCTCTAAAATCTCCTGTACCATGTCAGCAGCCTTTGACCATCTCCTTTACCATGTCTTCAACTTCTGACCACCTCCTGTACAATGTCCGCAGCCTCTAACCATCTCTTCTATCATGTCCGTAATCTCTGACCATCTCTTCTCTTTTATCATGTCTGCAGTCTCTGAGGGGGTGTCTGGAGAGGAGTCAAAAGTGGGAGCGCCGTCGGGATGGGGATCACAGGAGAAGTCAGACATATGTGGACTATGGAGAGGGAGCTACAGGATAAAACCTGAGCATGGTGCACCTAAGAGGAGGTCAGTGACAGTGCTGCCAGGCCAGTCTGAGGGGGGGTCACTGATGTAAGGGGAGGTGAATACAACAATGTAAGGGGGCACTGTTATAAAGGTTCCCCCTTATATCAGGAACCCCCCCTCCCTTCCTTAGTGCATTCACTCTGCGGAAGGTGGACTCTGGTCACCAGAGTCTCCCCTACATCAGAGTTCCCAGAATTACCCTTTACATCAGTGGTCAGGATTTCCCCTTACAGTGCAAGGGGGAACTTTGTGGGTGCTGATGTGAAGGGAAGCTCTGATGTGTAAAGAGCAATGCTGCAGACCCTGATGTAAATGGGAACGCAGTGGACTCTGATATAATGTGGTCTCTGGTCACCAGAGCCTCCCCCTTATATCAGAGTTCCCCTTTAGATCATGATCTGCAAAATTCCCCTTTATTTTAGAGTTCCCCTGCCCTGTAAAGGGGAATCCTACAGACTCTGATGTAAGGAGGAACTCTTTGGTGGCTGGGTTATATTAACCTGACCTTTTTGTAAATAGAGAAATATGTTTTTTGGCTTTTGTTTAACTTAAACACATTGCTAAAAGCACTATCTACGTGTTTATAGTTTAAATATTGATATTTGTACTGTTTAGCACAGAATACGGGCATTTTAGGTACTTTTTTGCAATGTTAGTGGGGGGGGGGGGGATCTTGGGTGTATTCCCACACTTTTTTCTTTTTTTCCCAATACTTGACCCCTGATGCAAGGCAAACATTTGTATGTGTATATATATATATATATATATATATATATATATATATATATATATTTGTGCTCATAAGTTTAAATACCCTGGCAGGATTTATAACTTCTTGGCCATTTTTCTGAGAATATGAATGATAACACAAAAACTTTTCTTTCACTCATGGTTAGTGTTTGGCTGAGGCCATTTATTATCAGCCAACTGTGTTTACTCTTTTTAAATCATAATGACAACAGAAACTACCCAAATGACCCTGATCAAAAGTTTACATACCCTGTTGATTTTGGCCTGATAACATGCACACAAGTTGACACAAAGGGGTTTGAAAGGTAGTCATCTTCACCTGTGATCTGTTTGCTTGTAATTAGTGTGTGTGTATAAAAGGTCAATGAGATTTTGGACTCCTGACAGACCCTTGCATCTTTCATCCAGTGCTGCACTGACGTTTCTGGATTCTGAGTCATGGGGAAAGCAAAAGAATTGTCAAAGGATCTGCGGGAAAAGGTAGTTGAACTGTATAAAACAGGAAAGGGATATAAAAAGATATTCAAGGAATTGAGAATGCCAATCAGCAGTGTTCAAACTCTAATCAAGAAGTGGAAAATGAGGGGTTTTGTTGAAACCAAATAACAGTCAGGTAGACCAACTAAAATTTCAGCCACAACTGCCAGGAAAATTGTTCGGGATGCAAAGAAAAACCCACAAATAACTTCAGATGAAATACAGGACTCTCTGAAAACATGTGGTGGGGCTGTTTCAAGATGCACAATAAGGAGGCACTTGAAGAAAGATGGGCTGCATGATCAAGTCGCCAGAAGAAAGCCTTTACTACGCAAATGCCACAAAGTATCCCGCTTACACTACGCCAAACAGCACAGAGACAAGTCTCAAACCTTCTGGCACAAACTCATTTGAAGTGATGACACCAATATTGAGATTTTTGGCCACAACCATAAACGCTACATTTGGAGAGGAGTCAACAAGGCCTATCATAAAAGGTGCACCATTCCTATTGTGAAACACGGAGGTGGATCACTGATGTTTTGGGGATGTGTGAGCTACAAAGGCACAGAAAATTTGGTCAGAATTGATGGCAAGATGAATGCAGTATGTTATCAAAAAATACTGGAGGAAAATTTGCATTCATCAGCCCGGAAGCGGCGCATGGGATATACTTGGACGTTCCAACATGACAATGATCCTAAACACAAGGCCAAGTCGACCTGTCATTGGCTACAGCAGAATAAAGTGAAGCTTCTGGAGTGGCCATCTCAGTCTCCTGACCTCAATATCATTGATCCAGTCTGGGGAGATCTCAAATGTGCAGTTCATGCAGAACAGCCCAATAATTTAAAGGAACTGGAGGCTTTTTTCCAGGAAGAATGAGCAGCTTTACCATCTGAGAAGATAAAGAGCCTCATCCACAAATACCACAAAAGACGTCAAGTTGTCATTGATTTTAAAGGGGGCAATACACAGTATTAAGAACTGGGGTATGTAAACTTTTGATCAGGGTCATTTGGGTAGTTTTTGTTGTCATTATGAATTAAAAAGAGTAAACACAGTTGATTGATAATAAGGCTCGGTTCACACTATTGCGATGCGGGAAGGCTGCGAATTCGCAGCCTGTTCCCGCATCGCACACGCACCCCCGGCAGTTCACACTGCCATATGCGATCCGCTGGGGGTGTCAATGTAATCTTAACGACACCCCCAGTTTGATCGCATATCGCAGTGCGATCGTGCAGTTCGCACAGGATCGGATCGCACAAGTGTGAACCGCTGTGCGATCCGATCCTGATGCGGCAGCAAAAATGCCTCCTGTGCGTCTTTGCTGCGGGTGCGGTGCGAATTTAGCCATACAAACTGTATGGCTAAACTCGCACCGCACAGCTGATCGCATGTCATGTCGGAGCAGTGCGCTCCGACATGACATGCGAACCCGGCACACGCAGTAGTGTGAACCGGGGCTTAATGGCTTCAGCCAAACACTAACCATGAATGAACAAAAACTTTTTGTGTTATCATTTATATTCTCTGGCAAATAGCCAAAAAATCATAAATTCTGCCAGGGTATGTAAACTTATGAGCACAACTGTGTGTGTATATATATATATATATATATATATATATATATCCTTTTTTTACTTTTTCTATAAGTCACCACTTGACCTCTGTTCTCAGCTGCATAAGGGTGTTAGAGAGGCGGGGATAGAGACTGCGGGGGGCTGTTTTTAGCAAGAGGTAGAAAACATCACCGAATGGTGCACGTGCTCATGGATAGCAAGGAAGTAGACTGCAACTCGCCTTACTATACATCCGGAACACTCCTCTCCACCCTACTACCTTGCTGTCCATTTGCGTGCGTTCCATTCGGCGAAGTTAATGTCACAGAAATGAAGCCCCACCCATTGTGTTTTATCTTTCTGGATGCCCCCTACTTTCTCAGTGGCAGATTTAAGCACCCTTTATGTAAGTGCACACCTTGCTTATTTTATTTTATTTTTTTCAAAAAACAGCAGTACACTATTGCTGGTTTCTTTTGTGTTGTTTCTGAATGGTGAAGCTGGGGAAAACCTGTGCAAAAGGCAGACAGAGGACCATGTGATCTGTGAAGTGGGATTGGAAGAAGAATGGGTACCAGCTGCAGATTAATACAGTTCAAAAGGCAATTGCCAACCTTCTGACTAACTTAAGGGGTCAGCAAAACCTGGTAAGTGCTTTGTACAAAAGGGGAATTCACAGTGGCACAGTGGAGGAGGTGCACTGTAGTTTGTGACACGTTAATTCAAAGGTGGATTCATGGTTTTCACTTGACAACCTTTAATGAGTCTATAGATAGAGGAGTGACCACGGGTTTGTGGACTTGTTTCACTATCACTGCAAAATAGTATTTGATTTAATTTTGTGAAGTGGGAAGGTTTTATTGATTGCATTTTAAACACCTTTTTGATGAGAACACATACCACTTTATATCTGTGTATATAATTTGTTTGTCTAAGACATAGCAAAATTTGTTTACATATATAATTCTATAGGAAGTGCTGCACCCCTTTTTTTCTGTTGTCTATATGCACATTAGTATCCCAGGTAAGGGACACATGTTTGGTGTTCATAAGCTTTAGTAAGAGTAATACTAACCTAACATAAGGAAAAGAGTAGTAATCACTACATATCAGAAATATAAAATGTTGGGGTAAAATACACTTTACTGCATGAAACCTTAAGCATTAAGTTGTCACATTGAAGAAAGTGCTACAACCACATAACACCACAGTAGCTTAACAGCCAAAATGTTTGTGTAAAAGGATTCATTTACAGAAAAGGCTTCAATATAAAACATAAAAGACATCATAATTACAGCATAACTTTTATTTTTATATTCTTCGGTTAGGTTTTACTGTTTTAGGGGAGTTCTGCCTTTATTTTCTCTCCCTGTATCAATTTAGGGCAGATAACAGAAAATGTTATACTTACCTGATGGTCATTTTCCTTTCCTGATGCATAAGCATGACAGCATATACGTATGGGTATAGGCTCTGCCCCTCGCCCAATCAGGACTGGTTATACTATATAAATGAGTCGCCTCCCCTAAGGCAGCATTCTTGTAACTATACTCAAATGCGAAACTCCCAAGGGAGGGACCTGTATGCTGTCATGCTTATGCATCAGGAAAGGAAAATTACCCTCAGGTAAGTATAAAATGTTCTGTTTTTCTGACACAAACATGACAACATACACGTATAGGCCATGATGGAAAGATTGGAATCTGATTGATTGATTGATTGATTGATTGATTGCTTCTGTGGACAGGTTTCTTTTATACAGGTAACAAGCTGAGATTAGGAGCACTCCCTTTAAAGCGGTTGTAAACCCTAAAATAAAAAAAAAAAACCTGCAAGACAAAGGCATAATGAGCTAGTATGCATTGCATACTAGCCCATTATGTGTAACTTACCTTAGAACGAAGCCCCGACACGAACCCCCGGACATCGCTGCGGGCGCTGCCATGATCCCTCGCCGTCTCTTCCGGGTTCGGCGGCTCCGGCGCGGTGATTGCCCGGAAGAGACGGCTCCGGCGAGATGATTGGCCGGAGCCGCGATTACGTCACTCCCGCGCATGCGCGCGGGAGTGATTTTCCGGCAAGCTCCCGGCAAATAAATTGAAGGTCTCCCCGGACCTTCAGAGCGCATGCGCCGCTCGCGCGAGCGGCTGCATGCACTGTAAATATCTCCTAAACCATGCCGGTTTAGGAGATATTATTTGTACCTACAGGTAAGCCTTATTATAGGCTTACCTGTAGGTAAAAGTGTCAAAAAGCGGGATACTACCGCTTTAAGAGAATGCTCCTAATCTCAGCTCGTTATCTGTATAGAAGACACCTGGGAGCCAGAAATATTGCTGATTGATAGGGGATCAAATACTTATTTTACTCAATAAAATGCAAATCAACTTATAACTTGAAATTCGTTTTTCTGGATATTTCAGTTGTTATTCTGTCTCTCACTGTTAAAATAAACCTACCATTAAAATTATAGACTGATCATTTCTTTATCAGTGGGCAAACATACAAAATCAGCGGAGGATCAAATACCTTTTTTCCTCACTGTATTAACCGCATAATGATCATGACAAACCATGACAGCTTATAGTTTAGCTTACCTACCTGTGCAGCACACATCCCTGACTGGCTCTAAGGTGATGGGAGAGTCTCTATTCCTGAACAGGTAGCCACCAATACTTCCCCAGGCAGCCGCCCGAGGGCTCCCATTCGCTACTACCGTGAGTCGGAAGTTATCCCAATGCCATCTTGCTACTCCCTGTCGAGTGCAAGTCTGCTGGGTGCCATCCCCACTGACACATCCATCTGGAAAGGGCAGTCCGCAGAACAGCCACAGGAAGTAGACAAGGAGCTATCTTGGAAAGGGGTAGCTGCCCTAACAACAATGCTAGCATTTTGCAAGGGAAACAAAACATACACAGAGCTCCAGACTAACCAAATAGTGTGTGGAGCCACAACTTACCAGGGAGGAGAGACTGAATCAGTCCCAACAAACAACAAGGCAGAACTGTTTTACCTGCATCCAGAGACCAGTATCCTGCACCCCAGTGCCTGGACCTTGGGAAGGCCTCCCTCGTATAGGCGGTTTACACTCAAATGGAGGAAGCTTCGTCACAGGAGAGACTGAACCTGTGAGGCTGGCCAGATGAACCTGGCAAGGTGGGGGGTAAAAATAAAAATCTTCTTTCCATAGTTATAACCTGTTAAGCATTTGAGGAACAAAAAGAGAATTCCGCCTTAGGGGAGGCGACTCATTTATATAGTATAACCAGTCCTGATTGGTCAAGGGGTGGAGCCTATACCCATACGTGTATGCTGTGATGCTTGTGTCAGGAAAGGCACGATACTGGGTTCATCCAATGAAAAAGTATTGAATGAGTTTTACAAGTATCATTGTCAAAACTGAACTCTGTTCTGCCGTTTATGTGTAACGCTCCTGCGTTTTTATTGTAAGCTGGATTTGCAGCTGCAGAATCTCCACTCAGTAGTCATGTAGAGATGTGTTGGAATACCAGATCCAACTCTCCAGACTCATCACTGTGGGCCTGTCTGCTTCAGCATACAGATATACACACACTCAATAAGATGTTCCTGGAGTGATAGGATGTATATGATAGTATGGTAGTGATGTGCTGAAGGGACAGGTGTGAGCAGTGACAGTAATGGTAAGCACTTGATAGTAATGTTCAGGAGAGTAGTAGATGGTAATAGGTAGAATGCAGATAGGTTAGTAATCATGTATGGTAACAGGTGGTAAGGACAGCAGATGACATAGACAGGATAGACTAACCCAGTGCAAGGATAGATGGTAGTAGACTCAAGAGCTAGCAATCTATGTAACAGTGCAGATGGTAGAATTAGTATGCATAGATAGTAACAGTCCTTAATGTGCAGAAGATGATAGTGTAAGTTAGTTATGGAGGATTCCCCTGTGGGGTACTTATCACTAGTAAGGTTTAGTAAGTAGAGGGGTCCAGTAGTGAGGGAGTGATCCGGTAGCGAGATACGGGATCAGTTGCGAGGTTCCGGTCTTTTCCAGGTAAAGGCAAATAGCTGGAGGTTCCGACAGCAAGACAAGGCTTGTGAGCATGTAGACACACATTGAACGAACAACGTGAGAGAGAATGCTGGCGATTGAAATAGCCGCTCAGCGGCGCTCAGCAATGACGTCATCCGTCTTAAAGGTGTATGCGTTCCACCTAACTAAAAAGGTGGGACGCAATGTTTGGAAAGGAAAATGGTAAATAAGGGTACCAAAGGTACCAGAATCTTACATTATGGGATTTACATAGCCCTACCAAACAACATAGCTGATTTTTCTCTGCTGCAGATAGAGCACAATGACCTAGTCACTGCTTTTGGTCACCGCTCTGACCACAACCTGTGATTGGACCAGGAAAGACCAGGACCAGGAAAGAACAGCAGCAGACTAATGAGCTAATCTGTTCTCTCCTCCTATTAGGAGGTTACTGTCCAACCCATGGGCACGCAGTACACCTAATTGGCTGCTGTTGCTTCCCTTCCCTCTCTCACTTCTGTTTTGCTACAAAAGGCTGCTAGCAAGCCTAAATCAGATACTTACATTAGGTCAATTTAATAAGAAATACAATGATTTTTATTACATACATAACTACATTTTCTGGTGTGCCTGAAGTTCAGCTTTAAGATCTACGATAGTCCTGCGTGCCTATTTACTATTGCTGACTATTAAAAATACCCTGTGAATCAACCATAAATGTTTTGCACGATTACTATGTATCTTTATAACTTTGCTATATGTTCATTCCAGATTCCGGAAGACAAAAGACAAGAGCAGGCAATCTAGGTGCACACCCTAATGTTTCTACCCCATTTATGTGCACTGTGAAAAGTTTTTGAACATAATGTTAATCTATTCATTTTAAACTGTTTATGCAGCACAAATGTTTAGTCCACAAATCACCCTCAGGCCAGTATTTTATAAGGGCATCATGTTTGAATGGGTGCCAGAATAATCATCTGGCAATATGGCTTTTAAAACCTTCATTAATAAGTATGTAATGGTAGTGTCGTTGGCACTTTCTTCTATCTCCAGCAAGGGAGATGTACTGTGTGTGATATATGCATTTTAACAAGCGTCTACTTTACTTCTGGAGACTGAGCAGCATATGTAGACCAGGTCACATGAGACATAAAGCAGGCAGCTGTCTTTAAATCAACTCAATGAGTCCCCAAAAAGCTATTTTAACAATAAAAATATAATCCTAAAATAATTCGGACCATATGCACAGAAGAAGAATGTTGAATTCATGCCATACAGACCTGGAATGCCACCCCAGCTCTCCAACATGCCGGCCTCTGTTGTTACAGCTGCACCTAACAGCTTTTTGCTGCTTGAATCATGTGAAGTAGCAAGATTATATATATATATATATATATATATATATATATATATATATATATATATATATATATATATATATATATATTGTATATGTAAAGAGATAGGTCATTATATTTAATAAGCTTGATTTGTTTCACAAGAGTAGTTGAACTTGAAACTGCTAATTTTTTTTTTAGGGAATATCTATGAAGTGCTCTGCAAAGAAATAACTGCTTTAATTTTTCCTGAATAATATCAGTACACTGCCTGACTTGTGGCTGTGCCTAGGTACTACTGTGCCTAAAACTACATAGCTGTATATCTGCGTAGAGTGATCTAAGGCACTGCTGCCTTTGACCGCTAGTTTCGGGAGGCCTTGTCATGAGGTTGTAACACCCTGCCTCTACCAAGACGGCCACTTCTATACAGAGACATAGTGCCAAAAAAGAAATAGATTTTAAGGAAAGATCAGCTGCAGGGAGACCACAGGCGATACTATGACTAGTCCTTTCCCCGCAGCCTTTATGCACACATTCTCCATAGTTTAGTTCTTTTTTAATAAAAAGAAGTCAATAATATTTCCTATTATGTTTTATATATGAAGACAAACTGTAAGGCTTGGTTCACATTGGTGCGATGCGGGAACCCTGCGAATCCACTGCAGGTTCCTGCATCGCACCCGACTCGCAGGCAGTTCCAACTGCCATATGCAAACTGCTGGGAATGTCATTACAAAGTTAACGACACCCCCAGGTTAGTTCGCATATCGCAGTGCGAACTGTCAGTTCGGACAGGAATTGGATCGCATAGGTGTGAACACCCAATGCGATCCAATTCTGGTGCGGACCAAACAAAGGGTCCTGTGTGACTTGTGACTTTGATCTGAATGCGATGCAAATTCAGCCATGCAATCTGCATGGCTGGATTTGCATCGCACAGACATCGCATGTGATTTGCACAGCAGTGGCACTAAAAGATTCAAATCAGTTCATTGTATTCAAGCATATTCAATGTAGTAGGTGCACATGGGGTGGTGGGGATGTACAGCTATATATCAGCTGAAAAAAAAAAACAGACACTGACTAACAATTTGTCTTAAAACAGAGCTTTTAGTTGCATACCATGTTGAAATATATGTGGAAGCCCTGTCAAGTCCCCCCTGTAAATTGCAGTCCTAACGCTAATATGTGTTGGAGCAAATACTGTATAGCAATGGATTAATAAAGGCAGGTATTCCTGAAGACAGCCCAGTCCTGGGGCACACTAGAAGCCCAGCAATGCACAATGGCAGCTTAAAGCATCCAATGTGCCCCCATGCCAATTCCAGTTAACTGTACGAAAATGGCTACAAATTTATAACTAGCTTTGAAAGTAAGGTGCACATGGAAGGGCTTTTCACAACACAAAAAAAGCTAAAGTTTTCCCAGCCAGCCTGTAAAAAACAAAATGACACTGTCAAACAATTTGTAATAAAAACACATGTTTTAGCTTCTTTGGGTGTTGAGACTAATACCATTTAAAGCCCATTGAAATATTTTTTAAGAGTTCTTATGTAGAAAACAGAAAGTTTGGATATAGATTAACTACCAACCAAACCTACTACTAATAAAAATGTAGTAAATTCATAAGTTAGTATGGATTGATTTTCCTTTATTTGGTACCAGTATCTTTCCAAAGTATAGAGCATCTGCTGCATCGCCCTGCTGTGCTGCCACTCATGGATAGTTGGGGAACCCACAAAGAGAACTGGAAAGAAAAAAATACAGAGGGCCCACCAACCTAGCACATTACCTTTAAAAAACATTTGTACATCATACTCACAAAAATAGATGGAACATAGGGACAAATTGAGATAGTAAGTCCACCAAGAAGGTCCACTGGGCGTAGTATGCTAGTACAGACCAAGTTGAGATGTGGAACCTCTAAGTGCCGCTTACGCATTTCAGGGGCGTACCCCCTTCCTCAGAGCTCAAATGATGCCTGACTTCCTTCAATATCACCATTATACAGTGTATTTCCATTTTTTTCTCCCATGTGACCATGGACACCAGCAGGTAGTAGATGGGCCAAAAAGCCTGCTTGGGCTTCTGACATCAGTGCAAAGAATGGCTGGAGGTGGGCATATGCTTAGTGCAATTCCAGTTGTGTACTGATGGTTGCAAGGGGAGTTGTGTATAGATATATCAGTTATTATTTTTATGTATAGCAGAAGTCCTCAGTTCTTTGCTTTTTATGCATATACAACGAAATAAACTTTTTATCAAAATTAATTTAGAATTAGAAAAGGAGAACCCTAATTCTTATTTTTTTCAATGAGTCAGTGTATTTTGGGGGTCAGCAACCAGTAGATCGCAGTCTACTGGTAGATCTTGGGCAGGTGACTGGTAGACCATGGTCTGGTGGAGTGGGGATGCTCTTAAAGTTTGCTTCGAACATAAAAATTTAGATCAAACCTTGACTCTTTGGGTGCTTGGATAAATACCAATTTTTACCAATTTTTTGGGAGCCAAACTTCATGTACAATAGCGGTATTACTACTGCGGTTATACCTGACAGCTTCACGCTTTCAATGGTTGTTAAGGATGGCAGCAAGTGCAGGCACCACTGAATATCCAGTGATGTCACCAGCCCCATTCAATTATATGGCCAGGAATCTCTGGTCATGTAAGCAAAGGGGCCAGATATAGTTTTAAAAAAATGGCACAGGGTTCCCCTATAATTCATACCAGACCATTCAGAAAAAAGGGCAAATGCAAAAAAAAAAGAAAAATAATAATAAAAAAAAACACATGAGCTACTCCCCCACATTATTAAAAAAGAATAGCGTGCAAATGCAAAAGAAATAACTACCAAATCTGAAGACAATCCATAAATAAAAATGGGGGTTTGGTCCCAAAAATGGGACCAAACCCCCATTTTTATTTATGGATTGTCTTCAGATTTGGTAGTTATTTCTTTTGCATTTGCGCGCTATTCTTTTTTAATATACATGTCTTTTGGTTCATAGCTGCAGCAGCTTTAGAAATACATGGGTATGCTCCCCCAAATTTTTTGCCTGTTTACTCCCCCACATTCCATACCAGTTACTTTGGGTCTGATTCCTCAGTGCTAGAATAAGGGTCTGGAGACGATGACTGAAATACCAACCACATTGTTTATAAACAGGACCAAGCAACCAGGAACTGCCATTTTGCTGGAAATTTAAATTTTCTATTTTTGATGTTTCACTTTAAGCATAACTAAAATTGTTTCTCCAAATAAAATATAATATTTTGGTAATTTTTCAGTTTTGGTACACACTGTATGTTGGCAAAATATGTTCCTTCCTATAGGTCTAAGTAGAGGGGGGAGGTATGTGAGACACTAGCTGGTAACATTGTGGACAGATATGTGTCACCTAGGTTTTTCAAATTTCATATGGTGAGGGGCTCCAAGGTGTGTGTCTAATATGGAGAAAACAAACTTTTTGTTTTATCAAAACCTTATGCTGGGTCTTAGAGCTTCTTTGTTTTGTGAGAGCCTACTGCTGGGTGAAGCAACTGCAGAACACTAGGAGCTACCTCCTACCTTGCATACAAAAAAACAACAGATTTAATGTTTCTGTATATAAGTAGGAATACCAGGCAGGTAAATGCTGTGCACTTCCTTATGGTGCAAGTTTATATAACTTAATTTCTAATTTACCTGCAGCAACACCAAAAAAACAGCAATGTGCTAAATGAGTTGCAAGAAATGCTATAAAACAGATGTTGTCTTTCCTGTTACTTAGTGTTCCTGAGGGTAAACAGACACCCACACAAATAGATTAACTAAATATAATAATGCAAACCAGAACATATTCCATTTAAGGTATAGTGAAACCCTAAAATATAATAGACAATAACACAATAGCAGCTATTTACATTTTTTACATATTTTTCAAAAATCATACAGAGTATAACACAGAAACAAAAGTTTACAGAATTAAATACAACTTAAAGAATGTGTCATAAACATTGCATTTTACCTTGCATGAGAACAGTTTTGGGTGACAGATCATATAATCAGAGAAAGGGCTTGGGAGATTGAGCTTTGTTTTGGCAGGTGGATCTAGGGGAGTGGGTGAGAGCAGTGTTTCATAATAGTATTATATTAAAGCTATTCTCTGGGCTGCACAACCCCCTCTTACTAATTGCTGCCATAAAAAAAAAATACTAGCTACATTTCCCTTTTGCTCACCTAAAGGCTGAACTCTTTAAGTGATGATAATGATGATTTCCCTCTTTTCAGCAACAAGAGCCAATGAGAACTAAAGATAATAGTAATTTGGCTGAAAATTTTTAACAATATAGTAGATAATACATATTGTACAGTATACTGTAGTTTAGGGAATTTTCCCTAATTTAGGTAAGTAGCCATCAATTGTTTAATAAACATTAACTTTTTTTTGTGTTTGTGACTGTGACCAGCAATTGTCAGTGAAGCTTAGTTTAGATGGTTCTGTGGCTCAAGCAAGTACATTTTTAAATTTTAGCTATCTTCAGAATGACAGTCTTTAAGCATAAAGGATGATATTCCCACTTTTAAGTGTGGATTGTAAAGGATTAAAACTGACCACTTTCCCCTCCTGCCCCTTTGGCACCTTAAAACATTATACTGTGTGTATACAGTATACATATATATATATATATAGATATATATATATATATAGATATATATAGATATAGATATAGATGTAGATGTAGATGTAGATGTAGATCTATATCTATATATATATATATATATATATATATATATATATATATATATATATACACACACTATATTACCAAAAGTATCGGGATGCCTGCCTTTACACACACATGAACTTTAACGGCATCCCAGTCTTAGTCTGTAGGGTTCAATATTGAGTTGACCCAACCTTTAAAGCAATAACAGCTTCAACACTGCCTAGAAGGCTGTCCACGAGGTTTAGGAGTGTGTCTATGGGAATGTTTGACCATTCTTCCAGAAGTGCATTTGTGAGGTCAGGCACTGTTGTTGGAAAGAAGACCTAACTCACAGTCTCCACTCTAATTCATCCCAAAGGTGTTCTATCAGGTTGAAGTCAGGACTCTGTGCAGGCCAGTCAAGTTCCTCCACCTCAAACTCGCTCATCCATGTCTTTAAGGACCTTGCTTTGTGCACTGGTCCAAATCATTTGGTGGGGGGGGGGATTATGGTGGGGGGTTGTTTTTCAAGGGTTGGGCTTGGTCCCATAGTTCCAGTGAAGGGAACTCTTAAGGCATCAGCATACCAAGAAGTTTTGGAGAATTTCATATTCCCCACTTTGTGGGAACAGTTTGGGGATGGCCCCTTCCTGTTACAACATGACTGAGCACCAGTGCACAAACAAGGTCCATGTAGACATGGATTTGTGAGTTTGGGGTGGAGTAACTTGACTGGCCCGCACAGAGTCCTGACCTCAACCCAAGAGAACACCTTTGGGATGAATTAGAGTGGAGACTGCGGAGCAGGCCTTCTAGTCCACATCAGTGTCTGACCTCACAAATGCACTTCTGGAAGAATGGTCAAGCATTCCCATAGACACTAAACCTTGTGGGCAACCTACCAAGAAGACTTGAAGCTGTTATAACTGCAAAGGGTGGGCCAACTCAATATTGAACCTTATGGATTAAGACTGGGATGCCATTAAAGTTCATGTGCATGTAAAGGCAGGGGTCCCAAAATGTTTGGTAATATAGTATATATATATATTTTTTTTTTTCTTCATATTTTTCCCCTTTTTATGTGTTTTAGGTCCAGTCCAGTGACAGCATAGGTCCCCCTAAATTTTGCAGAGAGCAGCCGAATGTAATCATGTAATGGCATAGTGCCACTCTATGCAGTATTGCTCCTGTGAGTTCAAGACCAGAGATGCAGGCTTGACACCCGGGGCTCACAGGAAGTGGGTTGAATGATGCTGAGGAAAGGGAACGTGTACTAAAAGAAATATGTAGGTTGACATTAATAAAAACCCTTTTAAAATGTCTGTCCCTGGCATCACTACTTGACCTGGAACAAACATATTCAATATAGTTACATAGTTGGTAAGGTTGAATAAAGACACCAGTCCATCCAGTTCAACATGTGTGGGTGTGCGTGTTCATAATCATTTCCCGTATCCCTGTATACTGTGTTCGCTAAGATCACCATCCAAGAGTTTTTTTAAACTACCAATACTTTCCGCTGACACCACCGATTCTGGAAGTGAATTCCACATCCTTGCCGCCCTGACAGTGAAAAAACTCCTACGCAGTTTAAGGTTAAACCGCTTCTCCTCCAACTTCATTGAGTGGACCTGTGTCTTCTTACACCTTTTGACTTAATAGTTTATTTCTTATGCCAGAATGGGCATTGAGGTATTTGTATATTGCTACCATATCACCTCTCAAGCATCTCTTCTCCAAAGAGAATATGTTTAATTTTTGTAGTCGTTCCTTGTAACTGAGGTCCTCCAGTCCATAGCTACATATATCTGTTAATATATGAATATGTACTGAATGTAGATACCTGTATGTATATGTATGTATGTATATGTATATGTGAATATATATTGACTGGAAAATCTATGGGTTGTGTCCTGGATGGGAGATATATTTGTCCCAGGTTCATGCTGTACACTGATTGCTTTTGTGTTTGTGCTGTGTAGTGAGCCTGTTTGGGCTCAATTAGGGGTTAACGAGTTCAGGTGTAACAGATAAAGCACTCGGGGCTTTATAAAACGCTCCGGCTGCTCGAGCAAGGGTCTCCACCCTGGAACCAGATCTCCCTGCATGGCGGACTAGGGGAGCAGCAATACCTCTGAGTGGTAAGGTTAAGTCTGTGTGACTAAAAGACTCTATTTTTTTCTGTGTGTCAGTCAGGTGTTTGGGCAGCGGTGGGCTGTTCCAGACCAAGTAGATAGGTTCCTGTGTTTTGCAGTTAGACGCCCAAAGTGGCAAGGGTTTATTTTCTGTTTTGTTCTATTTTTGTTGTTTTGATACCTGCACTTTGTAACCACAGACTTGTAAATAAACCACAATTTTGTTTTCACAAAGATTCTGCTGTCTGTTTGTGCCTACTTCACTGTGCTGTGACCCATCCAGGGAGTCCTGCACACCCCGCTACTGAGCTAATCCCT
The DNA here is from genome assembly GCF_965119305.1 of Pelophylax lessonae. Taxonomy (NCBI): domain Eukaryota; kingdom Metazoa; phylum Chordata; class Amphibia; order Anura; family Ranidae; genus Pelophylax; species Pelophylax lessonae. The sequence goes on along the minus strand of NC_138768.1, from coordinate 674,058,874 downwards.
CACATATATTGGAGGTTGTGCAGGAACGTGAAATAAGGCCAGAATGGAGGAGATACTGAAACAGCTAGCTCTGGCAAATGCAAATCAACAGCAGGCAAATAAAAATCAACAGCAGACAAATGCAGGTTTGCAACAGAGCCTTGCAGTCCAACAAGAGGCTCACCAACAGAGTGTAGCAGCCCAGCAGCAAGCACTGGAACAGACGAAGGCCTGCCCGAGAGAATTGCTGGCACAGCAGGGACAGACAGACCAGTGGCAAATTGAGGCCATTATGAAACAGCTTCAGCAGAGGCAGCAGACCGAGGCTGAGAGTGATCCTGGTAACATACTGACTTTTCGGGTAATTTGCCAAAGATGATTGCATTTGATGACCCTGAGATGTTTCTGACCACCTTTGAAAGGACAGCGGAAAAATAAAGTTGGCCTAAAGAACAATGGGCTGGACTATTGGCCCCCCTACTATCTGGGGAGTCCCAAAAAGCTTATTTTTACTTGGAGCCTGTGGAAGCCAAGAACTATGATCATTTAAAAATGGAAATATTGGCACGACTGGGTGCAACTCTGGCTCTCCGTGTTCAGCGAGTGCACAATTGGAGTTATCAGCTGGGAAGCCACCCCGGTCACAAATGTATGACCCTATCTACCTTACCAGGAAATGGCTGCAGCCAGCTCTGTCTGGATCAAAAATTGTAGAGCAGGTGGTCCTGGATACATTTCTAAGGTCTCTCCCTACTACCTTGCAGAAATGGGTGAGCCAAGGACATCAGGAAACAGTGGACAAACTTGTGGACCTTGTGGAAAGGTACCTAGCCACCGAGAGTCTGATGTCTTCCCTAAGAGACTCACAGACTTTCCACCCCAAGACTAGACTATCCCCAGCTATGGGTAAGACTGCACCAAGGGATGGGGTGGAGAGAGTGAAAAAGAGGGAACTAAAGGTACTTTTGAGACTGCTGCTAATGTCTGGCGAGAGCAGCCTGGAAGGCCAGACCAACAGGAGGTGACTAAAAGGTAATTTGTTACCGCTGCAGGGAAGAGACATGCAGTGGGATTTTTCCCAGTTATTTGTGAACCAATGCACTGTGACTTTCTTACAGAGAGACAGCAGTCCCTATATGCAACTGTTACAAGCACTGCAGTAATGAGAAACCTTTATGCAAAGTGTGTATAGATGGTAAAAATGTGGTTGTATTGTTGGATTTAGGTAGCTTGGTTTCCTTGGCAAAAAGTGAACTGGTGGTGGGAAAAACTTTGCACCCTAAGAAAATGGAAGTTATTTATGTACATGGGGACACTCAAGAGTATCCGGTGGCAATGGTGTCCTTTAAAACCTCCCTCGTTAACCTGTGTCATTGGGTGGGCTTGGGTCCCCAATTACCACAAGACGCCATTGTGGGAAGAGATTTCCCAAAATTTTGGGAGCTCTGAGATTTCCCAGACTCACCATTAAGTGATTCTTCAGAGACTGAATGTTCTCCTAGGTAATCCTCCAAGTGTGAGGATTATCCTGAGTTTCCCTTGTCAGTATTAGCAGGGGTAATACTGTAACAGGGCGTAGGGAAGAACCTGCAACCTCAGAAAAGGAACAGCAACCTCTAGTGTTTGATGATCTAGAGGTACACAGAGAAAATTTTACCACTGAACAATTGAAGGACCCCGCATTACTAAAGATCCAGGAGAATGTAGTGAAAAAAGGGTAATTAGTTAAACTCTGATGAGAGGATTGCCCTCCCGTACTTCATCATGGAAAGGGACTTGTTATACCGGGTGTCACAGAGGGCAGAGGAAACCGTTGAACAACTGGAGGTGCCAAAACCTTATCACATGTTGACCTGGGATCACTAAGGAAGTGGAAATGTACTGTTCTTCCTGTCCGATGTGTCAGATTTCTGCACCCATGCCACATTTCCATAGTCCTTTGGTTCCCCTGCCCATCGTTGAGGTGCCTTTTGAGAGGATTTGGTTTGTCCCTTGCTGAAGTCAGCTAGAGGGCACCAGCACATTTTGGTGATAATGGACTATGCCACCCATTACCTAGAAGCGATTCCTCTCTGAAACGCCTCTGCCAAAACAAATGCCATAGAGTTATTTCAGGTTTTTAGGCGGGTGGGCATTACGAAAAAAGTACCAACTGACCAGGGCACCCTGTTTATGTCTATAGTAACCAAAGAGCTTTGCAAACTTCCTAAAGTGACCCAAATACGTACTTCAGTGTATCCCCTCAAACAGATGGGCTAGTTGAAAGATTTAACAAAATGTTACAGCAGATGCTAAGGGGGATAAAAACGAAAGGTATTGGGATTGTCTACTCCCTTATTTGATGTTTTCTATCAGAAAGGTTCCCCAATCATCCACAGGGTTCTCTCCTTTTGAGCTACTGTATGGGAAGCACTCACAGGGGCTATTGGACATTGCCAGGGAAACATGAGAGAGTGAGAGTTCCCCTTGTAGAAGTGTATTACCTTGTAGAAGTTTATTACCTTGTAGAAGTGATACCTATTGTGAAGGAACATTTGGCTCAAGCTCAGTTGACATAGCAGAGGATTTACAATCATGGGGTCCAGGTCCATTTTTTGTTCATGGTCGAAAGTATATTTCTAGCCAAATGGCAGGTTCCTTCTAATGTGTTGGAAAAAATGAGTCACGTGAATTATAAAATTAGCCAACCAGGAAGACAGAAACCTGAGCAGATATGTTATGTAAATTTGCTAAAGCCATGGAAGGATAGGGAATCCTTGGTTGCTGAGACTACCCCATTTCCCGCTCCACCTAACCTGGTAATCCCTGAGGTCTGGATAGCAAAACTCAGCAACAGGAAGCTAGAGAGTTTTTGCTCCGCAATAAAGAGACATTTATAGAATTGCCGGGTTGGATGTCTGGAATTGAACATGGCATTGTTACCACACCAGGGGAAAGGGTCAAGCTGAAACCCTGTCGAAATCCAGAAGCCAGGTGAAAAGCAATTCGCCAAGAAGTAAAAAAAATGCTTGAGCTGGGGGTTATAGAAGAGTCAAATAGTAAATGGTCCAGTCCTATTGTATAAGTGACCAAACCAGATGGGAGTTGGCGGTTTTGTAATGACTTTCACCACTTGAATAAGATCACTAGGTTTTACATCTATCCCATGCCACTCATTGATGAACTGATTGATCGACTAGGGACAGCCCGGTTTATGACGACATTGGACCTGACCAAAGGGTATTGACAAATTCCTCTCTTGGAATGCCCAAGGAAAAAACTGCATTTGTAACTCCACAAGGGTTTTTTCCGTATCAGAGGATGCCTTTTGGGTTACAGAAAGCTCCAGCCACATTTCAATGGGTGATGAATGGTCTTCGACCCCATAGAGTCTATGCTGCTTCATACCTAGATGACGGGGTCATTCATAGTGAGGATTGGGACTCACACTTATCAATGGTTCAGGCTGTGTTAGATTCCATCTGGAAAGCTGGGTTTACAACCAATATAAAAAAATGTACTATTGGGCTAAAGGAGGCCAAGTATCTGGGATATACCATTGGGAGAGGTCTAATAAAGCCCCAGGTAAACAAGGTTGAGGCTATTCAGATTTGGCCATGCCCCACCAACAATAAGCAAGTTCGAGCATTTTTAGGAATCCCTGGCTATGATCGCCACTTTATTCCCCATTTTGCCACACAGGCTGCTCCCCTGGCCAGTTTGATAAAAGGGAAGGAGTCTGTCATTAACAAATGGACCCCTGAAGCAGAAGCAGCTTTTGAGGCCTTAAAACAGGCCTTATGTAGTCAGCAAGTGTTGTACTCACCTGGCTTTTTCAAGGGAATTTGTACTCCAGACTGATGCATTAGATGTTGGGTTAGGAGCGGTTTTGTCTCAGGTTTTCAAGGGGATAAAACACCCTGTCATTTATCTCAGCCAGAAATTGAAGGCCCGTGAAGAAAATTATGCCCCCATTGAAAAAGAATGTTCAGTGTTAAAATGGGCTTTAGATTCTCTTGAGTAGACAGTTTGAACTGGTAACAGATCATGCCCCATTAAGTGGATGGCGTAAAACAAAGAGACAAATGGGAGGGTGAAAAGGTGGTTCCTGGCCCTTCAAGAATTCTTTTTTAAAGTAAAACATTGCCCTGGTGTTAGAATGGGAAATGCAGATGCTTTGTACCGAGTGCACGCATGCCTGGCAACCTATGGCCCAACCCTAGGGTTAAAACAGGGGGGAGGGGGTATGTGAGAGGAAGCCAGGAAAATCTATGTGTTGTGTTCAGGATGGGGGATATAATTTGTCCCAGGTTCATGCTGTACACTAATTGCTTTTCCGTTTCTGCTGTGTAGTGAGCCTGTTTGGGCTCAGACAGTGAGGGTTAAGGAGCTCAGGTGTAACAGATAAAGCTCCCAGGCTGCTTGGGGAAGATGCTCACGCTGGAACCAGATCTCTGTGCATGGTGGACTTGGGGGGCAGCAATACCTCTGAGTGATGAGACTAAAGCCCCGTACACACGTACCGATCGACGGCCGAATGATCGGCCGTCTTTTGTCCAGGGCTGTCGGTGTCTGTTGAAAAGTGCAAAAGACTGCACAAGAATTTTGTCCGCCGACTACAGCCAACTGCAGAAGTGATGTCATGTAATGGTTAACTTTCCCTGTGTTTTTTCTTTTCTGAGCATGCCCAGTCTTGCAAATCTGCTGTCTGTCGGCCGAATTCTGTACTGACTGGCGAACAATCGGCCGTTCTGATGTCGGCATACAAAAATTTTCATGCTTGCAAGACAGATTCTTTTCGGCCGAAAGTGCGCTGTCGGCTGTCGGAAGCATCATACTAACAAGCCGAAAATCGGCCGATCGTTCGGCGGCCGAACATTTTCGGCCGACAATCGGTACGTGTGTACGGGCCTTAAGTCTGTGTGTCAGTCAGGTGTTTAGGCAGCTGTAGGCTGTTCCAGACCAAGTAGATAGGTTCCTCCTGTGTTTTACAGTTAGACACCCAAAGCGGCAACTGTTTTATTTTCTGTTTTGTTTTATTTTTGCTGTTTTAATACCTGCACTTTGTAACAACAGACATATAAATAAACCATAATGTTGTCTTCACAAAGATCCTGCTGTCTGTCCTTGTCTACTTCACTGTGCTGTGACCAATCCAGGGGGTCCTGCACACCCTGCTATATATATTACCTAATACTTAATTTGTTACCGGCTTTGCCTTCGCTCTCCGTATAGACAGAAAAGCATTTAGCAAGGATTATGTCTAAAACATGATTTGGAGAGATTTTGCAATGTTTAATTGAAAATAGACTGAAGCAGAAAATGCTTACTGGAAAACTATTGAATTTGCCATCCAAATTCATACTTTTCCCTTGATGTAATGGTAATTAGCACTTTTGCTTTGATTCCTAACAGTATTTATAGCAGTTGCCAAAATAATATGTATTGTTGTGCTAAAAAGTACTTTTCTTACACTTAATTTTGGGGGCTCTGGCAACACCTATTTTGCTGATAATATAATGCAGTTAATAAATGTTCTTGATGAGGTGTCAAATTGTTACATTATCCTGAAACTACTTGAATTCCAACAGATTTGCTTTCCCAAACCACATGGGAAAACCTCAGACAAGACTCACGGTACTTGTGCCAGTCCTTATATCTCCTTCTTTCCTAAGAAAATGTCATGAAAGAAAAGCAAGCTGTTTCCTCAAGGCTGTTGGAGCTGAACAGCCCTGTCACAGCCAACTTGCTGTTTCTGCCCAGCAGACATACTGAAAAGGTCAGTTAGTATAGACTTAAAAAAATAAAATTACCGCACATGCAAAATGTAATAATAACCACACGCAGATAAATTATACATTCGGTGTGGACATAGTACATAATAAACAGTCATCATTTTGAGAGGTTAATGGGGAAAGAAAAATACATTACAGCATAAGAATAACTGAGAAGAGAGAGCCATACTTCCTCCATGTTTGGTGTAGTGGGAAACACAGCTGCAATTTTCTCCAGCATAAGAACAAAGTAAAGGGCTGTACATATATAACTAGAGGTTTCTGTGGCTAGAAGCTTTGCGTTACTTATCTAATACATTTTTTCATGGATTTTTACCACAGCAATTTTTTTATCCAGCACTCACACATTAAGAAAGGAAACCATAATGCCTAGTACACACGATGAAAAAATCGTACGAAAAAAAAAACGTTCGTAGTGATTGTATGATAATCTGATCGTTAGTACACAGCTCTTGAGAGCCAAGATTATCCAAAGGGGCAAGCCCGAAAATTTTTGTTGTACAATACCAGAACAGACGATATTTAACCACTTTACGACCGCCGCCACAGTTATACTGCTGCAGGCAGCCGCTCCTGGGCAAACCAACGTAGCTATACGTCGGTCGTGAGCAGGAGGCTAGGGGGCGAGCGTGCACCGCCAGCGGCACGCTCCCATCCCCGCTCATCAGCAGGGAAGCCGATGCAGCGGGCAGGTGGCTCTGATTGCCCCCTGACGCCCGCGATCCTTCCCCGCTGAGAGAGAAGTGAGGTCAGCTGTTGTAAACACAGCTAACCGTTCATCTCCCTGGAATGATCATAGATCCCATGTGATCCTTCTATATAGGATCACATGTCTCTATGGTCATTTCAGAAGCCACGCCCCCTCACCTAGGCTCACATTTAACTCCTTGATCACCCACAGGGTTAACCCCTTCCCTGCCTATGGCATTATTACAATAACAGTGCATATTTTTTAGCACTGATTACTGTAGTAATGTCACTGGTACCCCCAAAAGTGTCAAAAATGTCAATTAGGGATCCGATCTGTCTGCCGCAATGTCGCAGTCCCGCAGATTGCCGCCATTACTATTAAAAAAAAAAAAAAAACAATAAAAATGACAAATCTTTCCCGTAGTTAGTAGATGCAATAACATTTGCACAAACCAATCGAAATACGCTTATTGTAATTTTTTTTTTTACCAAAAATATGTAGCAGAGAACAAATTGGCTTAAAATGTAAAAAAAATTTTTTATTTTTACATTTTTTTTTGGGAATGTTCTATGGCAAAATGTAAAAAATATTTTTTTTTTTTTAGAATTGTCGCTCTTTTATTGTTTATAGCGCAAATAAAAATCGCACAGGTGATCAAATACAACCAAAAGAAAGCTTTATTTTTAGTGGGAAAAAAAGGACATCAATTTTATTTAGATACAGCGTCACACGACTGCGCAATTGTCCGTTAAAGTAATGAATCCCAAAATAGGGCCTGGTCATTAAGGGGGCAAAGCCTTCCGGTCTTAAAGTGGTTAATCAGTATAGTATTCATCTGAAAAAAAATGAGTAACCAAGACCGTGCATGCTCAGAAACAAAAGAATAGATTACAACACAATACAACACATTACATCACTTCCGAAGTGTATTCTGTCGTACGAGAATTTTCGTAACTTGAATAACCTAAACTGTGCTCTATGCTACACAATAATAAATGGGATACAGTTCTAGTAACAAGGAACACTGAGGAAATGGGAGTGCTTTAAAGTGTAAAGTGTTTTTTTTTTTTTTCTTTTGTGTTGTTTTTGGGGGGGAGGGAAAGGGAGGGATAGGTATTAAAAAGGGGGAAAGAAAAAAAGGGAATATAAGATGTGTAAAATATAAGATGAATGACTAGAGTATCTGTTAAATTTTTGATGTATATCACACTTAAAATATTAATGTATGTACTATTGAAATTCCTGAATAAAATTTATATTTGAAAAAAATAAAAATAAAGTGTAACTCCACTTTTGTTGAGAAAAAAACATTCCCCTCTGGGTGATCTATGTACATTGCAAAGATTATAACAACCTTTGTTGCATATTCCTACCTTTTATTATTCTGAAGAAATCATTGTTTGTTCCTCTGTGCCTCTGTGCTTAGTGGGTCAAATGGGAGTGGTTTCATAATTATCAATCAGCTGTGCAGTTGCAGAGCACTAATGTAGAAAACTGCTGGGCTTGCATCCCTTTAGACATGTTCCTATTGGGAGTACCTCACCAAAAATGACATTTTTGGCATGGGGGATGCCTAGAATCTTACTTGTATCTTAGGCAGACTTCTGAGAAAATCAGTGAGCCAATCACACAAGCAGGAAATTGTGTTTCTGGGGAGTGGTCAGTACACTCTCTGTGTTCCATACTGCATTTCCTTTTCAGAAAATTACAGTGGCTGCAGATTGAAAAGAAAAGGACATTTTTAATAACATTCAATTACAATTTGACTTATCTCGCAATTGTATACGCTATATTATTTTTTCTTTATTTGATAATTATTTCCCTCATGAAAGTGTTGTTACCCTTTAAGAACATATTAAATAAAGGTATTATACAGTGCATTCCAATGGGCAATAAATATAAAAGATCTAAGGCTTAAACCTGGGTGGCTAAACTATAATGTAAAATGCATATAAAAGAGATAAAAAAGGCCTTCAAATAATATAATGCTGAGGGGTCATTGTCAGCTTTCTAACACTACAAGGAATGCAATAAGAAGTGTAAGAACGCAATCAGGGCAGCTAAAATAGACCAGGAATGTTTTTATTATATTTATAGTACCAAAGTGAGGTCAAAGCATATTGCCTCATAAGAGATGATCTAGGGAAGTTGGTTAAAAAAGACAATTGAGAAGTCATTGATCTTAAATGCATTCTTCTCCTCAGTTGTCACAAAGGAAAAGGGAGGATATAGTAACCAAGACTGTAATGTTAATATCGCATTACAGAATTTAGCCTGGTGGCTAACAGAAGACAGTTCTAACAGGGTCAGACAGTATCATTAGTAGTAATCAGCATGGATTTATGAAGGATCATTCTTGCCAGACCAATCTGTTAACATTCTATGAGGAAGTGAGCTGCCACCTAGATAAAGGTAGGCCTGTGGACATGGTATATCTGGATTTTACAGAAGCATTTGATACAGTTCCCCATAAAGGTTTACTTTAATTTATTTGAATTCTGTTACATGGATCATAGTGTGACGGTGCTCACCGTCGCTGGAGGTGAGGGACAGATACTTTGGGGATGCTGAGAGAATGGTTTGGATGGCTTCAGATGGGAGAGTGATATTTGTTAAAGGTGTCTCTCAAGAAATGTGGAGATTTGATCCCACTTTGCACTGTGAGACCTGTGGTCTGTTGCCATGGAGTCTGTGACACCTAGATGTGTATTCCATGTGTTTTAATGAAGTAGCCGGACAGACTGTCATTGGCAGTCTTGTCCTATAGTCTATCTATTGAGCTTGGGTGTGGATTGTGTTAAGTCTGCCTGTCCCATTGTTAAATGTTAATGACCTCACATTGTTCTGTCCAGATGGCTAGATAATTAGTTCAAGTTAATTCTGTTTTTGTAAACAATTTCATCTGCATATGATAATGTAATCAGGCAGAGGGTAGGGATTGTTTACACTGTATGGGAGTTACTAAGTGTAAAACTCTGTTTTGATTGGATTGTGGATTTCATGTCCTGTTCCCCACAAGGTCCACCTGGGCAGTAACCTTGTGGGGTTAAACTGTATAAAAGAGCAGCTGTACCATTAAACCTAGAGTTCTACTTCACTCCCAATCTAAAGTCCTGTCTCTTATTGGGAAATTTGCGACAAGGGATTGCTATGCTCTTCATACTCCCTTGAATAATCACCAAGCTCTTGTAAGAACTTGTTCCTGTTACTGTTCCACTCTCTGGGGAAAGAGAGGTCCACCCACTGGAACCTAGGGCCTTGTCGTATGTCCAGGGTGGGTAGGAGATGGTGAGACCCCAACCAAGCTGCGGCGGTTCATGGGGTCTGCGGTTGTTATGGTGTCTGGTGTAGTGCTTGGAGCCCTCGGGAAGCACTAGAAGCATCCGTCAACAGAGGTACCCAGTCAGGGTGAAAGTTGATCCGTTACACATGGGTTATGTACCTTGATAGAAAACTGGTTACAGGAACATGTCTAAACGGTAGTGATGAATATCAAATACTCAGACTGGTCTGGTGTGGTAAGTGGGGTACCCAAAGACTCTGTGCTGGGACCAATTCTGTTTAATTTATTCATAAATGATATAGTGGTTGGCATAAATAGCTCAATCTCAGTGTTTGCTGATGATATAAAGCTAAGCAGGGAAATAACTTCACAGTACGATGTCGAAACTTTAGAAGGGCCTAAATAAAATAATGGGATGGATAACACTTTGGCAAACGAGGTTTAATGTTGAAAAATGTAAAGTAATGCATTTGGGGGCTAAAAATATGAACACAAGTTACTCATTAGGGGGAGAACCTCAGGGGGAATCCAGGATGGAAAAGACAGCAGCAAGCAAAGCCAGCCGAATTTTAGCATGCATTAAAAAGAGAATTTAGTCAAGAGATAAAATTATAATAATGCCACTTCACAAGACTCTGGTCTGGCCACATCTTGAGTATGCTGTCCAAGGCACCAGTCCTCAAGAATGATGTGCTGGAACTGGAGAGAGTCCAGAGAAGGGCAACAAAGCTAAAAAAAAAACGGGACTAGAGGACCTCAGTTATGAGGAATGACTACAAGCTGCCGGACCCGCTGATTGGCTCCCTCTCTAGCCAATCAGCGTGTGCGTGAGCGTGCCCACACTGACTGCTACACGAAGCGACTTACATGTATGTCACTTTGCGTAACAGAGCCGACCTGCTGCGGTATAACTACTGCGGCTGGTCAGCAAGTGGTTAATACATATCTGGTCAAATGCAAAATCTGCACCGGTCCTACCGATGATAAAAAATCACAGCCGTTGGAGGTGCTAACAGAGCTGGAGGAGAAGCTCCAGGACCGGTATCGGTGCATCCCTAACATATATTAATGGTAATGACAAAATTATAAGTGGGAGGGAGTTTAAAAAGACACATTCATTGAGACTGGAACTCCGCTACACTCGCTTGACACTCAGTTGCACAACGCTCACAATCTCACAGCCCAGTCAGTCGCACAACACTCACACTCGCACAGCCCGGTCAGACGCACAACACTCAGTCGCACAGCCCGGTGAGACGCACAACACTCAGTCACACAGCCCGGCCAGTCGCACAACACTCACAGTACACTCAGGTAGCAATAGGTACTCCCAGACACTCAGGTAGCAATAGGTACTCCCAGACACTCAGGTAGCAATAGGTACTCCCAGACACTCAGGTAGCAATAGGTACTCCCAGACACTCAGGTAGTAATAGGTACTCCCAGACACTCAGGTAGCAATAGGTACTCCCAGACACTCAGGTAGCAATGGTACTCCCAGACACTCAGGTAGCAATAAGTTCACTTTGAGTGGCTAGTCATCCACTCATCCACTCAAACCTACACAATGCTAGGCATTGGCATTTGAAAAAAAAAAAACCTATATAAAGTTTTAACAGTTTTGACTCAAAACTTCGTATTCACAGTCAAAAAAAAAATAAATGACAAAAGTATGGTGGTGGGAAATGAGAATTTCCTGGTACCTTATCAAAGAGAAAACTTTTAGCAATTCCATATAAGATTGATTTAGTTACCAAGCTATGATCTCTGTAGATCACTGCTTTATACCACTAAACTTTAACATGACACTGTTGACATTTGACCAATAAAGAGACTGCATCTTGAGATTGATGGACAGTTTACCTGCATTTACTGCACCTTCGCCACATATCTTTTTTTTTTTTTACACCTTTCTCTTTAGTTTCATTCATTCCTTAGGGAATCCCATCAAAACCAAAAAGCAGACTTTTAAAACATTAAACCATAAAGGATTCATCACTAGGCTTACCTTACCTATGATATACCCCATAGAAAATACACACATGACAGCCTACACCCTGAACTGTGCCCTCTGGGGCAAACACCTGCAACCTAATGTCAACACCAATCTAACCTACAAAGCCACTGGATATACCCAGCCATAGCATCTGGCAAAATCAGTATTTGCCTCACTCTTGGAATCCTGTAAATCAGACCATCTTTTTTTTAATATTTGATTATGTAATGATGTGAAAACAAAAATACTAAGCCTGTTCATTTACTAAGTGTATCTACTGACCTGTGATGCAGTGTGTCTGTTTTTCTCTTTTGAAATATGGTTGCTGTTCCCTCTGCACTTTGTGATGAGGTCATCAAGTGTGACTTATACAAGTGTGCTACCTTCATTCTCCAATGTGCCTGATGGAAACCACCGGTGCTGAGGCTGATGGCCTCCTCAAGCCGCTGCAAATATATAACCTAAGCTGGCACTCCGGTGAAGATTTGCTATAGAGTTTCCATTTATTAACAGTATACAGCCACACACAAATTCTATGTGTTTCATCCAATTAGGACTTAGTCATAGTTACCTTATAAAGTTATACCTTCCATTTTATAATCATCCATTATTATATGTAAGGGGAAGGGAATAACAATTAATGCATTCAAATGGCAATACAAATCGGATGCAGAATCCATAAATCAGAGTAACATGAACAAATACAAACAATAGAATCACATAAGAAAAGGTAACAATAGCTTATAATCAATTTAATATAAAAAAATGTATATAATAAAGACTTATATAGCCAAGTACTGGGCTGTGCAAGCATGGAGGAGAGGAGACATCACTGTGGCTAATGACTTTCACATTCATTTTGCTGTAATGCCGATGCTGTAATACTCTAGCGCCCGTTCTTGATCACTAAAGGGGGGATTACCAGTAAATAAGAAGCAGAGAATTATAGGACTTGTAGAACTGAAACTACCTTCTAAGATTGTATTATGGCCTGATTAAACTGCAACTCCCATGAAGCCTTGTGTAACCAGGATTGCTGTTACTGAATTATACAAAGCCTTAAATGTTTCTTTTGTAAAATTTCAAAAGATGGAGCTAGTACAGTAGAGGCCTTGAGCCCCTGATTCTCAAATATAGGACACTAAATGCTGGGAGATGTAGTCTAGGCCATAAGCAGTGCCATTGCAGTTGCTGGAAAAGAAACTACAAACCCCAATGCACTTAGGGTGGAATCCAATAGAGGGGGCATAAATGAAAAAGCCCAGTGGGGAAATTTCCCATTATCTCCTGTATCCTCCCTGGGGAGATTTCCCTCACCTTGTGTGTCAAAAAAGAGGAACACAGACAGAAATAGAAGCCTGACATAGGAACTAACTCTTGATCATTATATCCAACCTAAAAGTCCAAACTGGGCTCCTTGCTCCCCAATCAGGCCCGGACTAGCCATTGTGGCCGGTTGATGATCAGGCCGCACAGTGGGAAGTAAGCGGCGACCGTGGCCTTGACAGGGTTAACACAGGCCATGGCCGCCGTTTACCTCCCGCTCTGTGGCTGTGCCTGTGACCCCCTCTGGCTGCAGGGTTGAGCTGTGTATGTCTCACAGCTTAGCCTCAGAGCCACCGTCAACACATCCCCTCCTCCTCTCTGCAGGGATGCAAGAGGAAAGAGAGATCGTCTGCTCCTTCTCCTCCCGCCCCTTCTCCTCCTGGGTCTGCCCTGCCCACACTCTCCAGGGATGTGTGGGTGGGAAGTTTAAACCCCTGACAGCCTGAGCCTTCATCCTGGGGTGAGCAAGCTCGCCCTCTCTCCTGCCTCAGTATAGAAAACAAATGTTGGGGGGGTCTATGATATAAGGGGATGCTCTGTGGGGGGTTTCTGATGTAAGGGGGGTCTCTGTGGGGATCTCTGATGTAAGGGGGGGGTTTTCTGTGGGGGATCTCTGATGTAAGGGGGGCTGTGTGGAGGGTCTCTGATGTAAGGGGGCTCTGTGGGGGCTCTGATGTAAGGGGTTGCTCTGTGTGGGGGTTTCTGATGTAAGGGGGGTCTCTGTGGCGGATCTCTGATGTAAGGGGGGCTCTGTGGGGGATCTCTGATGTAAGGGGGGGCTCTGTGGGGGGTCTCTGATGTAATGAGGGCTCTGTGGGGGGTCTCTGATGTAAGGGGTGCTCGGTGGGGGGTCTCTGATGTAAGGGGGGTCTCTTTGGGGGTCTCTGATGTAAGGGGGGTCTCTGATGTAAGGGAGGGCTCTGTGGGGGGTCTCTGATGTAACAGAGTCTCTGTGGGGGGTCTCTGATGTAAGTGGGGTCTCTGTGGGGGGTCTCTGATGTAAGAGGGGGGATTGTGGGGGGCTCTGATATAAGGGGGCTCTGTGGGGGGTCTCTGATGTAACTGAAGTCTCCGTGGGATTTCTGATGTAAGTGGGGTCTCTGTGGGGGGTCTCTGATGTAAGGGGGGGGTTGTGGGGGGGGTCTCTGTAAGGGGGGCTCTGCAGGGTCTCTCTGATGTAAGGGGGCTCTGTGGGGGGGTCTCTGATGTAAGAGGGAGCTCTGTGGGGGGTCTCTGATTTAAGAGGGGGCTCTGTTGGGGGTCTCTGATGTAAGGGAGGCTGTGATGGGGGGCTCTGTGGGGTCTCTGATTTAAGGGGGGCTCTGTGGGGGATCTCTGATGTAAGGGGGGCTCTGTGGGGGGCTCTGATGTAAGGGGGCTCTGTGCAGACACTGATGTAGGGGGGTCTCTGTGCAGATTATGATGTAAGGGGGGGCTCTGTGCAGACTCTGATGTAAGGGGGGCTCTGTGCAGACTCTGATGTAATGTGGGGACTCTTTGTGGACTCTGATGTAATGGCGGGACTCTGTACGGACTCTGATGTAAGGTCAGCTCTGTGCAGATCCTGATTTAAGGGGGGTCTCTGTGCAGACCCTGATGTAAGGGGGGTTTTGTGCGGACCCTGATGTAAAGGGGGCTGTGCGGACTCTGATGTAGGAGGGCTCTGTGCAGACTCTGATGTAAAGGGGTTCTGTGTGGACTTTAAAGTAATGAGGGGCTCTCTGCAGACTCTGATGTAAGGGGCCTCTGTGCTGACTCTGATGTAAAGGGGACATGTTCAGACTCTGAAGGGAGCAGGGGTGGGAGGAACTGGAGATCTGCACAGTAAGCAGTGTTTAAAAGGGGGGACATAATTCCTAGGGACACTGTAATCATTACAGTGCCTCTTTACAGTGCAGACCCCTTTATCTCACAGTATCCCCTGTACATTAGAGGACCTACTCTGAATATCCCATCACCAACCTTCCCTGCAAATCCCCCCCGGTCCCTGAAAAAATTGGCTGCTCAGTCTAAAATGCCCGGGCCTATTTTTTGTCCCAGTCCGGGCCTGTTCCCATCCCCAGTGCCCTCCTTCCCCCCTTGAGGCCCCACCAGAGTCCTCTTTCTCTTCAGTCCTCTCTTGGCGGTGGGCAGTCCTGTAAGATGTAGGGATCAGTGCTGATGAGATGACAGCAGCACAACTGTAAGTGTGGTACACCAAGCTCAGGGAAGAGAGGCCATGACAACCTGCCTTTAATATTTTTCACCAGTCTTTCAGGTTGGTTGATGCTGGGTGTTATTTACCCAAAAGAATAAAGACATCTTGTAGCCAAGAAGAGGTACTATGGGGGCAGCTCCAGATTAAGAGTGAATTTTGAAACCTGAGATACTTATTTTTTTTAGAAAAAGGAGAAAAGAAAATCATAATAAAGGAAAATGTCCCAATGTTAAGCTTTAAGTTTTAGGCCCATTTCACACAGGCGGACCGTTCAGATCCACCTGTTCGTTTTTTTTGGCAGATCTGAACGGTCCCCCCATGCATTCCTATGGGGCATCGGATGTCAGCGGAGACATGTCCGCTTACATCCGACCCGATGCGATCCGTCAAATCTGGACGGATGGAAACCCTATTTTCCATCTGTCCAGCGGATCGGATCACATGGGATCGGATGAGAACGGACTGACGGTCCGTTCCCATCTGATTTCCCCCATAGAGATGCATGGGGAACTGACAGCTGTGTCTCCGCACACAGCGCGGAGACACAGCTGTCATCCTCCTGCTCAGCGGGGGATCGGGGGATCGGCGGATGAATCCCCGCTGAGAAAAGCGGAGTCCGTTTGACGGACACTGTGTGAAAGAGCCCTTAAAGTGTTGGGTTTATGTGTTAAAATGAATTAAATAATTCAATAATTATATTAAATAATTTAGAATCTTCATGCCTTTCCTGAATATAAATGTGCTGAGTTAGCAAACTTGAGATGGCACTTGGAAATTGCCATGCAAGTATATATAAGGATAGTGTAGATATGACATTCAACAGGGACCAGCCATAAGTATACAGTGGGTACGGAAAGTATTCAGACCCCCTTACATTTTTCACTCTTTGTTATATTGCAGCCATTTGCTAAAATCATTTAAGTTCATTCTTCTTCCTCATGAATGTACACATAGCACCCCATACTGACAGAAAAACACAGAATTGTTGACATTGTTGCGGATTTATTAAAAAAGAAAAACTGAAATATCACATGGTCCTAAGTATTCAGACCCTTTGCTCAGTATTTAGTAGAAGCCCCCTTTTGATCTAATACAGCCAGGAGTCTTTTTGGGAAAGATGCAACATGTCTTTCACACCTGGATTTGGGGATCCTCTGCCATTCCTCCTTGCAGATCCTCTCCAGCTCTGTCAGGTTGGATGGTAAACGTTGATGGACAGCCATTTTTAGGTCTCTCCAGAGATGCTCAATTGGGTTTAAGTCAGGGCTCTGGCTGGGCCATTCAAGAACAGTCACGGAGTTGTTGTGAAGCCACTCCTTCGTTATTTTAGCTGTGTGCTTAGGGTCATTGTCTTGTTGGAAGGTAAACCTTCGGGCCCAGTCTGAGGTCCAGAGCACTCTGGAGAAGGTTTTTGTCCAGGATATCCCTGTACTTGGCCGCATTCATCTTTCCCTCGATTGCAACCAGTCGTCCTGTCCCTGCAGTTGAAAAACACCCCCACAGCATGATGCTGCCACCACCATGCTTCACTGTTGGGACTGTATTGGACAGGTGATGAGCAGTACCTGGTTTTCTCCACACATACCGCTTAGAATTAAGGCCAAAAAGTTCTATTTTGGTCTCATCAGACCAGAGAATCTTATTTCTCACCATCTTGGAATCCTTCAGGTGTTTTTTAGCAAACTCCATGCAGGCTTTCATGTGTCTTACACTGAGGAGAGGCTTCCGTCGGGCCACTCTGCCATAAAGCCCCGACTGGTGGAGGGCTGCAGTGATGGTTGACTTTCTACAACTTTCTCCCATCTCCTGACTGCATCTCTGGAGCTCAGCCACAGTGATCTTTGGGTTCTTCTTTACCTCTCTCACCAAGGCTCTTCTCCCCCGATAGCTCAGTTTGGCCGGACGGCCAGCTCTAGGAAGGGTTCTGGTCGTCCCAAACGTCTTCCATTTGAGGATTATGGAGGCCACTGTGCTCTTAGGAACCTTAAGTGCAGCAGAAATCTTTTTGTAACCTTGGCCAGATCTGTACCTTGCCACAATTCTGTCTCCGAGCTCTTCAGGCAGTTCCTTTGACCTCATGATTCTCATTTGCTCTGACATGCATTGTGATCTGGAAGGTCTTATATAGACAGGTGTGTGGCTTTCCTAATCAAGTCCAATCAGTATAATCAAACACAGCTGGACTCAAATGAAGGTGTATAACCATCTCAAGGACGATCAGAAGAAATGGAAAGCACCTGAGTTAAATATATGAGTGTCACAGCAAAGGGTCTGAATACTTAGGACCATGTGATATTTCAGTTTTTCTTTTTTAATAAATCTGCAACAATGTCAACAATTCTGTGGTTTTCTGTCAGTATGGGGAGCTATGTGTACATTCATGAGGAAGAAGAATGAACTTAAATGATTTTAGCAAATGGCTGCAATATAACAAAGAGTGAAACATTTAAGGGGGTCTGAATAATTTCCGTACCCACTGTACATACTAAACAAGCAAAAAATTGGGGTAGCAAACCCTGAACATGTATATCTAAAGTCGGTGCAGCTATGGACCAAGCAACATGTATATTAAAAAAGAATAGCGCAACCATGCAAAAGAAATGACTATTAAATATGGAGACAATCCATAAATAAAAATGGGGGTTTAGTCCCACCATATGGCCATATCGTGCTCAAGCCCACCACTGCGTCAAAGTACCCCATTATCAGTGGGTCCTACACTATCCATAGAAAAGGGGTGAATCCAGCCTCTCCAACCCTTGGAGACAACACTCCTTGCTGGGATGGATGTGCTAATGCACTACAAAGGACTCCTCCTGTATCTACTTGATGGTGGACTCTGATAGAGTACAGGTGTGTGTGGGGGGTGGGATGCTCAACCACAGAAGTCTGGTCAGACTGAATACATAATAAACAAGCAAAAAATTGGGGGAGCAAACCCTGAACATGTATATCTAAAGCCGGTGCAGCTATGGACCAAGCAACATGTATATTAAAAAAGAATAGCGCAACCATGCAAAAGAAATGACTATTAAATATGGAGACAATCCATAAAGGAGTGTTGTCTCCAAGGGTTGGAGAGGCTGGATTCACCCCTTTTCTATGGATAGTGTAGGACCCACTGATAATGGGGTACTTTGACGCAGTGGTGGGCTTGAGCACGAAATGGCCATATGGTGGGACTAAACCCCCATTTTTATTTATGGATTGTCTCCATATTTAATAGTTATTTCTTTTGCATGGTTGCGCTATTCTTTTTTAATATACATGTTGCTTGGTCCATAGCTGCACCGGCTTTAGATATTCATGTTCAGGGTTTGCTCCCCCAATTTTTTGCTTGTTTATTATGTATTCAGTCTGACCAGACTTCTGTGGTTGAGCATCCCACCCCCCACACACACCTGTACTCTATCAGAGTCCACCATCAAGTAGATACAGGAGGAGTCCTTTGTAGTGCATTAGCACATCCATCCCAGCAAGGAGTGTTGTCTCCAAGGGTTGGAGAGGCTGGATTCACCCCTTTTCTATGGATAGTGTAGGACCCACTGATAATGGGGTACTTTGAGGCAGTGGTGGGCTTGAGCACGATATGGCCATATGGTGGGACTAAACCCCCATTTTTATTTATGGATTGTCTCCATATTTAATAGTCATTTCTTTTGCATGGTTGCGCTATTCTTTTTTTAATAAGTATACATACTGTATATTAAATACAACAGAATATTCAGTTGTGGACTTGCCAATAGGTACCATTTCATTCCTTCTTTTTTAGAATGGATGAATTTTTAAAATAACGCAGTTTATTACGCAATAAAATACCACAACCATATATTTATTACTCCTGGAGATTTTTTTATTAAAAACAAAAACCTAAACTATACATTTTCTGCTCTAAAGATCATTGTATACTTTATATGGAGGAGCAGAATACACAGAGCAATATAGTCATCCCATCTGTAGCTGGAATGTCAGAAAAAGGGATCTTTAGCAAACATAAGGTCTCTGTGTCTTCCAAGCCCAGAAATAAACAGATGCAGAAAAACGACCCAACACCCAAACAAAGGTTAAGTAACTTTGTATATGGAGTGTAGTGTAGCAAGGAATGCGAAGACCTGTAGACTCAGTGATTTTCCTACATTGAAGTGTAGCTAAAGGCAAAAATTGGGGACAGAGCAAAAGAGAGTTATAACCCCCATCATTTTTTGTGTCCCAGTGGGAAGATTTATCATCACTTCCTGTCCCATAGTTAAAACAGGAAGTGAGAAGAAATCTCTCCAAACTGAGTGAATCCCAGTTTGTCACTGGGTCACTAGAACTAGTGCCCCACTTGGAAGATTTCTTCTCTATTGTGGTCTAATCTCAACCAAAAATTGGGGATTTTGTTTTACTTTCACTTTCGATGAAAACAGTAGACAGAACAAATAGAGAGAGGGAATTTTGCTAATGAGGGGCACAGACAGCAACAAAAACTGTCAGGTGTTGTAATCCGTCCACACGCTATCCAAAACTAAAGAAAGGAAAGTTTTGCCTTTAGGCCCCTTTCACACTTGTGTGACTTGAAAGTCGCGCGATTTTACAGCGATTTTGCAGTGATTTTGTTGCCGCGATTTTACCGTGATTTTGGCGCAATTTTGATGTGATTTTGACTGGACTTGAAGCAATGTCTGTGTCTTTGGACCTCAAAACGCATTAAAATCGGGCCAAAGTAGTGCAGGAACTACTTTGAAGTTGCTGCAACTTTAAGTTGTGCATATATGAATGGGTATCATTGAAAAACATGGCAAACGACATGTCGTGCAACAAGTGTGAAAGGGGCCTTAGGTAAACTTTAGGGAAAATGGGAGATTTTTTTGAGAACAGTGAGGTGCACATTTTGGACACAGAGAACAATTGGTTTTCGAGAAAGAACCTGTCATTGAACAGGGACAGAAGACTTTGACACCCTCTGTATTCCACATACAATGCCATTTTAGCATCTCTACCCTGGCATTTTAACAATTCACACTTTCAGCCAAGGAAATGAACCAAGTGTTAGACTGATATATCTCCAGTGTGCAAAGGCAGGAAATATATCATCAGTAGCTGCCTAATGGCCAAAGAGAAAAGAAGTCAGGCCAATGATCATGGTGGAAGAGGCTACTGGGATAAATGTCAGCACTGGATGAAGGCAAACCCAGAGGTAGGTCTGCCATTGTGGCTAGACGTGCCATCTCTCAACCAAGCTAAAATTCAGCTTTAAAGGAGGAAGTTAGCAAAACACCAAATTAGGAGAGTCATCCTATCAACAAGTAGAGATTTTACTTCTGCAATTGTAACCTACAGGTTACTGTCTTAAAGTGACTCAAAGTGACTCAATCACCACAAAGTCTACACACATCAACCTGTAAAAGAAGAGGTAATATACAGTGCTTGTACTTCCAGTGGCCCAAAAAAGATTCCTCTTTACTGCTCCCTGGCCACTTTATGTATTCCACACTTCCGGAAGTATAAAATACCTGCCCCTATGCTGCACACTGTGGTTGCTCCAACATACTCACATACAGGTGTTGAATACCTGCAGCAGGACTGAGCAGCAAAGTGGTGACTTTTCAACACAAGGGTTGCCAGAAAGCAGCCTCCCACTGGCTCATACCCTATAACAGATGTTGAATGCCTGTAGCAGTGAGGGAGCAGCAAATTGATGGCTTTTCAACACACGGACTGCCAAAAAGTAAGTATATTGCCTCTTCTTTTACAGGCTACTTTATTAGTGGCCCTGGAGTAACAGAGTAACTTAACAAAAAAAAAAAAATTATGGAACTCTATCTAGCTGATACTGTGGAGTTTAGATTTAAGGGTCCTTTTTAGGCTATATGCTGCAATAATGTACTTTGGTTAATATAACATGTTTAAATGAATAAAAGAGTATGGAGCTGTGCTATATCAATAGTGTATTAGTGAAATAACACAATAGTAAAATAGTGAAAAAATATTTAGAATAACATAATATACTGTATATCTCATGCTTCAACATATATACCATGCATATAAAAGATATATATTGTATGATGAATAAAAAGTGCATATGCAAGAGAAACTAAACATCAATGAGTGTTGCACACCATCCGATGAAATATCCAGTCCCAAAAAATATCATGTGAAATACTCAAAGAAACATATAAAGAAACGTGTCCAAATACATTGTGCAATAGTGGTGAATGACCAGCAAAAAGACTACTGATCTGTAAAATACTGTGATCCAAACAGTGACAGATGTGTTCTTTTCCCCACAACTGAAATCCAACACAGTGCAGGGGCCACTCACCTTAAGAGAAATGCATTTTTATGGGGTCTATCGTTGGCTGAAGAGGATCACTCCATTATAGGTCAATCGAAGGACAGGAGGTGTCAGGAGAAGTGCAGGCTTTGTCTGGGCACTGTATATCTGTGAAGACAGCTAAACAATAATATAACATGTTACTGTGCATTAACCTGGACTACACTGAGGCAGTAAAAAGGACTCACTAAAAATGAAACCTTAGAAACCTTAGATATTTTAAATGTAGCACCACGGCGCATAAACAACTGAATAGGCGTTTGTTTTTTTGCAAGGGTCAGCATTTTGCAAACACAGCACGCTGCATGCTCCTTGGTCAGTTTCTATCTTGCTTTTCTATTTATAAAATTACTTCCAGCCACCATTAGGTCCTGTTGAGAATAGGACTATGATCTCTACATCTGGATGTATCAGCATCATTGTCATAAACAACTTCTAGCACAACTTCTAGAAAAGGAAGATGGAAACTGACAAAGGAAGGACTAGTCAATAATTGTAATAACAACTGATTCCCTCAAGAAAGGCTTTTTTTCACAAAAGATAGCTGAAGAATTTGTACTGCTAGTGCAGTTAACTTGCTCTTAGTTGCTTTGCTGGTGTGTTACAAAGGACACTTCGGGTTATTTTTCTCTGAATACCACCATTGCTCATGATGAATGTCTTACTTTTTTTTGCAGGACAATCTACTTACAGTTTTAAATTTCCCAAATTAAGATTCTGGATGCATATGTATCTACACACCAGATCTAAAATTTCCCAACCACATAATTTAGGCATGCCCTTCGTACAAGGAAAGCTTCTCATTTTGAGAGCATTCTTTATCAAAGTGAAACCATATCTGCTTTGGCAGCAGTAAGGATGATGCTGTTACTCTGCTTTCCATATTTATTATAAACTTAATTGATACAATTTGTTAGACCAAAAAAAAATAATAAATACACAGACGTGCTTATCACTAAAGACAGTTACAGTATGTCTATTGTTTGGAAAAAAGATGGGATAAATGCTTCAACTGTGAACAAGCCAAAATTATTGGGAGGTTGGGAGATAGCAGCTATATGCAGTATTACCTTGTCAAATCATCTGAAGATTAATTCATTACAGTATTACGTCTGCAATCAAGCACTCTACCATTCTTAGCCAAGTAAAATGAAGTTGTCATCTAGTAATTATCAGAAAATGTTGTTGTCATGGTCACCTTGTAAAGGAAAAATAACTCTACAAAGGCTATATTTCTGCAGAAGGAGTAATTATAACTAATTGGTCATATGATTATTTTACCCATGCGTTTTAATAAATGATATCACAATGACAGTGTGCAGAGACAAACAATAGACTTACATCTACATAACAATTCAATGCAGATATAGATCAACAAAACGTGTTTAACCAAAAGCGCCAAACATTTGCCTATGATGACTATATGTGGCATGTCATGAATGACAGCTGATGAATTTCCTGTAGGTTCCCGAAATGTCATTATGGTTCTTCTGGCCTGTGCAAGAAAGGCTGATATATCCAACCCTTATGAAGGTTAACGTATCAGTAGCAGACTCCAGCAAAAAATGAAGCATCCTTTCATAGAGCTTTGAGATGCATTTGGATATATTCACCAAGTGCAAAACACTCTAGGATCACACCACTAGGGATTCAAAAGTACACAAACAGCAACCATTTCAGACAACTGTTGCTGCTAGTGCCACCGTGCTGCCACAGCAGCCTGTTTATTTTCGTGCCCATAGTATGTACCCCTGCTCCCCCATCTGTTTGGTGTTAGTTTGTCAATGTCTTCTTACACATCAAAAGACTGGAAATACATGATATTGAGGGTGGGGGGGTTGATCTAATGGAAACTTACATACCTGCCTTTTTATTACTCATCTGCCAGCCAGCAAATTTACACTGTTATACAAGCTGTACACTCACTACTTTACAGTGTGGCAAAGTGTCATTTCTTCAGTGTTGTCACATGAAAATATATAATAAAACATTTACAAAAATTTGAGGGGTGTACTCACTTTTGTGAGATACTGTATATGTGAAAGTATTTAAAAACAGAGAATAAGAGCATAAAAATCTATGCAACTGCATCCTGGGCACGATAACATCAGGCTGATAAGCTCCACCCAAAGTGTTTTTTGCACCAACCACTGACAATGCCATTTGTGACAAAATGCATCCTGCGGAGCTTAGCAGACTGACATCATCATAGCCGCTGGATGCAGCAGCGTGGATTTTTGTGCTCTTCTCCGTGTTTTACTGGATTACGCTATGTGTATTGTTCTTTCCCTCCATACTGTCCTTGCTGCATATGTATAGTGAGGTGATCAATTAATGCCACATTTGAAAGATATTTTTATAAAAGTCTGTACTGAATACACACTTGAAAACAGACCTTTTCTGTTGCATCAATATTTTATTATAATTTTTTTTTAAACTGCTGGTTAAGTGGACTATCACTGTAGCGTACTAAGCAGTATGTTTTTTTTTTTTTTATGATATGTAATGACTGATTCTAGACTAGTCCTCCAGAAGTGTTAATGAGTCAGTCAAAAGTAAGTGAATTTAAACATGCTTTGGACAAACTTAGACTAATACTCAGACAAAAAAAAGTTTAAATAAAAATGGGGCAGACTTGATGGGCCCCTTGGTCTCTTTTTTCTGCCGTTACTCTACTATGTAATCCAAATTAAATTAAAAGCACTACACTCCAGATTTTCTAAAAAATGCTTCACAAAGCATGCAAGAACAAAACACTAATGCCCATGTATACTAAGTCTGATAAAACTGAAAAGTTCACCGCAGACCATATACTTTTCACCCTTGCAACACAATACTGAGCATACTGTAGCGAGAAATAATACTAATACATTAACATTACAATTGTGTTTTTTTTTAAAGCTTATCCACATACATTTATTTGGAGCCATATTTTGGTCCCCATCCATTATTACAAAATACAGTCCCCTACTTATGAACAAATTTCGTTTCGGGAGCTTGTTCGTATGTCCAATTTGTTCATAAGTCCAACTTGTTTGTAAGTCCAAAAAAGATCAGTGCTTGCAGTCAATGGCTGCGAGTGCTTATCAGTGCACTCTAGTGGGGGGAGTCCCCCTGTCAGAACACAATAGCACAGCGAGGGAGATCGCCGCACCAACATTGCTTGTGTTGGTATGGCAATTTGTCAGGTTTTTTTTTCGTTCACTCCGCTGAGCTGTGTGTGTACCCAGCTTTTTAGGATTGGACATGCGAACACATGTTCGCTTCTTTGAAAGTTTGCAAGATGAACATTTTTTTGTAAGGGACTTACTGTACAATATAAAAATATATTGGCCCTCCAAACACTCTTATAGACTTTTAGCTGCCATAATTGTGTGTACTTTGCAGTGTGTATGTATGTCTGTACAATTATTGGAGGCAGAAAGTTAGTTCATCATGCTATGTCTTTCACGCCTTTATAGAAATGAACTGAATGACAGCTTGAAGGGAAGGTTGTTGGCTCTCTGCTGTTTCAGCTTCACTGAACCAAATCCAAATGTTTGGCTTGTACATGAGTGTGATATTATTGCAGGAAATTAGAAACATGGGAAAACATTCAAAAACATCAGTGGTAAAACTTAAACAAATACACACCGTATACTTTTGTTATATATAATCTGTATTTATAAAGGGGTTTTAATAGCACTGAGCCTCAAATATGGCTTTGAGTCCAAAATCTCTGACATGTTTTTATCACTGGATATGTGTTGAATGTTTGCCAATGATTAATCTGGAAATTGGACCGTTGACTCTTTTTTAATTCCACAAATGGCTTAGCACTGCATTTCATATTATACAAAATAGCAATATAAAAAGTGCAAAGGCAGTCAATGCATACTTTTCTTAGCCATTGTTTGCTTTAGAATCCTGTAAATGTTAGTATTGTGGAAACAGAAATGAGAACTTAATGGTTCGTCTGTCCTAAGGAAAGCAGTAAACTGTTAGCCAAAAATAATAGTTTGATGGGAGAAATTAACGTTCACTCAAAATTGTCAATCAGCAACACCTCTGTCAATATCTGGTGTTGAGGCACCTGCAACTCAGTTAATTCGTCTAAAGGTTAGCTAACACAAGAGAGTAACCGAAGGTGGCACAATTCTTAAAACGCTAAACAATGTTTTTTGTACCGAGTAGCAACTATTGACCAACTAAAATGTAAGAGACAATGAAACTAGAACAATTAAACAGAATTCATTTTCAGCATAGTGTATGTCTTACAAAGTAGTCCTTCAACTGAAACCACATGTTTTATCCAGCCAAAACAATACAGAGAAAATTGAAAACTTATCAGTTACAAAATATGTGGCTTCAGAGTCCTGAATAAGCATTAGAGGTGAGTGAACTCATGCTCCAGGTTTGGGATCTAAACAAGAATGTCAGGGCCACGAAAGAATAAGAGAAGTGGCCCCATGGGATTGCCACCCCTAACACCCATTTTTTTATAAATACATTTCACTCTTAATAGAGGGCTATGATGATTGTTAAGTACATGTCTTTGCTGGTTCTTTCTGTTTTGTGTTTCTGGTGACCAGCTGCCTACTGTTGCTAGGAAGATTTACCTCAGCTGCTGAGCACTGGATTAGTGACAAATCTTTTGAAGGGAAGTATCTAGCCAAAGAGTGTAACCTTTTACCTATATCCTCCCTTGTAACTGGGCGGAGTCAGCATTTACTTCAGGTCTGTCAGCTGGACTCACCTTTAGATCCTCCTCAGCCTTCCTTGTGGATCTTTTGACCTGCCCTCCCTAGCTCCCCCTTTGTTATTTCCCCTCCTTGCAGTCAACCTTTATGTGGGTAATATCACCCTACTGGCTGGTATTGCTGGTGGGTACTACTGGCTGGTGATGCTGGCGAGTACTGCTGGCTGGTACTACTGGCTGGTACTGCTGACTGGTACTGCTAGTGGATACTGCTAGTTGGTTTTACTGGCTGGTACTGTTGGCTAGTACTGGTGGTGGGTACTGCTGGATGGTTCCCAACCCACCGTGTATCCCCCAGCATCAGTGTAAATCTGCAGTAGAGAACAGATGCTTCCTGTATCTCCCCTGTCACAGGAGGAGTACATTTGATCTCACTCCACCTGTATGTAATGTTCTGGTACCGTTGGGTACCCTAATTACTCTTTCATAAGTGTATGCGCCCCACCATTCTCTTTTGGTAAGGTGCGCATACACCTTTAAGACTGATGCTGTCATCACTGAGCGCCGGACTGGATGGCTATTTAGATCGCCGGCTCTCACTCACATGTGTTCGTTCAAACTGCTTTGTGCCTTGATGCTAACCTGTCTTGAAGCTCTCATGCTTGCAAGCATACCTCGCTGTCGGAAACACGCTGCGCTGATCCCTGTATCCCGCTACCGGATCATCCGCTCTTGCCGAACCTCTCCTCTGCTACATTGCTATTAGTGATAAGAAATTGTTGCGCTAGCTGTTGTTGTTCGTTAGGCGGCCTTCTGGGGGTCATCGGGGAGCAGAGCAATGTGGCCCGACACTCCCCACTTTAGAGATGTCCTGGCTGTGATTGGTCCAGACTCCAGCCTGGACCAATCACACAGGAGGACATCCCAGATGACGTGACGCGTCACGTCCTCACCTTCCCGCCGTCAGACCAGAGAGAGCAGGCGGGAGAAGAAGAAGAGGGAGTCGTTCATCTCGGTCGGAGTCGTCTTGTGTTCTTCTCGTCTGACTCAGAGGAAGCAGCACGCAGGTCACCATGAGTGAGGTAAGTGATGCCTCGGGGGGGCCCGACCCACACACTGTCTGCTTTGAAGGGGGCACGCATGCACGCTGGTCTCTGCATTGATGGGGGGGGCACGGCGAGCACGGCAGACAAGCTGGTCACTCACTCACTCACTCACTCACTCACTCACTCACTCACTGCATTGCCATTGATGATGGGGGCAGACAAGCTGGTCACTCACTCACTGCATTGCCATTGATGATGGGGGCAGACAAGCTGGTCACTCACTCACTGCATTGCCATTGATGATGGGGGCAGACAAGCTGGTCACTCACTCACTGCATTGCCATTGATGATGGGGGCAGACAAGCTGGTCACTGCATTTAAGATGGGGGCAGACAAGCTGGTCACTGCATTGATGATGGGGGCAGACAAGCTGGTCACTGCATTTAAGATGGGGGCAGACAAGCTGGTCACTGCATTGATTATGGGGCTAGACAAGCTGGTCACTGCATTTAAGATGGGGGCAGACAAGCTGGTCACTGCATTGATGATGGGGGCAGACAAGCTGGTCACTGCATTGATGATGGGGGAAGACAAGCTGGTCTCTGCATTGATGATGGGGGCAGACAAGCTGGTCACTGCATTTAAGATGGGGGCAGACAAGCTGGTCACTGCATTGATGATGGGGGCAGACAAGCTGGTCACTGCATTGATGATGGGGGCAGACAAGCTGGCCACTGCATTGATGATGGGGGCAGACAAGCTGGTCACTGCATTGATGATGGGGGGCAGACAAGCTGGTCACTGCATTGATGGGGGCACGGCAAGCTGGTCACTGCATTGATGGGGGCACTGTGTTTTTTGCCGCAATTTTTTCTTTTTGCGCCCCCCCCCAAAAATGTTGAGCACCCGCCGCCACTGCATCTATTGAAAGCAGCAGAGAAGGCGTTCGGGATCGCTCAGCAAAATCTATAATATTCAAAATACACTGGGTGGCATCTGAGGCTTGTCTGCCTTTTGTAAAGACTGTTTGGTCAGGCTTGACTAGACTAGGCATAATATCTAATAGGCGACTCGCCAGCAGTTTTGCATATATTTTAATATCGACATTTAAAAGGGAGATAGGTCTAAAGTTAGACGGTGAGGAGGGGTCTTTCCCTGGTTTAGGGATAGTGACAATGTGTGCTCTCAACTAGTGTTGAGCGAACACGGACTGTATTATTCGTGTTCGTACCGAATAATTGGATTTTTTGTACCCGAACACGGACACGGACACTTTACTGTATGTTCGGGTAAAAATCCGTGTTCGGTCGTTTTATTTCCGGGTTTTGCATGCTTTGGCGCTCTTTTCATGGCGGGCTTTCAACAGCCAATCAACAATCGTTTAACTGGTGTGCCTTAAGCCATCCCAGCCATGCCTGCAAATGTCTCAGTAGCTGTGATTGGCCGTCTGAAGCATGTGACCAAGTCTTTATAAGTTCGAGGCAGCCGCAGCGGCGTCATTATGCTGCTTAGATTCAGGGACAGAGCACACATCAACGTGCTGGCTGCTGATTAGGGAAAGATAGGCAGGAAAAAACCATTTGTGTCCGGATAGAATTGAGGGACAGGTCGGAGTGTTTAGGCAGGGCGAGTTGTAGGCATTTTAGGGATAGAGTCTGCTGAATTATAGGGTCAGTGTCTTCTACAAACTACAATCGATATTGCTGTGTGGGGGGTGGGGTGAATCTGCACTCAATCCTGATCTACGATCTCTTCTCAATCCTGTTAGGGACAGAGTCTGCTGAATTTTAGGGAAACTGTGTTCTACAAACTACAATCGATATTGCTGTGTGGTGTGGGATTGGAGATAGGCAGGTGTCAGTGATCCACATCCATTTTTCTGTGTGTGAGCTGCAGTGAACACAATCTTTTTGGGCTGCAGTGAACACAATCTTTTTGGGCTGCAGTGAACACAATCTTTTTGGGCTGCAGTGAACACAATCTTTTTGGGCTGCAGTGAACACAATCTTTTTGGGGTGCAGTGAACAAAATCTTTTTGGGGTGCAGTGAACACAATCCTTTTTGGTGTGCAGTGAACACAATCTTTGTGGGGTGCAGTGAACAAAATCCTTTGTGGGGTGCAGTGAACACAATCTTTTTGGGGTGCAGTGAACAAAATCCTTTTTGGGGTGCAGTGAACAACATCCTTTTTGGGGTGCAGTGAACACAATCTTTTTGGGGTGCAGTGAACAAAATCCTTTGTGGGGTGCAGTGAACACAATCTTTTTGGGGTGCAGTGAACACAATCTTTTTGGGGTGGAGTGAACAACATCCTTTTTGGGGTGCAGTGAACAAAATCCTTTTTGGGGTGCAGTGAACAAAATCATTTTTGGGGTGCAGTGAACACAATCTTTTTGGGGTGCAGTGAACACAATCTTTGTGGGGTGCAGTGAACACAATCTTTTTGGGGTGGAGTGAACAACATCCTTTTTGGGGTGCAGTGAACAACATCCTTTTTGGGGTGCAGTGAACACAATCTTTTTGGGGTGCAGTGAACACAATCTTTGTGGGGTACAGTGAACAGAATCTTTGTGGGGTGCAGTGAACACAATCTTTGGGGGGTACAGTGAACACAATCTTTGTGAGGTGCAGTGAACACAATCTTTGTGGGGTGCAGTGAACACAATCATTGTGGGGTGCAGTGAACTCAATCTTTGTGGGGTACAGTGAACACAATCTCATACTTCTGAAGGTTTGAGGGTGCTGCCTGTTCCATACTCCCCCTACTCCTCATCTAGCCTTTTAGGGGTACAAACAATAGTAATTGGGGCCTAGTGTGGTTGTGTACGTGTGATATACATACACTTTTTTGGGATCATATTTTCTATTCCGCTATTTAATCAAAAACCTTTGGGGATCAGTTAAATTGGGGGATAGTCTGTGTTGGTACGTGTGAGAGAGATCCACCTTTCCAAGTTGTTGGGGTTCATCTCATACTTCTGAAGGTTTGAGGGTGCTGCCTGTTCCATACTCCCCCTACTCCTAGCCTTTTAGGGGTACAAACAATAGTAATTGGGGCCTAGTGTGGTTGTGTACGTGTGATATACATACACTTTTTTGGGATCATATTTTCTATTCCGCTATTTAATCAAAAACCTTTGGGGATCAGTTAAATTGGGGGATAGTCTGTGTTGGTACGTGTGAGAGAGATCCACCTTTCCAAGTTGTTGGGGTTCATCTCATACTTCTGAAGGTTTGAGGGTGCTGCCTGTTCCATACTCCCCCTACTCCTAGCCTTTTAGGGGTACAAACAATAGTAATTGGGGCCTAGTGTGGTTGTGTACGTGTGATATACATACACTTTTTTGGGATCATATTTTCTATTCCGCTATTTAATCAAAAACCTTTGGGGATCAGTTAAATTGGGGGATAGTCTGTGTTGGTACGTGTGAGAGAGATCCACCTTTCCAAGTTGTTGGGGTTCATCTCATACTTCTGAAGGTTTGAGGGTGCTGCCTGTTCCATACTCCCCCTACTCCTAGCCTTTTAGGGGTACAAACAATAGTAATTGGGGCCTAGTGTGGTTGTGTACGTGTGATATACATACACTTTTTTGGGATCATATTTTCTATTCCGCTATTTAATCAAAAACCTTTGGGGATCAGTTAAATTGGGGGATAGTCTGTGTTGGTACGTGTGAGAGAGATCCACCTTTCCAAGTTGTTGGGGTTCATCTCATACTTCTGAAGGTTTGAGGGTGCTGCCTGTTCCATACTCCCCCTACTCCTAGCCTTTTAGGGGTACAAACAATAGTAATTGGGGCCTAGTGTGGTTGTGTACGTGTGATATACATACACTTTTTTGGGATCATATTTTCTATTCCGCTATTTAATCAAAAACCTTTGGGGATCAGTTAAATTGGGGGATAGTCTGTGTTGGTACGTGTGAGAGAGATCCACCTTTCCAAGTTGTTGGGGTTCATCTCATACTTCTGAAGGTTTGAGAGTGCTGCCTGTTCCATACTCCCCCTACTCCTAGCCTTTTAGGGGTACAAACAATAGTAATTGGGGCCTAGTGTGGTTGTGTACGTGTGATATACATACACTTTTTTGGGATCATATTTTCTATTCCGCTATTTAATCAAAAACCTTTGGGGATCAGTTAAATTGGGGGATAGTCTGTGTTGGTACGTGTGAGAGAGATCCACCTTTCCAAGTTGTTGGGGTTCATCTCATACTTCTGAAGGTTTGAGGGTGCTGCCTGTTCCATACTCCCCCTACTCCTCATCTAGCCTTTTAGGGGTACAAACAATAGTAATTGGGGCCTAGTGTGGTTGTGTACGTGTGATATACATACACTTTTTTGGGATCATATTTTCTATTCCGCTATTTAATCAAAAACCTTTGGGGATCAGTTAAATTGGGGGATAGTCTGTGTTGGTACGTGTGAGAGAGATCCACCTTTCCAAGTTGTTGGGGTTCATCTCATACTTCTGAAGGTTTGAGGGTGCTGCCTGTTCCATACTCCCCCTACTCCTAGCCTTTTAGGGGTACAAACAATAGTAATTGGGGCCTAGTGTGGTTGTGTACGTGTGATATACATACACTTTTTTTGGATCATATTTTCTATTCCGCTATTTAATCAAAAACCTTTGGGGATCAGTTAAATTGGGGGATAGTCTGTGTTGGTACGTGTGAGAGAGATCCACCTTTCCAAGTTGTTGGGGTTCATCTCATACTTCTGAAGGTTTGAGGGTGCTGCCTGTTCCATACTCCCCCTACTCCTAGCCTTTTAGGGGTACAAACAATAGTAATTGGGGCCTAGTGTGGTTGTGTACGTGTGATATACATACACTTTTTTGGGATCATATTTTCTATTCCGCTATTTAATCAAAAACCTTTGGGGATCAGTTAAATTGGGGGATAGTCTGTGTTGGTACGTGTGAGAGAGATCCACCTTTCCAAGTTGTTGGGGTTCATCTCATACTTCTGAAGGTTTGAGGGTGCTGCCTGTTCCATACTCCCCCTACTCCTAGCCTTTTAGGGGTACAAACAATAGTAATTGGGGCCTAGTGTGGTTGTGTACGTGTGATATACATACACTTTTTTGGGATCATATTTTCTATTCCGCTATTTAATCAAAAACCTTTGGGGATCAGTTAAATTGGGGGATAGTCTGTGTTGGTACGTGTGAGAGAGATCCACCTTTCCAAGTTGTTGGGGTTCATCTCATACTTCTGAAGGTTTGAGGGTGCTGCCTGTTCCATACTCCCCCTACTCCTAGCCTTTTAGGGGTACAAACAATAGTAATTGGGGCCTAGTGTGGTTGTGTACGTGTGATATACATACACTTTTTTGGGATCATATTTTCTATTCCGCTATTTAATCAAAAACCTTTGGGGATCAGTTAAATTGGGGGATAGTCTGTGTTGGTACGTGTGAGAGAGATCCACCTTTCCAAGTTGTTGGGGTTCATCTCATACTTCTGAAGGTTTGAGGGTGCTGCCTGTTCCATACTCCCCCCTACTCCTAGCCTTTTAGGGGTACAAACAATAGTAATTGGGGCCTAGTGTGGTTGTGTACGTGTGATATACATACACTTTTTTGGGATCATATTTTCTATTCCGCTATTTAATCAAAAACCTTTGGGGATCAGTTAAATTGGGGGATAGTCTGTGTTGGTACGTGTGAGAGAGATCCACCTTTCCAAGTTGTTGGGGTTCATCTCATACTTCTGAAGGTTTGAGGGTGCTGCCTGTTCCATACTCCCCCTACTCCTAGCCTTTTAGGGGTACAAACAATAGTAATTGGGGCCTAGTGTGGTTGTGTACGTGTGATATACATACACTTTTTTGGGATCATATTTTCTATTCCGCTATTTAATCAAAAACCTTTGGGGATCAGTTAAATTGGGGGATAGTCTGTGTTGGTACGTGTGAGAGAGATCCACCTTTCCAAGTTGTTGGGGTTCATCTCATACTTCTGAAGGTTTGAGGGTGCTGCCTGTTCCATACTCCCCCTACTCCTCATCTAGCCTTTTAGGGGTACAAACAATAGTAATTGGGGCCTAGTGTGGTTGTGTACGTGTGATATACATACACTTTTTTTGGATCATATTTTCTATTCCGCTATTTAATCAAAAACCTTTGGGGATCAGTTAAATTGGGGGATAGTCTGTGTTGGTACGTGTGAGAGAGATCCACCTTTCCAAGTTGTTGGGGTTCATCTCATACTTCTGAAGGTTTGAGGGTGCTGCCTGTTCCATACTCCCCCTACTCCTCATCTAGCCTTTTAGGGGTACAAACAATAGTAATTGGGGCCCAGTGTGGTTGTGTACGTGTGATATACATACACTTTTTTGGGATCATATTTTCTATTCCGCTATTTAATCAAAAACCTTTGGGGATCAGTTAAATTGGGGGATAGTCTGTGTCGGTACGTGTGAGAGAGATCCACCTTTCCAAGTTGTTGGGGTTCATCTCATACTTCTGAAGGTTTGAGGGTGCTGCCTGTTCCATACCCCCCCTACTCCTCATCTAGCCTTTTAGGGGTACAAACAATAGTAATTGGGGCCTAGTGTGGTTGTGTACGTGCGAGATACATACACTTTTTTTGATCATATTTCCTATTCCGCTATTCAATAAAAACCTTTGAGGATCAATTGAATTGCGGGATAGTCTGTGTCGGTACGTGTGAGAGAGATCCACCTTTCCAAGTTGTTGGGGTTCATCTCATACTTCTGAAGGTTTGAGGGTGCTGCCTGTTCCATACTCCCCCTACTCCTCATCTAGCCTTTTAGGGGTACAAACAATAGTAATTGGGGCCTAGTGTGGTTGTGTACGTGTGATATACATACACTTTTTTTGGATCATATTTTCTATTCCGCTATTTAATCAAAAACCTTTGGGGATCAGTTAAATTGGGGGATAGTCTGTGTTGGTACGTGTGAGAGAGATCCACCTTTCCAAGTTGTTGGGGTTCATCTCATACTTCTGAAGGTTTGAGGGTGCTGCCTGTTCCATACTCCCCCTACTCCTCATCTAGCCTTTTAGGGGTACAAACAATAGTAATTGGGGCCCAGTGTGGTTGTGTACGTGTGATATACATACACTTTTTTGGGATCATATTTTCTATTCCGCTATTTAATCAAAAACCTTTGGGGATCAGTTAAATTGGGGGATAGTCTGTGTCGGTACGTGTGAGAGAGATCCACCTTTCCAAGTTGTTGGGGTTCATCTCATACTTCTGAAGGTTTGAGGGTGCTGCCTGTTCCATACCCCCCCTACTCCTCATCTAGCCTTTTAGGGGTACAAACAATAGTAATTGGGGCCTAGTGTGGTTGTGTACGTGTGATATACATACACTTTTTTTGGATCATATTTTCTATTCCGCTATTTAATCAAAAACCTTTGGGGATCAGTTAAATTGGGGGATAGTCTGTGTCGGTACGTGTGAGAGAGATCCACCTTTCCAAGTTGTTGGGGTTCATCTCATACTTCTGAAGGTTTGAGGGTGCTGCCTGTTCCATACCCCCCCTACTCCTCATCTAGCCTTTTAGGGGTACAAACAATAGTAATTGGGGCCTAGTGTGGTTGTGTACGTGCGAGATACATACACTTTTTTTGATCATATTTCCTATTCCGCTATTCAATAAAAACCTTTGAGGATCAATTGAATTGCGGGATAGTCTGTGTCGGTACGTGTGAGAGAGATCCACCTTTCCAAGTTGTTGGGGTTCATCTCATACTTCTGAAGGTTTGAGGGTGCTGCCTGTTCCATACTCCCCCTACTCCTCATCTAGCCTTTTAGGGGTACAAACAATAGTAATTGGGGCCCAGTGTGGTTGTGTACGTGTGATATACATACACTTTTTTTGGATCATATTTTCTATTCCGCTATTTAATTTAACTGGGCCTCCATGCGAGACCTGTGTGCCTTGTTGCGCTGTTTTGAGTACTCCACCAACATGGCCAGTGGCAATGACGCCGTTCTCAGCTTAACTATCCCACTTCTATGCCTCCTTGAAAAAACAATTCGGGCGATGATGGAAGAGGATGTGGCACAGGATGAGGAGGAGGAGGAGGATGAAGAGGTAACATTTCCAAGGCTTTCAGGGCAGTCATTCGCAAGGGGCTCCGAGGGTGGGTTCCTGCACACGCAAACGCCAGGGACGCAATTGTCCAGCAGGGGCACAGTTCTGGAGGATGAGGAGGATGAGGAGGAGGAGGAGCTGGAGGAGGAGATGGAACCATGTTCACAGCAGGGTGGCACCCAGGCCAGCTCATGGCCATCACTGGTGCGTGGCTGGGGGGATACAGAGGACACGGACGATACACCTCCCACAGAGGACAGCCTTTCGTTGCCTCTGGGCAGCCTGGCACACATGAGCGATTACATGCTGCAGTGTCTCCACAACGACCGCCGAGTTGCCCACATTCTAACTTGTGCTGATTACTGGGTGGCCACGCTGCTGGATCCCCGTTACAAGGACAACGTACCGTCCTTAATTCACTCACTGGAGCGCGATCGCAAGATGCGCGAGTACAAGCGCACGCTGGTTGACGCCATGCTGCTGGCATTCCCATCTGACAGCGGGGCCACAGTGGAAGCACAAGGCAGAGGAGGAGGAGGAGGAGGTCGCCAACGCAACCAGGGCACCGCCAGCACCTCAGAAGGCAGGGTTAGCATGGCCGAAATGTGGAAAAGCTTTGTCAGCACGCCACAACAAACAGCAGCACCAGCAGCTCAGATGGAACGTCTTAGCAGGAGGCAGCATTTTACCAACATGGTGGAGCAGTATGTGTGCACACGCCTACATGTAGTGAATGACGGGTCTGCCCCCTTCAACTTCTGGGTCTCCAAATTGGGCACATGGCTTGAGCTTGCCCTTTACGCCTTGGAGGTGCTGGCGTGCCCTGCAGCCAGTGTATTATCTGAACGGGTATTTAGCACGGCTGGGGGCGTTATAACAGACAAGCGCAGCCGCCTGTCCAGAGACAATGTGGACAAGCTCACGTTCATTAAAATGAACCAGGCATGGATCCCACGGGACTTTTCCGTACCTTATGCAGAATAGCAATGGATACCGACCTTACCCACCCATTGTTCCATTTTTGCTCTTTCTCACTCTTTTGGGGTGTACCCTCATTTAAAATTTTTGAAAAGAAGCAGTGTTGGCTACCTCGTCCTCCTCCTCAGGGCCAGATTAATGTAGGGGCTATTGGAGCTGCAGCTCCAGGCCCCTACCTTTTATATAGGCCCCGGGTTGGCCATATTCACTGTTACCGCTCTTCTGTCACTTGTAAACACAGAAGTCTGGCTTCTATGCTCGCTTCCCCAGGCAGCACCCTCAGAACCTCCCCACACAGCGTGAAGGCCGGACAAGGAGGGACAGTTGGCGATGCATGGATGTGTTTATGGGCTTCAGAGACAGCATCCCATGTTGAATTAGGCATGCATGGCTGCACCCTTCCTCCTCTGGGTGCATGGCAAGGCACGGCCCTTAAGGCCCTTCAAAATCCTCAGCACCAAGCCCATGATGCTGTTAATCCGGCCCTGGTCCTCCTCCACCGCCGCTTCCACCTACACCGCCCATAGGTGTGCGCAGCCTATTGCATTAAGGTGTGCACCCCAAAGTTGAAATACACATGCATGTGTTTGCCAGCAGGGAGAGTAATGTATCGGGGCCATGTACCTGTAGGCAAGGAGAAATAGAGCAGAGCAGGTCCCAGGGAGATCTTTCCCATCTCCTCACTGGCAATGCTATGTGCCCTAGGTGATTAGGGTGTGCCCAGGCACACCCAGCACACCCTGTGCGCACGCCTATGTCACCGCCACATCCACCACCACCTCAACCTCCCTCCTACTCCATATGGGC
The DNA here is from genome assembly GCF_965119305.1 of Pelophylax lessonae. Lineage (NCBI taxonomy): Eukaryota > Metazoa > Chordata > Amphibia > Anura > Ranidae > Pelophylax > Pelophylax lessonae. The sequence continues at coordinate 674,021,733 of NC_138768.1, read as the reverse complement.
CTCGTCCTTCAGAGATGAAGAAGAACATTGTTTTATTTTTCTGTTTTTTTTTTGTTGTTTTAAGTTATTTCCCTATCCACATTTGTTTGCAGAGCACTTGCCATGCTCTTAATTACGTTTTGCTGCCATTTGCAGCACTCTAGCCCTTTCCTTTGGTGTTTTAGAGCCATTTTAGTGCCTTAAAGTTCGGGTCCCCATTGACTTCAATGGGGTTCGGTGTCCGGGAAAAGTTCGGTAAAAGTCCGGGACACGGACCCGGACTTTTTTTTAAAGTTCGGCCGAACCCGTCGAACACGGACATCTAGGTGTTCGCTCAACCCTACTCTCAACATATTTGTCGGGATTGAGCAGTAGTGGAAAGAGCGAGAAGATAAGGGGCCAATATGGAGCTACATTTTGTAATATTAATTTGTGAATCCATCAGGGCCTGGGGATTCGTCTGGTGGGAGAGATTTAATAACGCTTTCTATTTCAGAAACGGAAAAAGGGGCGTTAAGTTGTTGAATGTGGGATTGCGAAAGAGAGGGTAAGTTCAAATCCGATAAGAAATTAACGATATCGGAATCCAAGGGTTGTGGCGTGACAGGGTCATTGTGGAGATTGTAGAAGAAGCTATAGTAATCTGCAAAAGCATCTGCTATTTGTTGGGGATTAGGCAGTTTTTGGTTAGTGGAGAGGTGGAAGAGAAAGGGAATTTTGGTTTTGGTGCGCTGGGCTCTGAGTCTAGCCAGAAACGTCCTTGCTTTGTTGTTGTGGGTGTAGTATTTAGGTTTAAGGAAGCAAATACATTTATCATGCTGTTCTAACAGCAACCCTCGGAGTTCCATGCGTAGTTTGAGGAGGGAGGTAGACGTAGATTGGTCCAGCATTTTTTTATTCTTTAGTTCTAGAGCGTGAATTTCTGCTAACAGGGCGTTAAGCCTTGAGGTAGATTTTCTTTTGGTGTAAGCCCCCAACTTTATAAGTATACCCCTCATGTATGCCTTATGGGCACTCCGAAGGGTAAAAGGAGAAATGTCATCAGTATTTGAGATGGCCTTGCGGTTCGCCCGGCAGTTGGTTCGCGTCGAATTTTGCTTGTTTGCTACCCGCCAAATTTGCAAACACGTGGCGTCGTTCGCGGCGGCCATATTAGTTTACATTGGGGAGAACTTTGACCCATGACAGAGCCGTCAGGTGGAATGGGACAGCCAATTGAAACATTCCAGCACATGGACAGTCTCCCTACCCTATAAATAGACCTGAGCTGTCGGCCATTTCACATTCCGCTTTCTGCCAGTGTAGGGAGAGGTCTGCTGTGCTCATGAGGGAGAGTTTGCTAGACACAAATAGCGCTGTGAAGATCCACAAAAGTCCTTTTCAGGGCTGGTATTTCGGTATAGGTCTACTAGTATCTTTTGAGTTTAGGGACAGGTATCCAGTCGTTGCTTTAGGGGCAGTTAGAGATCGGCTGCAGTGACACAAATCGCTCTGTTTATGTCCACAAAAGTCCTTTTCAGGGCTGATATTTCAGTATAGGTCCAGTCTCTCTTCAGTATAGGGACAGGTTATCCAGTCTGTGCTGAAGGGGAAGTTAGAGATTGTCATCTGCAGTGACACAAATCGCTCTGTTAATGTCCACAAAAGTCATTTAAAGTGCTGCAATGTCGGTATAGGGTCTATTACAGTCTCTTTAGTATAGGGGCAGGTATCCAGTCTGTGCTGTAGGGGCAGTTAGAGATCGTTCGTCATCTGCAGTGACACAAATCGCTCTGTTAATTTCCACAAAAGTCATTTAAAGTGCTGCAATGTCGGTATTGGGTCTATTACAGTCTCTTTAGTATAGGGGCAGGTATCCAGTCTGTGCTGTAGGGGCAGTTAGAGATCGCCAGCAGTGACACAAATTGCTCTGTTAATGTCCACAAAAGTCATTTAAAGGGCTGCAAATTTTTTGGTATTGCTGTGCAGTGCACTAAAAAGGGGGTGGGGGAGGGGGTTAATCCACAGTATAATATACTTTGTAGAAAACATATTATAGTGGATTAGTAGTATTATTGTGCACTGTGCAGCATTGTGACAGGTGTGTTGGTGACTGAGCGTTTCTGCAGCAATACTACACACAGTGGCAAACTCCCTGGCCAATTATTTGTAGAACTGGTGTGATAGACCAGTGGCCCCCCAATACCACATATTGAAGTGGGGTGTTATCTGAGTATACTTTTACAAGTGTATTTGTGTCCTGCAACAATATTGCCTCTTTTGCTGAGTTAAGTCTGAGTTAAGTCTGAGTTAAGTCTGATACACACAGTGCTAAACTCCCTGGCCAATTTTTTTAACAACGAGCGTGATAGACCAGTGGCCCCCCAATACCACATATTGAAGTGGGGTGTTATTTAACAGTATACTTTTCTAAGAGTGTATTTTAGTCCTGCTCTGCTGTGTGCACCCCCAAAGACACCACCACCACCACATACCCTCCGCTTGAGTCACTGGAATTATTTTCCGATCCATCACAAGACGTTTGCGATGTGCAGCCATTGTTGGAATCGGATCAGGAAGAGGAGTTAGCAACAGCTGCCACTCAGCAGTCTGACGACAGTACCCAGATCAGCCCAAGGAGGTTGGTCCCCGCTGTTGCTGCCTACTCCGAGATCTCGAGGTGACGTGGATGATGACAAGTCTATGGACGTCACGTGGGAGTCCACAAGAGAGGAAGAGGAAGGGAGTTCAGAGGGAGAGACGGACCGGCAGATAGGGAGGAGAGGCAGGCAGAACTTGCATTGCACAAGAGGTAGAAAAGCAGACTGCAAATGTATCAGGAGCAAGCCATCAACCATGTACAGTCACATCTAGCGCTCCCAGGATACCGACACATGGCTCCGCAGTGTGGGCTTTTTTTAATGTGTCCGTTGCTGACAACAGTGTTGCCATCTGCAACCTTTGCAGTCAAAGCATACGTCGCAGTAAGCCCAACACTCACCTAGGGACCACCGCCATAAGAAGGCTCCTGAACTCCCATCACCGAGCCCAGTGGGAGCAACAAGGTCAGAACACTCAAAGCCACACTCCAGGCTCTCACCGTCCAAGCCCCTTCTCCTTCTCCTCTCTCCTCACATTTACCCTCCACTCCACCTTCCATGATGCCATTGTCACGTTGTTCTGCAAAAAGGCAGGCTTCTGTGGTCCAAATGTTGGAGCGGAAAAAAATGATGACGCCGGATAACCCTCTTGCCCAACGTTTGACTGCTGGCTTGTCGGAACTGATAGCCCGCCAACTACTGCCATATCAATTGAAGAGACAAGAACTCACTGCTCAAGGTGGTGTAATTGCCTGATGACTCACACCGGTGCATGCCCCGGCTCGCCTCCGTGAAAACTTGATAAAGGAAAAGGAATTGGCAGCACTCCAGGTTGAGTCAAAATCCAGATTTATTGACTGGACATCCAAATATGACAATCGTGACAAGTTAGACGCGTTTCACACACTGACTGTGTGCTTAATCATTACTAATGATTAAGCACACAGTCAGTATGTGAAACGCGTCGACCTTGTCACGATTGTCATATTTGGATGTCCAGTCAATAAATCTGGATTTTGACTCAACCTGGAGTGCTACCAATTCCTTTTCCTTTACTGCCATATCAACTGGTGGACTCGGAGGCCTTTCGTAAATTTGTGGCCATTGGAACACCACAATGGAAGGTCCCAGGCAGGAAAAATTTCTCGCAAAATGGCATTCCAGAGCTGTATGGCCATGTTCAGCGGCAAGTGAATATATCTCTGGCACACAGTGTTGATGCCAAGATACATCTGACCACAAACACATGGTCTAGCAAACACGGGCAGGGAAGGTATATCACTTTTACTGCCCACTGGGTGAACCTTCTGACGGCCGTCAAGCATGTAACCCGTGGCACCCGTGTAGATTTAGTTGTACCGCCACGGATTGCAAGCAGGCCTGCCTCTTCTTCTCCTTCTCCTCCTCCTCAATCCTCCCTCTCCTCCTAGGCTGACTCCTCCTCTTCGCTGCTACCGCCTCTTCCACTGCGCCGCCCAAGATCCCCAGAACCTATTCCACATGCCAGGTGAGACGTTGCCATGCTGTGCTGCGTCTGTTGTGCCTGGAAGCCAAGAGCCACACTGGTCCTGCACTCCTTTCAGCTTTGCGTTCACAGGCAGATCAGTGGCTGACACCACTGAATTTGACAGTTGGTAACGTGGTGTGCGACAACGGTGCCAATCTGCTGAGCGTCCTGAAAGAGGGCAAAATAACACACGTGCCATGCATGGCACACGTCCTGAACTTGGTGGTGCAGCGATTCGTTGCCAAATACCCTGGGGTCCAGGACGTCTTGCGGCAGGCCAGGAAAATCTCGGGCCATTTCCGAAGATCTTACACAGCCATGGCTCGCCTTGCTGACATTCAGCGGTGACACAACCTGCCCCTCAGGCATCTTATTTGTGACTGCCCGACGCGATGGAACTCAACGTTGCATATACTCCATAGGCTGCTCCAGCAGAGTAGTGCAGTTAACGACTACCTGTTCGAACTCGGCGGCAGGACAGGTTCTGGGAACTTGGGTTTTTTTCACCTCGCCAGTGGCTGCTCATGCGGGATGCATGCAGACTTCTGCGGCCATTCGATGAGATCACCAAACTGGTCGGTCACAGCCAGGGCGCCATAAGTGACATCTTACCTCACGCCTTCTTTCTGGAGCGTGCATTGCATTGTGTCATTGATCAAGCCGTCGAGGAGCAAGAGCAGAAAGATGAGGAAGTCGCACTGTTGGATGAATTCCCAGGGGGTGCTACTCCATCTGAGACAAATCAACAGCAGGAGCCTGAAGAGGAGTCAGAGGAGGATGGTGCTAGGGGGGATGAGGAGGAGCAAGAAGAGCATGCTTTAAACCTTTCTGGGATCCCTGGTGTTATCCGTGGATGGGGGGAAGAGAACGAGGACGACATTATCCTGGATGATGAGCTGGAAGCAGGCCACTGCACTGCTTCCAGTTTAGTGCGAATGGGGGCCTACATGCTCCAGTGTTTTAACGGGGACCCCGGTATAAAATGCATTAAGGCCAAGTAGCAGTACTGGGTGGCAACGTACTTAGACCCCCGGTACAAACACAAAATGGCGGAAATGTTACCACAATCACAGAGGGCGGTCAGAATGCAGCACTTCCAGGCTTTGCTGCGGGAAATGCTGCATTCTGCTTTTCCTTGCGCTGGCAGAGGAATTTCCAGTCACAGAGAGACAGTTGTGGGTAGCAATCCAACAGCGCCTGCAAGAAGAGGGCGGTTGGAAGATGTCTTGGTCACTTCAGATATGAGATCCTTATTTCAGCCAAACCATCAACAGCTGTACTCCGGATCCAGCATGAGGGAACGCCTAGACCGACAGGTGTCCGACTACATCGGGTTAACGGCCGATTTGGACGCTCTGAGGAGTGATGAACCCCTGGACTGCTGGGTGGGCAGGCTTGACCTCTGGCCAGAGCTTGCACAATTTGCAATGGAAATTTTGGCTTGCCCCCCGTCCAGTGTCCTGTCTGAAAGGACGTTCAGCGCAGCAGGGGGGATCGTGACAATTATTTTTTCTATGAATGCCTAATGTACCTCCAGCCACCAAATACTACGTTCTTTGCTGCCAGTTCAACCCATGTGAGCAAATTTTTTGAGCCTATACAGGTCGACACTTACTTCTGTATACTGTGAATGCATACTGTACCTCCAGCCATCAAATACACTACTTTCTTTGCTGTCAGTTAAAACCATGTGAGCTAATTTTTGGAGCCTATACAGGCCGACACTTACTTCTGTATACTGTGAATGCCTACTGTACCTCTAGCCATCAAATACTAAGTTCTTTGCTGTCAGTTCAACCCATGTGAGCTAATTTTTGTAGCCTATACAGGCCGACACTTCTGTATACTGTGTGAATGCCTACTGTACCTCTAGCCATCAAATACTAAGTTCTTTGCTGTCAGTTAAACCCATGTGAGCTAATTTTTGGAGTCTGTACAGGCCGACACTTACTTCTGTATACTGTGAATGCCTACTGTACCTCTAGCCATCAACTACTAAGTTCTTTGCTGTCAGTTCAACGCATGTGAGCGAATTTTTTGGGCCTATACAGGCCAACACTTACTTCTGTATACTGTGAATGCATACTGTACCTCTAGCCATCAAATACTAAGTTCTTTGCTGTCAGTTCAACCCATGTGAGCTAATTTTTGTAGCCTATACAGGCCGACACTTCTGTATACTGTGTGAATGCCTACTGTACCTCTAGCCATCAAATACTAAGTTCTTTGCTGTCAGTTAAACCCATGTGAGCTAATTTTTGGAGTCTATACAGGCTGACACTTACTTCTGTATACTGTCAATGCCTACTGTACCTCTAGCCATCAAATACTAAGTTCTTTGCTGTCAGTATAACCCATGTGAGCTAATTTTTGGAGCCTATACAGGCCGACACTTACTTCTGTATACTATGATTGCCTACTGTACCTCTAGCCATCAAATACTAAGTTCTTTGCTGTCAGTTCAACCCATGTGAGCTAATTTGTGGGGCCTATACAGGCCGACACTTACTTCTGTATACCGTGAATGCCTACTGTACCTCTAGCCATCAAATACTAAGTTCTTTGCTGTCAGTTCAACCCATGTGAGCTAATTTTTGGAGCCTATATAGGCCGACACTTACTTCTGTATACTGTGAATGCCTACTGTACCTCTAGCCATCAAATACTAAGTTTTTTGCTGTCAGTTCAAACCATGTGAGCTAATTTTTGGAGCCTATACAGGCCGACACTTACTTCTGTATACTGTGAATGCCTACTGTACCTCTAGCCATCAAATACTAAGTTCTTTGCTGTCAGTTCAACCCATGTGAGCTAATTTTTGGAGCCTATACAGGCCGACACTTCTGTATACTGTGAATGCCTACTGTACCTCCATCCATCAAATACACTACGTTCTTTGCTGTCAGTTAAACCCATGTGGGCTAATTTGTGGGGCCTATACAGGCCGACACTTACTTCTGTATACTGTGAATGCCTACTGTACCTCTAGCCATAAAATACTAAGTTCTTTACTGTCAGATCAACCCATGTGAGCTAATTTTTGGAGCCTATACAGGCCAACACTTCTGTATACTGTGAATGCCTACTGTACCTCCAGCTATCAAATACACTACGTTCTTTGCTGTCAGTTAAACCCATGTGGGCTAATTTTTTGGGCCTATACAGGCCGACACTTACTTCTGTATCCTGTGAATGCCTTATGTACCTTCAGCCTCAGAATACTACGTTCTTAGCTGTCAGGTAAACCCACGTGGGCTAATTTTTGGGGCCAATACTGGCCGACACTTACTTTTGTATCCTGTGAATGCCTAATGTACCTTCAGCCACAGAATACTACGTTCTTAGCTGTCAGGTAAATGCATGTGGGCTAAATTTTGGGGCCTGGAATGGCCGACACTTACTTCTTTATCCTGTGAATGCCTAATTTTTCAGACTGGAAATAAAAAAACAATGGGTCTGTAAAGGCTCCGCCAAATTGTGGAATTGATGCAGACCCATTTTACAGATGTGTGAATGGACCCTATATGTATTAGACATGTATTTACCGGCTGCTGTCAGTTCTGGCTGATTTATGAAAAAAAAATATATATTTTTTGCTGTAAAGAAAAAAAAAATTTAGGGCAACTTTTTCAATTGCAATACTTCTGTTATGACATTGTCCATGTGCTGGGACTATTTGTGCACAGCTAGTATGTCTTTTGTGGCTGCAAATATGACCTAAAGGTTTTTAAAGTTCACCTCCCATTAAAGTCAATGGGGCCCGCCGTGAACTCGCGGTTTGCAGACTTTTGAGATAATTTGCGGCTGATGTTCGCGAACCGCCCCGGCCGATTTTCGTCCATCACTAATCAGTATCATTGGTTGAGAAAAAATCTTTAATATGCTTAGAGAAAAAAGCACCGTCACTAGGATTTTGAATGACCTTGTTGTTACACCGCCGCAACTTTATTGGAACCGAAGTGTTCTGCTCCACTATTGTGAGAATAATAGCAGCGTGCTTCGACCACGTGATAGAGGAGATAGTGGAGTAAGACCTGTTCGTGAGTAAGACCTGTGTCTTGGGGAAAAGTATGAAAAGTCCTTCCCACTAGCATGAAGGAAGTGCCATACATCATACACGTCTTCTTTATGTAGAAGCGCACGGAGTAAGGACACTCTGCCTTTGGGCGTTGAGGACATATTAAGATGGGCATTAACTGTGTGAATAAAGTCACCGCAAAGGATGAGATGTCCATATTTGTTTGTCGTTAGCTTTTTGAACAGTTTATGCAGGAAGCGTATTTGGTCAGGGCTAGGAGCATAGATGCTTACTAGAGTATAAGGCTTGTTGTTAATATCACATTTAAAAAAAATTAAGCGACTATCTGGCTCGATGATTTTAGCATATATGGTGAAGTGTTTAAGGGTGGGAACAGCATCAGTCTGAAAATGTGTCTCTTGGACTGTTAAAATGTCGGCTTTGTGGATTATAGCTTCACACCAGAGGGATGACCTCTTGGATGGGTGGTTGAGGCCACGAGCATTAATTGGCAATATTTGTAATGTCATGGTGGCTTAGGGGGGATTACTGAGTGTATATGTAGGCTCACCTGTATCTCTGAAGAGTTGGTGCTCCGTGAGTTGGTTAGGCAGGGTTGTATCATCAGGGTATTCTGGTGGCAGTTGATTGAGTATGTTGGCGTATTTTCTATTGCATCAGAGTGAAGGTACCACAGACTTCGTTGGAAACTAAAAAAGAAAAGTAAACAAACCAAAGGAAACAAAAAACAGCATAGTAAGGCCATGTCTGCAGGGTTGACAGGAGAACCATGTAGTTGGGTAAAAAAGAGAGTTCTATAAGAATCATGGGCAGAAGATCTGCAACATTGAACGGGGGTTGAAACAGAGTGTGGATGTGAGGAAAAAGGATAAGCTTTGGTGGGGCTCCAATAGCCTAGAGCTCATGTTGCTTGCAGCTTGAGGATCTAAAAGGGATCATTGCCCAGAGCCTTAGGGGTTGTGTTTCTTTTTGGAGCATCTGTGGGAGACCACTTGCCAATACTCTGACACTGGAGACCTTGGTCGCAGTAGAAAGTTGGTGGTCTGGTAATATGTCCCAGGAACATAGAAGCTTAAGGCCATCTTCCAAGGTTGTGATAGTGGAGGTAGCACCGTTGCATGTGATGACTAAGGTATCTGGATACTTCCATTGATAGATGATCGAGTAGTTCCTTAATGCCTTAGTGATGGTGTCCAGGTTCTTCTGTCTCTTCAGAGTGCATACTGAGAGGTCTGATAGTACTTGGAGACTTAGGGCTAGCTCAGGTAGTTGATCTTTTTTACGGAAGGCCGCAAGTTTGCCTCTCCTTTACTTGGAAGAAGTGAATCCACAGGAGGACGCCTCACAGTACATTAGAGGAGAGAAATGATGGTTTAGGGACCCTGTGGATCCTATTGATGGTTAGGTTCTCGGGTGTGAGTGATGGGATCACTTTTTGAAATAGGTCGCGCACAAAATGCGGCAGCTGTGAGGATATAGTCTTTGGAATGCCACAGATCTTAAAATTGTTGCTCCTAGATCTATCTTCTAGATCGGCGATTTTATCTTTGATCCAAGAGATATCTTCCTCATGTGTGGTATGTGCATCTACCATGGTGTTAAAGGATTGAGTGAGTTCCCCCATTTTATCCTCAAGGTAATGTACTTGTTCTCCCAGATCACAAACTTCTGCTGCTACTTTATGTACACAGGAGAAGAGGTCTGCTTGTAGTGAGGCTCTGAGAGACAGTAACATGTCTTTAAGTATAGTGTCAGTGACAGGCAGGCCTTGAGTAGGGAATGTAGCCATGGGGTCCTCTGCAGTAGGTGTATTCGGAAAGGGGTTGTCCAAAGCGCTTACCTCCATAGAGGCTTCTGTTAATACATTATCCTCACAGGAGTCTCTGCGTGGCCCTGACTTGGCAGGGCTCCTTATGGATGGAGTGGAGGCAACCAAATTCTGTGTCTCCTGGCCGGGAGGAAGGCAGGCATTGTTATCTGCAGCTTTCGTCCGATTGGCCTCTAGATGACCAGCCGCAGCCGCCGCATTTTTTCTCTCTCCACCATTTTGGAGAAGACCTTTCTGGATCGTCGGAAAGAACCCGAGTAGCTTCTGAAGCTGTGCAGCTTCTCTGTGGCTTCTCTGCATGGCAGGTTGCTCAGGGGCACTGGAGAAGACAGTAGGGGTTCCTTGGTAAGCTGGATCGGCTCTGAGGGATCAGTATTAGCTCGGCTGTTGGAGGAGCAGGTCTATCATGCACCCAATTCTCTCGGCGGTCACCCCCCCCCCCCCCAGGGTCAAGACTTTGTGAGTCCATTACCATTGGGTAATTGTAACAAATCTTAACACACCAATCATATGCTTACAGTATGGCCACTTTGTTCCTCCCTATTCCAAGTAATAGGAGATGGTGGGGAAGAGTAGGAGCACTGTGAACAACAAACCTGCTACCCTGATCCTGTTACAATGTTTCCAATTTGGGAAATAAATAAATAACTATTCCAAAGAGAGAAACTGGAGCCTGGGAATCTTCCAGAATCCCACAATTCACAATTGTAAACAATCCATGAATCCATGAGATATATTCACAGTGACATTGAAATGTGAAGTAGGTGTATTTTTTAGCTACTTCTTCTAACTGGATTTCCTCTGCAGCTCTGACAAATGACATCATCTAATGCAGATGAATTAAGTAGTGGAAGACTTCATCTGCCAGCTTCTGTGTTTACAGTTGACAACTGCGATCAGGTAAATTGTCAAATCCTGTGCAGGTTCTATGCAGGTTTGTGTGGGGTTGGGTAGCACAGTATAACTGCTGAAGGAAGAACAGGAGATCTTTCTTCCACCCAGTGTTTGCCATTCTCGAGGCCCTGACATCACTAGCAGTCTCCACCAATGGCTAGAATATATGTTGCCAAAACCTATTGAAACTAATATACTGTATGTAGCCAAGCTGGAACTACTGTATATGTATATATGTCATAAGTATATATAACTGAGTTACCATTCTAATGCAACTAGAGTGCTCCTTTAAGAGTTTATGAGAAGGATCAGCTTTCCCCAGAAATGGACGACTTGGATTGTGGGAGATAAAGTCTGGTGAGGAAGGTGGATTGTTACATGGATAGCAGGAGGGACTATACTCCCAAGGAGCTATGGGAGAGTGAAGGATCATGGGAGAGGGGATATACCTCTGGGTGGGGCCGAGCGCGTGCTCTCTTGCTGCAGGGACTCGTAGAGGACGGATCGAGCTGAGAGGTGCCGAAGGACACAGTCAGTGACAGAGCCCTGAGAGTGCGGCCTAGAGAGAGCAGAGCCCATCCTCAGCTGTGCGGAGGCTGGGAGTCACAGGGAGGTGACGGATCCAGTTGAGCTGAGTGCAGAGCGGGTAACGCTGAACTGACTAACCGGAACAGCGAGAGCCGAACATTCCCAGTGAGGCAGCATCGTGAGGAGATATTCTGCCTGGGGACTGGATAGTTACAAGTGGACGCTTCTGTTGTGAAAGTGTGCCTGGTGACACTGGAAATCGCAAGTATAAACCTGCATCCATCATACACTGACAGCAGATAGGATTTCATAGACACCACTACACTTGGATTACAAATATCACACTGAAGAGTGATAAAGAGCTCCAACCGCCGGCAAAGATTTTGCAAGACCTTGCTTGAACAGGAACTTCATTACTCATAATTCTTAAAGGGGATTCATTGACATAATGATAGATTCTCATTAGATAAACATGAGATATTGCCAGTTCTGATTTTAGTAGAAGTTAAGCAAGGTTCATGGTTAATACATCCAATAATAGCCCTGATATTTAAAGCTGATAATTACTTCAGTCACTCTCACTTATTGAAAATAATAGTTTGTTGATTAAGCATTTATTCCTGCAGTGTCGGTCTTTTGAACCCCCTTTTTGTAGTAATTGGGGTTTAATGGAGTGACACTGTAATATCTGTTATTACAGAATCCTATATGTTCTTATTAGGTTGTTTGATTTACCTTTTATCCCAGTAAACACTCAAACTTGTATTTTATTGTGTCAGTGTATCTTTGGAGAACATTTCTGAAAGGTCTGAACCTATAGTGCCTAGCGGGTTGGATACTTCTCAGGGTCAGGTGAGTGCAGAGGAACTTCCACTAACCAGCAGCCTTCAAGGGGGTCGTTCTACATATATATTGTTAAAACGCCATATATTGGACTTAATACATACTGCAAAATATATTTTAAAAACAAATAATCCCAAAAAAAACTGTTGTAATACTAATGAGGCAAACAAAAATTTAATACAAAATATTTCATAATTCATGGTAAAACATCTCCATTTCACCCAATATTTGCCAGCCAAAATTGAACACATGAAAGCCTAGTAATTGAATAAATATTTTATAAAGGTTATCCTATATACTGTAACCGTTGAAGGAGAGGGAATACCTGCTATTTTATATCTTAAAGCTTTAAAGAGTTTAAAACTGATCTCTGGACACTATACATAATTCAAAAGTATTTAGACTGATGAAAAACTATAAGAAATTATGGTTTGTTTTCATTCTTGTGTGTTGATGTGGTCCAAAAAATTCAGGAGCAGGTAGCATTTTTTTCTATTACAAAGTCCCTATTTCTTGTAAAGGGGGACAATCCCTACTGCCTACTTTCTACAAGCAGGGTAACTGGTCACCTCACCACCTCTTTGAAATGTAATTACCTCACTATGTTCAAAAAAGGGCTACATTCATTTTTCAAACAATTCATATAGCTTGGAAACTATTATTACAGTATGTTACAATGGTATGTTGCAGCTTAACTCTTCTCTTGCATTTGAGTACATGGCTGTCACCTTGTGGTGAATCAGTGATACTGCAGTTGAGTGTAACATCAAACCCTTAAGGCCCCTTTTTACACGTGTACGACCTGAAAGTCGCGAGACTTTGACGCAACTTTGCAGAGCAACTTTGACACGACTTCGACACGACTTGAAGCAATGCCTGTGTAAACATGAGGTCTATGAACCTTAAGTCGCATTAAAGTCAGACCAAAGTAGTGCAGGGACTACTTAAAAGTTGCTGCGACTTGAAATTGTACAGATATGAATGGTACTCATTGGAAATCCTAAGGTATGAATTGTAATGCGATATTTCAGTCCCAAGTCGCAAGACAAGTTGCATAAGTGTGAAAGGGGCCTTAGACGTTTGCAATGCATTTCATAGGTTTACCCTCATTGCTGTGTACATATTATGCTTTCCATTATATTGACTGGATGACAGCTCTGTGCAGGAGGAAGCTATTTGTTTTTACTCTTAGATACTTTGTGTTTAAATACAAAAATATAAACAAAAGTTGGTATGTGAATCTGTGTCCTTCAACATATAAATGCCAGCAGGTTGGTGTGAAAAAGATATACTATACTAAAAATACATCAAAATAGTTGTGTACAAATTCTATCATGTAAACCAACAAAATCTTAAAGTGCTCATGTGCAATAAAATATGTACAGTATCTCACAAAAGTGAGTACACCCCTCACATTTTTGTAAATATTTTATTATATCTTTTCATGTGACAACACTGAAGAAATGACACTTTGGTGCAATGTAAAGTAGTGAGTGTGCAGCTTGTATAACAGTGTAAGTTTGCTGTCCCCTCAAAATAACTCAACACACAGCCATTAATGTCAAAACCGCTGGCAACAAAAGTGAGTACACCCTTAAGTGGAAATGTCCAAATTGGGTGCAATTAGCCATTTTCCCTCCTCGGTGTCATGTGACTTGTTAGTGTTGGTCTCAGGTGTGAATGGGAAGCAGGTGAGTTAAATTTGGTGTTATTGCTCTCACTCTCTCTTACTGGTGACTGGAAGTTCAACGTGGCACTTCATGGCAAAAGCACTCTCCGACAATCTGAAAAAATAATTCTTGCTCTACATAAAGATGGCCTAGGCTATAGGAAAATTGCCTAGACCCTGAAACTGAGCTGCAGCACAGTGGCTAAGACCATACAGTGGTTTAACAGGACAGGTTCCACTCAGAACGCCATGGTCGACCAAAGGAGTTGAGTGCACGTGCTCAGCGTCATATCCAGAGGTTTTCTTTGGAAAATAGACCTATAAGTGCTGCCAGCATTGCTGCAGAGGTTGAAGGGGTGGGGGAGTCAGCCTGCCAGTGCTCAGACCATACCCCGCACAATGCATCAAATTGGTCTGCATGGCTGTCATCCCAGAAGGAAGCCTCTTCTAAAGATGATGCACAAGAAACCCTGCAAACAGTTTGTTGAAGACAAGCAAACTAAGGACATGGATTACTGGAACCTGAACTTATTTGGTTCAGATGGTGTCAAGTGTGTGTGGCAGCGACCAGGTGGGGAGTACAAAGACAAGTGTGTCTTGCCTACAGTCAAGCATGGTTGTGGGAGTGTCATGGTCTCGGGTTGCATGAGTGCTGCCAGCACTGGGAAGCTACAGTTCATTGAGGGAATAATGAATGCCAACATGTACTGTGACATACTGAAGCAGAGCATGGTCCCCTCCCTTCAGAGACTGGGCCGCAGAGCAGTATTCCAACATGATAACAACCCCAAACACACCTCCAAGATGACCTCTGCCTTGCTAAAAAAAAAAAAAAAAGCTTTTTTTGAGGAACAAACAGATATGCTAAATAACAGATTTATGTGAATAGGGGTATGAGGGGTCTTTTTTAAAGTAAGAAAGAAGGAAGGTATTTGAGAAAGGTAGAACAGAGGTTCTGGAAAACAAGAGTAAGAAAAAAATGCATTATATGGTTTCATTACAAACTACCATACAGAATATAAACAAGTAGAAAAAATTGTCAAAAAGTATTGGCCTGTTTTGCTAAAAGATAACACTCTGAAAGATGTTTTGCCCACCACATTTAGCTTCATTTACAGAAAAAATAGGTTTTAAAAAACAAAATAGTACATAATGTGATAGAAGCCCCAAAAACCACCAAGAGTAATGGATTTCACAGATGCAAAAGATTCAGAGCCTGTAAAACTACTAAGAGAGAAAAAAGAGATTACAATTCATATCCACACAGAAAAAAAAAGAATGTGATATAAAACAATGCATCACATGTGCCTCCACGGGTGTAGTTTATGTTTTAGAATGTCTTTGTTACAGGCAATATATTGGAAGGACTACAAGAAATTTGGGCATAAGAATAGGGGAGCACATAAACAACATCAAGAAAGGTCTGGAAAACCACAGTGTATCAAGACACTTCAAAGTAAAACATAAAAAAGATTCTAGTGTCCAAGTTTTATGGGATAGAAAAAATAATCCCTCACTGAAGGGGTACTGATATGCAGAGGTATCCAAAGGAGAGACACATTGGATCTTTAAAACGGATACTTTAATAAACAGGGAAAAAACGGGGAATAAACATCAATATAGACCTGAACTGCTTTTTTACCAATTTTTAAAATAGATAACAGGCTAACAGTCAGGGTGGGTTCTGAGAAATTTTGAATAAATGTCTTGGATGGATATTGTTATGTTACAATACTACCAATATGTGTTTTTGCGATTGAGAGTACACATAGCATACAACATACACAGTAGCATTTATTGAGAGGTGAAGACCTACATATGAAGGGAGTGGTCAAATGTATATTTCAGATCACTAGACCCTATAAAATAATATTACTGCTGGCATGTCTTGGTTTGTCAAATAGACAATAAGATGACAAAAAAACAAATGACTTCTTTTTTTTTTAATACATATCATAGAAAATTAGAAATTAGAGACTGAATTTTAATTTTATTTTTCATTTTAGTTTTGTCTTTAAACATTAAATTTCTATAAAAAAAAGAAAACACATATGTGTTAGTTGGTATGAAAAATAAGTTGCACAGAAAATAAGAGAAGATAAACATATGATTGAAGTAGAGTCACTCTTTAATTGTAATCAACACACTGGCCGTTTAGGACACATGGCGGTAAGATATAAATGAGGAACATCTTAATGTAAGTTCATTAATTAGCCCACTGGCTTCTAGAACAATAACAAGACCCAGAATATAAAGGTTTCATAAGATTTTAATATGTGCATATAATTGTAAATTTCACAAGGACAGCAATAGTATTTACCCATTTCCACCTGTAGGCCATAATATGACCTTTCAGTGGAGATATCTGAATGATGCCTGTAGCTTCAGAAATGGCTGCCTAGAGGAGAGATGTGGGGTCTTATAGACCCTACATCTCTCTGTAAGGAGGACCTGTCATGCCCTATTCCTATTACAAGATATGTTTACATTCTTTGTAATAGGAAGAAAAGGGATTTTAAAAAAAATTTAAAGGGAAAGTGTGAAACAAAATTATAACAGCGCTTAACACATTAATAAGTGTGTTCAAAGTAATCCTCTTTTAAAGTGCAAATTTGCAAATATATATGTGCAAAACTTTTTTTGTGCAGCTGCTGTGCATCCAAAAAAATTTTGGAAAAAAATGTGAAAATAAAATTTAAAACAGCGCTAGCATCTTATAAAAACAAGTATAATAAATAAATATATATATTATAAAGTGCAAGGTGATCGGTGAAAATGCGACTATAAAAAACGGTGAATCAATATAATCAAACAATATATCGGCATGAATAATAAATGAATAAATCATTCTTGTGAAAAAGTCCTTGTTCCTTGATATAATAAATATAAAGTGCTCAAGTGCAGAAAACGATCCGATCAATGGTGCTCCAGTGATTCTTTAAAAAATCAATTTTATTCAAATAACATAACACAAAAAGCAATCATGAGAAACACACAAAACATATAAACAAACAAAACAGAAAATATTGATTAAAAATTGACTGGAGCCAAAATGGGTTAACCAGTCAGAAATGAATAACATACAGCAGTTCTATTTGATGTAATCATACACATATTCATATTATTAGTCACATAATGTGACTACATGTACATATTTATATACTTAGAAACGAGATGACAGAAATTAGTAGTACGCTTGATCAGGTTGCTCTACATGTTTCGCCTCATAAAGAAGCTTCATCTGGAGCCTGCTTGTGATCAAAGAAAATGGTTCTATATAGGATAGAAACATACAGAGTTACTGATGGTATAGGTAGTTTTCAAACTTTGTATTATAATAATGAACATCTAAAATCAGAGAACTACATGCATGTTCATAGTGGTGTATTCAGTCACCGGCTGGGTCAGTGCAAACCAGGTGAGCGGCTAAACTCCATGGGCGCAATGGGCAGTGCACCCCGGAGGTCACCCATAGAATCACATGTGGGGGGCCACGCAGTGCTTATTTTATCTATTGGGTATAAGGAGGTGGTATATATACCAAAAAATAGCTGGGTACATACATACCTGTATAATTGTTATGCAGGACAACTGTCACCGCAGACAAATGGTAATGAATAACGAAGGGACAATCATGGATAGGTACAGAGCTCGGTATATATAGAGAGAAGATTAACCCAGGGGTAGTGGAGCCTGGGAGCCACCTGGATAAGGATGTAATAGCATACCCATTAGTACTAGTGTTAGGTAATATATATTGTCTATAAGGACTTATAGAAGGTTGTAGAGCCATAAGTAAGTATATAGGTGAATCGTGATGAAAGACTGATATACACCTCCCAAGAAAAACCGTGTGGAGACATATAGGAGTAAACAAGTACACACAGTAGTATCTTACCAAACAAATTGTACTATGGAAGCATCTCTCCATATATTACATGGAGGAAGGCCATGTGGATATGCCAACAGGTGTTAGTATGTCAAAATCCTAGGTAGATATAAATAAACTCTTTAGGGTATATTTTATAAGTTTCAAAGGGTCAGAGAAGGGATAGTTAGACTTGCCGAATAAAGATGGCGTATAGAGGTGGTGTATACCTTTCATTGGCTCTGTCCTAAAGTTCCATGATGTCTCCTCCGGATGGGGAACCGCCGCCATATTGAGGCCAGCGTGTATGGCCTCTTTATAGCGTGGACCCCAAGCGGCTCGTCAATGACGTCGCCGCCTCGGCCACGCCCCGCGACGTACCCACATAATGACCCGAGCGATCACATGGGTCGCATCGGGAAAACGCGGGTACGTATAGCGGGAACAGGCGTGTGCATGGGACACGTGGTGTCCCTGCATCCGCCCATTATGCCGCAGGAAATGCGCACCGGAAGTGCGTCACCTCACTGCGGCTTGTCTGGCCGCACATGTGTCAAAGGGGGAAAAACCGAGGAAGCATGCCCAGCGCCACCCATGGTCGTCGCCCGCATAGCAAGCAAACCCCAGTCCGTGACTGAAAGTGGATCACCACTACAGCGAACCAAGAAAAATAAGGAAATAAACAAAAAAAGGAAAGCATATAATTAATTATAACAAATCTAATTATAAAATTTGTCAATCAGCGTACCTAATTGTCACCATACAAAATGCAGTAATAGCTTTGAAATATAACAATTTGAAAATGTTATAATAATAATAACAAACATTATGTTAGTTATATAAAAAATACCAAAAGTAATGAAATAAATCAAATACAAAGAATAATATTGGGCCAATGAAAGGGAAGCTTATGTTTGGAATTAAAATAAGATTCTTTTTTATGGTATATTTTGGATTTGAGTGAAAGGATATACTCATAGACCGTGACCAGAGAAACAAACAAAGGACATATACATAGACTAGAATATTATCTAGGGATATTGGAACACGTACCCCCAGATGAGTTAGCCATTTAAAGGTTAAAACTATAGAAAGGGTTTATATGATAACATCTCATTGATTCCTGGCCTCTGAGTGGCATTTAGTCGTTCGATCCAGAGGGTTTCCCTCTGGAGGATCCGTTTATCCCAGTTACCCCCTCGGGGATCTTGGGGGATAATCTCTAAGACAAAGAACCTAGCCTTCTTAGGGTTAAATCTATGGTGAAGATCTATGTGTCTACTCACTGGTGTGAGCATTTTCCCCCCGGCTGATACAGGTGGGAATGTGGTTTTGATGACAAAGCAATTTTATGAACAAATGTGCCTTGATATATTAACCAATTCCAACTGGTATAAAAAAATTGCTTCGTCATTAACTTCCAATTTCAAAACTGAATACCTTGAGCTGATCGGATGGGCATACCAATCAGCTCTAATTGATCAAGACACATATGACTTTTTGAATAACCGCTTCCCCAGACAAGCGACGTTTTACGCCTTACCTAAAACACACAAAAACCTTACATCTCCACCTGGTCGACCCATTGTCTCTGGCATTGGGAGTCTAACGGAAAATGCTAGCAGATACCTTGACTTTTTTTTGTTACCACATGTAATTAGTCTTCCATCCTACATCAAGGACACACTTGATTTTCTTAAAACATTGAATGATATGGTCGTTCCTCTCGATGCCCTGCTCGTGACTTTGGATGTTGAGGCATTATATTCCAGCATCCCTCACGAGCAGGGCATCGAGACGATACGTACCTTTCTATATGAACAGAATCATCGAACTTGGCCTTTTTGTGAATTTTTGTTACAATTACTTTCTTATATTCTTAGACATAACTGCTTTGTCTTCAATGGTTCCCACTACCTCCAGGTGCAGGGCGTGGCCATGGGCACTTGTTGCGCACCGGCTTACGCCAACCTGTACCTGGGGGGGTGGGAACGATATATCACATCTGCTGATGTTTTGTCCGAATATTTCGTCTATGTAGCCGTATGGCTTAGATACATAGACGACATATTTGTGATATGGACAGGGTCCAGATCTTTGCTAGATGAATTCATTACAGCACTTAACTTTAATACTTTTAACCTAAAACTAACAAGTACGATCAATTCATCACAGGTCACATTTTTGGACCTTACAGTGCATAAATTAGCAAATGGACATTTGAGTACGGACCTGTACCGAAAGGAAACCGCAGGGAACGTTATTCTTCATGCCTCCAGTGCACATCCCCCGGCATTAATTCGTAGCATCCCGTATGCTCAATATGCTCGTCTCAGACGTAATTGTACGTCTGATTCTGATTTTAGAAAACAAGCAAACTCACTCCGTGATCGTCTTAAAATTAGAGGTTACAGCAAACGCATACTCAGAGACGCATTCAATCGAGCTGCAGAACATAATAGGAATGATTTGCTGTTTCGCAAAAAAACAGTTCCTACTCAACAAACTGTCAAATTCATCACAAAATACTCTGTACATACAGATATTTTACGATCCATTCTACAAAAACAATGGCACATACTCCATAACGATTCTACTATCAAAAAATACATTACGGATTATCCCCAAATAGTTTTCAAACGTACAACATCATTGAGAGACCATCTTATGTCTAGCCACTATGAACCATCGAAAACCAAATCTAAATCTCCTAGAGGTACATATAAATGCAGACGGTGTGAGTTCTGCCCCTGGGTTGAAGAAGCTACACAATATCCATTACCCAATGGGGAAACGTTAAGACCTAACTTTAGGGCAGATTGCAATACCCGAGGCGTAGTGTATTTAATGTACTGCGCCTGTGGTATCTTCTATGTCGGAAAGACAATTAGAGAACTACGACAACGGATAAAAGACCATGTCTATGTATCAGCCGGGGGGAAAATGCTCACACCAGTGAGTAGACACATAGATCTTCACCATAGATTTAACCCTAAGAAGGCTAGGTTCTTTGTCTTAGAGATTATCCCCCAAGATCCCCGAGGGGGTAACTGGGATAAACGGATCCTCCAGAGGGAAACCCTCTGGATCGAACGACTAAATGCCACTCAGAGGCCAGGAATCAATGAGATGTTATCATATAAACCCTTTCTATAGTTTTAACCTTTAAATGGCTAACTCATCTGGGGGTACGTGTTCCAATATCCCTAGATAATATTCTAGTCTATGTATATGTCCTTTGTTTGTTTCTCTGGTCACGGTCTATGAGTATATCCTTTCACTCAAATCCAAAATATACCATAAAAAAGAATCTTATTTTAATTCCAAACATAAGCTTCCCTTTCATTGGCCCAATATTATTCTTTGTATTTGATTTATTTCATTACTTTTGGTATTTTTTATATAACTAACATAATGTTTGTTATTATTATTATAACATTTTCAAATTGTTATATTTCAAAGCTATTACTGCATTTTGTATGGTGACAATTAGGTACGCTGATTGACAAATTTTATAATTAGATTTGTTATAATTAATTATATGCTTTCCTTTTTTTGTTTATTTCCTTATTTTTCTTGGTTCGCTGTAGTGGTGATCCACTTTCAGTCACGGACTGGGGTTTGCTTGCTATGCGGGCGACGACCATGGGTGGCGCTGGGCATGCTTCCTCGGTTTTTCCCCCTTTGACACATGTGCGGCCAGACAAGCCGCAGTGAGGTGACGCACTTCCGGTGCGCATTTCCTGCGGCATAATGGGCGGATGCAGGGACACCACGTGTCCCATGCACACGCCTGTTCCCGCTATACGTACCCGCGTTTTCCCGATGCGACCCATGTGATCGCTCGGGTCATTATGTGGGTACGTCGCGGGGCGTGGCCGAGGCGGCGACGTCATTGACGAGCCGCTTGGGGTCCACGCTATAAAGAGGCCATACACGCTGGCCTCAATATGGCGGCGGTTCCCCATCCGGAGGAGACATCATGGAACTTTAGGACAGAGCCAATGAAAGGTATACACCACCTCTATACGCCATCTTTATTCGGCAAGTCTAACTATCCCTTCTCTGACCCTTTGAAA
Source organism: Pelophylax lessonae (assembly GCF_965119305.1). Lineage (NCBI taxonomy): Eukaryota > Metazoa > Chordata > Amphibia > Anura > Ranidae > Pelophylax > Pelophylax lessonae. Next base: position 673,999,920 of record NC_138768.1, on the reverse strand, counting down.
CTTATAAAATATACCCTAAAGAGTTTATTTATATCTACCTAGGATTTTGACATACTAACACCTGTTGGCATATCCACATGGCCTTCCTCCATGTAATATATGGAGAGATGCTTCCATAGTACAATTTGTTTGGTAAGATACTACTGTGTGTACTTGTTTACTCCTATATGTCTCCACACGGTTTTTCTTGGGAGGTGTATATCAGTCTTTCATCACGATTCACCTATATACTTACTTATGGCTCTACAACCTTCTATAAGTCCTTATAGACAATATATATTACCTAACACTAGTACTAATGGGTATGCTATTACATCCTTATCCAGGTGGCTCCCAGGCTCCACTACCCCTGGGTTAATCTTCTCTCTATATATACCGAGCTCTGTACCTATCCATGATTGTCCCTTCGTTATTCATTACCAATTGTCTGCGGTGACAGTTGTCCTGCATAACAATTATACAGGTATGTATGTACCCAGCTATTTTTTGGTATATATACCACCTCCTTATACCCAATAGATAAAATAAGCACTGCGTGGCCCCCCACATGTGATTCTATGGGTGACCTCCGGGGTGCACTGCCCATTGCGCCCATGGAGTTTAGCCGCTCACCTGGTTTGCACTGACCCAGCCGGTGACTGAATACACCACTATGAACATGCATGTAGTTCTCTGATTTTAGATGTTCATTATTATAATACAAAGTTTGAAAACTACCTATACCATCAGTAACTCTGTATGTTTCTATCCTATATAGAACCATTTTCTTTGATCACAAGCAGGCTCCAGATGAAGCTTCTTTATGAGGCGAAACATGTAGAGCAACCTGATCAAGCGTACTACTAATTTCTGTCATCTCGTTTCTAAGTATATAAATATGTACATGTAGTCGCATTATGTGACTAATAATATGAATATGTGTATGATTACATCAAATAGAACTGCTGTATGTTATTCATTTCTGACTGGTTAACCCATTTTGGCTCCAGTCAATTTTTAATCAATATTTTCTGTTTTGTTTGTTTATATGTTTTGTGTGTTTCTCATGATTGCTTTTTGTGTTATGTTATTTGAATAAAATTGATTTTTTAAAGAATCTATGTGCCGGAAAATCCTTCCTTCCCAACCTTCCAATAAATTCTATGCAAAATTTGAGGATTGGCACCTTTAACAGTAACTTAGATGCTCAGATGGCTGCTATCTGATTGCATTATTATCAAACGAATGGTGCTCCAGTGAGTGACCCGACCCTCCAGGTCCCCTACTCACCACAAATATGAATAATCAGCGCCTGAAAGGATCAAAATACAGCTATGGCAACCGAGCTCCAATGTTGATATTTCCAAGGGATAAGGAAAGCCTTGATGGGATCGCTCCAAACAAGTATCCGTTTTATCCAGATATAAGGAAAAAAGAAGAGGGGCCGATAGTGTAATACGTTTTAGATAATTTTATTCCCCCAAAGTATAAATTGTACTTACAAAGAAGATAAATTAAATTTGCATGGATCAGATCAATGAGGAACGCCGCAATGGCGTGCGTTCCACCGATTACAGGAAGCAAAACCAGATGTGACGATGCAAGGTTGTACGCCGGAAATTACGTCAACGCGTTTCACCCGTGAAGTGGGCGTTTTCAAAGACATCATTTCCGGGCACAGTCAACCTATTTATATCCCGCTCGGATCATAATAATATCCCGGGCTATTGGTATATCCGGTTGATAGTTATACTTATCTAATCAAATATTGGCGTGAAAACTGCCTATCTAAGCACATTAAGATATGAGAAAAAAATAAATTGATGGCACCAAATTGAAAATGATCAATATAAATAATTGTATTCGCATGGTGCTACGGTATTACTTCCTGTTTACACTTTTAATAGTCTCATGAAACTATATCTATTAAATTACATACAGTGTTAATCATAAAATCATCATAATGTCATTACATCAAATAAATATAAATGTGATTTAAGTCAAGAATTAATAAAAAATTAAAGTGATGAATTTTAATAGAAATAAATATATAATAGTGAAGGCAAATAAATATGTTAATATAAAGAACGTATTTAGTTGTTGTGCAAAATGACTTTTAATTTGGTATAAAAAATGTGAGTGATAAATTAATATAAATATGAATCTAATATATAAATATATCTAATAAATATGTTAAGTAAATGTTACATTATATGCATTATTTATATAAATGTATTTCTTTAAAGACCAGAACTAATAAAATAGGGGAATGATAAATAATAATATACTAACATTATATTTGGTTAAAAATGTATGTAATACTGTAAAAAGTATTTATTAAATTATTAAGAATTATTAAAAATTATTAAAATATTTTATGGAATAAAATTGTATATAAAATTCACTAAAACTTCACAATAATAGCAAACTAGGTTAGAGGGGTTCCTGAATAAAGTATTAAGGGAAGGAGTTGTTACCAATTGGATAAAAGACAATTTACATCTAGGTCAACGTTTAACCCTTTGGGCTTCAAAGTTTCCATCCAATGGATCCATTGTGTCTCATTCTGGGATATTGCTTTTTTTAAATTGCCCCCTCTCCAATGGGGTTCAACTCGATCTATTGCACAAAAAGTAAGGAGGCTTGGATCTTTATTGTGTGCTAATTTAAAATGGTGGGAGAGGCTATGATTCTTAAAACCTTTTTTTATGTTCAAGACATGCTCCCTTAATCTCACCCTCAATTCCCTGGTGGTCCTTCCAATATATTGGAGGCCACAGGGGCATGAGAGGAGATAAGTTACATGTGTGGATGCACATGTAATACATTTCTGATTTTGATACATTTTTCCATTAGCATGGGATTTAAAATCAATGGTTTTTCTTCTTCTTTGTTTTGATGTTCTGCATATCATGCATCTCCCACAACTGAAAAAACCCACTTGGTCCAAAAATGTGCAAGTTTTTTTTAGGTGGATTCACCACATTGTGGGCCAATTGTAACCTTAGAGTTTTAGGTTTGGTGTAGATAAATTTTGGTTTTGGGGGTAAAAAGGTTTTTAAAATATCATCTTTCATCAGTAGAGGCCAATGCTTTTTAAAAAATGTTTCCAATTCCGAATGTTGTCTAGAAAAACTGGTTAAAAACGCTATACTAAAATCATCTTTATTTTTGTTTTTTTTTAGTAAAAAGATCTTTCCTTTCCATATTCTTTACCTTATTTTTTATTTTAATCAGGTCTTTATTCTTATAACCTTTTTCTCTGAATTTATCTATCAATAAATCTGCTTGGTTTTCATAATCCTGATTTCTATTACAATTTCTTCTGGCTCTCATCATTTGTCCTTTCGGAATAGCATTGACCCATTTTGGATGATGGCAGCTTCCTAAGGGTATATATCCGTTGGCATCAACTTATTTAAAATATGTTTTGGTAAAAAGTCTGTTTTCGCTTTTAAAAATAAATAGATCTAAAAAGTTTAAACCCTCCAAATTCATTTTGTGTGAAAATGAGATATCCTACTGGTTATGTCCTATATAGGCTAAAAATTCCTTTAATGAGTCTTGTGTGCCCCTCCATACCATAAAAACATCATCGATATACCTTTTATATGTAATTAGTTCAGAGGGTTTATTGTTAAAAATGGTTTCTTGTTCCCACTTTTGCATGAAGACATTAGCTATAGATGGGGCATATTTTGCCCCCATGGCTACCCCTTTCTTTTGGCAGTAAAATCTTTTTTCATGCCAGAAGTAGTTATGACTCATGGCTAAGTCTAATCCTTGTAATAGGAACTCTTTCTGTTTAGTTTTTATTTTGGTTTTATCCAAAGCCCATTTAGCTGCCTCTAAAGCATGTTTTTGTTTGATATTAGTGTAGAGGGAGTTGACATCTACACTAACTAGGATGTCACTCTCCTCTACCTCCAGATCCATAAGGATTTCCATCAAATGTTTGCTATATTTCAAATAAGCTTCACCCTCTTGTGCTAGGGGTTGAAAGAAGCAATCGATATATTCCCCCAACCTGGATAGGAGGGAGTCTACTCCACTTATGATCGGCCTCCCAGGTGGGTGTTCTCTATTTTTGTGGATTTTGGGCAATTGATATATGACTGGTAATCTGGGCGCGTCTGGGACTAAATATCTACTTTCTTTTTTGTTTAAAATACCTTCTCTACTTGCCCATTTAATCAATTTAATCAGCTTTGCTTTGTATTTATTTGTGGGATTGCCTTTTAATTCCTCATATGTATCAACATCATTTACCAGTCTATTTAGTTCTTTGAGGTAGTCTTCTTTATTGAGGATTACTAGTCCCCCTCCTTTATCCGCTGATCTAATTACTATATTTTTCCTTTTTTCCAGTAGCTTTAAACCTTTTTCAACATCCTCTTTTTTTCTTGATCTTTTAATTGCCATGCTTTCTAGATCATTTTCCACCATGGTTTTAAAAACATCTAAAAATTGGCTATTTTTTACTTTAGGGTTAAAAACAGACTTATTACGCAATTGTGTGTATGTAAAATCTCCAGTAGGTAAATTGTTGGTTAATGGCCTCCCTGCATAAAATTTCTTTACATTAAGTTTCCTAATGAATTTTTGTAGATCAATGTAAGTATCAAATTTATTAATATTTTTGTCTGGTGCAAACTTTAATCCTAAACTCAAAACCTTTAATTCATCTTCATTAAAATTAACATTGCTTAAATTAAAAATACCCTCCATTAGTTTGGTCTTTTTCTTTTTCTGCCCTCCTCTGCATCCTCTAGTTCTTCTTCTTGGTTCTCTGTATTCCTGTGGAGGTCCCATGGGGGGCTATGGTCTCCATTCCTCTCTCCTGTCCAATTGGTATTGGTTGCCCCCTCTTCCCCTGTAATTGGGTGCTCCCCTCCCTCTCTATGGGGGTCTGCCTGATCCTCTCCTTTGAAAATCCCCTCTGTAGTTGTTGTAATTATTATAGCCTGAATTGTTACCTCTCCCACCACGGAATTCTCCATTGTGATAAGGTGGTCGGTGACCTTGATTCCTCCTATAATAATTAGGATTATTATAGTAACCATTTTGCTGTGAATATTGTTCTTGGGGTGGATCATCTCTCAAGGCTGCAAATCTATTATTGGTAGGGATATTATATAATGGTGTGCTCAGTTCTGATCTGGCATATGGAGTGTTGCTTTGTGGGCCTCTTTGGTTGGTATATGTCCTATTGTTGTAACCTCCTGTTCTAGGGGTTTCTAAAGGTGTTTGTGGGTGAGTCCCATTTCCATTTCCCATTAGCATAGGAGTGATTTTGCACAACAACTAAATAAGTTCTTTATATTCACATATTTATTTGCCTTCACTATTATAGATGTATTTCTATTAAAATTCATCACTTTAATTTTTAATTAATTCTTGACTTAAATCACATTTATATTTATTTGATGTAATGACATTATGATGATTTTATGATTAACACTGTATGTAATTTAATAGATATAGTTTCATGAGACTATTAAAAGTGTAAACAGGAAGTAACACCGTAGCACCATGCGAATACAATTATTTATATTGATCATTTTCAATTTGGTGCCATCAATTTATTTTTTCTCATATCTTAATGTGCTTAGATAGGCAGTTTTCACGCCAATATTTGATTAGATAAGTATAACTATCAACCGGATATACCAATAGCCCCGGATATTATTATGATCCGAGCGGGATATAAATAGGTTGACTGTGCCCGGAAATGATGTCTTTGAAAACGCCCACTTCACGGGTGAAACGCGTTGACGTAATTTCCGGCGTACAACCACGCATCGTCACATCCGGTTTTGCTTCCTGTAATCGGGGGAACACGCGCCATTGCGGTGTTCCTCATTGATCTGATCCATGTGAATTTAATTTATCTTCTTTGTAAGTACAATTTATACTTTGGGGGAATAAAATTATCTAAAACGTATTACACTATCGGCCCCTCTTCTTTTTTTCCTTATATCTGGATAAAACGGATACTTTTTTGGAGCGATCCCATCAAGGCTTTCCTTATCCCTTGGAAATATCAACATTGGAGCTCGGTTGCCATAGCTGTATTTTGATCCTTTCAGGCGCTGATTATTCATATTTGTGGTGAGTAGGGGACCTGGAGGGTCGGGTCACTCACTGGAGCACCATTGATCGGATAGTTTTCTGCACTTGAGCACTTTATATTTATTATATCAAGGAACAAGGACTTTTTCACAAGAATTATTTATTCATTTATTATTCATGCCGATATATTGTTTGATTATATTGATTCACCGTTTTTTATAGTCACATTTTCACTGATCACCTTGCACTTTATAATATATATATTTATTTATTATACTTGTTTTTATAAGATGCTAGCGCTGTTTTAAATTTTATTTTCACATTTTTTTCCAAATTTTTTTTGGATGCACAGCAGCTGCACAAAAAAAGTTTTGCACATATATTTGCACATTTGCACTTTAAAAGAGGATTGCTTTGAAAACACTTATTAATGTGTTAAGCGCTGTTATAATTTTGTTTCACATTTTTTCCAAAAAATTCTTTGGATGCACAGCTGCTTCACTAATTTATTTATTCACATTATATATACACATTTACTAATTATTATCTACATACACTAATTAATTGGTTTTAAATGGAACCAGATCCAACACCCCCCATGGATATTTTCAATTTTATGAAAAATAAACAATTAGATGCTGATGAATTTTTTTCATCAAGCAATGTAGAACTTAGTTTGAACCAAGATTTTAAGGTTTTGAAAAATACAATGGACAAACAAGTCAGAACATGGTGGGACATATTCACTTTAAATAAATATATTAAAGATGGAATGACCCCAAGGAGACTTAGGTGGGATTTAGCCCCAAACGATGGATTAGTGGACAAAACTCTGGAGGAAGAATGGTTTAGTTTTTTTAACCTCATGGAAAGGAAACTACTAGAATTATTGATCTCTAGGAGAACTAAAAAATTAAAACTTCTAGAAGCCACGATTAATGGCATCAAAGCCAAATTTGTAAATATAGAAGAAACAACAGAATTTAAAGAGAAGATGAAAAATCTACAGGAATTCGTTGAAAAAGTAGACAGAGATACCCAAAGGAAAAAAATTAAAAAATATTTGAGGGACTCTGGTGATTACAAATCCAACAAAATATATAAATGGCAGGAAGACCTGGATGCACAAGAAGGTGTCTCCAGATCATCCTCGGTAGAAAGAGATAACCCCTATCCGATAGCCACCACTCCTATGCTAATGGAAAATGGAAATGGGACTCACCCACAAACACCTTTAGAAACCCCTAGAACAGGAGGTTACAACAATAGGACATATACCAACCAAAGAGGCCCACAAAGCAACACTCCATATGCCAGATCAGAACTGAGCACACCATTATATAATATCCCTACCAATAATAGATTTGCAGCCTTGAGAGATGATCCACCCCAAGAACAATATTCACAGCAAAACGGTTACTATAATAATCCTAATTATTATAGGGGGAATCAAGGTCACCGACAACCTTATCACAATGGAGGATTCCGTGGTGGGAGAGGTAACAATTCAGGCTATAATAATTACAACAACTACAGAGGGGATTTTCAAAGGAGAGGATCAGGCAGACCCCCATGGAGAGGGAGGGGAGCACCCAATTACAGGGGAAGAGGGGGCAACCAATACCAATTGGACAGGAGAGAGGAATGGAGACCATGGCCCCCAATGGGACCTCCACAGGAATACAGAGAACCAAGAGAAGAAGAACTAAAGGATGCAGAGGAGGGCAGAAAAAGAAAAAGACCAAACAAATGGAGGGTATTTTTACTTTAAGCAATGTTCATTTTACTGAAGATGAATTAAAGGTTTTGAGTTTAGGATTGAAGTTTGCACCAGACAAAAATATTAATAAATTTGATACTTACATTGATCTACAAAAATTCATTAGGAAACTTAATGTAAAGAAATTGTATGCAGGGAGGCCATTAACCAACAATTTACCTACTGGAGATTTTACATACACACAATTGCGTAATAAGTGTGTTTTTAACCCTAAAGTAAAAAATAGCCAATTTTTAGATGTTTTTAAAACCATGGTGGAAAATGATCTAGAAAGCATGAAAATTAAAAGATCAAGAAAAAAGAGGATGTTGAAAAAGGTTTAAAGCTACTGGAAAAAAGGAAAAATATAGTAATTAGATCAGCGGATAAAGGAGGGGGACTAGTAATCCTCAATAAAGAAGACTACCTCAAAGAACTAAATAGACTGGTAAATGATGTTGATACATATGAGGAATTAAAAGGCAATCCCACAAATAAATACAAAGCAAAGCTGATTAAATGGGCAAGTTGAGAAGGTATTTTAAACAAAAAAGAAAGTAGATATTTAGTCCCAGACGCGCCCAGATTACCAGTCATAAATCAATTGCCCAAAATCCACAAAAATAGAGAACACCCACCTGGGAGGCCGATCATAAGTGGAGTAGACTCCCTCCTATCCAGGTTGGGGGAATATATTGATTGCTTCTTTCAACCCCTAGCACAAGAGGGTGAAGCTTATTTGAAAGATAGCAAACATTTGATGGAAATCCTTAAAGATCTGGAGGTAGAGGAGAGTGACATCCTAGTTAGTGTAGATGTCAACTCCCTCTACACTAATATCAAACAAAAACATGCTTTAGAGGCAGCTAAATGGGGTTTGGATAAAACCAAAATAAAAACTAAACAGAAAGAGTTCCTATTACAAGGATTAGACTTAGCCATGAGTCATAACTACTTCTGGCATGAAAAAAGATTTTACCGCCAAAAGAAAGGGGTAGCCATGGGGACAAAATATGCCCCATCTATAGCTAATGTCTTCATGCAAAAGTGGGAACAAGAAGCCATTTTTAACAATAAACCCTCTGAACTAATCACATATAAAAGGTATATCGATGATGTTTTTATGGTATGGAGGGGCACACAAGACTCATTAATGGAATTTTTAGCCTATATAGGACATAACCAGTATGATATCTCATTTTCACACAAAATGAATTTGGAGGGTTTAAACTTTTTAGATCTATTTATTTTTAAAAGCGAAAACAGACTTTTTACCAAAACATATTTTAAATAAGTTGATGCCAACGGATATATACCCTTAGAAAGCTGCCATCATCCAAAATGGCTCAATGCTATTCCGAAAGGACAAATGATGAGAGTCAGAAGAAATTGTAATAGAAATCAGGATTATGAAAACCAAGCAGATTTATTGATAGATAAATTCAGAGAAAAAGGTTATAAGAATAAAGATATGATTAAAATAAAAAATAAGGTAAAGAATATGAAAAGGAAAGATCTTTTTACTAAAAAACACAAAAATAAAGATGATTTTAGTATAGCGTTTTTAACCAGTTTTTCTAGACAACATTCGGAATTGGAAAACATTTTTAAAAAGCATTGGCCTCTACTGATGAAAGATGATATTTTAAAAACCTTTTTACCCCCAAAACCAAAATTTATCTACACCAAACCTAAAACTCTAAGGTTACAATTGGCCCACAATGTGGTGAATCCACCTAAAAAAACTTGCACATTTTTGGACCAAGTGGTTTTTTTTTAGTTGTTGGAGATGCATGATATGCAGAACATCAAAACATAGAAGAAGAAAAACCATTGATTTTAAATCCCATGCTAATGGAAAAATGTATCAAATTCAGAAATGTATTACATGCGCATCCACACATGTAACTTATCTCCTCTCATGCCCCTGTGGCCTCCAATATATTGGAAGGACCACCAGGGAATTGAGGGTGAGATTAAGGGAGCATGTCCTAAACATAAAAAAAGGTTTTAAGAATCATAGCCTCTCCCACCATTTTAAATTAGCACACAATAAAGATCCAAGCCTCCTTACTTTTTGTGCAATAGATCGAGTTGAACCCCATTGGAGAGGGGGCAATTTAAAAAAAGCAATATCCCAGAATGAGACGCAATGGATCCATCGGATGGAAACATTGAAGCCCAAAGGGTTAAACGTTGACCTAGATGTAAATTGTTTTTTATCCAATTGGTAACAACTCCTTCCCTTAATAATTTATTCAGGAACCCCTCTTTAACCTAGCTTGCTATTATTGTGAAGTTTTAGTGAATTTTAGATACAATTTTATTCCATAAAATATTTTAATAATTTTTAATAATTCTTAATAATTTAATAAATACATTTTTAACCAAATATAATGTTAGTATATTATTATTTATCATTCCCCTATTTTATTAGTTCTGGTCTTTAAAGAAATAAATTTATATAAATAAGTCATATAATGTAACATTTACTTAACATATTTATTAGATATATATTTATATATTAGATTCATATTTATGTTAATTTATCACTCACATTTTTTATACCAAATTAAAAGTCATTTTGCACAACAACTAAATAAGTTCTTTATATTCACATATTTATTTGCCTTCACTATTATATATTTATTTCTATTAAAATTCATCACTTTAATTTTTAAATAATTCTTGACTTAAATCACATTTATATTTATTTGATGTAATGACATTATGATGATTTTATGATTAACACTGTATGTAATTTAATAGATATAGTTTCATGAGACTATTAAAAGTGTAAACAGGAAGTAATACCGTAGCACCATGCGAATACAATTATTTATATTGATCATTTTCAATTTGGTGCCATCAATTTATTTTTTCTCATATCTTAATGTGCTTAGATAGGCAGTTTTCACGCCAATGTTTGATTAGATAAGTATAACTATCAACCGGATATACCAATAGCCCCGGATATTATTATGATCCGAGCGGGATATAAATAGGTTGACTGTGCCCGGAAATGATTTCTTTGAAAACGCCCACTTCACGGGTGAAACGCGTTGACGTAATTTCCGGCGTACAACCACGCATCGTCACATCCGGTTTTGCTTCCTGTAATCGGTGGAACGCACGCCATTGCGGCGTTCCTCATTGATCTGATCCATGCGAATTTAATTTATCTTCTTTGTAAGTACAATTTATACTTTGGGGGAATAAAATTATCTAAAACGTATTACACTATCGGCCCCTCTTCTTTTTTTCCTTATATCTGGATAAAACGGATACTTGTTTGGAGCGATCCCATCAAGGCTTTCCTTATCCCTTGGAAATATCAACATTGGAGCTCGGTTGCCATAGCTGTATTTTGATCCTTTCAGGCGCTGATTATTCATATTTGTGGTGAGTAGGGGACCTGGAGGGTCGGGTCACTCACTGGAGCACCATTGATCGGATCGTTTTCTGCACTTGAGCACTTTATATTTATTATATCAAGGAACAAGGACTTTTTCACAAGAATTATTTATTCATTTATTATTCATGCCGATATATTGTTTGATTATATTGATTCACCGTTTTTTATAGTCGCATTTTCACTGATCACCTTGCACTTTATAATATATATATTTATTTATTATACTTGTTTTTATAAGATGCTAGCGATGTTTTAAATTTTATTTTCACATTTTTTTTCCAAAATTTTTTTTGGATGCACAGCAGCTGCACAAAAAAAGTTTTGCACATATATATTTGCAAATTTGCACTTTAAAAGAGGATTACTTTGAACACACTTATTAATGTGTTAAGCGCTGTTATAATTTTGTTTCACACTTTCACATTAAAGGGAAAGTGTTAACATAAAAAAAATATAATAAACCAAAAAAAAAAAAACCGCACATGTATGTCGTGCCTGTAACTCTTTAAAAATGTTTAAAGCTTAGCCTATGGAGATTTTTAGATACCGAAGTTTGGCGCAATTCCACAAGCAATTTTTAAGTACGACATGTTGAGTATCTATTTACATTATACAAAAAAATCAGGCTAACTAGTGTTTTGTTTTTATTAACTCATGAAAAAATTGCTGTGCAAATATCGTGCAACATAACAAGTTACAACAACCGCCATTTTGTTCCCAAGGGTCTCTGCTAAAAAAACATATATAATGTTTGGGGGTTCTGAGTAATATTCTAACAAAACAATTATGGCTTTTACATGTAGGAGTGGAGCGTCAGAAGTGGCCCGTATGCAAATGTGACGCTTTTAAATGTGAGTGCAATATATTTTTTAATAAAACTGGAATTGGTTTATAAGATTTTATGCCATGTGAAGCTTCCTCTCTCTCTCTCCTATATTGTCACGATTGGTACCATTGAGAGGTTGGTTGTCTATTGGGAAACAGCAGAGGATTACACTGCAAGGATCACTGCTGAGGATTGCTCCCTGAATAGGGAAGTGGTTTATAATCTCAGTTAATTTAGGACACTAATGGTGGTGGATCATATATATCATAAAATAAAGTTTTAAGAAACATTTGTGTTATATATTAAAAAATGTTGGACTACACTATGGATCATGGATACTATTGAATAATTTTTTGGGACTTTTTGGATATACTGTATAAGATAAATATGTTGCTGGGTGTCAAAGAGTCAGAAGCACCACATCCCTTCATAAAAAAAAAACATTAAAAAAGCAAAGAGATGGTATTTTAAAGTTACCAAGAAAACAAATTGATTTAAAAAAGTAACAAAAGTTTATTGAAACAATGAATTAAAAACAATTTTCCACATATAAAATCATAGCACAATAATCATATGATTATGATACGAATGCAGTCACTCCTACTCTACATGTTTCGCCAGCCTCCTCAGGAGACTTTAGTGAGTACCACACACATCATGCTAAAAATTAGGAAACAGCATATTATTCACAAACACAGCTACCATATGTAAAGGTAGATTATCACATCAAATTTTCGATACATACATTTTTTTGTTAATAAATATTTCTCAAAAATGCTTATGCTAGAACTAGACAAGTGTGTGCTTCCCTACGCACCAAAAAGCCACTTAACTAAAACGTAACCTTTATTGTAAATCATGAAAGGTATGTCATTGATCATAACAGGTATACCTATAGGATGAGGTCAAATGCCATTATATACGAATCAGCATTCTATCTCTATGTGGTAATATTAACATCTATCAAGTTTAAATGGTAAAAATTCTCTTGATGTATGATATATACATATAGACAATATGCAGGTTATAATCTCCTCTAACATTCAATATAAGGGTTCCAGGCTCCAGGGTGTTTGGAGGATATATAAACTCAAGGTCTACTCACCAACACCAACTGGTACAAAGAGATGGGGGTATATCTGTCTCTCCTCCCATCTATTGGCCACATATAAAAATGAGTTGAACAGAAAAAGAGAAAGTATACTAGTAAATACTGTCTTACTGAAGATGTGGACTATCCGTCTTCCATCCTATGAAATTATCTATAGATCTGTAATAGGGGTACACTCATTCATGTGGACACAATTAACCACTGATGGATGAGCCCCATATATCACCATTAGTAATGAGCTGAACACTCCACGGTTCGGTTAGCACCAGAACACCGCGAACAGAGGATACGTTCGTTCGAACAAACGAACCTCATTGAAGTCTATGGGATTCGAACCTCGAAAATCAAACTGCCTCATTTTGAAGGCTTAAATGCAAGTTATTTCCCCAAAAAAGTGTATGGGGGTCCGGGTCCTGACCTGGGGAACATGTAGCAATGAAAAAAAAGTTTTAAAAAACAATCATTTTTAAAGGAGCACTGATTTACTGATTTTAATGAAGCTTAAAGTGAGACTATAAAAATGAAAAATTCCTTCAAATATCGTGCCTGGGGGGTCCCCTGAATGTGCCTGTAAAGTAGTGTATGTAGCCTGCTGCAGCAATGCTGACATCTCTAAAGCAAAAAATGTTATATACAAATATACATACAAATTTCTCATGTACTTGTCATACGGGTGCAGAAAAATTGGGCCTTGTTTGTTGGTGGTGCCCGAACACCATAACCTCTCGCAGAATTCCATACAAATTTGAAATTGCATGTGTTATACAAGTGCCAAAAATTGGGCCTTTGCCGTATGTGGTGCCTGAATACCGTAACCAAGGCCTTGCAGTTACTCTTGCTGGGAGCAGGAACGGGACCTGCTAGTAAGAATTCCATACAAATTTGAAATTGCATGTGCTATACAAGTGACAAAAATTGGGCCTTTGCCGTAGGTGGTGCCTGAACACTGTAACCAAGGCCTCACAGTTACTCTTGCTGGGAGAAGGAACGGGACCTGCTGGTAAGAATTGCATACAAATTTGAAATTGCATGTGCTATACAAGTGACAAAAATTGGGCCTTTGCCGTAGGTGGTGCCTGAACACCGTAAACCAAGGCCTGGCAGTTACTCTTGCTGGGAGCAGGAACGGGACATGCTGGTAAGAATTCCATACAAATTTGAAATTGCATGTACTACACAGGTGCCAAAAATTGGGCCTTTGGTTTTGGTGGTGCCTGAACACCGTAAACCCTCACAGTTAGCAGGGCACAAGGACAGGGCCTGCAGTTAAAAATGACATACGACATTTAAATTGTATACACCTGTCATACAAGTGCCGAAAAAATTAGGCCTGGGGGGATGGTAGTGACCTAAACCAAAAACATTGTTGGAAGCTAGCAGAATAAAGGTAGGGGAATAGGATAGGCAGCATATGCAGTTTTCAAGGGATAGCAGACCCCTAGCAAATTCTATCAGTTACATCAGCATCAGGGGCCTGATAGCTCTTGTTGATCCAGGACTGGTTCATTTTGATAAAAATCAGCTGGTCAACAGAGTCTGTGGACAGACGCACTCTTTTGTCCATCACAAAACCTCCAGCAGCACTGAACGTCCGTTCAGAAAGCACACTGGAAGCAGGACAGGCCAGTAGCTACATTGCATATTGAGCTAGTTCTGGCCAGTGGTCCATCCTCAAGACCCAGTAAGCCAGTGGATGCGCAGCTTGAAAGGTCTCCAAGTCTGCTCTTGCGCCTAGATAATCATGCAACCTCTCACCAACTACGTACAACTCCTGTGGTTTCTGGGGAGTCAAAACCATCCCTTGAAGACTGCTGTATGCTATCTTCTTCCTCTATATCCATGCTGCCGAAATCCTCATCCTCCTCCTCCTCTTCCTCCTGTGTGTTTTGTGTCCCTGCAGGAATGATATCTGCATAAAGGGGGCCTTGTGAGGAAAGGAAGTCCTCCTCTTCCTAGCGCTGTTCTGCCTCAAGTGCCCTGTCCATGATTCCACGCAACGTGTGCTCCAGCAGGTAGACTAGCGGGATAGTGTCACTGATGCATGCATCCACCCGTCTCACCATCCTTGTGGCCTCCTCAAATGATGACAGGACACTGCATGCATCCTTAATCTAAGGCCAATGGCATTACAAAAAAAACAAGCTCCCCTGACCCTGTCCTTGTGCCATACTCACAAAGGTACTCATTGATGGCTCTCTGCTGCGTGTGCAGCCACTGCAGCATTGCCATCGTTGAGTTCCACCTGGTGGGCATGGTTGAATTCCCATTGAATGTCAGATAAGCGAGCCCGGGCATTGAATGAACGGCAGAAATGGACACAGACTTTCCTGGCCTGCCTCAGGAGATCTTGAAGCCCGGGTATCTGCTCAAGAAACGCTGCACCACCAGATTTAGAACATGTGCCAAGCATGGAACATGTGTCAATTATCCCTGTTGGAGGGCGGAGAGAAGGTTGGTGCCATTATCGCATACAACCATTCCTGGCTCAAGCTGTCATGGCGTCAACCATCTCTGAGCCTGCCCCTGCAGAGCTGACAGAATCTCTGCACTGGTGTCACTCCTATGCCTAGACAGACCAACTGAAGCACAGCATGGCATCTTTTAGCCTGACTGCTTGCATAGCCCCTTGAACGCTTAGGGAGCATTGCTGCTTCAGAGGACAATTGAGCAGAAGAGGACATGGAGGAGGAGGAGGAGGAGTTGGTGGAGTAGCCAGATGTGGCAGAACCAGCACCAGATTTTTGGAGGCATGGTGCCAAAACAAGCTGCAAGACGGACCCTGTCCTGCATCCTTCCCAGCTGCCAGCAGAGTTACCCAGTGCGCCGTGAAAGAAATGTAACGTCCCTGTCCATGCCTGCTTGACCAAGAGTCAGCAGTAATGTGCACCTTCCCGCTGACCGTTTTATCCAACGAGGCCAAAACACTACCTTCCATGTGACGGTAGAGAGCCGGAATGGCCTTACGCGAAAAGAAATGCCTTTTTGGGACTTGCCACTGTGGTGCAGCACATTCCACAAATTCGCAGAAGGGACCTGAGTCTACCAGATGAAAAGGCAGCAACTGTAATGCTAGCAATTTGGCCAAGCTAGCATTAAGACGCTGAGCATGTGGATGGCTGGGACAGTATTTCTTTCTACGGCTCAAATACTGGGGTAGTGAAATTTGCCTGCTGCTCAAATTAAGCGGTGTTGTGCTGCTAGCAGATTGGGTGCAAGTCTCTGTGCCACTCATTGCTATACCATCATCCTTCTCAATGCTGGTATTTGAGAAGGCATGAGGTATAGTAGGGTTAGAGATCACAGATGAGGAGCAAGGTGATTTATGCTTGTTTTGATCTGGTGCCTCTTTCAGGTGCTGTTGCCAACGGACTGCATGGCAGGTCGTCATATGCCTTGTCAAGCATGTGATGCCCAAGCGGTTGGTGTTCTGGCCACGCTTGATCTGCTTTAGACAGATGTTGCAAACAGCAACGCTGCGGTCTACTGCACAGATGCTGAAAAAAGCCCACACTAATGAACTTTTTGGAGTCCGCGGAAATTTTGCAGCACCCTGCTCCTCCGGAGCTCTGTGCTGTGACGCAAAAGGGTTGGCTACTGCTATGGGAGCCCCTGGAGCACATCCTGCCTCATTGGAGTTGTGCGTCCTCCTCCTCTCCCCCTTCTCCTCTTCCTCCATCCTGTCAGGCACCCAAGTACAGTCAGTGACCTCATCATCCCCTCCCTCCTTATCACTGGAGCAAACCTGGCAATATGCTTCAGCTGTGGCAACATGACTGCTGGTTTCTTGTCCGTCATTGTCACCCCCTCTCTCTAGGCTCACATTATTTCCTTCATCAACCTGGGAACCAACATCACAGCTTTCAAATTGCTGCGCATCCTCCAGCAGCATGTCACTGACGACTAGTTCAGGTGACTCCTCCGTGCATGATGGTGAAGCGACAGAAGGAGTAGCTGTGGAGAAGGAGCCTGTGGAATGGGCCGCTTTGGTAGCTGGGATGGAAGGCAAACTACTGGGAGCATGGGTGTCAGGGGACGAGGAGGATGAGGACAGCCTAATGATTCACTCCACCAACTCTTCCACATGTTGTGATTGAATAACACGGGAAGCACTGGAAAAAAAGGAGGGGCGTGCCCTGCCTGCAGAGGATGCACTATTGTGACCACCACTTTTCACAATGGACACAGAGGCTGCTTGCCCTCTTTTCGTGGTCTGTGAGCATCTGCCTCTCCTTGTCTGCCTTTCGGAAATTATGTTGATAGAGATCAATATAGGGTATACACAACTGATCGATAGATACTCAATGACCTGATATGATGTATTAAATAGCCCTATATATAGATAGAGATGTGATGGGAATAGGGTATATGCAAGTGACCGATTACAATACTTTATCACCTGATATGATGTAATCAATAGCCCTATATATAGGTAAAGATATGGTGGTGGGTATAGGGTGTACGCAAGTGACTGATTAAAATACTCTAACTATCACCTAATATGATGTAATCAATAGCCCTATATATAGATAAAGATGTGGTGGGTATAGGGTGTACGCAAGTGACCGATTCAAATACTCAAACTATCACCTGATGTGATGTATTCAATAGCCCTATATATACTGTAGGTAAAGATGTGGTGGGTATAGGGTGTACGCAAGTGACCGATTAAAATACTCTAACTATCACCTGATATGATGTAATCAATAGCCCTATATATAGGTAAAGATGTGGTGGGTATAGGGTGTACGCAAGTGACCAATTAAAATAATCAAATTATCACCTGATATGATGTAGCTTTGACTCAAACTCGAAGCTCATCCCTACTGGCAAGTGGTTAACATCTAAGATCTATCAAGGGGTTACTATGATACTATGTGCTTAATAATATGTAATGTGTGTAATATATGTTTAGTAAACACAGAACTTTGTGTGTGATTGGCCACAAATCATTTGCTTATAATCACAAAATCATTGGCTAAAATCAGCTGCCATATTCGTGCTCTGTCCAATTGCAGCAAGGGTCATGCATGCATGCCCCAAACCTGGAATAAAGGCCGCAACGTACAGGTACATCACCCAGCCTGCAGCTGCTGCAACTACTGTGGGTGGGCGGGAAGTAGTTACTATTGCTAGTGAGTCTCAAGTAGACAGCAGAGAGCTAGGAGACATATTGAAAATTAGACTTGGTATACAGAATGAAAACAGGCATGAAACGTGCTCACTTGTAGAAAAGGACCATTATGCTTGGATTTCTTTGTGACACTTGCGACACTATATTGTGTAAGCTGGAAAACTATTTTCAAAAGAAATGTGCTTTTACTGATCCCATAGCTAAGATTTTATAAATGAGATGTGTAACATGAATTTAGTAATTTACATAAGAGAGTGGAGAGAGCTGTCCAGCTTTTTACTCTTGTGATTATGAGCAAATGGTTGCAGACAGTCAGCTGTCAGATTCCCAGAAGACGTGCAATAGCGAGGAGGCGATGAGGCGGCCCAGGTTCCAGAACCACGCTGGAACGCATGTGGCCGATGTGGCATCAGATGAGGGCAGTGGGCGGTAACGCGTTTCGGAGCATGCGTGGCTCCTTCGTCAGACCGGTTCTGATGAAGGACCTGGGCATGCTCCAAAACGTGTAACGCTAATACCAAGATAGTCAACACTTAAAGTAGCTGACTCTGCACTTTTCATTAATAAAAAAAACAGCATCTGTTAGCAATATAAATATATATACACTATCGACCACTTTATTGCTGTACCTGTTTAATTGCTTGGTAACACAAATTGCTAATCAGCCAATCATATTATAATAAAGGGAAGGGGGAGGAAAACATATAGGGGGGAGGAAAGGAGGGAGGGGGAGGGAAAGGGGGGGAAAGAGAAGGGACAATAGGAAAGCATATACAACAGAATACCAAACAGTGAAGCAAAGGTGTATAGCTGTGTAGACAGCCGTTACTGATAGAAAGAGGGTGAGACATGCGTGAAGAGTGTTGAACTAAATGAGCCAGTAACTCCCCTAAAACACAGAAAGAAAGAGTGCTGGAAGGACTCTTTCTTTCGGTGTTTCTGTCTGGTATTCTGTTTTGGTCTCACTTTCTTCAAATGGTTTGGGCTCATTTTCTTTACCATTTTATGCTTATGATTTTTTATATAGACCACTGGCTTGATTTATACATATATGCATATATATACTTTTTTGTACAGTGTCATGCTATTACCAAATCGAGCCCTTCAATACCTCTTCCTGATTTCTTTACCACACCATGGATCTTGCGCTTTGACTGTGCTTGTGGAGACCGCTTTCTCAGTTCCCATTCTGGACTCATTTCCGGGCGATACCACTACCTGATTGACATTCCATACCCATGTGTAAGCTTCATTTTCTTACGCTAATATTGCAAAACATTCTTCTATTTGATGCAATATCACATATGTATGTGTATATATTTTTAGATACTATGACCATGCCTGCTCCTGAGGAAGTGAAAAATGTTATTCACGAAACACGTTGAGCTAATGAGGCAAACAATTTACCTACAAGTTTCATCAGGCATACACGAATGTTTTGTAATACCTCCTTGAATGTTGATTTATGTTGTTATAGTTTTTATCAAACCCTATATATACATACCCCTTTTACTCTTGTTGTACTGTATTTATATATTATTGTTAACTGCCATTTATACAATATTAAAACACGTGATGTTAATTGATTCTATACTTGTTTTGTGCTTACCAGCCTAGGTATATGGAATATCATATATAACATCATGTGCCCACTGGCCACATCTCATATAAAGTCCCAAACATTTTTTGAACACTATGTGCTCTATGTTTCATGTATACATAGGGATGGAGACCCAAGGCAGGAGTCCCATTTAAAGTCCCACCTATCCTCCACAATGCTTTCCTATTGTCCCTTCTCTTTTCCCTCCCTCCTTTCCTCCCCCCCCCATATGTTTTCCTCCCCCTTCCCTTTATTATAATATTGATCCAGGGATGGAGATGTGAAACCAGTGGTTTTATCATTGTATCTCAACCATGCTATTACATTAATTGGCACTATGCTTATTTACATGATCTATACATGCATTGGGTATTGTATATTGATTTCTCATGTTATGTTTATTACTGATCTTTATCGTTTCATTCTTTTTACTCATTGTCATTGGGTTGTGTGTGTCTCCCGTGTGGTCCCTCCTTGGGAACTGCGATGCGCCCCGTCCGCGTCCGTCCTTCTCTCCCCCCTCCGGCTACGTGTCGGGGTGGGGGCGGGATCTTCATACGCGGCTACGACGCATCGGCGTCACATCTATCCGAACAGGGCATTACGTCACACGCATGTTGGCGTCCCTGCACGTGACTCCACCAGCGTTCATTTGAGGAAGACCGCTCTGGGCAACACGTGCTTGCCCGATGGACTCCCTCTGTGCTGAACAGCATTGTGACACTGAGAGCCGTCTCCCACCCAGTCCCAGCGTAGGTCCTTTGACTCATCTTATTCATTTGTTTAAGACTCACTATTACTCATGTTCTCGTCACATTCCTTGGTACCTTCACCCTTGGGACTCCTCCTCCCTAATATTTGTGTTAGTCACCCTATTTTTTTCCTTCCAGCACTCTTTCTTTCGGTGTTTTAGGGGAGTTACTGGCTCATTTAGTTCAACACTCTTCACACATGTCTCAACCCTCTTTCTATCAGTAACGGCTGTCTACACAGCTATACACCTTTGCTTCACTGTTTGGTATTCTGTTTTGGTCTCACTTTCTTCAAATGGTTTGGGCTCATTTTCTTTACCATTTTATGCTTATGATTTTTATATAGACCACTGGCTTGATTTATACATATATGCATATATATACTTTTTTGTACAGTGTCATGCTATTACCAAATCGAACCCTTCAATACCTCTTCCTGATTTCTTTACCACACCATGGATCTTGCGCTTTGACTGTGCTTGTGGAGACCGCTTTCTCAGTTCCCATTCTGGAATCATTTCCGGGCGATACCACTACCTGATTGACATTCCATACCCATGTGTAAGCTTCACTTTCTTACGCTAATATTGCAAAATATTCTTCTATTTGATGCAATATCACATATGTATGTGTATATAATTTTAGATACTATGACCATGCCTGCTCCCGAGGAAGTGAAAAACGTTATTCACGAAACGCGTCGAGCTTATGAGGCAAACAATTTACCTACAAGTTTCATCAGGCATACACGAATGTTTTGTAATACCTCCTTGAATGTTGATTTATGTTGTTATAGTTTTTATCAAACCCTATATATACATACCCCTTTTACTCTTGTTGTACTGTATTTATATATTATTGTTAACTGCCATTTATACAATATTAAAACACGTGATGTTAATTGATTCTATACTTGTTTTGTGCTTACCAGCCTAGGTATATGGAATATCATATATAACATCATGTGCCCACTGGCCACATCTCATATAAAGTGGCAAACATTTTTTGAGCACTATGTGCTCTATGTTTCATGTAATCAGCCAATCACATGGCAGCAACTCAATGCATTTAGGCATCTAGATGTGGGGAAGATGACTTGCTGAAGTTCAAACCAAGCATCAGAATGGTGAAGAAAGGGGATTTAAGCCCCTTTGAATGTGGTATCGTTTTTGGTGCCAGACAGGCTGGTCACCAAAATTACCCTATAAAAGACTGGAAAAACACTTCCTGGTCTGATGAGTCTCAATTTCAGCTGCTACATTAAGATGGTAAAGTCAGAATTTGGTGTAAACAACATGAAAGCATGGATCCATCCTACCTTGTATCAATGGTTCAGGCTGGTGGTGGTGGTGGTGTAATGGTGTGGGGGATATTTTCTTGGTACACTTTGGGCCCCTTAGTACCAATTAAATATCGTTTAAACACTGCGGCCTACCTGAGTATTGTTGCTGACCACGTCCATCCCTTTATGACTACAGTGTACCCATCTTCTGATGGCTACTTCCAGCAGGATAATGCATCATGTCACAAATCATCTCAATTTGGTTTCTTTAAATGACAATGAATTCACTGTACTCCAATGGCCTCCACATTCACAAGATCTTAGTCCAATAGAGCACCTTTGGGATGTGGTGGAATGGGAGATTCCCATCGTGGATGTTTAGCTGACTAATCTGCAGCAACTGCATAATGCTATTATGTCAATATGGACCAAAATTTCTGAGGAATGTTTCCAACACCTTGTTGAATCTATGCCATAATGAATTAAGGCAGTTCTGAAGGCAAAAGGGGGTCCAGCTCGTTACTAGCAAGGAGTACCTAATAAAGTGGTCAGTGAGTGTGTATATATGTGTGTATATATATATATATATATATATATATATATAATGTGTGTATATATATATACATATATATATATATATATATATATATATATATATATATATATATATATATATATATATATATATACTGTGTATATATATATATATATATATATATATATATATATATATATTATAATATACAAGAATAAATTGCGCTAGGACATTAAAATATCAAACGTGTTGAAAGGAAATGCAAAAAAGTCCATAAAGAACAAGTGAGCAGCAGACACAATGTCCTCTTGGTAAAGGATTATCAGGAATTCAAAATAAGTTAGCCGCGCTCAGAGGAGATACAAAGTTCTAAAAACGATCCCCCAGTGAAGATAAATCAAAAAACGTGCTGTCGGTATAGCCACCACCAGGAAGGTATAAACATGCAGCCTCTTACCAGATGGACTAAAAGAGACAGCATTCAATCAGGCTCAATCGAAATGAAGCGGACTTCTGTCGCAGACCAACAGACGGATCCAGCCAGGTAGCATAAATATATCATACAGAGGTGTATGTCCAAGGGAATGGACCCAACATAAAAAGTAGTTCCTCGTAATAAAAATGAAATGAGAATATCATTGCGCAGACATCCTTATGAAGGCTTTATTACATATGATAAAACTCTGCACACAGGGTACTCACATTAAATCCAAAGATAAAAGCATGTAGTAAAAAACAACATGTGTCTGTTTCTCATCCAAAAACATGGCCGACCTCCAGCAACATAACAGCATCATGTGGTTAAGCTCCTCCCAACATGTTTCATCACACTTGACATCATCAGGGGGCGTGGCCACATGATACCAAACAAATGTTTTATATAGGGGTTATGCCGGAAATGAGTGGAGGTCAAAGGTCATGAGGTTAATAATTATAAAATAATAATACATGGGAAATATACAAATTATTAATACCCCCATGGTACACAAAGGAATAAATGAATAAATAAACCAAATGAGATGGCAATCTGACAAAAGGGAAGCCAAAAATAGCTGCTCTGCCCCGGAAATGGTACCGGAAGTGACGTTCCACCATACCGGAGCTCATCTCTAATTTGCCCATAAGGAGAAAATTAAGATCCTTAATAGTGCCCCATGTTGTTATATTATATATGCCTAATACGAGGTGGCGCACGGGCAAGAGCGGAACAAAGAAGAGACTGCTCTGCCCGGAGATCGCGGCCGGAAGTGACGCTCCGCCGTACCGGAAGTGACGTTCCGCCGTACCGGAAGTCGTCACTGTTTCACATGTACCCGGAAAAAAAACAGGCGGAGCCATAGAGCGGGACATGAGAGGACACGGTCCATCACAGGAAGTGTCCAGTCGGCCCGCCTATAACTCTCTGTCCCCATATACTAAATATAGGAGCACTTCCAGGCGGGGTGACACCATTGGGCAAAATTAAATGATAATAATCACAAATTATATTTACAAAAATACCCACACGTATATATAGTGTATGAAACACGGGCAGTGTCATTGGGTGAACCCAATATTTAACTCTTAAGGGTCATAAATTATATAAAAGAACTATGGGGGTATGATAACAAAAAAAGAGGGGGGGAGGGGGAGGGGGACTGATCACCCAATGTTTAAATCCCAAATATACAGAGGAAGAAGGGAAAAAGAGGGAGGCCGGCCAATCAATTGGACCAGAAACATACAACACCAATGTAATGTACAATGACACAATACAATTTTAAAAGAAATATATTAAAATCAACTATTGTTAATGAACGAATTTATATCCCAGTCCACATTTAGGCCAAAAGGCCTATAAGATTTAAAATCAAAAATCCATCTTGTCTCGAGATGGGAAATACCTCTCCTAACAATCTCACCTCTCCAATGGGAACAGAACTGTTGAATGGCCATAAAGGATGTGCCAGTGGGATTCCTATCATGAACGAGGTCATAATGCCTTGAAAGGTTGTGTTTAGGGAATCCCTTTCGTATATTTGCAATATGTTCCTTCATGCGCACTTGAAAAGCACGCACCCAATATAGTGTAGGCCGCACGGGCAGGTGATTACATACACCACCTTCTTAGTAGCACATGTTAGAAATTGATCAATGTCATAGTTTTTTAAAGTGACATTAGACTGAAAGGAGGTGTACTTTCTACTCTTAAGTGAATTTGTGGAGCATACTGCACACCTTTTACAAGGGTAGAATCCTTTCAATATATACACTCACCGACCACTTTATTAGGTGCTCCTTGCTAGTAACGAACTGGACCCGCTTTTGCCTTCAGAACTGCCTTAATTCTTTTACATATTACATATTACAGTGTTAATAACACACCAAGTGCAAAAAAAAAAAAAATAACCATCTACTCACGTGATTTCAGCCTGGAGCTCTATCGTTCCAAACCTTTAAAACTGTGGGTTGTGCTTTTTAAATTGTTTACTACTATGGAGGAACTGTGGCTGCCAATTATAGTCTCTTTATATGTTTATATATGGTTTGCCCTAATTTATTTATGATGGATTAATTACTTAGTCATATAATTGTGAACATTCACTTTGTTTTACTGCAAGGGATACTTCCTGCTAAGTTAATTATGCAGTCTAGTTATCTAGATGGTTTTTAATTTTGCTTTAGCTACATTTGGCTAATAAAGTAATTTTTAAGTGATAGCAATTCATTATAAGGAATTTACAGCAGTCATAAATCATGTGTATATGGATCTAATTAGGTAAATGTAATACTTTAGCTATTTCCAACCAGCCAGTTCCCATCCAGTTAGCACAGTAAAGTTTGCAGCCCTACAACATACAGTGTGGGGCAATTACTGGATAACAGTAAAAACATACATACTAAGTTCTGTACATTCTCTGATGTATATATATGTTAAATATTAACTTAAGTTTTTAGATTTGTCTTTGGGAAAATTCAAAACAAACCTAACATTGATTTGGTTTTAATGCACTCACTTTTTTTCTATGCTAGCATTTTAGCTAACAGTGCTAAAATATTTGGCAATAAACTATTAACCTATTCATTTTTATATCATTAGTCCAGCTCTTGTTTTCCATGTGTGGTCTATTTTTTTTTATCACAATGAGAGTTTCCATTGGTAACCTTTGACCCTCATCAACCGTGAAAATGCCTTCTCTCATGTAAGCATCTGTTTTTTGCATTTTCTAGATTTTGTCTGTTGTATTGTTGTTAATTACTTTGGCTTTTGATTCTGCTGCAGCTGCTATGATCTTGTAACCCAGGTCAAGCCCTGATATTTATGGATATTTCTGTTCAAATCATTAAAACATTCTACAGTTACAGAAGTCTCAAGTACACCGATTTAATGCAATGTCTTCTGCAGGCCTTTAATTGTCCCATCTTTGTCTTTGATTTCAGAGACAAAAAAGTCTGCAAGCTTATGTTTATGAGCATTCACCCTTTAGCATAAAGTACATTAAAGCCATTGACATGTATTTATAATTGTTGTTTTGTGGATTAACTTTACATTTTCTGAATAATTTAATACGTTTGAAAATCTTGACCTGAAACCTACAAAAGAATAACAAAAAAAACTATAAGGTCATTGGGTAATTGAAATGGAGCAAACCTGAAAAGGACAATTTACCAGTAAGGATGAGGTTCAGGTTTTACCTTAGGTTTGAATTGGATCTCATAGTTTCATGGTTCAGAGAAACTCTGAATTTATAGCCAAAACCAAACCCATAATGCAAAACATCCCTGGGCCTCTAAAAACAATATTCTGAAATAGATAATCCAGGTCCTCCTCAATATAAACCGGCAAACTTCTAGCAACTATATTGTCAGTGTGTGTTGAGAAAACTGACAAGGAGAACATAAGGAGAGATGCAGAGCTATACTATGCTATACAGTGGTTTATATGCCCTCGTGAACCCTTCTCTCTCTTGTTTACAGTTCTATAGCCCTAACTATCTTTCTTAGGAGTCTTTTTTTTTTTCTCCTGTATAAGCAGTAAGTGTGGTTGTTTGTTAACCTTTGTGCCACCCCTTTGTGCCATGCTGTTTTTTTTGCGATTTATTAAGAATCTTGTTTTCATTTATGGATCTATACAATATATATATATATGTGTATATATATATATATATATATATATACATACAGTGCTTAGCATAAATGAGTACACCCCTTTTCAAAAGGAAGATTTTAATCAATATCTAAAAGAACACGAAAACAATTTCCAAAATTTTGACAAAACTGAGTTTTATAGAACATTTGCTTAGCTCATTTCATGAAAGTAAGGTTAATATTATAACTTACATTACAAAATCTTCAGTTTTACTCAAATTAGTTGATGCAAAACTGAATACACCCCACAACAAAAACTATTACATATAGTATTTTGTATGACCTCCATGATTTGTAAGGACAGCACCAAGTCTAGGCATTGAATGAACAGGGTGGCGACATATTGCAATATCTATCTTTTTCCATTCTTCAAGAATGACCTCTTTTAGAGCCTGGATGCTGGATGGAGAGTGATGCTCAACTTGTCTCTTCAGAATTTCCCATAAGAGTTTGATTGGGTTCAGATCAGGAGGCATACTTGGCCACTGAATCACTTTCACCCTTTTCTTTTTCAGAAAAGCAACAGTGGCCTTAGATGTGTTTTTTGGATCATTGTCATGTTAGAAAAGTGTACGACGACCAAGGGCACAGAGTGAGGGTAGCATCTTCTTTTTCAATATATAGCAGTACATCTGTGAATTCATGATGCCATCAATGAAATGCAGCCCCCTACATCAGCCCCCTACATCAGCAGCACTCATGCAGCCCCACAGAGGGAAACTGCCACCACCATGCATTTTTTTTTGTACTCCTCACCTTTGCAATGCCATAGAGTTTTGAAGTCATCAGTTCCAAAAACATTTATCTTGGTCTCATCACTCCAGAATACATAGTCCCAGTAGTCTTTTTCTTTTTCAGCATGGGCCCTGCCAAATTCTAGGTGGGCTTTTTAGTGCATGTGCTTTAGGAGAGGCTTCATTCGTGGACCATTCTTCTTTAGCATACGCAGTATTGTGCCACGGTAAACAATCACCCCAGTTTGGCTTTCTACTTCTTTGGCTAACTGCAGTGAACTTGCATGGTGATTTTCTTCAACCCTTCCCATCAGAAGATGCTCTTGTCAAGGTGTTAACTTCCATGGACGGCCTGGATGTCTCTGTGAGATGGTTGTAGTACCATCTTTGAAAAATTTGTGTATCACTTTTAATGAATGTTTAATGAATACTTAGACTCACCTGTAGTTGAATTCCTGTTAATTAGGATTTTGTTGTCTAAAGTTTAGCTTTGCTCTTAAGACTTTTATTGGGGTGTATTCATTTTTGAAACATAATCTTGAATGAATTTGTCAGGAAATATAGTTTTTTGTGTATGCAAAGTAACAAATCTTGGTTGCAATCAATGCAATTTGTGGGAGTATTTTGAAGCATAGTGTCCCATAGAAAATGTTGATTCAGAAAGGTAAGTTTTTTTGACAAATCTGTTGGGGTGTACTTATTTATGCCATGTACTGTATATACATATAGAAACAGTATTTTTTTATCACTACGATTATTAAAACATGGATAGAAATTCTCTTAGATGTCTATACACTGGTAGTGTTCCTGAGGATGTCTATGGTTTAAAGAATACTAATGTGAAAAGGCCTACACTGCTGAACTGTGCTTACCCAGTTTCGAGATAACATTGGTTTCAGCATGTGTGCCATTGTTGCCACATGCCACCAATATAGGTAAAATAAAATTAGGTTTGGGATGTGGGGGGGCTAGAGGGGGAGACAGACAGGCTTCCATGTGAATTTTTAACCTTTACAAAAACTAGGCATTTTGCATAGGTATGATAAGCTGTATGAGGGCAATGTTGTCCTTAGTGACACATGTTGCTGATGCAATTGCCTGAAAAAAAAAAAAAACAAAGTCTTCATAACTTGAACAGGTAAAATTAGGATGCTGTTGTTTATAGGCTACTTCTAAAAGTAGAAAAATAACAATTCCAGAGCCAAATATGCCCTGACAGCTTATACTGTCTCTGAGGATGTCCATTAACATCACATACAGCTATAATGCATCCCACAGCCTGTAATTTAAAGGACTTGTGAATCTTTAATGCAGCCCTCAAACCTGCATGAGAAGGCCCCTCTGCTATATGGAATTATTTTTAAATTAATACTTATCCCTATGGAAGTGACCGGCTTTCTATGCTTTTTTTTTTATTATAATAGTTTGTTTATTACCAAGATCCCCATCTCCAACTCATGGAATTCAATTGGGTTTGGGAAAAGTATTCTGAATTTCTGAATTTCTGAATTATTAGAAATTGAAAGGAAAGATACCATTGTGCTACCAAGTGAAAATAAACAAAAGTGAAATAAATATAAAAATAATAAAGCTGGATACAGCAGCCAATCACTGTAGTGTCACCACATGTTCTCCATATACATAAAAACTATTAAAGTGGACATTGAAGTGGACCATAATGATGTAAGGTCCCTTTATCCTACAACCTCCCCCACATAAAAACACTGAGTAAAAGAAAACATATATGTATATATATATATATATATATATATATATATATATATACACTCAACAGATCACAAAGCGCAAGAAATTTTGAGAAAAAAAATAAAAAATAGCCATATATTAATTAGATATATATATCCCTCATTAAAGCTGTTCTGCTACTGGCCAATTTTGTACAGCTCTTTCCTCTGCAGTATCTCGGCTCTTGTAAGAAAACCTCAACCTTTGCTTTTTCTCCCAAGTAAGTTTAGACCTAGGCTTGCTATTCAAAATTGGCCTGCTGCCAGCAAATGTTACACTGCTGTGCTTTGTGGCCTCTGAAATCTTGTAGTAAAATACCTGTCTGCATAATTTTATTTTCTAGCACATTCTGACGTATTCTCCTTCGTTAAAAGTTTTTCGCTGTTGGTAAAATGTCAACTACTGTATCATCTGCAGCCTCCTGGACTTGAACAATAGAAATTGGCCAGAGACAGGACAGTGGCTTTGATAGGCCTTTTTAGAGAGATTTTCCCAATTAGCCACAAAAATAGATTTATCACCTTCCCCCAGATTCCAATGAGATTAGCCTCTAAATTTGGGTTTGCCAAATTTCAAACAAGGTCCTCAAAACCTTCCCTGAATCAACCCCAGGCAGATTTTCCTATCATTACTTAGGATAACTTTTTAAACAGGTGCAGATATTTTAAATAATTATAAAACTTAATAATAATAAAATAATACATTTGTTCCTAACTTAAAATTATAAAATCAGATATAAACAGATATAAAATTTAAGTTGTGACTAGGGTTGAGCGAACACCTAGATGTCCGTGTTCGACGGGTTCGGCCGAACTTTAAAAAAAAGTCCGGGTCCGTGTCCCGGACTTTTACCGAACTTTTCCCGGACACCGAACCCCATTGAAGTCAATGGGGACCCGAACTTTAAGGCACTAAAATGGCTCTAAAACACCAAAGGAAAGGGCTAGAGTGCTGCAAATGGCAGCAAAACGTAATTAAGAGCATGGCAAGTGCTCTGCAAACAAATGTGGATAGGGAAATAACTTAAAACAACAAAAAAAAAACAGAAAAATAAAACAATGTTCTTCTTCATCTCTGAAGGACGAGGCCCATATGGAGTAGGAGGGAGGTTGAGGTGGTGGTGGATGTGGCGGTGACATAGGCGTGCGCACAGGGTGTGCTGGGTGTGCCTGGGCACACCCTAATCACCTAGGGCACATAGCATTGCCAGTGAGGAGATGGGAAAGATCTCCCTGGGACCTGCTCTGCTCTATTTCTCCTTGCCTACAGGTACATGGCCCCGATACATTACTCTCCCTGCTGGCAAACACATGCATGTGTATTTCAACTTTGGGGTGCACACCTTAATGCAATAGGCTGCGCACACCTATGGGCGGTGTAGGTGGAAGCGGCGGTGGAGGAGGACCAGGGCCGGATTAACAGCATCATGGGCTTGGTGCTGAGGATTTTGAAGGGCCTTAAGGGCCGTGCCTTGCCATGCACCCAGAGGAGGAAGGGTGCAGCCATGCATGCCTAATTCAACATGGGATGCTGTCTCTGAAGCCCATAAACACATCCATGCATCGCCAACTGTCCCTCCTTGTCCGGCCTTCACGCTGTGTGGGGAGGTTCTGAGGGTGCTGCCTGGGGAAGCGAGCATAGAAGCCAGACTTCTGTGTTTACAAGTGACAGAAGAGCGGTAACAGTGAATATGGCCAACCCGGGGCCTATATAAAAGGTAGGGGCCTGGAGCTGCAGCTCCAATAGCCCCTACATTAATCTGGCCCTGAGGAGGAGGACGAGGTAGCCAACACTGCTTCTTTTCAAAAATTTTAAATGAGGGTACACCCCAAAAGAGTGAGAAAGAGCAAAAATGGAACAATGGGTGGGTAAGGTCGGTATCCATTGCTATTCTGCATAAGGTACGGAAAAGTCCCGTGGGATCCATGCCTGGTTCATTTTAATGAACGTGAGCTTGTCCACATTGTCTCTGGACAGGCGGCTGCGCTTGTCTGTTATAACGCCCCCAGCCGTGCTAAATACCCGTTCAGATAATACACTGGCTGCAGGGCACGCCAGCACCTCCAAGGCGTAAAGGGCAAGCTCAAGCCATGTGCCCAATTTGGAGACCCAGAAGTTGAAGGGGGCAGACCCGTCATTCACTACATGTAGGCGTGTGCACACATACTGCTCCACCATGTTGGTAAAATGCTGCCTCCTGCTAAGACGTTCCATCTGAGCTGCTGGTGCTGCTGTTTGTTGTGGCGTGCTGACAAAGCTTTTCCACATTTCGGCCATGCTAACCCTGCCTTCTGAGGTGCTGGCGGTGCCCTGGTTGCGTTGGCGACCTCCTCCTCCTCCTCCTCTGCCTTGTGCTTCCACTGTGGCCCCGCTGTCAGATGGGAATGCCAGCAGCATGGCGTCTACCAGCGTGCGCTTGTACTCGCGCATCTTGCGATCGCGCTCCAGTGAGTGAATTAAGGACGGTACGTTGTCCTTGTAACGGGGATCCAGCAGCGTGGCCA
This sequence comes from Pelophylax lessonae, assembly GCF_965119305.1. Lineage (NCBI taxonomy): Eukaryota > Metazoa > Chordata > Amphibia > Anura > Ranidae > Pelophylax > Pelophylax lessonae. Next base: position 673,968,346 of record NC_138768.1, on the reverse strand, counting down.
CCCAGTAATCAGCACAAGTTAGAATGTGGGCAACTCGGCGGTCGTTGTGGAGACACTGCAGCATGTAATCGCTCATGTGTGCCAGGCTGCCCAGAGGCGACGAAAGGCTGTCCTCTGTGGGAGGTGTATCGTCCGTGTCCTCTGTATCCCCCCAGCCACGCACCAGTGATGGCCATGAGCTGGCCTGGGTGCCACCCTGCTGTGAACATGGTTCCATCTCCTCCTCCAGCTCCTCCTCCTCCTCATCCTCCTCATCCTCCAGAACTGTGCCCCTGCTGGACAATTGCGTCCCTGGCGTTTGCGTGTGCAGGAACCCACCCTCGGAGCCCCTTGCGAATGACTGCCCTGAAAGCCTTGGAAATGTTACCTCTTCATCCTCCTCCTCCTCCTCATCCTGTGCCACATCCTCTTCCATCATCGCCCGAATTGTTTTTTCAAGGAGGCATAGAAGTGGGATAGTTAAGCTGAGAATGGCGTCATTGCCACTGGCCATGTTGGTGGAGTACTCAAAACAGCGCAACAAGGCACACAGGTCTCGCATGGAGGCCCAGTTATTGGTGGTGAAGTGGTGCTGTTCCGCAGAGCGACTCACGCGTGCGTGCTGCAGCTGAAACTCCACTATGGCCTGCTGCTGCTCGCACAGTCTTTCCAGCATGTGCAAGGTGGAGTTCCACCTTGTGGGCACGTCACATATGAGGCGGTGAGCGGGAAGGCCGAAGTTACGCTGCAGCGCTGCCAGGCGAGCAGCAGCAGGGTGAGAACGCCGAAAGTGCGCACAAACGGCCCGCACTTTCTGCAGCAGCTCTGACATATCGGGGTAGTTTTTAAGGAACCTCTGCACCACCAAATTCAGCACATGCGCCAGGCAAGGGATGTGCGTCAAACCGGCTAGGCCCAGAGCTGCTATGAGATTTCGCCCGTTATCACACACCACCAGGCCGGGCTTGAGGCTCGCTGGCAGCAACCACTCATTTGTCTGCTGTTCCATGCTCCTCCACAACTCCTGCGCGGTGTGTGGTTTGTCCCCCAAACAGGCAAGTTGTAAAACTGCCTGCTGTCGTTTACCCCTGGCCGTGCTGAAGTTGGTGGTGAAGGTGTTACGCTGTCCGGATGAGGAGGCGGTAGAGGATGAGGAAGCGGAGTAGGAGGAGTTACGAACAGGAGGCAAACTGAAGCGCCCTGCAATCCTCGGTGGTGGAAGGACATGCGCCAAATTGCTATCCGCCTCAGGCCCATCCGCCACTGCATTTACCCAGTGTGCCGTTAGGGAGATATAACGCCCCTGACCGTGCTTACTGGTCCACGTATCCGTAGTTAGGTGGACCTTGGCACAGATGGCGTTGCGCAGTGCACACCTGATATTTTCCCCCACTTGGTTGTGCAGGGAAGGGATGGCTTGCCTGGAAAAGTAGTGGCGGCTGGGCACGACGTACTGTGGGACAGCCACCGACATAAGGTTTTTAAAACTGTGCGTCTCCACCAGACGGAATGACAGCATTTCAAAGGCCAATAATTTTGAAATGCTGGCATTCAGGGCCAGGGATCGCGGGTGGGTAGGGGGGTACTTCCTCTTCCTCTCAAGTGTTTGGGAGATGGAAAGCTGAATGCTTCCACGGGACATTGTGGAGATGGTTGTTGGTGACCCAGGTGGTGGTGTTGCTGACAGATCGTCTGTTTGCGGGGTGGCAGGTGCCGGTATCACTACAGATGTGGCTGGAGCGGCCGAGACTGCAGCAGAAGAGGAAGCAGGATGAGCCAGAGACGTTTCTTGGTTTTGAAGGTGTGTACTCCACTGCAGCTCGTGCTTTGCACTTAGATGCCTGATCATGCAGGTTGTGCTCAGGTTGAGAAGGTTCATGCCTCGCTTCAAGCTCTGATTGCACAGGGTGCAAACCACTCGTGTCCTGTCATCAGCACATTTTCTAAAGAACTTCCACGCTAGAGAACTCCTTTGAGCTGACTTTGGTGCGCTCGTTCCCTTGCTGCGTTGGGCAGTAGCGGGCGTAGTGTCTAGGGCACGGCCGCTCCGCTTCTGCACCCTGCTCCCTCTTCTGCTGTGCTGGTGGCTCTGTGCGACCACCGCCTCTTCCTCCAAACTACTCAGGTCACCTGCATGACGTTCATTCCATGTGGGGTCGAGGACCTCATCGTCCTCCACATCATCTTCCACCCAGTCTTCACCCCTGCCCTCCTTGTCGGTCTCCACAATGCTGAACGCCGCAGCAGTTGGCACCTGCGTTTCGTCATCATCGGAGACGTGCTGCGATGATCCTTGCATGTACTCATCTTGAGAAATAAGTGGTTGGGCATCGCTGCACTCAATCTCTTCCACTTCTGGGGCAGGGCTAGGTGGATGGCCCTGGGAAACCCTGCTGACAGAGTCCTCAAAAAGAATAAGAGACTGCTGTATGGCTTGGGGCTCAGACTGCTGGCCTGATTTGCAAGGGGGTGAGGTGAAAGACGGTTGGACATTGGCTGCAGGTGCCAACTCTGACCTTTCTGCAGTAGACTGGGTGGGAGACAATGTGAAGGAACTGGAGGCACTGTCAGCAGCAAACCAATCTACTATCGCCTCAACTTGTTCTGGCCTCATCACTTCTAGGGGCGTTTGATGCCCTACCAAATACTGATGCAGGTTCTGTCGCCTACTCACACTTGAGGAAGGTGTTTCACTTGTGCGTGTAGCTGGCACAGATCGACCATGTCCTCTCCTTGCAACAGGAGCTCTACCAGCAGCACCACGACCCAGGCCACGGCCCTTATTTGACGGTCTCCTCATATTTCTGTAATTTAAGATCTTGCCCTAGAAAGGTTTTTATTGAATAGCGGAATAGAAAATATGATCCAAAAAAAGTGTATGTATATCACACGTACACAACCACACTAGGCCCCAATTACTATTGTTTGTACCCCTAAAAGGCTAGATGAGGAGTAGGGGGAGTATGGAACAGGCAGCACCCTCAAACCTTCAGAAGTATGAGATGAACCCCAACAACTTGGAAAGGTGGATCTCTCTCACACGTACCGACACAGACTATCCCGCAATTCAATTGATCCTCAAAGGTTTTTATTGAATAGCGGAATAGGAAATATGATCAAAAAAAGTGTATGTATCTCGCACGTACACAACCACACTAGGCCCCAATTACTATTGTTTGTACCCCTAAAAGGCTAGATGAGGAGTAGGGGGAGTATGGAACAGGCAGCACCCTCAAACCTTCAGAAGTATGAGATGAACCCCAACAACTTGGAAAGGTGGATCTCTCTCACACGTACCGACACAGACTATCCCGCAATTCAATTGATCCTCAAAGGTTTTTATTGAATAGCGGAATAGGAAATATGATCAAAAAAAGTGTATGTATCTCGCACGTACACAACCACACTAGGCCCCAATTACTATTGTTTGTACCCCTAAAAGGCTAGATGAGGAGTAGGGGGAGTATGGAACAGGCAGCACCCTCAAACCTTCAGAAGTATGAGATGAACCCCAACAACTTGGAAAGGTGGATCTCTCTCACACGTACCGACACAGACTATCCCGCAATTCAATTGATCCTCAAAGGTTTTTATTGAATAGCGGAATAGGAAATATGATCAAAAAAAGTGTATGTATCTCGCACGTACACAACCACACTAGGCCCCAATTACTATTGTTTGTACCCCTAAAAGGCTAGATGAGGAGTAGGGGGGGTATGGAACAGGCAGCACCCTCAAACCTTCAGAAGTATGAGATGAACCCCAACAACTTGGAAAGGTGGATCTCTCTCACACGTACCAACACAGACTATCCCCCAATTTAACTGATCCCCAAAGGTTTTTGATTAAATAGCGGAATAGAAAATATGATCCAAAAAAAGTGTATGTATATCACACGTACACAACCACACTAGGCCCCAATTACTATTGTTTGTACCCCTAAAAGGCTAGATGAGGAGTAGGGGGAGTATGGAACAGGCAGCACCCTCAAACCTTCAGAAGTATGAGATGAACCCCAACAACTTGGAAAGGTGGATCTCTCTCACACGTACCGACACAGACTATCCCGCAATTCAATTGATCCTCAAAGGTTTTTATTGAATAGCGGAATAGGAAATATGATCAAAAAAAGTGTATGTATCTCGCACGTACACAACCACACTAGGCCCCAATTACTATTGTTTGTACCCCTAAAAGGCTAGGAGTAGGGGGAGTATGGAACAGGCAGCACCCTCAAACCTTCAGAAGTATGAGATGAACCCCAACAACTTGGAAAGGTGGATCTCTCTCACACGTACCAACACAGACTATCCCCCAATTTAACTGATCCCCAAAGGTTTTTGATTAAATAGCGGAATAGAAAATATGATCCCAAAAAAGTGTATGTATATCACACGTACACAACCACACTAGGCCCCAATTACTATTGTTTGTACCCCTAAAAGGCTAGGAGTAGGGGGAGTATGGAACAGGCAGCACCCTCAAACCTTCAGAAGTATGAGATGAACCCCAACAACTTGGAAAGGTGGATCTCTCTCACACGTACCAACACAGACTATCCCCCAATTTAACTGATCCCCAAAGGTTTTTGATTAAATAGCGGAATAGAAAATATGATCCCAAAAAAGTGTATGTATATCACACGTACACAACCACACTAGGCCCCAATTACTATTGTTTGTACCCCTAAAAGGCTAGGAGTAGGGGGAGTATGGAACAGGCAGCACCCTCAAACCTTCAGAAGTATGAGATGAACCCCAACAACTTGGAAAGGTGGATCTCTCTCACACGTACCAACACAGACTATCCCCCAATTTAACTGATCCCCAAAGGTTTTTGATTAAATAGCGGAATAGAAAATATGATCCCAAAAAAGTGTATGTATATCACACGTACACAACCACACTAGGCCCCAATTACTATTGTTTGTACCCCTAAAAGGCTAGGAGTAGGGGGAGTATGGAACAGGCAGCACCCTCAAACCTTCAGAAGTATGAGATGAACCCCAACAACTTGGAAAGGTGGATCTCTCTCACACGTACCAACACAGACTATCCCCCAATTTAACTGATCCCCAAAGGTTTTTGATTAAATAGCGGAATAGAAAATATGATCCCAAAAAAGTGTATGTATATCACACGTACACAACCACACTAGGCCCCAATTACTATTGTTTGTACCCCTAAAAGGCTAGGAGTAGGGGGAGTATGGAACAGGCAGCACCCTCAAACCTTCAGAAGTATGAGATGAACCCCAACAACTTGGAAAGGTGGATCTCTCTCACACGTACCAACACAGACTATCCCCCAATTTAACTGATCCCCAAAGGTTTTTGATTAAATAGCGGAATAGAAAATATGATCCCAAAAAAGTGTATGTATATCACACGTACACAACCACACTAGGCCCCAATTACTATTGTTTGTACCCCTAAAAGGCTAGGAGTAGGGGGAGTATGGAACAGGCAGCACCCTCAAACCTTCAGAAGTATGAGATGAACCCCAACAACTTGGAAAGGTGGATCTCTCTCACACGTACCAACACAGACTATCCCCCAATTTAACTGATCCCCAAAGGTTTTTGATTAAATAGCGGAATAGAAAATATGATCCCAAAAAAGTGTATGTATATCACACGTACACAACCACACTAGGCCCCAATTACTATTGTTTGTACCCCTAAAAGGCTAGGAGTAGGGGGAGTATGGAACAGGCAGCACCCTCAAACCTTCAGAAGTATGAGATGAACCCCAACAACTTGGAAAGGTGGATCTCTCTCACACGTACCAACACAGACTATCCCCCAATTTAACTGATCCCCAAAGGTTTTTGATTAAATAGCGGAATAGAAAATATGATCCCAAAAAAGTGTATGTATATCACACGTACACAACCACACTAGGCCCCAATTACTATTGTTTGTACCCCTAAAAGGCTAGGAGTAGGGGGAGTATGGAACAGGCAGCACCCTCAAACCTTCAGAAGTATGAGATGAACCCCAACAACTTGGAAAGGTGGATCTCTCTCACACGTACCAACACAGACTATCCCCCAATTTAACTGATCCCCAAAGGTTTTTGATTAAATAGCGGAATAGAAAATATGATCCCAAAAAAGTGTATGTATATCACACATACACAACCACACTAGGCCCCAATTACTATTGTTTGTACCCCTAAAAGGCTAGGAGTAGGGGGAGTATGGAACAGGCAGCACCCTCAAACCTTCAGAAGTATGAGATGAACCCCAACAACTTGGAAAGGTGGATCTCTCTCACACGTACCAACACAGACTATCCCCCAATTTAACTGATCCCCAAAGGTTTTTGATTAAATAGCGGAATAGAAAATATGATCCCAAAAAAGTGTATGTATATCACACGTACACAACCACACTAGGCCCCAATTACTATTGTTTGTACCCCTAAAAGGCTAGGAGTAGGGGGAGTATGGAACAGGCAGCACCCTCAAACCTTCAGAAGTATGAGATGAACCCCAACAACTTGGAAAGGTGGATCTCTCTCACACGTACCAACACAGACTATCCCCCAATTTAACTGATCCCCAAAGGTTTTTGATTAAATAGCGGAATAGAAAATATGATCCCAAAAAAGTGTATGTATATCACACGTACACAACCACACTAGGCCCCAATTACTATTGTTTGTACCCCTAAAAGGCTAGATGAGGAGTAGGGGGAGTATGGAACAGGCAGCACCCTCAAACCTTCAGAAGTATGAGATTGTGTTCACTGTACCCCACAAAGATTGAGTTCACTGCACCCCACAATGATTGTGTTCACTGCACCCCACAAAGATTGTGTTCACTGCACCTCACAAAGATTGTGTTCACTGTACCCCCCAAAGATTGTGTTCACTGCACCCCACAAAGATTCTGTTCACTGTACCCCACAAAGATTGTGTTCACTGCACCCCAAAAAGATTGTGTTCACTGCACCCCAAAAAGGATGTTGTTCACTGCACCCCAAAAAGGATGTTGTTCACTCCACCCCAAAAAGATTGTGTTCACTGCACCCCACAAAGATTGTGTTCACTGCACCCCAAAAAGATTGTGTTCACTGCACCCCAAAAATGATTTTGTTCACTGCACCCCAAAAAGGATTTTGTTCACTGCACCCCAAAAAGGATGTTGTTCACTCCACCCCAAAAAGATTGTGTTCACTGCACCCCAAAAAGATTGTGTTCACTGCACCCCACAAAGGATTTTGTTCACTGCACCCCAAAAAGATTGTGTTCACTGCACCCCAAAAAGGATGTTGTTCACTGCACCCCAAAAAGGATTTTGTTCACTGCACCCCAAAAAGATTGTGTTCACTGCACCCCACAAAGGATTTTGTTCACTGCACCCCACAAAGATTGTGTTCACTGCACACCAAAAAGGATTGTGTTCACTGCACCCCAAAAAGATTTTGTTCACTGCACCCCAAAAAGATTGTGTTCACTGCAGCCCAAAAAGATTGTGTTCACTGCAGCCCAAAAAGATTGTGTTCACTGCAGCCCAAAAAGATTGTGTTCACTGCAGCCCAAAAAGATTGTGTTCACTGCAGCTCACACACAGAAAAATGGATGTGGATCACTGACACCTGCCTATCTCCAATCCCACACCACACAGCAATATCGATTGTAGTTTGTAGAACACAGTTTCCCTAAAATTCAGCAGACTCTGTCCCTAACAGGATTGAGAAGAGATCGTAGATCAGGATTGAGTGCAGATTCACCCCACCCCCCACACAGCAATATCGATTGTAGTTTGTAGAAGACACTGACCCTATAATTCAGCAGACTCTATCCCTAAAATGCCTACAACTCGCCCTGCCTAAACACTCCGACCTGTCCCTCAATTCTATCCGGACACAAATGGTTTTTTCCTGCCTATCTTTCCCTAATCAGCAGCCAGCACGTTGATGTGTGCTCTGTCCCTGAATCTAAGCAGCATAATGACGCCGCTGCGGCTGCCTCGAACTTATAAAGACTTGGTCACATGCTTCAGACGGCCAATCACAGCTACTGAGACATTTGCAGGCATGGCTGGGATGGCTTAAGGCACACCAGTTAAACGATTGTTGATTGGCTGTTGAAAGCCCGCCATGAAAAGAGCGCCAAAGCATGCAAAACCCGGAAATAAAACGACCGAACACGGATTTTTACCCGAACATACAGTAAAGTGTCCGTGTCCGTGTTCGGGTACAAAAAATCCAATTATTCGGTACGAACATGAATAATACAGTCCGTGTTCGCTCAACACTAGTTGTGACAAATTAGTTACCATATTTATTAAGACAGCATTGTGATCAATGTCCCCCAGTGTAAAGATAAAGATTGGCTTACTTGTTTAAGGTCCAGAGTTGTATAAAGTACTCGAAACCCATACTTGATTAAAAGTACAAGTGCTCGATCAAAAAGTGACTTGAGTAGAAGTACTAAAGTATCCAACATTTTTTGTACTTAAGTATTGCAAGTAGGTTTTACAAATGTTGCTACTCAAGTACTAAAAGTATAAGTACCAGTAGTTTAAAAAAAAATTGCTACTCAAGTACTGAAAGTAAAAGTACAAGTATTGTGTTATGTAGTTATTAAAGAAAGAAGTCAAAAGTTTGAACATCATATTGTTTTTTATTATTTCAAATGCAGCTTTTATTTATACATTCAGTAGCATTTATTTTCGTATGTGCTGATAATACACATGTTTTGAGCTTCATGAAACCTGCCATCTACTGTTCTGGCAGTGGTCATTTTTATAATTGTAACGAGTAACTATGCAGCACAAAAAAAAATATCGGAGTAGAAGTATTGAAATCATTGAAAAAATGTAGTGAAGTAAAAGTAGAAAGAGGAGAAAAAAATTATACTCCAGGAAAGTACAGATACCGCCTTTCGGTACTTAAGTACAGTAGTGAAGTAGTTCTACTTAGTTACTATACATCTCTGTTAAGGTCAGTGACAATGGATTAGCATGGCAACAAGGGAACTAGTATTTTAAAGAGAGGTTAAAAAATGACAACTTTCATTCATTCTTAATACAGGTTTCATTTTATTAGTGGTTCAAACATTGCCTAAGGGAGCAAAAACAATCCATTAAAGCGTAACTAAAGCCGAAAACCTTTTTTTTCATCATAGATAGATAAGAGAAGGGTTAAAATCCCAGTCAGGTTTTGTTACTCTCTATACCCTATTGGGAAAATCTAACTTTGCTTTAAACCCCATAGACACAGCAGGAAGTAAGTGAAAATTTATCCAAAGTGATTAAAGATCTCAAAATAGCAGTTGGGGAAAGGAACCCTTCCAATCTGAGAGACCCGGAACAGTTGGTAAAAGAAGAGTGGTCAAAAATTCCAGTAGAGAGGCGTAAGAAACTCATTGATGGTTACAGACAGCGATTCATTTCAGTTTTTTTCCAAGGAGTGTGCTACCAAATATTAAATTGAGGATGCCAATAATTTTGTTCAGTCCATTTTTGGAGTTTTGCGTGGAATATGTCAGATTTGGCTTTTTGTTTCTCCACTTTTTGGTGTCATACCAATACAAACAAAAGCAATGAACATGTGAATGCCTAAACATTTGTAATTGCCACAAATTTCTAGGCGAAGTGGTGCATTATCTGACAAAAAAGCAGGTGTGCCAATATTTTTGGTTATGACTGTAGTTGACACTAGTACAAGGGTCCCTTTTCTCTCTTTTGCTGCTCCAGTGACAATTAACAATTTTAGGATTCCCATCACTTTCAATCCCAGTGACGGGTCACCATGAGGAACAGAGAGCATAACTCACCCCAGTAGGCACACAGACAACCCTCTGTCCAAAACTACACAAGAAAGTTTTGGCTTTACATACACTTTCATTTCAGTACATGATTCCATACTTTAATTTACTTGCTTGAAAATTATCCCTAATTGCTGAAATTGCACATACATTAATATTTATGAAAAGCATGCCACATTTTTTTCTTTAACCACTTATGGACCGCCCACCATGTAATTACGTCGGTACTTTGACGTTAAATACCGGGGTTATAGCAGCAGATAGCTGCCATAACCCCAGTATTTTTTTTTAACGACAGGCGGTTTGCTTTACTATAAGGGTGGTCCCAGCAGCAGATTCGCCGCGGTTGTCCCGCCCTCCTGCCACTTCCCGATCTTTTTCCCGGCTTACCGGACCCGTCGGTAGCGGAGAAAACTATCCAGTCCACTCTCCTCTCAGGTAGGAAGTAGAGTGAGGGCAAGATGGTCCTCACTCAACTCTATGGCCTTGAAAGACCAGAGCAAGCCATAAGTCGCTTCCTAGCAACGGATTTTAAAAAAAAACATTTTTTTTCATCATGAAAAAAAATGACTTTTATTTTTTTGTGTAGATGTGAGATCTGAGGTCTTTTTGACCCCAGATCTCACAATAAAGAGGTCCTGTCATGCTTATTTCTATTACAAGGGATGTTTACATTCCTTGTAATAGTAATAAAAGTGATCAAAAGGTTTTTAAAAAAAAAGAAAGTGTAAAAATAAAAAATAAAAGATAAAATAAACAGGAAAAAAAAATAATAATTAGCGCCCCGTCCTCGTTGGCTCACGCACAGAAGCGAACGCATACACAAGTCGCGCCCACATATGTAAACGGTGTTCAAACCACACATGTGAGGTATCGCCATGATCGTTAGAGTGAGAGCAATAATTTGAGCCCTAGATCTTCTCTGTAACTCTAAACTGGTAACCTGTAGAAATTTGTAAATTGTCGTCTATGGGGATTTTTAAGTACCAATTTTTTTTGCCATTTCACGAGCGTGCGCAATTTTGAAGCATGACATGTTGGGTATCTATTTACTTGGCGTAACATTATCTTTCATATTATAGAAAAAAATGGTCTAACTTTACTGTTTTCTTATTTTTTAATTCAAAAAAGTAATTTTTTTTTAAAAAAATTGTGTTTGTAATACCGCTGCGCAAATACAGTGTGATAAAGAAATATTGCAACAATCTCTATTTTATTCTCTAGGGTCTCTGCTAAAAAAAAAATATACAATGTTTGGGGGGTTTAAGTAATTTTCTAGCAAAAAAAAAACTGATTTTAACTTGTAAACAACAAGTGTCAGAAAAAGGCCCTGTCCAGAAGTGGTTAAGGACCGCCCCATGTACATATACTGGGCAGCCCTTAAGCGCAAAATCATGTACCTGTACAGGATTTTGTTAAGGGGCTCTAGGGGGCGCGCGTGTGTCTAATCACAGCGGGAGCCAATCAGCGGGTCTGGCAGCCACGATGGCCGCCAGCCACCCTTGATTGTTCATGGGAATGACAGACAGGAAGGGAGAGATCGTATGTTCCTACTAATCAGGAACACAGATGTCTCTCTTCCTACAGTCAGTCCACCTCCCACACAGTTAGAAATCACTCCCTAGGAGCACACTTGACCCCTTGATCGCCCCTGATGTTAACCCCCTCCTTGCCAGTGTCATTTATACAGTAACAGTGCATATTATTTAGCACTGATCACTGTATTGGTGTCACTGGTCCCCAAAAAGTGTCACTTGGTGTCAGATTTGTCCGCCGCAATGTCACAGTCCTAAAAATCGCTGATCGCTGCCATTACTAATAAAAACAATGAAAAAAATAAAACGTCCCTAAATCTATCCCATAGTTTGTAAACTCTCTAACTTTTGTGCAAACCAATTAATATTCACTTTTTGGAATTTTTCATTTACCAAAAATATGTAGCAGAATACAAATTGGTTTAAACTGATAAAGAAATTTGATTTTTTTTAATTTTTTTTATTGGATGTATTTTATAGCAGAAAGTAAAAAATATTGTTTTTTTTTTTTTTTTTTTCAAAATTGTCGGTCTTTTTTTAAATAAAATCAAAAAAATAACAGCCGCTGAGGTGATCAAATACCACCAAAAAAAATCTCTATTTGTGGGAAAAAAGGACATCAATTGTATTTGGGTACAACGTCGCAGGACCGCGTAATTGTCAGTTAAAGTAAAGCAGTGCTGTATCGCGAAGCATGGCCTGGTCATTAAGGGGGTAAAGTGGTTAAAAATGTATTCTGAATAACATAAACCATATATTTTATGTAAAGGTCAGCAAGATATTTTATAGAATTCTCCCTAAAAGTAGCAGAATATTGTTATAAGCTACAAAAATGTGTGGGAATAGGTTTGCAGATTGTTTACCAATGTGTCCATCTGTTAGATTAAATTACCAGCACAGTGACTTGTACGCCTGGAATTTCTTCTAAATATGTAATCCAGTAATCCATGAAATGACTTTCCCGAACAGCAAGAGGTGAGACCTCTTCACATTTTCTGTTAGCACAGAGCATCATTATGTTTTATTATATACATTTGGAGGGCTTTATTCTGTTTTGTGATCTATATTTTGTGAAGAGGATGCCGGGACGCTTTGTAATGTTTTCGAGAAATTCGTGTCAAGAAGCCATTGGTAATGAGCTGTGACATTTCAGCTAGTATTTGCTCAACACTTTAAAATATGTACTTCCCGCATGGCTCTTAAATAAAATAAATAATTCATTCAATGCCACAAAAGAAATAATTACATCACAGTATTCACCAGCACAAGAGCAATTCATGTACTTATTTGCATCTTTGGGTCTGATTTTTGCACACTGGAATAATCTGGTATTTATTTTTTTATTTCAGGCAGATTCCATTGGGCTGATTTAAGTATTTGTTACCCCAGCATTTCATATTCCTCATATGTGCCTGCTGTACAATGTACTTGTATGAGAAAGTATCCTGTTTTCCTTAATGCCTCCTTTATGTGAAATCCCTGGTGTTCCTATTAAAACTGACCACACTAAGTATGAGAACACACCATGGTCAGTTCTCTAGCTATGCTGGAAACTCGGCCTGCTCTCCTCCAATGATCAGACTTGTCCCCACACTCCCCCTCCCCCTGCACAGCCATTCACTGGGAAGCTCAGTGTGCTGCTGCTTCTCCTCCCATTAGCTCTAGTTCTTATGCAGCTGAGAACAGAGGGAATGTGATCATTATATATTTATATGCAATTATATATTTTTATTTTATATATATTGCTTTTTAGCAGAGACCCTAGAGAATAAAATGGCGATTGTTGCAATATTTTATCTCACATGGTATTTGAGATAAAATAGGATATAGGATTAGGATATGCAGGTATATGATTGTGTATATGGGATTGTATGGTTGGGTTTTCTTTACAGTTTTTTTTAATTTTTTTATTGGTTGAGCCAGATGGATGAGCGTGCGCCACCGGCGGTGCGCTCCTGCCCCCGATTGTCAGCGGGGAATGTCGTCTGACACCAGCGATCTCTCCCCACTGACAGAGAAGGACAGACGGCTGATGTAAACACAGCCATCCGTCCTTCTCCCTGAGATGATCACAGAGATTATGTGATCCTGCTATATAGGATCGCATGTCTTTGTGATCATCTCACACGCCCAACCCCCCCACAGTTAGAATCACTCCCCTAGACTTATATTTAACCCCTTGATCACCAACAATATTAACCCCTTCCCTGCCAATGGCATTATTACAGTAACAGGGCATATTTTTAGCACTGGTTACTGTAGTAATGTCACTGGTACCCCCAAAAGTGTCGAAAATGTCAGTTTAGTATCCCTGGTCGCGAGGCCAGGGATAACACCATAAAGGCTATCAACCTTCACCACGTTTTATCTACTACTAAACAACGGGGGTTCTTGCTTTCTTTGGATGCGGAGAAGGCATTCGACAGGGTCTCGTGGGATTATATGGAAGCTGCTCTATCTGCTTGGGGCTTAGGCCCTCGTATAATGAGCCTTCTGATGTCTCTCTATGTGAATCCGTGAGCCCGTGTTCGGGTTAATGACACCCTGTCGAGTGCCTTCCCCATCCATAATGGCACTAGACAGGGGTGCCCCCTGTCCCCATTGCTCTTTGTTGTCACGTTAGAACCCTTTCTGAATTGCCTCAGGAACAACGAGAACATTCATGGCGTTCAGTTTGCTGGAAAAGAATACAAGGTAGCTGCTTACGCAGATGACCTTTTGTTGTTCCTGACAGACCCCCTCACGACGCTTCCGTCGGTGATGCAAGAGTTTCGTCGGTTCGCAATTGTGTCTAATCTGAAGATTAATTTTTCTAAGTCGTTCACCCTGAATGTTTCCTTGTCCCAGAAGGCGGTGCTCCATTGTATGGACAATTTCCAATTTGTGTGGCAGCCTGACTCCATTACGTACTTGGGCATTCAGATTCCAAGCAACCTGCAACACCTGTTCGACCGCAACTTTCCCCCGATACTTATCAAAATTAAACATGATCTCCTTTCCTGGATCAAGTTGACTTTCTCGTAGTTCGGCAGGGCTGCAGTTTTGAAAATGAATGTCTTGCCAAGATTGCTGTATGTTCTCCAAACTGTGCCCATTACACTGCCAATCTGGTTCTTTCGTAAAATACAAACAATTGATCTCTGCTTTCCTTTGGAATGACAAACATCACCGCATCCACTATGACCACCTTTCTTTGCCTAAAAGTAATGGAGGCATTGGCCTCCCGGACATTAGAAAGTACCACGCAGCGTGCCATCTCACGCGGGTGGTCCACTGGACGTTCATGAATCCCACAAGGATTGGGTGTCTCTCGAGCGGGGATTTACTACGCTTGATCTACGCACTGTGCCTTGGCTACGAGCCGTTCATATACCTCTTGCTCTCCAGACTCATCCCCTGATCGGCTTGACTATTCGCTCTTTCCACTCGATGTGTAAAACTACTGCTGTATCCGCTGTACCGGGGCCAATGACCCCATTGCGCCTTAACCCTGACTTCCCTATCTCTTACAGAACTGGCCTCAGGATAGACTACGTGTTCACCACCTATGTGATGGTGACGAGATCCTTTCAGCCCCCTCCATTGCAACGAGGGACAAGAAGCCACCCATACCGCCTTGGTCTTCTTCCTCCTCAGCCAGTTCATTAACGCGCTCTCGCGTAAGCATCCTTGTAAGGCCTCCCCCACCACTTTCGACGAGCTCTGTCAGCAGGAAGGTCCGCTTCGTAAATTGATTTCTATTACACACGCTCTCATATTTGATGACTCAGATCAGGGTAAGAGTAAGCGTTGCGTTGCCTGGGAGAATGAACTTTCCTGTTCCTTCACCACTGAAGAATGGGAACAAATTTTTCTCAAAAACCACAAAGGTTCTCTGAATGTGACCACACAGGAAAGTGGCTACAAGATTGTTGCTCGGTGGTATCGCACCCCAGCACTTCTGAACAAAATCTCCCCTTCTGTGCCCCCTACGTGCTGGCGGTACCTTGCAGATCGTGGCACCCTGCTACACATTTTTTGGTCCTGCCCGCACCTGTCCACATTCTGGAAGGATGTGCACAGGATTATCGAGCAGGTGACTACTTATGAGCTGGAGTTCTCGCCTGCCCAGTTCCTCCTACATCATTGCCCCACCTCTCATGCATCGTACACGAAATCCCTGGCAATACATATGATTAATGCGGCCAGGCAATGCATTCCTGTGTTGTGGGCCTCCACGCAACCGCCTACGATCAAACAATGGTTGCACCGTGTTGTGAGGATTGCCGAAATGGAAGAACTCATCCATGTAGCTCGAGACACGCCGACGAAATTTCACAAGAAATGGGCGTGTTGGACCCATTATACGACTACTACGGAATTCTCCTCTCTGTGTAACTCGTGATTCTGAGATGTGCCATCCTGTGGATCCTTCGACTCTGTTCTTATGTTCTTCACCTTTGTGCTCTCATGTATGCTCACCCCCCAACTTTTTCGGACCTACGCTCAGTCTGTTTCAGCATAAATAAAGTACCATGGTATTCCCCCTAATACCATATACCCCGCGCCCCCCCTTTTTTTTTTTCTTCTCTCTCCCATCCCCCTCTTGCTCTTTTGCACTCTACTCCGCTATCTCTCCTCTTGGCTCTTGTTACCCTCCCACCTCCCTCTTTTTCTCCCCCTCTTCCCCTGTCCTGCTCGGGTGCTATTGGGTGGTTTGGCTGGTCCAAATAGCTCGCACCCCTCCTGTCCTTTTCCCCGGAACCCTTCATGGGGTCTCCCCCCTACGCCGACAACTACCCCTCCCCGCCCCTGGGCCTTTTTTGCCCGGGGGACGGGAGTACATCTCAACACCTCCCTGCTCTCTTTAGGCCCGTGTTCCCACATTAGGGATCCCTGTAATTTTGCAAGCCTCTACACCTCCCCCCCCCCCCTCCTGCTGCTGGGATTACATCTCTCCCTCACTCTTTAGACTCGGGGGGTTTTGCCATCCCATGGGCTCCCTTTTTGTCCCCATTATACTCATTTGAGCACTGGCCTTTCTAACATAATTGCTTACTGTGCTCTTTTACTACTCTGGGTCTGGTTGCTTCTGATCCAATGTAAGCTGGGATAGTTGTCAAATGTTATGTTGATGTTATGGCATTGTTCTCTGTTTATGTCTGTATTCCCATCTGCATTCCATGCTTTTTGTAATTGCTCATTTGATTACCAATAAAATGTTTTAGAAAAAAAAAAAAAATGTCAGTTAGGGGCCCGATCTGTCCGCCGCAAAAAATTGCAGATCACCGCCATTACTAGTAAAAAAACAACAATAAAAATGACATACATATTTCCAGTAGTTAGTAGACGCAATAACTTTTGCGCAAACCAATCAAAATACGCTTATTAAGATTTTCTTACCAAAAATATGTAGCAGAATACAAATTGGCCTAAAATGTTAAAACATTTTGATTTTTACATTTTTTTTGGGAATGTTATATAGCAGAATGTGAAAAATATTGTTTTTTTATTTATTTTCTAAATTTTCGCTTTTTCTTTGTTTATAGTGAAAAAAATAAAAATCGCACAGGTGATGCAATACCAGAGAAAGCTCTATTTGTGGGAAAAAAAGGACGTCAATTTTATTTGGGTATATAGAAAGAAGGGAGGCCAATGCGCTACCAATGGGGTATAGGACTAAAGGTGTGTATGTGGAACAAGAATCAAAATATATATAGCAAATCTAAGGAAAGAGCAGCTAATTGTGTCACCACTTACTAAATGTAATAAAGAAAATTTAAAAAATCAGCTCTATTTCCTCAATGGGCAGGGGCCATTTAATATTAATAACCAATTCCTGGTAAGCTCAAATGATGGCATAAATAAATTACTTCAATGTGTTTGAGCACTATTCATAAAGATAGCGTGACTAAAACCATATATACATATAACATAAAGTGACTGTGTGCAAAATTCAGTGCAGATAATCTCCTAATTCTGTGTGTATAAGTGCCAGTGCAAATAGATAAAAATAAATAAATAAATAAATAAATAAATAAATAAATAAATAAATAATACACAGTCAACTTATAATAATATACAATCCCAACAGGTAATAATGAATGTATAATGAACTATATTGCACTGATGATGAAAATTATGAAAGCACCCTTTGGAATTATCATTCATCATTTTTTTGCACTGTGCACATGGACACTTTACCGTTATGATCAGAGGCGTAACTAGAACCTTTAGGGCCCCGGTGCAAGAAACCATGAAGGGCCCCCTGGATCCCTGGACGGGGCCCTTCCCTTCAAGCCTGGGCCTCTTCCCACTGATCCTGGGGCCATTTACTCTCGTTGCGGGGCCCTTTATTATGGTCCCGCAGCGGGACCCTTTCACAAGTTCTGCAGTGGGCCCCCTTCCTACCATCTTGGGGCCTCCCCATGGTGGTGGAATGGCAGGGCCCAATCGCTAGTGTGACCTTTTCGATCCTGGAAGTTCACCCACTGGTGTCAGTAGTTTTTATTTTTTGGTATTTTAATTGTATTATTTTTTATCATTTTATTTTATTTTTTTACAATGTCACTGACTATGACTCTGTCCATTCAGAAAAGGAAGGAGCTGGTAAATTACATATTTACCCACTCCTTCCTGGTTCTCTATTGTGACACATACTCTGAAGCAGCCGGCAGGAGAGGGGAGGGAGCACAGTGTGTGTGTGTGGGGGGGGGGGGGGACCAGGGGCCAGAGAGACAAAAGAACACAAGTGAACTGGATAGGAGGAGTGGCGGGGGCAGCATACAGAGGAACCAATCTCCTCCATTTTCCTCCTGCAGCTACAGGAGGAAAAAGGAGGACAGTGATTTCTCTACATGCTGCCCCCGCCGCCCCTCCTATCCAGGTGTACATGGGAGCCGCACAGGCCCCCTGGAGCATGGGGCCCGGTTGCAATTGCAACCCCTGCAACCCCTGTAGTTACGCCCCTGGTTATGATATTTTCCCACGATTAGTGCATTATATTGATTTATTGCTTCTTTGCACATTGTACAGGACACTTTCATATGGTTTGAGTGCAATAAAGTATATGTGGTTATATGTATATATGGTTTTAGTCACACTATCTTTATGAATAGTGCTCAAACATATTGAAGTCATTCATTTATGCCATCATTTGAGCTTACCAGGAATTGGTTATTAATATTAATTGGGCCCCTACCCATTGAGGAAATAGCCCTGATTTTTTCATTTTCTTAATTTTATTTGGGTACAGCATTGCACAACCGCGCAATTGTCCATTAAAGTAAGGCAGTGCCAAATCGCAAAATAGGGCCTGGTCATTAAGCAGGAAAATCTTCCGGTCATAAAGTGGTTAAAAAATGTTAACAGATACCAGTTTAGAGTTACAGAGCATTTCTTATGCTAGACATATTGCTCTCACTCTAATGATACGGTGATACCTCACATGTGTGGTTTGAACACTGTTTACTGAGTGTGATCACGGAGAGATGGGGCGCTTTAAATGTAAACATCCCTTGTGACAGTAATAGGCAGTGACTTATTATTATTTATTTCAGGTTCTTATATAGCGCTGTCAATTTACGCAGCGCTTTACATATACATTGCACATTCACATCAGTCCCTACCCCCAAGGAGCTTACAATCTAAGGTCCCTAACTCACATTCATACATACATAGTAGGGCCAATTTTTTTTTTTTTATACAGGATCCAATTAACCTACCAGCATGTCTTTGGAGTGAGGGATCTGAGGTCTAAAAGACCCCAAACCCCTCCTCTGCACTTAACACCAAGTTTGGCTGTTTTGAACGCTGTCATTTTTTTTAAATCTGGCGCCTTTAAGTCACCAGTACCCAGAAATTATGTCATGACATTGCTTCCATGTTTTTACTGTACATTAGAGACCAGATAAGAGCCGAATCCAGCTTTATTCGGATCTTCGGCCAGCTGACGGATGTGCCAGCTGGTTGCTTGGGTCACCCGGTGGGATGAGAGACCTGGGCGAGCCACGGAAAGGCAGTGGGAGGGAGGGGATGTTCTCTCCCACTCCTTGAAATGACAACTGAGCGGCTGCTGAGCTGCATTGGTTGTCATTACAAGAAAGCCCACGTCAGTTCTACACAACGCAATCAGGGTGATGCCTCTAGCTGCAGGCATCACTCCAGTATAACCCCCTAAAGCCGAGGCCACATATTTACGTTCTGTCGGCGTGAAGGGGCTAAACTGAATGGGTTGTTTTGCAAGTTGATTGTTTACAATCACTTTAAGCCCAGTACACACTATGAGTTTTATTCCATTCAACCTGCTCAGAGTATGGCAGACGGAGCCACCGTACTAAATATGTGAAGTTAGTATAACGATCTCCATTGCTTAGCTTTTTTGTTCGGACAGGGAGACGCCCCCCACCCGCCAGAATACTCCAATCAGCTATCTCCACCATTGGCTGAAAGCACTGATAGGGAGTCAGTCGGCTGCTGGATAAACTTGGCTGGCTTCTGTCAGACAGAGTGGCATACACGTGGGCCGAATGTCGGCCATTTTTTTTTTTTTTTTAATTGGCCAAAGTCTTCCGACAGTCGGCCCATGTGTACAGAGCTTTACTGAAAGAAGTTGAAAACCTTCACATATTACATTGTGTGAATAATCACATCAGTAAACATATGAAGAGAAAATTCCTGTTCACCTTCAATGCCCATTCATGTGCAGATGGCATACGTAATCAGTAGTTTGATTTTAATGTGATTGGATAATTGAAGTAAATATATACAGTACACAATTTATTATGTGAAGATTTCCATCTCCTTTAGTAAATTAGCCTTCTTATGAAAGAAGAAAGCTGGCCTGCTTTTTTCACCTTTTTTGCGCACCAGTATACCAGTATAAAACCAGTGTTTTATATGTACAGTATAAGTTTGTAAAATAGTAGGCTCTCAACTGAGCTGTTTCTTGTGGGCAGTGCAAAGCTTTATCAAGCCAGGTTTTTCCAGTAAAAGTAGTTCCTTTTAACATTTTAAATGAAAGCGTATTTAAATCCAAATGTATATAATTTGGCTTACAGTCCTTGGAAGAAGTGGCTGTATTTGTGTTTTTTTTTATCAGGCCTTTCCTTTATCCACTTGACCTCCAGAAGATTTACCATCGGGGATTGAAATGGATACCATGTACAGTACAGAGTTCATAGCCAGTGAGTAGGGGATCACAGTTGATAGTCGACCAGTGTCCCAGGAAGGATTTACACACACAATGATCTCCCTATGTGGACAGGCAGACACTAACCCTCCGGAGCTCTCCAGTCGTGATGGATCTCCGGTGTTGGCACAGCACTTTTCCACCTCTCCTTCACAATCTAGTGGACCAAGGTACTGCACACCACTTACCTGTGCACAGGTAAAGGTGGTGGGGAAGGTGATTTCAGGGGCAGTTTTAGGGTGCACAGATCAGCCCACGTTCCTCCCGGACCTCGGCTGGCTAAGGGAAGTCCTGCCCAACACTGATCCACCTGGTCCTCCCCTCCCCCTGCAGCTTTCCCTTGGCCTTTGCTCCTTCCTGTTCCACAGTGGCTCCCAAGTGCTGCGGGGGTGGTCGTGACTCCTCCTGCTCCTGGCTAGACCCCCTGAACCTGGAAAGGGGGAGATGCAGCCGGCCTCAATGAGCGGGCACCGAAAGCTAGCAGGATCAAGAGGATGGTGAGGCTGGCCACCAAGTTACTACTTCTCTGGGGAAATCTACTATTTACCCTGCACATCACTGTGCTCCAGGAGGCCCTGCTAATCTGGCCAATGTCGGCCAGGTAACAGGAGATAACAGGAAGGCACTAGTCAAAATTTGTAAATTGTAGTAAACAGAGGGCTATATCGGTCCTTACCTTGCGCCACTATAGGGCATTTCTTTATGTACCTGTGTGGGGCTGGGTGTGGGTAGGGTGTTAACAAGAGGTCCACATATGTCTTTTGTCTTTATGTGTATTTTGATGTTTATTATCTACTGTACCATTGCTGTATAGTATTTTTTTAGGTATATTATAAATAAAATATATTTTTTATATACTTTTTTGTTTGATCTCTGTCTCTCATAGCGGTTGATCCAGCACCGATATAGCCCTCTGTTTACTACAATTTACAATTTTGACTATCCCTTCTAGGGTGATGGTGCAGGAATTGATTGATTGGACGTTTACTTTTTGTATAAGATAACAGGAAGCACTTAATATTTAGGTATAATCTACTGATCAATAATTGGTATATAATCTGATGTGACTACTGTTCACTGATAAATAATTGTGAATGTATTTTGGCTGTTCAGTGGGGAGGTGGAGCTGTGACTATGAAATACTTTATTGTAAGTATGTATAGTATGATTTTGAATGTTACATTTAGACTGCTTTCATACTGCAGGGATTTTAAAATGCACTGTGCATTTTTAAAAAATGCATAGTGCATTTTAAATGTGCTGCATTGCAGCACATATTGGTGCATAGCGCCATCGGGTGCTGGCTCATTAACAACCAGCTATTTATTGGTTGTTAGGGACACCAGTGGGTGCTTTGTAAGAAGCCAGAACCCGTCTTAACCCTGAATGCTGGTGCAGTGTTTACATATCCACTGATTGTTAGGGAAACTTGTATGTCTCACTGTTCACTGGTTGTTAAAAATGCCCGTTGAGTGCCTGCTCTTTAACAACCAGCAATTTTTTGCTACGTGACCCCAAAAAACACATGTAAAAATGCACCCTGAGTGGTGATGGTGCGTTTCCCATTAACTTTAATGGAAGGTGCATATTGAGTGTGCTTTTTAAAAGAGCAGCAAAGATGCAGCATGCAAGGCTTTTCAAACTGCAGCGATGTAAAAAGTCACAAAGGATTTAAAGGACAATACTTTGGGTGCGTTTTTGTCATGCTGGAAAGGTGTGTTCCAGCACAGCAAAAGGGCATCAGTGGGAAAGCGGTCTCACTGCTGGCTTTATACAGAACTTTCATTTTGTTTGAATATCCTTCTTACCATTTGGAATCAGACAGTTCTATTCTGGTCCACTGTGTGCACATCTAGGCTAGGTTCACACTGTGCACCTGCTTATGTTTTATTCATCCATTTTTTTCAATGTGTTTTCGATGCGCTCCTATTGAGGTCTATGGAGCCAAAAATGCACATTGCTGCACCAAAAAAAAAAAAAAAAAAACACGTGTAAAATTGCACAGGTGTGAACAGGGACCTAATAGATTGTTTATGCGGTGTAACAAAGATGTGGATGTTTTCCTAGTCCCCTCCTTGTCGTTTTAAATAATTGGGCAAGGTGTGTACTGGGCTGGGGCCAGCATAAAGCTGCCCAGACAACCATCTTATGGCACCAGTATTCTTGAACAAGAACATGTGACAGGAAGTTCCCAGGATGCATCTGTGAGGATCTACACTTGAAAAAAGAGCGCGCACGTTCTCCACGAGCTTGGCGCACGCTCTGAAACGCGTCGCGTGCACCCCTGACCGTGCTTACGTCCTACGGCTGAAGCTGAGTCCCCGCCTGCCTTGAGAGCCCGGTCCCGGGGAAGATAGAGCCGGCATCTCCCCGCTGCTTCATCTACCGGATCAGATCCTCTCAACATCCTTCCTCCCGGCAGCAGCCACATGGACAGCTTGACCCCAGGACGTTTGTTTTGAGCCTTCACTTCATCCACATCTAGTGAGTTACCACCTGTTGTATGTTTTACTTCCATTAAACGTATTGCACTTAGAGGCGCTCCGCTTGTTTCTTTGCTGCATCTGTGAGGCCAAGAACAGGAAGTTTGCTGGTTGCTGACTCGTTCAATAAATTCTACGTTACGATGGACTCTCCCACCAAGACCTCCCGGGCACAGCACTGGAGGGGAAGAGGAGGTCTTTGGCACCATAAAGCCAGGTCATCCTTCGGCCATGGGTTTATCAAGCTTAAAAGCAACACCAAGAAAACTGCCAGCACACCCAATCTAGCCATTTTTACTAAGGACAGATGAATCCAACTCCCTTTACTTCTTAGAATTCTGGATCTACCTCCTGGAAAAGGAACATATGACAGGAAGTTGTGAGGCCAAGAGCAGGAATTGTGAGTAGAATCCTCCTTTCATTTTCCACCTGTGAGTTGGGAGCCGTTGACCATCTGGATTTCCATGCAGGCGACAACACAGATCAATGTCTCTCAGCTGAGAGCAGCATATACTGTATGCCCATTGACCCTTGGGGTCTGTTAAGCAGCCATTTTATTACTTGAGCATGGGGGTGATGCATGCAGCACTTTGAAGGCTATGGAATAGCATCTTTCCAGCACTAATTCAACACTATTTGGGACTGGCTGACTGTTTTAAGCAACTATTAACCTCCCTGGTGGTATGATTGTTTCTGATTTTAGGTGCTGAAAGCAGTACCATTATTTTGCTAGTAATTCTTAAGGACGAGCAGCCCAAACCAACTTTTTACATATGATTTTTTTTTTTACTGCGCGTTCTTTATAACATCTCGGGTATGATAAAGTTTGAAAGACAAAATCATAAATTATAATATAATAAATAACTATAAATAAGTTAGAGTATACACACATATATATATGTATATATATATATATGTGTGTATTTATATATATATATATATATATGTGTGTGTGTGTGTGTGTGTGTATATCTATACATATATATATATATATATACAGATATACGTGAGTATATATTAGGCTTGTGACGGTATCAGATTTTCATGCTGCGATTAATTGATTAAGGTTTTGCCACGGTATACGGTATTATCACGGTATTCTATTATTAAATTTAAATTATTAAATTTCCACCTCACTTCAATTTCATTGCTGAATTTAGGGGCTTTGGTTCACTTATGCACATTATTATATAGTCAGTCAGTACAGACTCTGTGAACCAGGCCTAAAATAGGTCATCAAGCAGTGTCTGGCCTAACTGGTGATAACTGGTCCTGGCGCTCGGCTCCGATCCGATGGCCTGGTCATTAAGAGGGCAAATCCTTGTGGTCAAGATGTGGTTAAACCTGAAGGAGGTGTTGTTTATAAATTACTTTACTATTGCTTTAGGCCTGGTTCGCATGTATGCGGGTTGGTGGTTCACATGTATGCGGGTTGGCGGTTCACATGTATGCGGGTTGGCGGCCCACATTTGCACAGGCATAGCAGCCCATTGATTTGAACGGGCTGCTATGCCCTCATTTTCCGCAGAAAAAAGGTGCATGCAGCATTTTTTTTAAAATTCAGTGGCCTTGAAATCCATCCTGCTTTTGCACCATGCGACTAACCTGCAGTTCCTGCTCTGGCAAGCTTTCTGCATTTTTTGTATACGTGGGCACGGCATTTAAAAACAGTTTGCGTGTGCAGCAACGGCAGGTAAGTCGCATGGTGCAAAAGAAGGATGGATTTCATGGCCACTGGATTTTTTTAAATTCTGCATGCATCTTTTTTCAGCTGAAAACGCAGGCATAGCAGCTCAAGCCCATTCACATCAATGGGCTGCTATGCCTGTGCAAATGTGGGCCGCCAACCCGCATACATGTGAACCGCCAACCCGCATACATGTGAACCACCAACCCGCATACATGTGAACCAGGCCTAAAGCAATAGTAAAGTCATTAATAGATAAAAACACCGGTCCTCCTGCAGGTTTAACCACTTCTGGATCGCAAGGATTTGCCCCTTTAAAGACCAGGCCATCGGATCAGAGCGCCAGGACCAGTCATCACCAGGTAGGCCAGACACTGCTTGATGGCTATATAATAATGTAATGTGGGCTGCTATGCGTGTGTGTGTGTGTGTGTATATATGTGTATATATATATATATATATATATATATATATATATATATATATATATATATTAGAGCTGCACGATTCTGGCCAAAATGAGAATCACGATTTTTTAGCTTGGAATAAAGATCACTATTCTCTCACGATTCTCTGTGTAACAAAAAAAAAAAATTGGGATAACTTTACTGTTACGTTTTTTTTTTTTTTTTTTTTTATTCATTAAAGTCTATTAATTGCGTTTGAAAGACTGCTGCGCAAATACAGTGTGCCATAAAATATTACAACAATCGCCATTTTTTTCTGTAGGGTCTCTGCTAAAAAAATATATAAAATGTTTGGGGGTTCTAAGTACTTTTCTAGCAAAAAAAAAACTGATTTTAACTTGCAAGCAACAAGTGTCAGAAAAAGATCCAGTCTTTAAGAGGTTAAACTTCCTTTCTCCCTGGCAGAGGGAAGGAAAAAATACAATGTAATCATTTTTGTTTATAGTTAGGAGACTTTGCTGATAGGCATTAGCTGAGTGAGTGAATGAGTCATCCAGCTCACTGAAATGTATCAATTCACAAGTCAGGCAGACTTGACAGAGAAACTCGGTATTTTAAAAATGCCACAATAGCAATACCGTGGCTATGCAATACCGCGATATATCGAATTACCGAAAACCGGCATATGTCTAGTATATATATATATATATATATATATATAGTACAGTAAAACTGCAGGAAAGGGCATTGGGGGGCAAACTAATGTCAATTTATTTTATTTTGTAATGTAATCCAATAGGATTACAATATATCAGTGTGTTTGACTATTTGAATTTGCCGCTGGTTCCACCCCCCTGCGAGCGTCAAGTCGCAGGAGATGGAAGCTGGGGCTCACAGCATTGGCCGAAAGATCCGGCCGCCGTATGCTGCAGGGACACTCCGTGGGATCCTGGGGACAAGGTAAGTAACCTCTACCAGGATCCAGCGATGCTCTCTGGCGGTACCCTAAGTGTGGCTCGGGGTTACTGCTAATGGCACTAAAATTTCACCCCGAGCCACACTCGGGAATACCGCTAAGGAGGTTAATAGAGTTTGTTTCAGGACTTTTTTCTTTTTGCTTTCATTCATTTCCAATGTTTTTCATTTCTCATTTACATATGTATGAATTATTTGCATATGTCATATATGCCTTTTCTTGATTAGTGTTTATATGCACCACTTTTTGAAATGTATCATTGTTAGTAGTGCACGTTATTTTTAAGGACACAATATTTTGTATTTTGGCTTTGGTCAGCTCATCGATGTACTAATATTGAGACAGCGCACTTTATTTCCTTTCAATACTACACAAATTACTTTCAGCAAGTTTTAACGTGTGTTTAATAGTACATATAGTATATGGGTTGATTTATGCCAAAACCTAAAAAGTCCCTAAACCCAGGACCCTTCATTTACTATATCACAGAACATGGAAATGCAATTATGTTAGTAAATATAAACTGCTAAATACCTTTTCTCATCAGCAGTTTATAGCAGTCTTGTGACTTCTATCAGTGTCTGATCAAAGCTTGTAGGAGGAGTTTTCATACTCCCATGATTGTCCTATGAGGCTGTATGATCCCTGGCCCTCTGTCTAGACAAAAAAAAAAACCTCTCTAGCAATACACACCAAACTGGGCATGTGCAGAATGTCCCCAAGGCTCTGTACCACCAGTAGATGGATTAAGGAGTGTGTAAGAAGGGAGGATCAGGGAAGACAGGATCAAACAGGCTTTTTACACAATGAGCAGGATTAACTGTTAGGTCCCACAGACTGATTTTACTGTTGTGGGTTTAGTAACACTTTAACTGAACAAGCTGAATTTAGAAGCTGATTGGCTACCATGCACAGCTGCGCTAGATGTTGCATGCTGCAGTTTTAGTAAATTCATCCCATAATATAGCAAACCCAGTTTATCACTTTGGCTAAAGCAGATTGAAGAGTTAACAAATGCCATTGCACAATTGCTAGCTTGTTTTAAGAATATTTAAAGTGGTTGTAAATCCTTACATATACAGTAAAAGGAAATACAAAGTGGCGCAAGCTAATAGCATTAAACTAAAAGGTAGTCCATGGGGTAGCCATTTAGGCTATCATAAAAGTCTTTTGTAATGAGACAAGAAACAGTCCATACGCTCAGGGCCAGCCTAGTGGGGAGCGGAAGCCATCTCCAAACATGAAAGATACAAAGAGAGAAAACAGGCGCCTCTAAGTAAAGACTGTAGTATTTAATTGGCAAGATACATTAAAAACTGCGTTCCACCCTGCGGTCCCAGCCTCAGTTCCATGCCAGTGACACCACTCCACTTCCTGCCGGACAGGAACAGGAAGGACTGAGAGAAACATGGACCCCCAGCAGTGATCCCATACCGTATATGGATGCCGGAAGGACCCACCTCACCTACATTTACTTAACCTGATGTAAGTTTTTTAATGTATCTTGCAAATTAAATACTACAGTCTTTACTTAGAGGCGCCTGTCTTCTCTCTTTGTATCTTACATATACAGTACCTACTAACGTGACTAGCCTCAGATGAGACACAGCGATGAATCAAATCCTCCTACATAAGTTGTACCTGTTTTCAATGCAGCTGTCTCCTCTACAGCCTCCTAAAACACACAGGTCAAAGGCTTTTTCACAACAGTAGAAGGCAGGGAGAGATCCGCGGGGCTCTGATGTCACACAAACACTGCACAAAAGCATAGTGCTCAGTGAAACCTGAGTGGATTGGAATGGACATACTCCCTTCTACACAGAATGATATGGAAATATTCAAAGCTGAATATTGTGTGCTGGGGGGGAGAGGTCCCCATAGATGCCATGAAGTTAGCTTGGACTTGTATCAGTGACTAAATCAAAGGGAAAAACAGCAGAGAGAAATTACACTAGGTGCTTTGGATTGAGGCTAGTGGCCATTACAGAAGGATATGCTTTGTTAATTTTTCCTGTTAGAGGTTTACAACCCCTAATCCCTGCAAACCCAAATTTTCTAATCAAGATTCTAATCTTTTGCTAAAGCCTAGCATCAACCAAAATCCAATTATTAGTAAGTGGAAGTCAGATATTCTGTCAAGTGCATTTCTAATGGAGAGATTTGTCTTCACAATCTGCTCTGCTGACACTAAGATATGATATTAGGGGAAAGCAGTTAATTTTATCTCATTAAAAATGAAATGTTACACAAAAGAGACAGAATATTTAGACAGTATAAAAAATAACAAAGTATAGTATAGCTTATAGCTTATATAACTAATATTGGTGTTGTTAAGATGTTCAGATGAATACATTTTGTAACCATTAAGCCTAGCTCTGAGTTGGCCCGAAAAAAAAAAAAAAAAAGCAATGTGACCCAAGTATATGTAAAATATAATGCTATATTTAGCTAATTTTTTTAGGGGGATTACTTATTTTAACCAACGGTCCTGCAACAGCTAGTACTCCATCTCTTTTCTTTCCAGCTCTAGGATGCAGGTAGGTCCTTTATGTTATCATGTACAATGTAGGACCAGCAGTGGCCACTGGTTCTGCATTGTACATAATGATGTTGGAAAAAGGGGAGGTGACATGATTGGTCCAAAACCAAGAGATATTTTGGGGTACCAGTCGACACAGTCAGAGCTTGTGGAGAGGAAGACTGCTAAACCATAAATTAGGGAACACAAACAAGCATTAAATTCTGCACATGCTGGGGGGGGGGGGGCATTTAATATTTTTAATCAGCACATTGTTTCGCTTTATCACCTAAGATCCAGGTAGTAACAAATAGTCAAGTATTTTTCTTCTATCATTCAGCATTGAAAGAGAATTAAAAACTTAAAAAAAAATCATTTATACTCACCTAGGTGGATACAGTATCGAATTGATGCTGCATCTGTCCCCTGCCGGTTCTGCAACTGAGCGATCAAATCGGTTCTCAGCATTCTGTGAGCAATGAGCAGGGACTGTCAGTCGCCAGCTCTCTGCTCTGTCTCCTAACACATACTCACTGGAGCACTGGGCAGTAGAGGGGGCCAGAGGGGCTGGCTCAGGGTCTCAGCAGATCACTGAGAGGCTGAAGCAGCTGTCGGTCCAGGCTTCTGGGCAGATCCCAACCTTATGGTTGGGATCTTTTCAGAGCTTGGACTGGCTCTGTAAATTCAGCCAACAGTGGGCTTCAACAGCCAACAGTGGGCTTCACCCCACTGTTGGCTGAAAAAGGATCACAGGAGTGCAGAACGAACTGTCTTCCTGTGATCTGTAGGTGAAGTATAGCCAAAATATCTTTGGTTATACTTCTCCTTTAATGAATGTGCGTGTTGTGGGGACTGAACTGTGACTACATACTGTATTGTTTATAATAATAAATTCTGGTGATTCAGGTTGGAGATAAATTACTGTTCTTAGTCCAAAACAAACGATTCATAAGGCCAGTGAGCAATTTGTGTGGTCAAGCGATTGGTTTTGAAGTGGGAAAATTCCAGCATGATGCTAAAAACCAGAAACCTGTGACTAAGGCATGTTTCCCAACATGACTTTCTCTTATCAAAACAGATTGACACCTCAGTAGGCTCAAGAATTAGCTCTGGTTATAAAAAAACTGGAAAAGTGTCTTTTATGTTTGAACCAATTTATATAATTAACAACTTTTATAGTGCTAGCATGTACAGTATATGCAGTCATATGTCTGATATAAAGTAACAGAACTACATTACAAGAAAATGATGTGAAAATGTGAAATATACTTTAAAGAATGATTATCGAATAAATGTGTTTCTTTCAGTATTTTTCCAACCTAAACTGATAGTCAACCCTTTCCATTAGCATTCCTGTTTCTTCCCTTCCAAAAAGAAGATACAGAATCTTTAAAGAATCTTTAAAAAACACCATAGATCTTTGAGTTACTTCTCCATCCAAAATGTATCTAATTAAATTCCCTGCCATACATTTTGGTTCAGTTTTGGAAAGAGTAAGGAGGGATCAGAGATGTATAGTAACGAAGTAGAACTACTTAAGTACTGTACTTAAGTACCGAAATGCGGTATCTGTACTTTCCTAGAGTAGAATTTTTTTCTCCTACTTCTACTTTTACTTCACTACATTTTTTCGATGATTTCGATACTTCTACTCAAGTATTTTTTTTTTTGTGCTGCATAGTTACTCGTTACTTTTAAAAAAATTACCACTGCCAGAACAGTAGATGGTAGGTTGCATAAAGCTCAAAAAAATGTGTATAATGTCATTTGTAAATCAGCGCATACGAAAATAAAGGCTGTGTATAATAAAAGCTGCTATACCAAATCTTTCCAATAAAAAGAAAATATGAAACAAACAAATAAATGGTGCTACAGCACTTAAAGTGCATCAAGAAACTACTAACAAACACAGGTTAATCATTTAAATAAATCATTTGAAATAATAAAAACAATATGATGTTCAAACTTTTGACTTATTTCTTTAATAACTACATAACACAGTACTTGTACTTCTACTTTCAGTACTTGAGTAGAAATTTTTTTTCAAAACTACTGGTACTTTTTACTTTTAGTACTTAAGTAGCAAATTTTTTGAAAAAACTACTTGCAATACTTAAGTAAAAAAAATGTTGAATACTTTAGTACTTCTACTTAAGTAACTTTTTCTGCGAGCACTTCCACTTCTACTCAAGTAATTTTTTGATCGAGCACTTGTACTTTTACTCAAGTAGAAATTTCGAGTACTTTATACAAGTCTGGGAGGGATTAAACCTTCCCTTAAAAACATTTTTTGCCATCTGTGTCCTTATTGGCAAGATCCCCCTTCTCCAATGGA
This sequence comes from Pelophylax lessonae, assembly GCF_965119305.1. NCBI lineage: Eukaryota > Metazoa > Chordata > Amphibia > Anura > Ranidae > Pelophylax > Pelophylax lessonae. The sequence goes on along the minus strand of NC_138768.1, from coordinate 673,937,480 downwards.
GACACAAACCAAAACAAAAGCACATTAAGGATGAGCCCTGGTGCCTAGATAAAAATCACCATTCCCATTTTTTTTCTAGTACGGGCATCACATGCTCAAAAGGTGAGGGAAATTCTCCCATAAGGTCAAAGGTAACCCTGAGAATGGGGGAGCCCTGTATCCCCTAAAATGCATTGGATTGCAGTATTTAATAACTTTGGACTTCAGTGATGAAATAGATATACTTGCATTCCTATATCTTTGGTGTAGTGCTCTTATTCTCCTAGCAATTTTCAGTGTTTACCAGAGGCACTTTTGAGGTCTCTTCCTGTTTAGAGGGCAGCTTAACCAGAGTCACTGTGCTTCACAGTATGGATTTACCTTAACACTAACACTAAGGAACTAAATCAATAGAATCTCCAACCTACAATTTAGAAATAAACATCTAAAAGAGAGTACCAGCTTGATAGTTTCTGTCCACATAAAATTTAATGTTTCATTCTTATAAGCAGTAAATACATTTGGGGGTCCCAAGGGACCCTTCATCAACGTTAAGGGATGCAGAAAAGAATAAAATCTTGGCAATTATAGGCAAGGTTCCTGGGAAGTTAAGCTGTATAATTGATAGAAATATCTTAAAGGCCTTGTTTAAGGAGTGAGAATTTAATCAAGTTGATAATTTTCTTACTTGCAATGAAACATTGCAACAGAAAAAGAATTGTCAAAGTATTTAAATTACACTCTTTTACTCTTAAAAAATTACAAATAACTTACCCCATACTATGCGGACAAAATATAGACACTTTAAGACTCCTTAAACAAATTCTGTTAAGATGTTCATAATGTTACACTGTCTCGTGAATGTATAAAATTCTCTGTAAGTATTTAGTTTAAAAATCTCTACAATTCTCAAGAGATCCATTAAACTCAATCATTTGCCTACTTATGACGACTGCTTGATATTCAAAACACTGGTATTTGGAAGGTACTAGATCACTTACAAATGCACCCCGCACTGCACATAAATTGCATGATTATTTGGAGAATTAGGAGGCAATAAAACTATTTCGAATAGACAAACAGAATTGTAATTGCTACCATGTGAATGTGGCAAAAGTCGTGCAAAGACTTTTAATGTAAAAAAATAATATAGTGTTGTTTGTAGATATGAACTAAATTTCTGTCTGGGAAAGCCAATATCCACTTGTTTTGGTGTTATTTTTTTATTATCCTGCCACATAAGATAGTATATACACAGCAGTCAGGTTTGAGGGAAAGAAGAGTGCAGCAATGTACAGAGACATACTTGATGAAAACATGCTTCAGAGCGCTCTGGAACTCAGACTGGGGGTAAGGTTCGACCTTCCAACAGGGCAACCACCCTAAGCACACAGCCAAGATAACAAAGGAGTGGCTACGGGACAACTCTATGAATGTCTTTGAGTGGCCCAGCCAGAGCCCAGACTTGAACCCGATTGAACATCTCTGGAGGCATCTGAAATTGTGCACTGACGCTCTCCATGCAACCTGATGGAGCTTGAGAGGTCCTGCAAAGAATGGAAGAAACTTTCCAAAAATAGGTGTGCCAACCTTGTAGCATCATACTCAAAAAGAGTTGAGGCTGTAATTGGTGCCAAAGGTGCTTCTACAAAGTATTGAGCAAAGGCTGTAAATACATGTGTAAGTGATTAAATGAATTACATGTATGTGAGTACATGTGATTTTTTTTGTTTTTTATTTTTAATACATTTGCAAAGATTTCAAACTAACTTCCTTCATGTTGCCATTATGGGGTATTTTTTGTAGAAATTTCCTTTCTACAAAATTTTTCTTTTTTGTAGAAATTTTGAGGAAAATAATTAATTTAATCCATTTTGGAATAAGGCTGTAACATAACAAAATTTGGAAAAAATGAAGTGATGTGAATACTTTCCTGATGCACTATAACTGAGAAATTACTCTGCAATCAAGTGAGAGCCCTTCCTCTGCCAAAACCTAGTAGCACACATCTTTTCCAAACCTACTGTAGGAAGCCCTTCCCTGATTGCTTCCAAAGTACTAGTGCAGTTCCAGTGGGGTGGCTCTTCGTCCTTGGATCTTAGATTACTCCAACTATTTACCTGTGTTACCAGAGTTACCCTAGGCTTCACTTAGAGGTATGTTGTTTACAAGGAAAATCACAAGTAGTTGTTTGTGTTCTGAACGGTTTCACTGAACTAGTTATTCTCAACTAGACTCTTTGTTGTTCGAGCACCATCCACTTGCCTACTGGACACGTTCATCCCCTTCCTGCCCAGTCCAATTTTCAGCTTTTGGTGCTGTCACACTCTGAATGACAATTGTGCGGTCATGCAACACTGTACCCATATGAAATTGTTATCATTTTTTTAAGACAAACAGAGCTTTCTTTTGGTGGTATTTATTCACCACTGGGTTTCTTTGAGGCTGCACTGATGGGCACTGTTGGGCAGTGTTGGGCACTAATATGCTGCACTGATGGACATTGATTGGCACTGATGGGGCTGCACTGAAAATCAGGGCACGGATGAACATACCCCTGATTATCAGTGTAAATGTCTCTATCTGTGATCAGCTGTGTCTGAAGGACACAGCAATCACAGTGCGCACTGGGAGCTCGCCCCAGGAGCACACAGGGGGCAGGGTTCTGGGAGGATGCCAGTGGAAACCCTCCCAGAACTGGATGACCACACTGTATCTGTCTTTTGGCTGTAGCATGGTTGAAAAGTAGTTATAGAGATTTATGCAGAGGCATGTTTGTGCAGCTTTTACTATCCTATCCTGCAATTTATGTATCTTTTTTGCTGTCCTGAACCAGTCTTGCATTATTGATTCTAACTTGGCACATAATTAGTAAACTGAAAGTTACAGTTGTTCTCTGTCTGATCAATTGGCTAATTAACCATTCTGGCAAACCCCTAAGGAACCTCTTTACTATTGTCTGTGATATACAACCTTGCCTTTTTTGGATTGAGCACACTTTTGCATGTATATTATAACACTTCAAGCACATTGAATATTTAAAGAACTATAGATAATCCCTCTCAGCCGCAGTGGAATATAACAAATAACTGTACCTGCAGAAATTATGTGTCTAATTTGAATGTTGCCAAACAACAACCAGATTAATCACTATGACAGAAAAGAACTAGTACTGTTCACATTCTCTGAACTGGAACGCCAAATAGTTTTCGTGTTAATGTAGATGATGACAGCCAGGCATTCATTTTGAAAGCCCCTGTTTATACCTTCTGTTTTTATAGGCTACATTGTCCTGCACTTTCCTATCCACAGAGCCCTGCATTTAAACATGAGCTTGCTGCTCATGGAATTTCAGGAAACAGTATGCTCTTGACAGACAAGCTGTAATGATGATGAATGGAGGACAAGAAAGCAACCATTACATGACTCAGTTTTACAGTGGTTCCTTTACTTTCTCCTACTTTTCCTTTCTGTGTATTCCTTTCTAAATGAAATTAAGAGGAAACAATATTAGTTTGAGGTGAGTTTTGTTTTGTTTTTTTATCTCATACTTTTTTTTAAACTGTTGTTTTAGATATTTTTTTTTTCCTATGCACAATCTTTGTTTTTTAAAAATAAACATATTTATTGCACAACAAAGGGTGCCCAAAGCACTATGAGTTATCTAAAGAGACAGCACAGCAGTTTTGTTGATCTCTAAAGCTGGTCATAGATGGAAAGAAATACAGCCAGTTAAGAATGGTCCGGTTTTGATCCATCTATGTATGCTACCCCTCAACTGGAATGCTGGAAATGTTTTCTTGATCAGCAGGCTGCAGCCAATCAGCTGTCAGGAACACAAACAAAGGCTGAATTGACATCCACCTTCCTTGCTTATATTATTTGGTCAATCCATTTTAAATTTTCAATCAGCCTGCTAGGTGATTGAAAAAATAAATAAATCTATGGCCATTAGTTTGATAGAAACCTGGGTCACATATATCTTAAGGGGGGGGGGGGGAGTCACATCTCTAATGACTTACTGAAGTTCTTTAAGCAAAGAACATCAATCAGCACACCTTATAGGTAATCATGTTTATGATGTGAAAAGCAGACTAGTGCTCTACCTGCTCTCTGAATTAAAGACTATAAAATATCAATGTGAGGGTATTTGTCCAGCATTGTTGCCCTTTTCCTACAAATGTAGTTTGCAACTGAAGTCCTGCTCTATAAATGGAGGGGCTCTTTTTTTTTTCCAATCTCAAGATGTGTGACAACTAGAACTCACAATATGACCAAGAAAAGAGCCCCCTTCTTAGAGTAAAGCAGGCCAGTCTGTTTCAAAGGGTAAGGAGAAAGTGCACCTGTAATTATTTCTGTGAAGAGAATTCAGCAAATGTACCTTTTTGTTTTTCCAAATTGTGAAAAAAGTAAAACGGCCATTGAAAATAAATGTTCACTAAATGAGTTTACTGTATGTTGTTCAAAGTATGGCAGTTGTGTAGGCTTCATTCACTCTTTGCATATTAAAAAAAAAAAAAAAAAAAAAAAAACACCTGTCTGAACATAATTTGAGTACTTCAGAGGGGCGGAGAGCAAAATAGAGGTCAAGAGCAAAGAGTTGGTCAGCGTCATAAGAGAAGCAGAGAGCCAGGGTAAAGTCAAATAGGTTGTGCAATCTTTACATTGGAAGTAGAAGTTTCCCCCTGCAAAATGTAGGGATGGGAGTTGTGCATGTCCTGGAAAGGCATTAGTGGTGGTAAATGGTCCATGGCCCAGTGAAGTTGTGTCCAGAGAAAGAAATAAGAAATTTTGATTTGGGTACACTGTCCGGAGAGTCTGATAAACCCATCCAGGAAGCTGTAATGAGAGGTGCTAGAGTGGGGGCATAGGGAATGAGAATGCACTCTGCAGTAGTGTAACCACTACTAAAAAAGACTTCTACACTGCCTGACAAAGAAAAATGAAAAATAGTTTTAAAAAAATACATTTTTTCCATGATAATAGATAAAGAAAAGAAATGTGTACAGAAATACTATTATTATAATGTCCTTATAAATAAATTAGTCAATCAATAAATTACATATTAAAGGCTATTATGCTATGGAACAGAAAGCTACTTTAAACATTGTGCTGTTAAGGCTTTCATCTGTCTTACACATTTTCATGTTTGTTTCTTTACCCATTTCCTAAAATAATCTATCATGAATTTTAAGAGTTCCAGGAAAAGATAAAACTCACAGGAAAAGGGCTCATTGGAAAGCTATGTGAAGGTACAATTGTACTGTACGTAGGATGAACTGAACTACTGACATTTGCATTCTTCCTTATTTAGGAAATGGTCATTTTATCTAAACAGAACTGGGCGAGCAGCTATAAAACATGCCTGGTTAATAACATGTAGATTTTTATTGAGTCATTGACATTTAATAATTGCTGAGGTATTCAGTAATGTGCACCATAACCAGACAAGGGATGAATCTGCTTACTGTCTACCACTGCATGTTGTATTCCATGATACAGTGATTGCCTAATGTATGGGATGATTTGCATGTATTAGCAATTGTTAGGTTTCTGCATCTGTTCCTGACAGACTTCAGAACTCTTTGATACTGGCAATTGAAACAATGGCAAATTTTTTCTACACACGCTATATTTCCATATGGTTTTGTGTATAACATAAATGTGTTATAACGTGTTTGAATGGATTTCTCATCCAAATAGTAACAAGTATTTAATAGAGCAAAGATCATTGTTTTGAAAATGAAATTATGAATATTGTATTTTTTTTTTTTGTTCATTGTAATCATGCCAGGGCTTTTTTTTTTTTTTCTCAGGGAGTAGGTGCAGATACTCCTTGCATGTCACCCCTTGTCTCTGCCCCCTATCCACCTCCAAGTCACGTCACTTGGTTGCAACTCCCACCCACCTTTCAGTACCGCCCCTTTTAGGAAATACAGACTGAAGTATAATTTTCTGGTGCTAAGAAATTTTTATGGAATGTGTTAATGATAACAAGAAAAGCAGTAAAATAGATCCCTTGCAGCCAGCAAAAACCGAACCCCCAGGAACAATAGATCATGCTAGGAACAATAGATCCCCCCGTAAAAATAGATCTCCCATTAACAGTAGATCCCTGTCAGCAACAGTATACCCATCAACAGCAATACAGCTTCCAGAAGCCATCATTAATAGAACCTTCAGCAGTCAGCACCCCTCTCTCAACAGTAGGTCTCTGCCAGCAACAATATATCCCCCACCAGCAACAACAGACCTCCCCAGCAACAATACGCCCCTCAATAGACTTATTCTTCTTTTGCTATGCGATCTCTCAATGGCCCATAAAAAGTATATGCATATCAGGTGCCCTTACACTTCACAGGCTGCATGTTTATTAATTTGCACCAGCACTATTAGTATAGAAATAGTAAGTAGTAGTAAGTACTAGTATACAGTGCTTGAGCTTGAGTAGCTATGCTATTTTGAAGGAGTGGCGATACATTGCTCCTTATTTTGTGTATGACTACTACAGTCATGTATTCCCCTATGTAGCAGAGCGTCCCAGAGAGAGCCAGGAAAAGTCCTGTTCGGGGTTTATACATCTCCCAGGCATCTCTCGTATACCTTTAGGGATCTCTGATCCATGATCCAGTTCAGGTCTTGGTCCTCTTCTCCAGGCCAATTTAAACTCACCTGAGACAGACAGACAGCTCTCTCTCAGCCTGGGAACACAGACAACGTTTGTCTATGAGAGCGGAAGGTCAGTAAAACTACCAGTTTGTGTCTTTGGAAGCTGACAAGCTGTAAGCTTGCTCAGTCTGTGTTAGTTAGGGACTGCATTGTGTGTAGTAAGCGCCGGGACACTGCTAGGCTTTTGTTTATTATTATTATTACTGTTTGTTTCCTAAAAAAGCACTGTACAGCACCTGTATATAAACCTGTATATAACACCAATAAACACTGCACTGTTTGTCACTACCACACTGGATTTGGTATCTGTGCCTGAAAGACTGCTCATCCCAGGGAGATTTGCACCCGCTACCTGTTCCCCATATTACATATGGTGGAGGATGCGGGCACTGGTAGTAAGTTACTACTTAAAGGGCCAGTACCTGGAGTGACTAAACATGGAGGAAATCCTCAAACAGTTGGTGTTATCAAACGCTGCACAGCAGCAAGCGAACTCTTTGTTTAAACAACAGATTGGTGTTGTACAAGAAAAAACAAAGCAAGCAAACGCTGCACAACAGCAAGCAAACTCTTTGATTCAACAATAGATTGGTGCTGTACAAAATCAAACCCAGTTGATGTTTGAAAAACTGGCAAGTGCTGCAGAAGCAGACAGAAAGGTGCTGGTTGAGGTGGTGCAGACACTTGCACAGCAGTCTGCTGTGAAAACAGAAACAGTTAGAGACCGCTCCTCAGCCATCCATGTTGGTCGCTTCCTGTCCAAGATGACTGCTGATGATGACCCAGAGGCATTTCTGGTTACGTTTGAGAGAACCGCTGAGAGGGAAGGCTGGCTCAAAACCCAGTGGGCAGGATTGATCTCTCCCTTACTTACTGGAGAATCGCAGAAGGCCTATTATGATTTGGAGTCCGTGGATGCAGGAGAGTATGAGAAAGTCAAGCAGGAAATCCTGGCACGTCTCGGTGTCAACTTGGCCGTTCGAGCCCAGCGGGTCAACAGCTGGTCCTTCCGAGATGAGAGGCCCCCAAGATCACAGATGTTTGACCTAATCCACCTGATGAGAAAATGGCTACAGCCGGAGTCTTTGTCTGGGCCACAAATAGTGGAGCGTGTAGTCATGGACCGGTTCCTGAGGTCATTACCAACTCCTTTGCAGAAGTGGGTGAGTCAAGGAGACCCCAAGTCAGCGGACAACCTGGTGGAGCTTGTTGAGCGGTACTATGCTGCAGAGAACCTGGTCACCACCCCTACAGCCGCACTGACTTTCCACCCAAAGCCCAGGCAACCAGTAAGACTGTTCCAGGGAAAGTGGGTGGTAAGCATGGCAAGGAGACAGGGGGGAGGATTTTTGGTGCCAGAGCTGAAGTTTGGCGTCCCAAACAAGGGAAGCCACTGCCTGTCAGCAAACCTAACTGGGGTAACATCCGGTGTTTCCGTTGTCAGGAACTGGGACATGTTGCAGCAAACTGTCCATTGACAGATGAACCCATGCAGTGTGACATGTCTCTTAGAAGGCAGTCTATGTTTGCTGCTGTTTCATGCGCTGCAGCGCCAAGTCTAGGAAAACACATGTGCCAACTGACTGTTAATAATAAGCCTATTACGGCCTTGCTGGACTCAGGAAGTCTAGTGACTTTGGTTAAAGCAGAAATGGTTGAAACAGTGAATTTAAATGCTAAAAAAGTTGCTGTGATCTGTGTACATGGTGATACTCGGAAGTATCCTATAGCTACTGTTAGCTTTGAAACTGACTTAGGTACGATGACCCATCCGGTTGGACTTGTACCCCACTTAGTGCACGAGGCCATCATTGGTAGAGACTTGCCTAAGTTTTGGGAACCGTGGGATCGTCCCGACTCGGTCACAGTAACTGACTCAGTGGTGGAGCCAGAACCCCTGGCCATCACCGACAATGTGGGTTCAAGGGATTCCTCTCAAGGTTCCCCAGATTTTCCTTTCTCTGTTATGGCAGGAGAACTGGAGGAGCCTGAGGAAGTCCCCACAGCCAGTCCAGGGGGACAACCTTCTGCTGACCCTGAGGCTACATTGGAGTTTGCTGATCTTAATGTGCACAAGGAAAACTTTGGTACCGAGCAGAAAAAAGACCCTACCCTTGCCAGGGCCTTGGAGAATGTAGTAATGTTTTTTTTGTTTACAAAATATTTTATTGGAAAGTCATACAAAAATAAAAAATAGATCAGTACAACAATATAAAGATCAATGTGATAACAGTGCAATATACAGAACAACAAAATGTAGTGTGTTTGAGGGAAAAGTACAGAGGGATAAAAAAAACCCGGGTACGAACAGGATTATGAGGAGTAATGCAAAATGAATCTTGAAACAATGTAGAGGCAGCTAAAGTATATTAGAACCTTTCTGTTCACAGCATAGACTTTATAATAGACAAGGAACTGTGCTAGACCGTTAAAAGTATCCCATACATCCCATTTGGCATGGAAAGCTAGCATGGACCCCTGTAGAGAGCGTAGCACCCTCTCGGACATTTTAATGTTGTCCATTCTGGAGATAACTTGTTGCCAGGAAATAATATCTGATCTCCAATTTAGAGCTATCATCCAGTGGATAGAGGAGATTAAGGTGTGAAGTAGTTTAGATTTGTGGGGGGGAGCCCCCAGGATGCGGGCATATAACAGGCAAATACTTGGGGTGAGAGAGATATCACGGTTAGTTATGAATGGTAGAAGTTGACCCACCTTTCTCCAGATGATCTGAAGATGATTACACCTCCAAAAGATGTGCAGGAGCGAGCCCTCTTCAGAGCAACCCCTAAAACACTGGGGAGACACTGAGTCATAATAGGAATGGAGCAAGGAAGGGGTCAAGTACCACCTGGTGAATAATTTGATTGGTGAATCTCTACTGGTGGAAGAACGTGTGCTTGCACGCATATTTTTAATCATGTTCCTCCAATCCAGGGTTGAAAAGGAGCAACCTAGTTCTTCCTCCCATGTTTATCTGGTAAAGGGGAATCATTAAGGTTATATAATAGGGGGGAGGAGCTGCAGATATTTTCAAAAGGGGTGAATGGGGGATGTAATGTTAGGGAATGGTTGAACTTGAAGAACTCCCTAATAATGTCAAAGTGGATGCGTTCTGATTCGGGAAGTTTGTATGAAGCAATAATTTGATCAAAGGAGTAAAAGACGTTACTGGTTGAGAGTGCCCTGAGAGAAACTAGACCTCTTGAGATCCAGGGTTGGAGCTGTTCCCTATCCAAGGGGAAGGAGAGCGAGTCAACCTCCGAAAAAAAGGTTGCTAGGGGGGAGACCCGGGAGAGCAGGGCACTAGATTCGTTATATTTAAGCCATATTTGTAGTAGGTGGTAAACAATTTTGTTGGACTGGAGGTGATTTTTTATTGTGTTTGGTCCAGTCCATAAGGTCGCCTGTAGAAAGCATGGTGCAACAGAAGATTTCTCGAATGTAAGCCAAGGGATATCCCTCCCCTCATAGAACCATTGGGCAATTTGTATATATTTGGTCGCCAGGTAGTAGGACCAAAGGTCGGGTAGACCCAAACCTCCCCTGTCCTGAGGGGCATGTGAGACCTGCTTGTTGTATCTAGGTTTTCTACTATTCCAGACAAACCTGGACATTTCTCTCTGGAATTTCAGAATGTGTGATTTGGGTACGGTGACTGGAAGAGCTCTGAAAAAAAATAACAATTTGGGGAGAATCACCATTTTGATCGCTGCCACCCTACCCAAAAATGAAATATGGTGTGAAGACCAAGACTGAAGTAGTGCCCCCAGTTTCTTAAATGTTGGATGGATATTAGTTATATAGAGGGAATCATAGTGAGGGGTTATCTGTACACCCAGGTATTTAAAGGACCCAGAGCACCAAGAGAAAGAGAAACACTCCCTGATGGAAGTCTGCAACCAGGTGGGCATGTTTATAGGCATAAGGGAACATTTGGAGATGTTGACACCCAATCCCGAGATAGAGTGAAAGCCATCCAACTCTATAAGTAAGTGGGGTAAGGATACGTGAGGTTCAGACAGATACAAGAGGACATCGTCCGCATATAGACTTAATTTATATTCTTCATCGTCCTTACAATACCCCCTGATCTTAGAATTATTTCTAATTGCGCAAGCAAGGGGTTCGATGGCCAGGGCAAAAAGCAGGGGGGAAAGAGGACACCCCTGCCTAGTGCCCCTATTAATTGAAAAAAATTCGGAGTTGCACCCCGGTATGCAGATCCTTGTCTGGGGAGAGTTGTACAGTGCTTTGAAGCCATGTACGAAGTTTCCGCCCATCCCATATATTGGCAGGAGATTTTCCATGTATGCCCAACTGACACTATCAAATGCCTTGTGTATGTCTAGGCTGACTAGGCATGTAGGGGATCTTGTACGATTAGCATCCTGAATTATGTTAGCTGTGAGTCTGATATTATCAGTGAGTTGCCTGCCTGGTATAAATCCTGTTTGGTCAGGTGTAATTAGTTTAGATATATGTTCTGTCAGGCGATTAGCTAACAGCCGACCAAATAGTTTGAGGTCATTGTTCATGACCAAGATGGAACGGAAGTTTTGGGGAAGTGAGTGGTCTTTTTCTGGTTTAGGAATAAGGGACATATTTGCGAGGAGCATCTCATTTGGGAAACTGCCACCTTGAAGAATCCAACTAAACAAATTGGTAAGTCTGGGAACAAGAATATGGGAAAAGGTCTTCTAGTAAGTAGCTGAAAAACCATCAGGGCCAGGGGCGGTAGATGTCTTTAAGGATTTAATGATTGATAATATCTCCTCATCCATGCAGGGTGCTTCCATCTTTTCCCTTTCCTCCGGGGAGAGGGCAGGAAGATGTAGTTTGGTAAGCCATGACTCGAATTTAGCTGTTGGAAATGAGGAGGAATTTGATAATAGGTCTTTATAAAATTTGGTAAAGACTTCAAGTACCTGCTTAGGATGAGAAACCATCTTACCATCAGACCTCCTAAGCTTGTATACATGAGTGGACCTGATGGTCTGGGCAAGTTTTCTGGCAAACATGGAGGAGGGTGAGTTACTGTGCAGGATAAATTTAGCTTTGGACCATCTAAGAGATTTTTCAGTATCGTTGGAGAGGATCTCATTCAAAGCCTTCCTTTTGGCATAAATTTGATCCATCAGGACCTGGGATGGAGAATGGTTGACTTGTGTATAAAGGCGGTCTAAGTCTTTGGTCAAGTGTTTAATGTCTGCCAATCTAGATCTGTTGCGGGCAGAGGCAAGGGCAATGAATTTCCCCCTGATAACCGCCTTATGGGCTGTCCATATAGTGGAGATTGGGGTATCGCCATTTTCATTTAGATCAAGGTAGTCACCCAAGGAGGAGGACACCTGGGATACAAGAGAGGGGTCATTTAAAAGTGAATCATTTAATCTCCAGTTATATGAAGAACTAACAAGCCCTAGAATGTAGAAATGTTTAATGATGTACCTGTTGTACCAGGGGACAGGCCCTGTTTTCCTTTTTTCAGCAGCAATGAAGATTTATTGTATCGTGTATATAAAAAGAACAATGAAATTGTTGAACAGTTGGTGGTCCCTAAGCCTTACAGACGGGTGGTGCTGGAATTGGCGCATGGACACTTACTGGGAGGTCATTTAGGGGTTGAAAAAAACACTGAAAGGGTGTTACGCAGGTTTTACTGGCCTGGGATACAAAAAGATATTGACAATTATTGTCAATCCTGTCCTGTGTGTCAGATGTCAGCCCCACTACCCCACTTACGAACTCCTTTAGTGCCCTTACGCATTATTGAAGTGCCCTTTGAGAGGATCGCCATGGACCTCGTAGGTCCACTCCCCAAGTCTGCCCGGAGTCATCAACACATTCTTGTAATCATGGATTATGCTACACCTTACCCCGAGGCAGTTCCCTTACACACTGCATCCGCTAAGAACATTGCTAAAGAGTTGTTCATGGTGTTCAGTCGCGTTGGGATGCCTAAGGAGGTCCTTACGGACCAGGGCACTCCATTCATGTCACGAATAACTAAAGAGTTGTGCAAGTTATTTAAGGTGACCCAGTTGCGAACCTCCGTATACCACCCTCAAACTGATGGCCTTGTAGAACGCTTCAATAAAACATTAAAGAGTATGTTAAAAAAGGTTGTGGACAAGGATGGAAAAAAACTAGGACTTCATGATTCCGTACTTGATGTTCGCCATCAGGGAAGTACCCCGGTCCTCTACGGCATACTCTCCTTTTGAATTGCTTTATGGGAGACACCCTTGGGGACTCTTAGACATAGCCAAGGAAACCTGGGAGGGGGAGCAGGCACCCCACAAAAGTGTCATTGAGCACATCGCTCAAATGCAGGACAGCATTGCAGCGATCATGCCTATGGTAAAGGAACACTTACTGCAGGCCCAGGCAGCCCAACAAAGAATATACAACAGGGGAGCCCGACTCCGTGTCTTCTCACCTGGTGACAGGGTCCTGGTGTTAGTTCCCACTGTCGAGAGCAAGTTCCTAGCTAAGTGGCAGGGTCCCTTCGAAGGATTGGAAAGAGTTGGGGAGGTCAATTATAAAGTGCATCAACCAGGAAAAAGGAAGGCAGAGCAGATTTACCATATTAATCTGTTAAAGCCCTGGAAGGATCGGCTGTAACATCTAGGGGTACTGAGTCCCCTCTGGTCCCTGAGGTCACAATTCCAGACACCCTGTCTTATTCCCAAAAACAAGAAGCTAGAGAGTTCCTGATAAGGAATAGAGATAAATTTTCAGGGTTACCTGGTACGACTTCAGCAGTTCAGCATGATATTGTTACTGAACATGGGGTCCGTGTCAAGCTCAAACCGTACCGAATTCCCGAAGCGAGGAGAAAGGACATTAGTGATGAAGTAAAAAGGATGCTGGAGCTAGATGTCATTGAGGAATCCAATAGTGACTGGTCTAGCCCCATCATTTTAGTCCCAAAACATGGTACTTGGAGGTTCTGTAACAACTTCAGAAAACTCAATGCAGTGACAAAGTTTGACACGTACCCAATGCCCAGAGTGGACAAACTTATGGACAGACTTGGCAAAGCCCGCTATCTAACTACTTTAGACTTGACCAAAGGATATTGGCAAATACCCCTGACTGGTAGCGCCAAAGAAAAGACTGCGTTTGTTACCCCAGAGGGTTCATTTCAGTATAAAAAAATGCCTTTTTGGGTTGAAAAATGCCCCTGCGACATTTCAGAGGGCCATGGACAGGACCCTAAGACCTCACCGACAGTATGCAGCTGCCTATCTGGACGATATAGTGGTACATAGCACTGACTGGGAGTCTCACTTGCCCTGTGTACAGGCTGTTCTGGAAGGTTTTACAAGGAAGGTTTTACAGCAAACCCAAAAAAATGTGCCATTGGTTTAGAGGAAGCCAGGTATTTGGGCTACACTATTGGTCGTGGAGTCATTAAACCACAGTTAAACAAAGTAGAAGCCATCCAAGAATGCCCACGTCCTGCAAACAAGAAGCAGATCAGAGCCTTTCTTGGAATTGCAGGGTACTATAGGAGGTTTATCCCGAATTTTGCAACTATAGCTGCCCCAGTGACCGACCTTACGAAAGGGAAAGAATCAGTAATGGTGAAATGGTCCCCAATAGCAGAGGAGTCTTTCCAAGTCTTAAAGAAGGCTCTTTGTGCACAGCCAGTGTTGTACTCCCCTGATTTCTCCAAGGATTTCTTGGTTCAGACGGATGCGTCTGATGTAGGTATTGGGGCCGTATTGTCACAGGTACACAATGGGGAAGAACACCCTGTGGTGTACCTGAGCAGAAAGCTTAATGAACACGAGAGAAAGTATGCAGTCATTGAAAAGGAATGTTTAGCCATAAAGTGGGCCTTGGACGCGCTAAGGTACTATCTGTTAGGGCGCCAGTTTGATTTGATAACTGACCATGCTCCTCTGAAATGGATTGCCCAAAAGAAGGAGACTAATAGACGGGTGAACCGGTGGTTTTTGGCTCTACAAGATTACTACTTCACTGTAAAACACAGGCCAGGTGTTGAGATGGGGAATGTAGATGCCCTGTCCCATGTTCACTCCTGTTGGGCCACAGGTGTTCCAACCCTGGGGTTGAAAAAAGGGGGGGATATGTAGCAGAGCGTCCCAGAGAGAGCCAGGAAAAGTCCTGTTCGGGGTTTATACATCTCCCAGGCATCTCTCGTATACAGTACCTTTAGGGATCTCTGATCCATGATCCAGTTCAGGTCTTGGTCCTCTTCCCCAGGCCAATTTAAACTCACCTGAGACAGACAGCCAGCTCTCTCTCAGCCTGGGAACGCAGACAGCGTTTGTCTATGAGAGTGGAAGGTCAGTAAAACTACCAGTTTGTGTCTTTGGAAGCTGACAAGCTTTAGGCTTGCTCAGTCTGTGTTAGTTAGGGACTGCATTGTGTGTAGTAAGCGCCGGGACACGGCTAGGCTTTTGTTTATTATTATTATTACTGCTTGTTTCCTAAAAAAGAACTGTACAGCACCTGTATATAAACCTGTATATAACACCAATAAACACTGCACTGTTTGTCACTACCACACTGGATTTGGTATTTGTGCCTGAAAGACTGCTCATCCCAGGGAGCTTTGCACCAGCTACCTGTTCCCCAGCTTACACCTTGAAGAGTGTTTGTTCAGATTTTGGTAGGTCTGTTTCTGAAAATGCTTTGGGGTGTTATTAGGTGAACACTAAATGCAAATACTTCTTGGAAGTTTTCTGCTTTTAGGAGAATGTGTCAGGGTCTTGAAAATATTTTCCTATTTAAGTTTTAACGACAGGACAAAAAAAATAACATTTACAAAATAATGCTATTTTGGATAAAGTAAATGTGAATTATTGTGAATGCATATTTTATACTGTCCTTTCAAGCAAGTAGATGGGGCTCTAGTTTTCTTTTAATATTTAATATTAATATTTTTTGCTTTACAGGGCTAGATAGATTAGGTTTAGAATGTGGCAGAGAGCAGGTTTAGCGTTAGTTAGGTTTTGCCTGAACTTCTACTTTAATGAGCAGTATGCCACTTGCAATACCAAACAAAGCCAACCTGCCCTGATATAGATGGTGTGCTAATGGGAACATGAGCAATGTTCTAACCCCATCAGACAGTGTTTAATTTTAATAAATCAGGCAGGTGTCAAACCTTTAGGTGTTTCCATGTTGTTGAAAATATGGAAAAAGCTTTTTATTTCACACATTGACTTCCAGCACAAAGGGTAACTATAACAAGAAAGGTGACACTGAACAGCAGTAGCTCACTGACTAGGATTTATAAAACAAGGCCTGCGTTCAATTAATGCTTGCCTGCCTTTGGCTGATGCAAGTAGTTTATCTACATGTAAAATAAAAAAAAACTGAGAAATGCTCACACAGTGCCAGGCTTTATTCTTCTCTAAGGTCTTGAACTGTGGGACTAATTAGTTCGGTTACTAAACAGTTTTTAGCACATTTCTCATAATGGCTTGTTTCTTTCTTTTAGGATGTTTTATATAAAACTATGAAGTTTAATATCATAGAGACCTTAAAAAAAACATTTCTTACTTTTAAGAAACCTTGTTTTAATTATTTTATTCAGATTAACATCCAGCTGCAAGGTTTGAAATATTTTTTATTCTTTTAATTTTTAGTTGAAATGTGCCCAAATCTGTCAAAGTTATATCAACAGGAGAGCAGTGAACATTTAGACTTTAATCAGCAATTGGTGAATTTCTGTGCAATCATGAGATACACTGGCTTTTTAGTTTGGTTTTTCAAATCTGTGATGTAAATGAGCCATTACAGATGACGTCCAACCAACCATGAAATAGGAAAAAGGAGTGAGAGAAGCAGTCAGGTTTAAATACCAAATAGCCGGATATTTTGTTAGACATGCAGAAATGGTCTTTGGTGCTTTCTTTAGTTGAACTCTATTTACAAATGACTAACAAAAATAACCAGCTAATTATCTCAACTAATAGGTAAAGTATACATAAACCATGCTTCTCCTGACAACGCATACAAATGTAACATAAGCCCTGGGTCTGGGAATAACAAGCTTATATTATGTGCACAAAATGATTCTGGGGGTTCCCAATAACTGCAGCAGGGCTCTGCCAAATATAAATAAGAAACTCCAAAAATAATAAAATAGGAAACCCCCTGTGTTACATGTGGTAGCTAAACAAATTACAATGCAAGCACCAATATTCCTACACTGTAGTAAAAGAAAGCCCAAATCATGGAGGCTATTAATTAGTACATACATTGGACAAACCATGAGTTCCAGGTTTTAAAAAAAGTAGACATACCAGCTAACATCTACAATGCTGTGTTTATTGCTATATATACTACCTGTTCAGCTATGACCAGTGCACTACACCAACTAGGAAAGTGGCTATACATTTGAGATGATAAACTTGCAATTTTTAAAGCAATTTGGTAAGTAAGCAAAGTTGAAGCGGAAATTAAAGCTGATCAATGTGGATAATGGGAGTCCTCACTTTTAGAATACAATAGCGCAGTGGGGGAGAGGCCTGCATCCACATCCCTTTTGTGAATGCAGGAATCTGTGCTTTTTTTTTTCGTTCATTGCACTTGTTAAATGAAAAAGAACCTCACAGTGTATACCCAGCTTAGGTTCCTGCTCCAAAATTATGCTGCACAGGGTTTTTAGTGCTGCCACTAATGGAATTAATACATGCTGCCATCATAAAGTGCTAAACTTTTGCTAACGATATCTAAGATAAGTATCTTAGAAAGCAGTGACTTGGTACCTTCTCATATATTTATTGGAGTCTTATCCTCTTTATCAGAAGACTAGTGGCAGATGTAGTGAAGGAGTATAATACTGGATAAAAATATGCTTAAAAAACAGAAAGGAAGTAAAGAAAAATAAGCCCAAATCCAGCCACAACCTTAGTCTTCTTTTTATTGCTTACAGTAGAATTCCAGGCAAGCATAACTTCTCTTAAAAATGCTACCTCCCCCTCCTATCACCTATTCTGACTAACTTGTGTAAAAAAAAAAATTGTATGCTTACCTGTTTTCAGGCCGCTCTGGTCTGATGAAGATTTCTCCCCTGTGTCACCCAGGGCTGGCTGAAGGGGAGGGGAGAGAGCACTTGACAACAGCTGGTAATGCATGGGAGTGGTGACATCACTCCTAAGCTCCTATGGCCCAGCCATTGGTGGCGCTCCCTCCTCTCCCCTGCAGCCACCACTGGATGACACAGGGGAGCTGGATAATGTGACTGGACAAGAGTCTGCTGAAAATAAGTAAGTACAGTATCTCACAAAAGTGAGTACACCCCTCACATTTTTGTAAATATTTTATTATATCTTTTTATGTGACAACACTGAAGAAATGACACTTTGCTACAATGTAAAGTAGTGAGTGTACAGCTTGTATAACAGTGTAAATTTACTGTACCCTCAAAATAACTTAACACACAGCCATTAATGTCTAAACCACTGGCAATAAAAATGAGTACACCCCTAAGTTAAAATGTCCAAATTGGGCCCAAACTGTCAATATTTTGTGTGGCCACCATTATTTTCCAGTACTGCCTTAACCCTCTTGGGTATGGAGTTCACCAGAGCTTTACAGGTTGCCACTGGAGTCCTCTTCCACTCCTCCATGACGACATCACGGAGCTGGTGGATGTTGGAGACCCTGCGCTCCTCCACCTTCCATTTGAGGATGCCCCACAGATGCTCAATTGGGTTTAGGTCTGGAGACATGCTTGGCCAGTCCTTTACCTGTACCCTCAGCTTCTTTAGCAAGGAAGTGGTCATCTGGAGGTGTGTTTGGGGTCGTTATCATGTTGGAATACTGCCCTGTGGCCCAGGTTCCGAAGGGAGGGGATCATGCTTCAGTATGTCACAGTACATGTTGGCATTAATGGTTCCCTCAATGAACTGTAGCTCCCCAGTGCCAGCAGCACTCATGCAGCCCCAGACCATAACAATCCCACCACCATGCTTGACTGTAGGCAAGACACACTTGTCTTTGTAATCCTCACCTGATTGCTGCCACACACGCTTGACACCTTCTGAACCAAAAAAGTTTATCTTGGTCTCATTAGACCACAGGACATGGTTCCAGTAGTCCTTAGTTTGCTTGTCTTCAGAAAACTATTTGCAGGTTTTCTTGTTCATCACCTTTAGAAGAGGCTTCCTTCTGGGGCGATAGCCATGCAGACCAATTTGATGCAGTGTACAGCGTATGGTCTGAGCACTGACAGGCAGACTACCCACCCATTCAACCTCTTTAGCAATGCTGGCAACATGCATATGTCTATTTCCCAAAGACAACCTCTGGATATGACGCTGAGCATGTACATTCAACTTCTTTGGTTGACCATGAAAAGGCATGTTATGAGTGGAACCTGTCCTGTTAAACTGCTGTATGGTCTTGGCCACCGTGCTGCAGCTCAGTTTCAGGGTCTTGGCAATCTTCTTATAGCTTAGGCCATCTTTATGTAGAGCAACAATTCTTTTTTTTCAGATTCTCAGAGAGTTCTTTGCCATGAGGTGCCATGTTGAACATCCAGTGACCAGTATAAGAGAATGAGAGTAAAAACACCAAATTTAACACACTTGCTCCCCATTCACAACTGAGACCTTCTAACACTAACAAGTCACAAGACACCGGGGAGGGAAAATGGCTAGTTGGGCCCAATGTGGACATGTTCACTTAGGGGTGTACTCACTTTTGTTGCCAGGGATTTAGGCATTAATGGCTGTGTGTTGAGTTTTTTTGAGGAGACAGCATATGTACACTGTTATACAAGCTGTACACTCACTACTTTGCATTGTAGCAAAGTATAATTTCTTTAGTGTTGTCACATGAAAAGATATAATAAAATATTTCCAAAAATGTGAGGATTATACTCACTTTTGTAAGTGAAAAAAAAATCTCCTTAATGGAGAAGTGGACACCATACAAAACCTTGTAACTCATACCCCCTCTTGTATTTCATCAAAAACTGAAAAAAAAGGGGTTTAGAGTGGTGGAAATGCCTAGAAACCTTTAGAGATATATGTATCTAATTAGACCTATCATTTGAAGACTGTCTTCTCTAAATGTGGAATGTTCAGAGTATACAAACTGACTAGTTATCCTGAACCTGAACTTAAGTCACAACCTCTAGAAAATTAGCCCAATAATTGGTAAATGGGAAAAAGGGGACTGGAGGCAGGGATGTGGTGGGGATGTTAACTTTTCCAGGAGATGAGCATTAATTGTATCACCATAGGGGAAAGTTTGATCTAGACTTTGGAGGCAATACTGAGTTGACTGTTTGTACTAATGGTCCTCAGCAGATTAGATGTCTGTACAACTTCTGTAAATTTTCAAACCATAGGTAGTATTTGTAATACACTACTTTGCTTACACAGAACTGCATACATCTGAATGACATGCATTAAACTCATACAAATAGAAATAAAGTGTTAACACTTTCAAAAACAACTACAAATGGTAACAAGCCTCACTGCCTCAACTAACACCACATTTTTTTGTAGGTAATCTTTCCATTGCTAACACAACTCAGATGCTCAGCAATATGTTTACCTTGAGTTCTTGTTTTTGGCGCTCAGCATTTGTTTGCAGCACATGTCGTGTTTATTAAACAATGAATTTGATTTGCAAGCAGCATCAAACACAAAAAATCAGTGCTATCAAGAGTAATAAAAAAAGATTTTATTATTCTGAAATGAAGATTGCACGCACTATGTGGTCCTGGTACCACTGGCAAACTGACCTATTCACACATGCCAGGAACAATATTTAGAGGGCCATGGGAAAGTACACCGTTTCTAGAACCAGAAGCTAAAGGAATGTCTACATTTTCTTTTGTAATTGCAGAGTTACAGAGTCCAGGATAATGTCATTTTTCTCAGAAAGGCATGCCATCAGGGTTTGTCTATCTACTTTCACTGTCTCTTACACATTTTTATTGTTTAACCACTTTGCCACTGCTCACTAGAGCTCTACTGCGGCAAAGTGGTTCCTTATCGTCTGGCGACGTAGACCGACGTCGCCAGACACTCCCCTCTCTCGGCGGCGCGCGCGCCGCCGGAGGCTCACTCCCGCTGTATTCAGTCACAGCGGGAGTCGGGCCAGGGGAGGAGCAGCGGCGATCGCCGCTGCTCTCCCCCAATCGTCAGGGAAATCGAGTCTGGAGATCCGCCCGCTTGTGTAAACAAAGCGGGCGGATCTCCTAAGTGACAGATAGGGTCAGATTGCAGGGTTCAGCATAGCTGAACCTGTGATCTGTCCTTGTGTCACTCAGTCACCTCCCCCCACACATGTCAGTAAGCACCAGGCATACATTAACCCCTCCCTCTCCAATAAAATTAACCCCTTCCCTGCCAGTGTCCTTTTTACAGCACTGATTACTGTAGTAATGTCACTGGTACCCCCAAAAGTGTCAAAAATGTCAGTCAAGGGTCCGATCTGTCCACCGCAATGTCGCAGTCCCGCAAAAAAAATCGCAGATCGCCGCCATTACTCGTTAAAAAAAAAACACCAAGAATGACAGAAATCTTTCCCTTAGTTAGTAAACGCAATAACTTTTGCGCAAACCAATCAAAATACGCTTTTTGTGATTTTTTTTTACCAAACATAGGTAGCAGAAAACAAATTGGCCAAAAATTAAAAAAAAATTAGATTTTTACATTTTTTTGGGGGGGAATTTCATATAAAAAAATTTGAAAAATATTGTTATTTTTTCAAAATTTACGCTCTTTTTTTGTTTATAGCGCAAAAAGTAAAAATCGCACAGGTGAAATACCACCAAAAGTAAGCTCTGTTTGTGGGAAAAAAAGGATTTTGTTTGGGTACCGCGTTGCATGACCGCGCAATTGTCAGTTAAAGTCGCACAGTGCCGAATCGCAAAAAGTGGCCCAGACGTAAGACAGCAAAATCCTCCGGTGGTAAAGTGGTTAAACAAAAAAGCTAGAAGTTTTTTAAGAATGAGTACAGACATAATAGGGTTTTCAGATATAGGTCTTACTCTTGCCATGTTAGGGAGTGCTCCGTTTTTCTCTGGGGAGCATAATTTCTTGTACCAGTAGACCTTTCTTTAGATCTTGATGGAGATCATGATCATGGACCTCATTTTTGGTTATAAGACAAAACCACTTTGGCTATGAGCCTAGGAATATCTTTCCCTCACAGATGTCCTTTGTTTTGGAAGGAATCTCAGCTAAGAATAGAAAAGAATAGACAGCAAGGTAAAAAAGCAGAAGACATTCTAAGAAACTACAAAACAAAGTTATAAAACCTGAAATCCACATTTCGGCACTATTATGAACATTTATTACAGAGATAAAAGAGTCAATGTATAAAATATAATTGTTCAGGATGTACAGTATGCCTCATGTGATGAGATTCTTGATAGAAGCCCCAGATCTGGACAGACTGCTAATGTAGTATGATTCATGATTACATTTGTCAACACCTTCAGTTAAAAAAATTAATATTTTGAGTTTGTCTGCTGAACTGCCCATGTATTCTTCTAGAGAGCATAAAAGCCCACAAAGTAGTGTACTAACATAAACAGGCTTTTTCAGGAAGACAGCCCAAAAAGCAATGATGACATGCAAAGTGCAGTAGTCAATATTATCAATAAAATGTCTACAGCAGCCTTTCCCAACCTTTTTACCCCAAAGGAACCCTTGCAATAATATTCAGGTCTCAGGGAAAACCTGCTAAGATTATTCTATTGGTGGTCATTGAGAAAATGTCCATTACATCGGTGGGAGTCAGTGGGAAGAATACCCCCCTAAAGTGACTAATTGCCACCCTTAGAGTCATACCACTAATTCTGCTAAGTGGTGTTGGACCTAGAACTATGCAGGCACCATCACATGGGAGGTCAGGTAGCCACAACTCAAGGAACCCCTAGCAATCTCTGGAGGAAACCCTAGGGTTCCACAGAACCCTGGTTGAGAATGGGTAGCCTACAGTAGCAACAATCTTTTTGGCTGCCCTGCCTAAATATCTCACTGCCAATCAACATAGCCTTGTCATGATCTGTCGAATGACAATCAAAATTACGCTTTGTAAATACACAAATTCAGAGCTTTATTCTTGGCCATTAATTACTAGAGATGCCTATGGACCTTTAGGGAAAGATCCACTGACAGTAATCACTTGGAGACTGTCCTGTCTAAATGTTCAAAGAATACAAACTGTCTGGTTATTCTATACTTAGCAGGCTGAATTTAAGTTACAAACTCTAGAAATTGAGCCCAGTAATCTGCCTCAGTTGTCCCCAATCTTGGCATGATCCATAGTCACCCAAACCATCACAATAAATACTAATCTTATTTTCCCCAGCATTGCTACATAAAGTATGGGTTTAACCAATATACACTGCACTAACTTTCACAACTACAGAATAGTATATGTATCTGCCAGTTTCTTAATGATCACAAAAATAGAGCAACAAGACACAACATGCAACAATTGCCTTTTGCTAATGCTATAACAACCACCAAACAAGCATTCTGTGGAGCTAAGTGAGCAATAATTTACAGATCTCCACCTAATGTTCCACTGTCGTCTCCAGACATCATATATTACGCTCAGAGGAAACTGCCTCTATCAAGCAAATTACAATCATTTATTTGATCTGTGTTGTGGATAAGACTGTCGTTATCCAAGCAAAACGCAGGAATAAAATGTTTTAGTCACATGTTTCCTTTTAAACATAATATATAAACATTGATGTGATAATTTGTCTTCAAATACCAGCCACTGAAAATAAAGCCAAAGCTGGGAAGTGATGTGTAAGGGAAATGTCTAGTCTAATCAAAGTTTTTTTACATTATTGAATGAAAGACATTAGATTGATTACAGCAATCTGATAATATGTGTTCATGTTTTAAAAATACTTTTCTTGAATGCGTAACTATATATGGTCTTAGTGGCCATATTTGCTTAATACATGTAGGTTCTGTTTTATGCTTTTCGGTACTATACAATGATTGCACTTTACTGCTTCTTCTCACAACGGAAGTCTGTGAGTCGGCCTACTCATTAACCAGTTATTAAATCCAGAGCTATTACTGCATTTCAGTTATGGGCCATTAATTCAGCAATAACGCTGTTATTACTTATGACAGATAAGAGAGACATATATTTTATTGGAGGGACAAACATGGCTTTCATTTGGTGATATTGTCTTTCAAGTATTATTTTAACGTCTACAGTATAGGCAATGGTTATTTAAATAATAAGCTTCTTTTTTTATGCAATTTGACCAGTGATAAGTTTAACCACTTGCTGACTGCCCACAGTAATATTACAGCGGCAGTGCGGCTCCCCTGGGTCCAGTCACATAGTACTACATGACTGGAGCGGAAGGGGTTTCGGAGGCGCGCTCCCCCTGTCTTTAGACACAGCTGGAGTCAGGCCGTGGAAGGAGAGGCGCTATTGCCGCCTTCCTCCCACGATTGTCCTGTAAACGGAGAGAAGACCCGCCTGCTTATGTAAACAAAGCAGGCGGATCTTCTCACCAACAGGCAGGGACGGATCAACAGTTTCAGAAATGCTGAAATTAGGATCTCTGTGCCTGTCACAGAACCCCCCCCCCCACACACACACACACACACACACAAGTCAGTAAGCATTAGGCATACATTTAACCCCTTGATCACCCCCAGTATTAACCCCTTCCCTGCCAGTGTGATTATTACAGTAACAGTGCATATTTTTAGCACTGATTACTGTAGTAATGTCACTGGTTCCCCCAAAAGTGTCACAAATGTCAGTTAGGGGTCCGATCTGTCCACTGCAATGTCGCAATTCCGCAAAAAAATGCAGATCGCCACCATTACTAATAAAAAAAAAACAATAAAAATAACATAAATCTTTCCCGTAGTTAGTAGACGCAATAACTTTTGCGCAAACCAATCAAAATACGCTTATTGCGATTTTTTTCCCCAAAAAATATGTAGCAGCAAATTGGCCTAAAATGTTAAAAAATTTAGATTTTTAAATTTTTAGAATGTCATATAGCAGAATGTGAAAAATATTGTTTTTTTTTTTTTTTCAAAATTGTCGCTCTTTTTTTTTATAACGCAAAAAATAAAAATCGTACAGGTGATCAAATACCACCAAAAGAAAGCTCTATTTGTGGGGAAAAAAAGGATGTAAATTTCGCTTTGGTACAGCGACTGCGCAATTGTCTGTTAAAGTAACGCAGTGCCGAATCGCAAAATAGGGCCTGGTCAGAAAGTGGGCAAATCCTTCCGGGGCTAAAGTGGTTAAAGCAAATTTTACTTTGGAAATAAAGACAAATTTTGCTCTGAGATTTCCTCTTTTTATTATGACACCGTCTATGTAGCTAGGAAATCGCTCAATACTTTGATACATACAGACCCAAAGTTTTCTTCCATGTGTGACATATGTATCCAAGGAACCTGTGAGCAGCAAAGCATATGTCACTGCCAAAAATGAGAAAATGGAAAGGCAGAGGATCAAAAAATTGTTTACTGTTTATATACAGTAAACAAAAAATTTAAATTGTTAGAGATTTTGAAATAGAGACATGAGACAATGGGAATAACAAAGTGCAGTGAATGGTTAAAGATCCGCTTTAGGATCTGGAAGTATTTTTGACTAAAGCTGGGTACACACACAATGTCAAGAGACATTTGCCAGTTCAAAAACAAACATCCGACATTCCAGTCCTTGTGTATGTCGGTCTGTCCAGCAGAAGCCAGCCATTTGGAAAACAAGCAGCCGACTGACTCCCAATCAGCACTCTCAACCAATGGCAGATAGCAGGGGGCCGTCCCCCTGTCAGAACACAATAGCTCAGCGGGGGAGCTCGCTATTCTGAATTTGCATAGTTAGTATAGCTGCTCTGACCGGAGCTGACAGTTTATTTTCATTCTGCGTTAAACGGAAAAAACAATAGTGTGTACCAGGCTTAAGCTTGATCATACATTATGCAGTTTTCTTTCCTTCAACCCATGGGCGTCCACAGAACATTTTTCAGGGGGGGGGGCATCATTTTAAGGTCACCCATGCTCTGCCCCTTTTTAGCAAGGTCATGAAGGGGAGGGGCTTAGTCATTATACTTATTTTGAGTATTTATTTTGAAAGGGCAAATGGCAGCATTTTTAAAGCATTTGTTACCCTAAAAAAAATTGATCCTGTCCCCTTAAAGCATTTTAGGGGACAGGATATTTAAGATGGAAAGAAGCCAGCTTCAGCAGAGGCATTGGTGTACCCCAGCGTGTCTACCATCAGGTTTTACTTCCAAGGCCAGCAGTCTACAAGGTGTAGCCTATCTCCCAGCTAGCACTGGAAGGAGTTATTGGATACATCTCTTATGCCTACAAATTATTTTCTCTTACTATGCCAGAATGCATAACACTCGTCATCTTGTATAATAAACAGTGATATATACTTTATACATATATCCTCATATCTACAATTTTTGGCAACACCAAGTATTCCAACCCTTTGGATACACACATATTTGTATATCCTCTATTGTTTTGCTGTGCCTTGAAAACCTGTCTGCTGGAGACCTTTCCAACCTCAAACTTAACCACTCTTTTTATGGATTGGTTCATCTTTCCATCTTAAATATCCCCCCACCTCCACCATTGGTTCTGGACCACAAGCCTTTGCTGTAATAATTAGCAACTGTTGATTGATATATATGAAATCTCTTTATGTACCCTACAATCAATATTTCACCTTGTGATTGCTTAACTAGTTCATATAACGATATTCTCCAGAAGAAGCGCATTTTTGCATGAAACATGTAGAGAACGTTATGTTGAATAAGATGACTATTCCATCACTATGATTTAGCGAACCCACCACCACCGTTGGAATTTACAGCCTTACCTGTTTGCTACTTAAAGGTTCTCTCTGAGTATTTACGGTCTCATCACTGTTTATATACTATATATATGCTCTATATATTTTCAACTGGTGGTTGTGTGGGTTTTCACACATATTGATTCTTATATTATCAGCAATTATTTTAAAATTATGTTTTTGCCTATGTCTGTTTTGTATATATGTATACATTTTTAATAGTTTAAAATAAAAAATATATTTTTTACAACGTATTGTCCTGTCGTTGTGCCAACAAAGTCCTAATAATCCTGTGTGCCCCTGTGTCTGTGTTTTATAAAAAAAAAAAGCCATTCTTTACAAGTTTTCAGAGTGCCAATCGCTGCTCACGTGACTCTCCGCCTCTCCCCCTCCCCCCCTCCCCTCCTCCCCTCCGACTGACGTCAGCAAGGAATCCTTGGCCCCACCCACTGCAGACAGCTGTCAGACGGGGAGAGGAGAGAGCGACTGGTCACGTGAGCGGCGCTGTGAAAACTGGTAAAGAACGCTTTATTTTTTAAAACACAAGACCAGACAGGATGGTATAAAGTGGCTTAAAAACCACTTTAAAGGGGAAGTTGAGATTCCGGGGGGGGGGGGGGGGCCTACTTGCGGACACCCATGCTTTAACCATGGGTTAAAGGAAAGAAAATCTCTTGATGGGGAATCCCTCCTACTGTGCTGTTGTAGTCTGACAGCTGGAGGCTTTCCCGCTGTCAGAATACAATGATCACTAGCCAGCAGCAGTGATCGTACAACAAAAAAACAACAGGCTGGTTGTGCTAAAGTTAATGGATAGATCAATTCAGTACAATCAGCCTGCAGGTAGATGGATTGAAATTCTGCCATTTCCTGCTGAACTGGACAAATGTCAATCTGTCTATGGTTGGCTTAAGGCTTCTGCATGTCCCTTTGCAACTTATTGGCTGGATATGACTTTAGCTGGTCTAACTACTAAATAATTCCTAGCCCAAGCTCACTGGAAAATTATCTCCTTATTAAGATTAGATTAATAAGAATAATTCAGTTAATTTAATTAATAAGATTAATTAAAATAGATTAATTATTAAGATTAGATAATACAGTGCTCAAGGTCCCTAAGGCACCTGAGTACCAGTGCATGCATATTTAGCGACGGTTCACATATGTGCGATGACAGACATTGCATGTGATTCGCAGCGCACTGCTCTGCAAATCACATGCGATGTCTGTGCGATGCCAATTCAGCCATACAGATTGTATGGATGAATTTGCATTGGATTCAGACACAAAACTCGCACAGGGCCCTTTTTTGGGTCCGCACCAGAATCGGATTGCATGGATGTTCATACCTATGCAATCTGATTCATGTCCGAACTGACAGTTCGCACTGCGATATGCAAACTCATCTTGGGGTGTCGTTAACCTTCTATTGACACCCCCTGCGATTCGCATATGGCAGTGTGAACTGCCTGCAAGTTGAATGTGATGCGGGAATCCGCAGTGGATTCGCAGGGTTCCCGCATCACGGGACTAATGTCCTGTACACACTATCAGATTATCTGAAGACTTTTGTCTTCAGATTTACCTTTTCTATGTAGTGCAAGGGCCTGCCGGATTGCATACAAATTGAAAGTGTTTAGGTTTGACCTCATATTATATGGTTTTGGTAAGTCTGCAGACAAAAGTCTTCAGATAATCTGATAGTGTGTACAGGGCATAAGTGTCTTGGAAAGGTTTCTGTTGAAGTGGAAGTGCACTAGTGGTAATCTGATCTAAATATCCCTGACCCTTACATATACTCAAGTGTTACTTTACAAAATACTTTCAGTAGAACAATGGTTGCCTTTTAAAAAGGTGTTAACATTTTTTCCGGCAAACAATGACAAACACTTCAGAATGCAAGCTTGTTATCTCATGCATGTTGGACCTACAAGCAGTACAGTTCTCAAAAGCAGAGTTAGAACAGCTGAGTAGTGAAACCTTATCCTAAATTGATGCTTTTAACCTTTGAGGGAGTTAATCTTTAAGAATACCTGATGGATTTATCAGCAGACATGCTTGATTTACTAAAATAAATGAAGCTGTTCAGTGAATGTTCCCTTACCTTAGGTGAAGCTCGGCTGACTTCCTTCATTCAGTCATGTACAAGCAAAAATACAGTTTGTTTGTTTTTGTTTTGTTTTTTTTGCATGCATTTTTCTTGCATGCAATTGGGTATTTTTTGCAAAGTTAATTTTTAGAGCATTTACTAAGCTAAGAGACCACTAACAGTGAATAGCCTATTTATCTTTAGCGAATTTACCCCCAAGGTTAAGGACCCGAACCCAAATATTCTTCTGTTCTTTTATATAAAAGAGAATAAATGGGTGTGCTGGATAATTTAAGGGGGTCATTCCCAAATTTTGGGCAGACATCAACACCGAGAACCAGAAATAGTGCACGAGGACACCACAAACAATATCCACCTATGCAATTGTGAAAATAAATAAATAAATATAAAGCACAAGAAAAATATACATTACATCTTTCCATAACACTTTAAAAAACAGACAACGTTGTCTCCTAATAACCCAAATGACATCGGTTTCCTGTCTTTATAAACAATCTCATAAGGTCAAACAGTTCACTTAAGGGTGACTAACTATACAGTGCCTTGCGAAAGTATAACAAAGGAAAAAATGGATGGTACAACATAGGTTGTCCAAACATGTATTGTGGCGGACTTTCAAGGCACACGCTGAGTAAGCATACTTATTTGTTTAAAATAATTGTATTTATTAAGAAAGTTTTAAAAAACATACAACGAAAGTTGTTTAAATGAACATTGACATAATTACACTTTCCTATACATTCAAGAAGTAGTATATAAACATTGTTGACATGGTGAGGGTTACAGTTGTTTAATACAAATCTGATAAGGTCAACGCTTTTCGCATTTACGCTTCCTCAGGACCTCAGATAGTTGAGTAGCCTCTTAATAAAACAGAGAATATGTTATATATTACTTTTTCATATATATATGTATTGATATATCTATTTACAGTATTTCATATAGATTAGTTACATATGCATGCATGTTACTGTATGGTCATGCGGACACAGAAAAAGTGAATAGACCCACCTCATCGCACAACAGTGTATCATATCGATCGACCGGGGGCTAGACTCGATGGGAGGGGCCACCTCGGACCGTAACCACCTAAATTGGTAGGTTTATCAGATGACATTGTATAAAATTCTATTTTAGAATTAATTTTAAGCATATATTGTGTATGATGTTCCGTTATACTTTATAGTTACCTTTTGAAGAATATAGGTGAGTATAGGGAGAGATAGGACGGCTGGGTGGAGGATAGTATGTAGGTCAATTAGGCTTGTTCCACCTGAGTGTGAGCAATATATTTATATTTATAAACCAAATATGATATTAATGGTATAACGTTTTTTTCCTTTTCATTTTGCCAACATGAAGCACATAAGTATATATATTTGATCCTACTCTGCAAGTTAGATATATCACACCAAGGCAAAGAATAAGGAGAGAGTAAGAAAAATAAACCGAAATGAAGAGAGACAGGGAAGGGGGTGGGAGAAGGATACAGAAGGGAGGGAAGGAGAACAAACGGAGGGGAGAGGGGGGGGGGGGGAATTGGGAAAATGGGATGAACAAGAGAGTAGGGAGGACATGGAAGATATGAGAGGGGGGAAAACAGGAATAGGTAAAGAGACCTATAAGGATAGGATAATTGGGGGAGCAGATTGGAGAAAGGTGTGTATATGTATAGTTACAGATATATGGTACAACATATTTTATATTATTTGTCTCCATGTGCTTCAGGGCAAAATAAGTGCGAGGAATATTTGATATTTAGTGAGTACTTACATTTTGACTTGTATTCATATGTTTAAAGGTGTCTTAGTAGTAGACTATCTCGATGGCTTATTGCTAAGGGAGACCCAAATAGGTCATCGTCCAGCTGGCAAACAGCGACACGATCCCCTCACACTAAAGACAGGAGATAGGAATAAGATGTATAAGTTTTACCTATATTGGCATATAGTACAGACTATGCTCGAGTGTATAGCATGCTGCAGCTTCCTCTGTGCGAACACAGCAATGTACTTACATGTAGTTCCGTCCTCAACTCATGTCCCAGCCGCCATCCCTTTTTCCCTGGTGGTTTCGTGGTCTATATAGGTCCCCCACACCGGCTGCTAATCAGCACAGGTGTTTGACGTTGGCCGCGGCGCACCGGAAGTGCGTCATCGGTCTCTGCCGGAAGTGATGTTAAACCGGAACACATCTCCTATCGGAAGTGGGAGGAGCCCCAGAGAGGCGTTGAGTGCTCACCAACAACCCGGAAGGGGTGGGTCATCGCCGCCCTATCGCCATCAAATGGGTCCTCCCCCTCACCCCGATGGTGTGCTGAAGTGTACCCAGAGGAGGTACCACACACTGCCGTACTGATGGGTATCCACGTAGTCAGAGCCAGCATGGTCATACAGCGCTACATGTAAAGGCATATATACAATACAGCACATGACAATCTTGCATTTGGACAGATAAATCATTATTGTTTCTAACATGTGAAATTATACATATTATTTAATTATTCATTTAACGTTTTTTTTCATTTTTATTAAACAAATCTTTATATTTTAAATTGATTATCAGTGAAATAGAAAAATTCTAAAATTAAACAGAGCCGCTCATCACATGAGCGTTTGGGCAGACCAGTAGTCAATTCTGGTTAGGTATCTATGCTAGTATTTGATGATGAGTTAGATTATTAGCCTGTTTGGAGGGATTATCGACTTTGGAGACTATTGGGACATTTATCCATATATTGAATCTTAGATTGGATATCTGAATTACAACCATAGTTTGCAATCAGATAAATAAGTAATTCTAAAGAAAAAGAAAGGGTTAATATACACATTATCATCTATTGTGGTATAGTCTCCCCCCCCCTCCAAATCAAGATGACACTATACCACAATAGATGATAATGTGTATATTAACCCTTTCTTTTTCTTTAGAATTACTTATTTATCTGATTGCAAACTATGGTTGTAATTCAGGTATCCAATCTAAGATTCAATATATGGATAAATGTCCCAATAGTCTCCAAAGTCGATAATCCCTCCAAACAGGCTAATAATCTAACTCGTCATCAAATACTAGCATAGATACCTAACCAGAATTGACTACTGGTCTGCCCAAACGCTCATGTGATGAGCGGCTCTGTTTAATTTTAGAATTTTTCTATTTCACTGATAATCAATTTAAAATATAAAGATTTGTTTAATAAAAATGAAAAAAACGTTGAATGAATAATTAAATAATATGTATAATTTCACATGTTAGAAACAATAATGATTTATCTGTCCAAATGCAAGATTGTCATGTGCTGTATTGTATATATGCCTTTACATGTAGCGCTGTATGACCATGCTGGCTCTGACTACGTGGATACCCATCAGTACGGCAGTGTGTGGTACCTCCTCTGGGTACACTTCAGCACACCATCGGGGTGAGGGGGAGGACCCATTTGATGGCGATAGGGCGGCGATGACCCACCCCTTCCGGGTTGTTGGTGAGCACTCAACGCCTCTCTGGGGCTCCTCCCACTTCCGATAGGAGATGTGTTCCGGTTTAACATCACTTCCGGCGGAGACCGATGACGCACTTCCGGTGCGCCGCGGCCGACGTCAAACACCTGTGCTGATTAGCAGCCGGTGTGGGGGACCTATATAGACCACGAAACCACCAGGGAAAAAGGGATGGCGGCTGGGACATGAGTTGAGGACGGAACTACATGTAAGTACATTGCTGTGTTCGCACAGAGGAAGCTGCAGCATGCTATACACTCGAGCATAGTCTGTACTATATGCCAATATAGGTAAAACTTATACATCTTATTCCTATCTCCTGTCTTTAGTGTGAGGGGATCGTGTCGCTGTTTGCCAGCTGGACGATGACCTATTTGGGTCTCCCTTAGCAATAAGTCATCGAGATAGTCTACTACTAAGACACCTTTAAACATATGAATACAAGTCAAAATGTAAGTACTCACTAAATATCAAATATTCCTCGCACTTATTTTGCCCTGAAGCACATGGAGACAAATAATATAAAATATGTTGTACCATATATCTGTAACTATACATATACACACCTTTCTCCAATCTGCCCCCCAAATTATCCTATCCTTATAGGTCTCTTTACCTATTCCTGTTTTCCTTTTTTCCCCCCTCTCATATCTTCCATGTCCTCCCTACTCTCTTGTTCATCCCATTTTCCCAATTTCCCCCCCCCCCCTCTCCCCTCCGTTTGTTCTCCTTCCCTCCCTTCTGTATCCTTCTCCCACCCCCTTCCCTGTCTCTCTTCATTTCGGTTTATTTTTCTTACTCTCTCCTTATTCTTTGCCTTGGTGTGATATATCTAACTTGCAGAGTAGGATCAAATATATATACTTATGTGCTTCATGTTGGCAAAATGAAAAGGAAAAAAACGTTATACCATTAATATCATATTTGGTTTATAAATATAAATATATTGCTCACACTCAGGTGGAACAAGCCTAATTGACCTACATACTATCCTCCACCCAGCCGTCCTATCTCTCCCTATACTCACCTATATTCTTCAAAAGGTAATGTAAGGGATTAGCTCGGTGGTAGGCGTGGATGACCCCTTTGGGGGTGCGTTTTCACAGAGAGATAGCCGAGCAGAGGTTGAAAACAAGACTGATTTATTCATGCAATTTACTTCACACAATTGCAAGCGTCAAAACAGCCAAAATAAAATAAAAGACAAAATAAATCCTTGCCTCTGTGGGCGGCTACCTTCTCACGCTGGAACCTACCTAAGAAGTCTTTCCAACCTACTGTTGGGCCGACACTGCTGATCCTACAGCAGACACTCAAATGTCCATTTGTTTGCTTTTCACACAGCACAAACATTGTCCATTGACCATGTCCCTTTGTTTTCTTTCACACAGCACATGTTCATTTATAACAGGATCCTTTACTCTTCAGATTCTTCACATTGAACACAGTTCATTTAACAGGTCCCTTTACTCTTCACACTCTTCACATGGAACACTTTGTCTTCTCACCTTTGAGACGTCTTCACTCGTGGTTACCCTCCTTAGCTTCACATCGCTGTAGGGGGTCTTCTCCCATGCTCACCAGCTTGTCGGGAGGCACACATCCGACTGTCCCCCTCTCCCAGCCCACACGGCGACAGGAGGCAGCAGTCCTTCTCCCATGCCCACACGGCGTCGGGAGGTACACGTATGTCTGCCTTCCTCTCCCAGCCCACACGGCGACAGGAGGCAGCACTCAATAGATTTTCTCTGGACAAATTATAGAGGCCTTGATCTCCTCATTCTGAACAGCTGAATGGTTTTCAACTTCCTGCTGGCTCTTTTTGCAGCCAACACCCTATAGTATCAGTGAACTTTTCAAAGCAGGTGGGAATGTGTCTCCTCTCAGTGACTACATCCCCAGATTTACCTGACTTCCTGTCACATACCCCCCCCTCTTGTTTCAACCCTAGGGTTGGGACACATATTTCCAGGCACGCATGTGTCAGGCACTGCTGACTCACTGATAAGCCTCCTATTATCCTCAAGCTTCCGGATGAAACTGTTTCTGTCATCTTCACTGACAGATTTCTCATAAATGCCACACAGTTTGTCTCTCATCTCATATACACATTCTTCAACTGCATTTTTGGCATAATTTTGCTCCTTCTCGTTTCTGTCATCTTCATTGACAGCTTTCTCATAAATGTCAGACAGCTTGTCCCTCATAACCGTCTGTCCAATCCACCATGGAGGACCGTGATCCATAGGCAACTCAATTGGGCTAGTCTTAATGTCTTCAACATTCTTAAGACGCCTCTCTCTGCAATCCATAAATGTTTTCCACAAAACTTTGAGAACCTTTGCTTCACTAAGCTTTGTTCCAAGTAGGGACTCTTGACATCCCTCTGTGACTTGAGTTGCCTCTCCATACAGCTGTACACAATCATTGACTTTTTGTTGTAAAAGGGAATGATCTTCCTTCTTGAGCTTTGCTTGCTCTAAGATGCTGTGCAGAGGATTTTCCAATTGAGACAACAGGCTGTCACACATTTCTTCAAAGTGACCCCTGTTCCTTTTCCCAGAGATATCAATATCATTCAAACATTTCATATTCATAGGCAGATCTGAAGCATTTGCACTCATCAACTTCTTAAACTTTTCGCCCTCCTGAGCGAGTCGCAGTAAAGGCCTACTATTTGATTTGATATTCAGTTTATATTTCTTGCCAAACTCTTCACAGAAGTAGCCAACCAGAACATCATCAACTTTCCTTCCACCAACATAGGGGTTAAAGGCAACAACACAGTTGAACCCAGCGATCTGGGTGGTATCCATTATAGACCTCCTCTCTGCATCAGTGAAGAAGCATGGAACTGCAACACATTCTTTTACAGGTTTCTTCAATGCACTTTCTGCTGAACTATTTGACCGCTCAAGGTCACCTAGTTCCTTTTCTCTATCTGAATTCCACATGGAATGTATCTCAAGATCACGATCAAACTTCTGCCACCCGTCTTTCACCAGTTCCATTTTGGAAACACTCCCTGAAAGGCACTTATTCATTTGCTTCACGTTTTCACCAACAGCCTTAGTTTTCTCCACTAGGTGGCGTTTGCTTTTTTCTCCCAGATTTATATCACTTGCTTTAGTTTTCTCCGCTTTAGTTTTCTCCACTAGGTTTTCAGCCTGAACTGAGAAATCATCACATTTCTTACACAACTCTTTTGTTTGCTGAAGCTCTAATGATACATTTTCCAATGCTTGAAGTTTTTGAAGGAACAGTTTATTCCAAAGGGGTGATTCAAGCCACGTGTCATCACATTTCTGAGGCTCACTCAGGACAGACCCCAAAACACTGATCCTTTTAAAAACTGCATCAGGCACACTATCCCCTCTTTGGGACAGATCCTCTGTTGCCTGGAATTCCTCTTCCAGTTCCTGCAACGGAATCTTCATCTCTTCTACTTGCTGTTCTAAGGCTCGCTTAGACTTTTCTAGCTCCTGAACTCTTTTCACAACATCATCCTTGGAGCGGACCAAATCTTCCATTTCTGTACACAGCTGTTGGTTAACTCTTTCTAGTTCAGCCTTACACTCTAGAGCTTCCTCCAAAGAGCGAGCCAAGAACAGGGCTTTGCTCTCGTTATCACGCACCTCCGTTTCTTCACGTGCGCGTTCTTCTGCATATTTTGCAGACACAGTCTTCTCTTCACCAAGCATCTGATCAAACTTCTTTTTCACATCTTCAACACACTGTAATGAACCAACGCTTTCTTCCATGCGTTTTTTCATATCCGCTATCTGAGCTTGCAATGTTGCGACTTGCTCTGATAGGTTTTTCTTTTCTTCCGCCTCCTCTTTTAACTGTTCCAGGAAGCCATTTTTCTCATCTTCCATTTGTTTGAGCTTTGTGCTAAAACTCAGCCTTTGACACCTCTCTTCCTGTAAGAGTTCCTGCGTGTCTTGCAGCTGCGATTCCAAGATAGAAAAATCTTCCGCAATTTCTCTAGATTTGCTGTCTGCTTGAGAAAGCTGATTTGTAACATTGTCCAACTCAACCTGCAGTCGGTTTGCCTTCTCTGACAGCTTAGCACACAATCGGTCACCTTCTGACACCTTGACTTGCGATTCCAGAAGCTGTGCCTCTACTTTTTCCCTCTTATGTTCACAATCTCCTTTTCCCTGCATAAGAGCCTTCACCTCATTGGCTAGTTTCTGGGAATGAGACTGTAATTCTGCCACACAGGCTTCTTTCTCCTTTAACTGCTGCTGGAAACGTTGGGCTTCACCTTTCCAACTTTCACAGTCTGCACGTAATTCATCTACCACATTGCTCAAAGTGGTGAGCTCATACACAGTACTCAGTAATTTAGCCTCTCTTTCACTTTTCTCGTTGTCGCTGAGAGACAATGTCGTTTTCAGAGCGACATTCTGTTCCTGCGACTCCTGCAGGTCTATTTTTGTAACTTCCAAACACTGAAGACTTTTTTCCAGCTGATTACGCAACTCCAACATTTCACACATACTTTGCTTCTGCAAAGTCTGAATTTCAAATTTCCTTTTCCATGAGGATGGTATCTTTCTCCTTTATAGTGTCTTGACATTTTTGCAACTCGACCAAAAGAAGAGCAGTGGATTCTTCCCACTGTAACACATGAGACTTGAGTAGTTCATTCATTTCCTGCAAGTTTCTATGCTCCATTTTAAGCAATTCCAAGGCTTGTTCCTTTTCTTCCATTTTCCGTTGCAAGGCATCCAACTCAGCCCTGCACACATACTCGGTTTCCTCCAAACCGATGGCCTCCATTGGCTGCTGGCGTCTCTGTTTCCAGCCTGCCATGCTCTCTTGGTGATCCTTTTGTTGAGCTGCAAAGCTCCGTTGTTTCAGCATCTCCCCCATTTTGAGTTTACTTTTCATCTGAGCACACTGCGTCTCCATAGCAGTTTCATCAGTGTTGCTAGGGACAACAACCTTCCTCTTTAGTAGACTCTCTTTAGGCATGGATGGGGCTGGTTCAGACGGTAGCATCCCCTCCATCCATAGAATCCGGTTTCTCATTTCATCTATCTTTGCATTTTTCAGGCGTTTGGAATGCCCCATCTTCAATAACTCCACAAACAAATTTTTCACAGTCCAGCAAAAAATTTTCAGACCACTGTCTCTTCAACACATGTAGTTTTTCTCTCTCTTGCGGGATCTCTTTTCCTGCGCACACAGTTTTGTGCAGTCACTTGCACCAGACACAACAAAGTTCATCAAATAATTTTGAGACCGCTGTCTCTTTAAAACACTTTTTTTTTTTTTCTGTCAGGATCTTCTCTCCTGCACACATAGATTGTGCAATCTCATGCACCAGATAAAGTTCATCAAACATTTGCACTTCCTTGCAGGGATCTCTGCTTATGCCCACTGCATACCTCCACCATATGTAAGGGATTAGCTCGGTGGTAGGCGTGGATGACCCCTTTGGGGGTGCGTTTTCACAGAGAGATAGCCGAGCAGAGGTTGAAAACAAGACTGATTTATTCATGCAATTTACTTCACACAATTGCAAGCGTCAAAACAGCCAAAATAAAATAAAAGACAAAATAAATCCTTGCCTCTGTGGGCGGCTACCTTCTCACGCTGGAACCTACCTAAGAAGTCTTTCCAACCTACTGTTGGGCCGACACTGCTGATCCTACAGCAGACACTCAAATGTCCATTTGTTTGCTTTTCACACAGCACAAACATTGTCCATTGACCATGTCCCTTTGTTTTCTTTCACACAGCACATGTTCATTTATAACAGGATCCTTTACTCTTCAGATTCTTCACATTGAACACAGTTCATTTAACAGGTCCCTTTACTCTTCACACTCTTCACATGGAACACTTTGTCTTCTCACCTTTGAGACGTCTTCACTCGTGGTTACCCTCCTTAGCTTCACATCGCTGTAGGGGGTCTTCTCCCATGCTCACCAGCTTGTCGGGAGGCACACATCCGACTGTCCCCCTCTCCCAGCCCACACGGCGACAGGAGGCAGCAGTCCTTCTCCCATGCCCACACGGCGTCGGGAGGTACACGTATGTCTGCCTTCCTCTCCCAGCCCACACGGCGACAGGAGGCAGCACTCAATAGATTTTCTCTGGACAAATTATAGAGGCCTTGATCTCCTCATTCTGAACAGCTGAATGGTTTTCAACTTCCTGCTGGCTCTTTTTGCAGCCAACACCCTATAGTATCAGTGAACTTTTCAAAGCAGGTGGGAATGTGTCTCCTCTCAGTGACTACATCCCCAGATTTACCTGACTTCCTGTCACAGTAACTATAAAGTATAACGGAACATCATACACAATATATGCTTAAAATTAATTCTAAAATAGAATTTTATACAATGTCATCTGATAAACCTACCAATTTAGGTGGTTACGGTCCGAGGTGGCCCCTCCCATCGAGTCTAGCCCCCGGTCGATCGATATGATACACTGTTGTGCGATGAGGTGGGTCTATTCACTTTTTCTGTGTCCGCATGACCATACAGTAACATGCATGCATATGTAACTAATCTATATGAAATACTGTAAATAGATATATCAATACATATATATATGAAAAAGTAATATATAACATATTCTCTGTTTTATTAAGAGGCTACTCAACTATCTGAGGTCCTGAGGAAGCGTAAATGCGAAACGCGTTGACCTTATCAGATTTGTATTAAACAACTGTAACCCTCACCATGTCAACAATGTTTATATACTACTTCTTGAATGTATAGGAAAGTGTAATTATGTCAATGTTCATTTAAACAACTTTCGTTGTATGTTTTTTAAAACTTTCTTAATAAATACAATTATTTTAAACAAATAAGTATGCTTACTCAGCGTGTGCCTTGAAAGTCCGCCACAATACATGTTTGGACAACCTATGTTGTACCATCCATTTTTTTCCTTTGTTATATAATATTAGGATTATGGCACGTAAGGGGCAGCTCTCAATCTGTATCTAGCCTTGCGAAAGTATTCGGCCCCCTTGAACGTTTCGACCTTTTGCCACATTTCAGGCTTCAAACATAAAGATATAAAACTGTCATTTTTTGTGAAGAATCAACAACAAGTGGGACACAATCATGAAGTGGAACAAAATTTATTGGATATTTCAAACTTTTTTAACAAATAAAAAACTGAAAAATTGGGCATGCAAAATTATTCAGCCCCTTTGTAGCGCCACTTTTTGCTGCGATTACAGCTGTAAGTCGCTTGGGGTATGTCTCTATCAGTTTTGCACATCGAGAGACTGAAATTTTTGCCCATTCCTCCTTGCAAAACAGCTCAAGCTCAGTGAGGTTGGATGGAGAGCATTTGTGAACAGCAGTTTTCAGTTCATTTCACAGATTCTCGATTAAGGTCTGGACTTTGACTTGGCCATTCTAACACCTGGATATGTTTATTTGTGAACCATTCCATTGTAGATTTTGCTTTATGTTTTGGATCATTGTCTTGTTGGAAGACAAATCTCCGTCCCAGTCTCAGGTCTTTTGCAGACTCCATCAGGTTTTCTTCCAGAATGATCCTGTATTTGGCTCCATCCATCTTCCCATAAATTTTAACCATCTTCCCTGTCCCTGCTGAAGAAAAGCAGGCCCAAACCATGATGCTGCCACCACCATGTTTGACAGTGGGGATGGTGTGTTCAGGGTGATGAGCTGTGTTGCTTTTACGCCAAACATAACGTTTTGCATTGTTGCCAAAAAGTTTGATTTTGGTTTAATCTGACCAGAGCACCTTCTTCCACATGTTTGGTGTGTCTCCCAGGTGGCTTGTGGAAAACTTTAAACAATACTTTTTATGGATATCTTTAAGAAATGGGCCGAATACTTTCGCAAGGCACTGTAGGTCAAATGAGAAATAAGGTACAATCTCATTGACAAGACCTATGTCCTATAACAGTAACAGATATCCAATAAATGGTCAGAAAACAAGTTCATTTTCACACCCTTTAAAAACCCTCTATAAGCGGTGAGGTAGACCCGAATGGTTGCTTTGTAGATCCACTCTGCACACCTTGGGTGCATTAATGAGCCTCCTGCTCATAGCTATGGGTCCGGCGGAAAAAGGTAAATCTCAGGCGGTGCTGGACCCAAAGCCGCAATGGCGCCGGCTGCTCAAGATGGCGCTGAGCCCATCGATGGAGAACACAGCACGCCGCTCTCAACTTAAGAGGGATCCCCTGATAGCCTCTGTCAATTCCCCACTGCCTTCTAGTGCCAAGAGGAAGATACTGAGGTATCCTGGCTGGAAAAAATTAGAGAGATAGTGAAGGAGGAGCTCCCCATAGTGTTTAAACAGCTCACTTCAGATATTAAGAAGGAGCTAAATTAACTAGGACACCGCTCTCTGAACCCAGGCTGGATGCAGCCACTACAGTCCTGGATGCTCAGGAGACAGACCTAAAGGAGTTGCAGGGTGAGCTTGTCTCACTGCGTGCTCAGCTTGAGGATGCCAAGAATAGGGCCCGCAAGAGTAATATTAGAGTTTGGGGGCTCTCTGAAATCATCACGGATTTACAAGGCTCCAAACTGGCCCTATTGCAGGAATTAGTTCCCTCCATGTCCAAATGTATGTGTATAGGGCTTTGACTCGCAAACACAAAGGGTCCACCACGGAATGTTATTCTGAAATTTCACTATTGCCGTACTAAGGAGGGGGTGCTGCTGGCTTCCAGAGATTCCCATTCACTTACTTTTCAAGCCCATCCATACCAAGTATTTTCTGATCTATCCCAATTGACCATACTGAAACGTCGAGCACTAAAATCCCTCCTACAACTCCTGAAAGCTCAAGATAAACGACATCGGTGGGGTTTCCCCTTTATAATCTCCTTCGACTATCAGAACTCTCATTACAATGCCACGACATTCGCAGAACTTCGTGCTCACCTGCAATCAATAGGATTGGAAGTGCCAGCCGATCTTCACTCTCAACAAGCTGCATCCTCTGCATCCTCGCAGAGCCAGCGCACCACAAGATCTACTACATTAAGATCTGCACATCGAAATCACAAGCTGGGTTCTCAGAGGTCACAAGCCTTGCAAGTCCTTCACTCACAGGCATTCCAAACCATAGGCAACTGTTGATCCTCCCTGATGCTTACTTTGGATCCATTCTTTCTCTCACTGATAAATGAGATTTTTCGGTTGGGTAATGTACTTACTTGAACTCTGGAGTGCATTGTGTTTCTGGAACTGGTTACCCTTGAGATCACCGCAATGGTTGATTGTTCATGTGTATTATCTAAGTATTTTTTCCCCTTTTTTTTTTTTTTTTCTTCCCCCTGCCACACACTATTCTGGACTTCTCCGGATCAACGTAATAATTGCACATCCCTGAAGGAGAGAGGCGGAGGGAAGTTATTTTGTTTCATTTTTTATATAGGACTGTTTCAGCTAGAGTTATTACTATCTACAATACAGCATTGATGGACCAATATGTTTAGGCTGTTGGGTTTCCCTGCGGGGTCTAGGCCCATACGTGTGGGCTCTTCTGATCTTTTGGATGCCCCTCCCTGTAGCTTTTTGGGCCTGGAGTGGGGACCTCACTCTTCTGCGGAGAACCTATTGTTATTGAGGATTATACTCCTAAGTTGTCTTTCTACAAATTATTCCTCATTGTGTTTCTAACTGTTGTTACTGTAACTGCATTGATGAACCATCATATCATAGTTATGGGGGTTCCCCTCGCGGCGAGGCCCAAGCCCCAATTTGTGGGCTCTTTTGGCGTGGTGGCCTGTGCGCCACACTGCAGGGAATCCATTGTTATTTCAATTGGTTCTCTAGGTTGTTTATTGTTTATAAACATTTTTATTGCACATAGTTCTTGCATCTAGGCCCCCCTCTCTCCCCTTCCCCCCCCTTTTTTTTTTTAGTTTTTCTAATCGAGTTCCTTTCAAATGCGAGAAATCCATTGCAGACCCACAGGGCCAGTATCTGCTATTTCAGGGTACCCTGATGGATTCAAAGGGCACTTTGTTGCTCTGTGGAAATTCTAATATGGTGCTCTACCCCAGTCTGGATCGTTCAATTCCTAAAACAGGGGGTGTGGATTCTTCCTCCAGAGCCTACAGGGACCTTCTAGATACTATGGGCTTAGTTGACATTTGGAGAGAATTACATCCTTTGAAAAAACATTATACCTATTATTCTCACCCCCATGCTCGCTATTCTCGTATTGACCTCTCGCCAGCTTATTCCTCGAGTCTGCTGGCTTCTATATTGACAGTGCCCTGGTCAGACCATGATCCAATCTTGGTGATTTGTGATTCACTCTCACTTAAACCCCCACTATCTAGCTGTATTCCTGATTGGCTGAATACTTTGGACTTAACGTTTCTTTGGTCCCCTCTCCGGTTACCCTTTGGGAAGCATATAAAGCATTGATCCATGGTCACCTTATTCAACATGCCTCCTGAAGGAAGAAAGAGCAGCAGGCTGAGATTAGCCGTCTAGAACCTGAACTGACTTCTGCTACAGTTGAGCTGAAACATCGCCCCTCGACCCATAATTTGGTTGACAAATTATGCCGTGACCTTGATCTTTGCTTGACGGATAGGGCCATTTGCACTGGACTAAACCAAAATTTTATGCCAATGCCAATTAGATGGGTTCGTTACTGGCTAATAAACTTAAATCCTTTCATTTTCAGAAACCAGGTTTGTCACCTAAAACGAGGTTTCAGATCCGAACATCTAATCCAGTTAAGATCTTGGGTGAATTTCGTTTTCATCTAGTTAAGCTGTACTCGCCAGGGGCTATGGGGGCTCATCGGAATCTGGAAGCCCCCTTTAACAATGGGCCCCCCCAGATCCCAGACCCCCTGCCTATGTGAATGGGTATGGGGTACACTGTACCCCTACCCATTCACCCCATAAAAGGCAGTGTATGTAAATAACGACAGGAGACGTTTTGGAAAGTTTATTAAAAATCTTCATCTGGTCTTCTCCGCTCTGGTCTTCTCCCTCTGCTCTGGTCTTCTCCCTCTCCCCTCTTTTGCTCTTTTGCTTTTGGGGT
Organism: Pelophylax lessonae; assembly: GCF_965119305.1. Taxonomy (NCBI): domain Eukaryota; kingdom Metazoa; phylum Chordata; class Amphibia; order Anura; family Ranidae; genus Pelophylax; species Pelophylax lessonae. The sequence continues at coordinate 673,894,356 of NC_138768.1, read as the reverse complement.
GGGGTCTCCTGATGACGTCACCTGGCAGCCACGCCCACAATGGCTTTATAACAAGCTGCAGAGACCGGAGACCGGCATAATCACCGGAGACATCGTCTGAGGAGGACCGGAGGAAGAAGAAGAGCCGAGGGCAAAAGAGCAGAAGAGCGGAGAGGGAGAAGACCAGAGCAGAGGGAGAAGACCAGAGCGGAGAAGGCCGGATGAAGATTTTTAATAAACTTACCAAAACGTCTCCTGTCGTTATTTACATACACTGCCTTTTATGGGGTGAATGGGTAGGGGTACAGTGTACCCCATACCCATTCACATAGGGAGGGGTTCCGGGATCCTGGGGGGCCCCTTGTTAAAGGGGGCTTCAAGATTCCGATGAGCCCCCTGCCCGCAGACCCCCACAACCACCGGCCAGGGTTGTGGGGATGAGGCCCTTGTCTTCATCAACATGGGGGCAAGGTGCTTTGGGGTGGGGGGTGCAGAGCTCCGCCTGCCCCAAAGCACCAACACCCCCCCATGTTGAGGGCATGTGGCCTGGTATGGTCCAGGGGGGTGGGGCCGCTCACTTGTCCCCTTCCTGCCCTACTGGGCTGCATGCTCAGATAAGGGTCTAAGGGTCTGGTATGGATTTTGGGGGGGACCCCACGCCCTTTTTTCGGCGTGGGTCTACCCTCAAATTTCATACCAGACCCGAAGGCCCTGGTTTGGAACCTGGGGGGGACCCCCACGCAGTTTTTTTCCCATTTTTGGCGTGGAGTTCCCCCTCAAGATTCTCACATCGCAAGTCGCACCGCAAGTCGGATAATCCTGATCCGACTTGCGGTGCACCTTCCATTCAAATCAATAGGCTCCCATAGGGAATCATTGAATTTGAATGAAAGAAAAAAAACATATAACGTGGCTGAATGTACTTCATCAGGTTCAGTCGCGTTCGGTCCCGTTTTTGCATTTGAAAAGCCGGGAAACCCACGTTCGAACGCAAATAATTGCGTTCCAAAAAACGTCCCTGAACTCAATTGCCTGCAAATGACTGTAAACGACCCGGTGTACATGGATAGATAAGGTAACATGTAGGTGGGTTCAGGGGCTTCTGAAAAAAATGCCCAACTGCTCCTAAACGGCCATTTACAGCGTCCCGTGTACATGGAGCCTTAAAGTGCATAAGCACCCTGGGCCGGATGGCTTCACGGCCTTATTTTATTTGGCCTTATTTTTTTTAAAATTGCCATATATAGTAGTCCCTCATCTTACAACTATGTTTAATAGTCTGAAGCATGATGATCATTTCTTCACAGATATGCTACGAGCCTCAATTGTGATGCTTCTGAAACCTGAGAAATATACACAGTCATGGGTGAACTTTTGTCCGATCTCTCTTCTTAATATTGACGTGAAAATTCTCACCAAGGTGCTCGCTAGTCAATTGAACAAATTTTTACATCACCTGGTTTCCAAAGATTAAACAGGCTTTTTCCCTCTCCAACAGGTCACTGATACTATACGCTGCACGCTTCTTCTAACCCATCTAGCTCATAGTCGAATTATACCCCTCATGCTATTGTTCTTAGACATTAGGAAGGCGATTGACACTTTATCATGGGCTTACCTGAAAGAAACCCTCCTCTATAGAGGCCTGGGTGACTCCTTCCTGCGATGGGTCGATAAGCTATATTCCCAGTCGACAGCCTCCATCAATAATATGGGGTATGAATCCTCTACATTTCCCATTTCACGCGGTACGTGTCAGGGTTACCCATTATCTCTGCTTCTCTTTATAATAGCCCTTGAACCTCTGGCAGAACACATTCGCTTGAATCCCAATATTCGGTAGCTGGAATTGGCTGGAGTGCATCATAAATTGGCATAGTTCGCAAATGACGTCCTAATGTATGTTACATCTCCTCATACCAGTCTTCCTAACTTACTCTCACTTCTGCACAGTTTTGCCTCCTTATCCAGACTTCAAGTTAATCACACTAAATCCCATGCACTAAATGTCTCCCCATCAGACTCGGTCCAACGCTCTTTGGCAACTAACTACTCATTTCAGTGGTCGTCTTCTCTTCCCTCTTTGGGGATTTATTTAACCTCGACTTACCATACATTATATATAGCTAATTATCCCTCCCTTATCAGATCACTCACCTGTTTATTAGAGTCATGGGACAAGTCTTTAATCTCCTGGTGGGGTAGCATCCACGTGATCAAGTTGACCCCTCTTCCGAAACTCCTGTATGCTTTTCGGGTTCTGCCTGTTTTGGTCCCCCCACATATTTTGCATTCTTTGTCGTATTCCTAACTTTGTTTTGGGCTCAACCAAACCGAGATTGAATTGGTGGTGCTTTACAGACAGAAACATGCAGGGGGTTTGGGATTTCCAAATTTGACACACTACTATAAAGCAGCGCAAATCCCACCTTTGATACAGCTATATGCTGGAGAGTCGTCTCCTTTTTGGACATGTATTGATCTTGTGGATGCAGACCCTGTTCTGGTATCGTCACTCTTATGACTGTCCGCTCAATTTCATCCTAAACCTTTAAACCCCACTCTGTCTCATTCACTAGCGATTTGAGATTTGGTTAAATACTCTGCGGGGCTACAATCATCTCACCTACCTCTTTTGTAGATGACCCTCATAGCTTTCATTGGTGGCACTCTAAGGGTCTGACGACGGTACGTTCCTTTCTTACTGCCAGAGGGGTATACACATTCCAATAGCTTAAGGAGACTTATGAAGCTCCTGCTGGAGAGAGGTACCATTATCTTCAAATTTGCCACTTCCGAGACTCCCTGGTTAAAAATTATGACAGTTCCCGACCTTCGACTGCGTTTAAAACCAGATGCCGTTCTCAACCAGATGCCGTTCTCAACCAGATGCCGTTCTCAACCAGATGCCGTTCTCAACCGACTATTCTTCTCTTCTGGGAGCCTCTAACACTCAAACCCCCTCCTACTGTGCACGATGGGAGGCAGGCTTAGGAGCCGTTCAATCCCCTGAGGACTGGTCCAAGATGTGGGAGGCCAATTTTCGGTCCTCTTGTAATATTATAGCACTAGAGGATTGTTTCAAGGTTATGTCCAGTTGGTACTACACCCCAGTGAGAATTGCAAAATGCCTCCCGACCTACCTTGTGTTTTCGTGAGTTGTTCTGATCAGGACGATATAAAGTACATATGATGGACATGCCCCTAAGTTAAAAGGCTGTGGATTCGGATGTACACTTTGGTCAATACGCTCTTTCATTCTAAAATACGCAAGGACCTGTGGGAAGCTCTACTTCATAAACCCATCTTGGAGTTAAAAAAAAAGTGATTGTATCTTGGCAATACATATTTTTATGGCTACAAAACAAACCATTGCAAGAGCGTTGAAAACACCTCTCCTTTCTTTTGAGGAGGTAAAGCAACGGGTGCATGGCACGCTGACGAACGAGAAGCTTACGGCGATACTCACGGACACTAGAGACAAATTTCGCAAGATTTGGGAACCTTGGCTGGACCAGTTTCCAGCGATGAGTCCGCTTTCCCGCTTTCTGGATTTATAGGAAAATTCTGTTTAGCCCACAGGTGGCAGCCTTGGATTCCCCGGGGTGGGGCTTCTTTTCTTTTTTACCACTCTCTTCCTTTCTGTCTTATATTCTTACTCTTCTTTTCTGTTCTCTCCTTTTTTCTATTTCTTCCTTTTTACCTTATATTTTTGGGTAGTTACAGCCAGAGGCTCGTGTGTGGAGATTGTTACTGTTTTCTGGCCACATTTTTGGGGTTAACATTTTTTTTCCCTCCATCATTTTTATATGGATATACTCTTAAATTTCTTTTCTTTCTTTTTTTCTTCTGTTCTTGGAGAGACTTCTCAGACTTTACTCCATATGCAAGCATAGGTCAATCTCAGGTATTGTCTTATATTGGCTACATGATGATTTCTGGAATATTTTTTGCTTAGCATGCCTTCTAGGTTCTGACCATTGAGAACTATATGACTTGTTATTACTCCATAGACCGTAAAGGTACTGAGACATCCTTCCCTGGTTACCTTAATCTTTGTTTAAAGTTACAAGTTACGCTATGTATGAGGCCTACTTGTCTGTGGTATGTATGTAACCTTCTTCAAATTGTCATCTGCCACTGGCCTTGGCATCTGTTTACTGCTTTATGAGTTTGTCTTTATTTAATAAAAATATTGTGAAAGAAAAATCTTCCATCAGAAAGTATTAAATAGATATGCAACAATTGTTGATGCTGTTGAGCTCATCTACATGCATTCTGTTTGGTACATCTTGCTAAAAACAAGCCCAGCCTGTTCCATGGGAGTTAAAGTCACTGAGAACCAAAATGTCATGTGGTTTTGTGGTTTTTTGGTACTATATGGCACTATTTCTGGTTCATGTTTTGATTCCTCAGTTCCTGGCTGAAGCCAGTACTGGATTGAACTTAGTGGAGGACCCAAATCAGTTAAAACCTCGGGGCCTCCATCGCAGGTTTTTATTGTGAGCACTCTAGTGGGATAACATTGAACTAAGTATTGTGAACGTTGGCACTGAAAGATGATGAGTTTCCCAGTGTGGTAAGATTTCTGGCTGTGCTGGAAGCACAATATGCCTGTGCTCCAACAGCCAATCACTGGGAAGATCAGTGTCCTGCAGTTTCTCCACCCCAACTCTATAAGCCTCTTATGCAGCTGAGAACAGAGATTATGCAATCACTTATAAAAAAAAAGGTATTTATAATTTTACATATATTTTCATATTAAGCTTAATGGATTGTTGTACAAGATAAACGTTTCCATATACTTTAATGTAAAGGTTTCATACCTTTGAGTTGATTCATTCTTTCTATCTTTTGTAAACTATTTGGGAAAGCTTCATAGTAATTTTCTTTCAAGATCAAATCAATATTATTTTGATCAGTTGTCTCAGGGTCCCTAATTTTAGATAGCTCACTGCCTTTTCTCTTGGTCAGTATTCATATATAGTTTGTTTCTGGCTGAACTCTGAACTCTTTGCTCCTCTCCTAGACGTTCTCTTTAGACCATGCCTCTGCCTTTCCTGTTTGCCAGATTATTGTGCTTTTGCCAGTATTTCGCTTTTTGTGGTTTCTGCTTCACTGTGTTGTTGTTTTCTGTTACTCCTGTATGGATGCTTCGCTGCAAATTCACTGGCCACTTTTCATCACTCACTAATCTAACCTGACACATTTGACTTTGGCATGATCTCTAACTTCTACCTCACTCTCATACTGTTACTGCTACTTGTGTACTGATCCTATCCTGTTTACAACCATGCACTTGTCTGCTTTTTTATCTACAGGACTCTGATCCTAGATCATGACACAAAGTTTTTGTTAATCCTAATGTGTATAATTCTTTTAATAAAGGTATATCACCCACATGCTTCAGCTTGGGCGTGGAACAATGTGACCTATCCTCCAATCCAGGTCTGCCTGCCTGACAATATTTTAAAGTGTAAGTCCACCCTAAAATTAAAATTCCTGCATCTATATACATCCATGATCTAACACTAACCTATCTAGCCCTGTAAAGAAGAAATCAGTATACCTACCTTTTTCAAAGCCTATCCGATCCAGTCTCCAGGAGCAGAAGCTCTGCAGAGAACACAGCCAAAAATGGCTATAAAATGAATGGAAAGTGATGTCACCCATAGACTTTCTATGGGGCTTCTGTTGTCGGATGCATCCTCTGCACCCGCCTCCACAGTGAAGCCGTGGCTGACAGCTCAGCGTGGTATCGGGTCAGATTACCTTCAGAAAAGGTAAGTATACTGATTTCTTCTTTACAGGGCTAGATAGGTTAGTGTTAGATTGTGGATGTCTGTAGATGTAGGGATTTTAGTTTTAAGGTGTCTACTTTAATGATACTCTTTAAGGTACAGAACGTTCAAAAGGACAACTGATGATTATCTTGGTGAGCAATGAACATTTTATCGTGCTGGCCCTCTCTTGTACCTCTAAGAACTGCACTAAAACAATTCATCATCTGCTAAGTGTATTTCTGTCTGTATTTCTTTCATAAAATTCTCTATAAATGTAATCCTTCTTTGGCACGAATGCCATTACTGCACATCATATTTCCCAGTGATAAAAGAAAGCTTTTTCACACCAGGCAGTTATATCAGAAAGCCCCTCTTTAGGGCTCAAACACATATAGTATACTCTTGTTTAAACATTTACTTGTTTAGATCAGTTGGCTGTCTTCCAATATCTTGTTAAAATACCCTTTAGTATACAGAATAATTACTTTATCTAGCATTCCTAAAACAATTTAAAAAGTTAGAGCAATCTTTGCTAGCACCATATCTTGTTCTGTATTTGATAAAACCGAATGGTTTGCTATAAAGCTGTACCATGGCCAGCAAAAGGTGTGCATTTCATAGTCCAAACTATTATATTAATGTTTTCTGTGGGTATGTTTTAGATACCATATTCTGAAGGGAAGATTTCTATGAAGTTATTTATTTTACATACCATATTCCAGAGGGAAGAGTTCCATGAAGGTATTTATCTGTTCTGTCTGTTATTTTTTAGGAGAACGTATCACAGCACACCACATGGGTGTCCGCAGAAAAATTTTCAGGGGGGGGGGCATCATTTGAAGGTCCCCCATGGCGACGTCAGTCACCGCGCGAGCCGCGTCTCGCGAGTATTTATTTTTAAAAGGGAAACAGCAGAATTTATTTTTAAAGCGTTTGTTAACCTAAAAAAATAAATAAATATTTATCCTGTTCCCCTAAAGCATGTTATACAGCACAGTGCTTGTGCTGTGTAAGTTGGCCCCCTGTATCACCTAAAAAACCTGGCTGATCCTGCCATGTTATATCCTCCTCTTTGTAAACTGACCACAGTATACCATGACTGCTGAGCCCTGACACTGTGGTCAGTCTATGTGTCTCCGTCATTTGCAGCTCTCCTGTCCTCCTCCATCCTCTCTCCCCCTCCCTCCCTGCCTGTCTACTTCTGTGTCAGTGCCCATCCCCTCCTCTCCTGCTGCTAGTTTAAATTAAAGTTTCATATCCTGTCTACAGTCTGTTTATTAATCCTGTGTGCCCCTGTGTCTGTGTTTCAAAAATGAAGCCGTTCTTTACCAGTTTTCAGAGTGCCGATCCCCACTCACGTGACCCACCACCTCTCTCCTCCTCTCGGCCTCTCCTCCTCCCCTCCCGACTGATGTCAGTGAGGGATCTTCAGCCCAGCCCACTGCAGGCAGCTTTCAGATGGGGAGAGGAGAGAGCCGACGAGTCACGTGAGCGGCGATCAGTGCTCTGAAAACTGGTAAAGAACAGTTTATTTTTTTTAAAGCACATACACCGACACAGGGTTTATACACAGACCAGACAGGATGGTATAAAGCAGCTTACAGTAACAACCACTTTATAGGGGGAGTTGAGATTCCAGGGATTGAAGCACTTGCCCCCCCCTTGCCCCCTTTGCGGACACCCATGGCCCTCCATGAATGCTGGTACTGATATTTATATTCAGATTGGCTAATTCTCAATGCTCAATTAATTTTAAACAAAAAAATAAGTGTAGCACCCTCCTAAGTAGGTGCTAGGTAAAATATATTTGTGACCCTGTTCTGCTTATCAGGAGGGTCTGATCTGTCAGTTAGCCTGTCACATGTTTCCAGGTGTGTTCTGTTGAGTCTGGGGAGTCTCCCCACTGTATCCAATGAGGGACCTGTTGGGCAGTGGAGGAAACCTAGCCAGTAGCACACCAGGGTTTATGACTGTCCCAGTGGGTGGGCATTGCTGCAATGCATCCTGGGATTGGGAATAAATCTGGAGGGAGCATGTGACAGGGAATCCAGGTCCCAAGAGGAGGGTGATAGCTGTCTCTCCTCCTGTTGCTGAGGAAGGGGGTCCAGGCAGTCGGCCTAGGAACCAGGGGTTGAGCTGTGCTGCAGAGGATCCAATGTGTGCCGACCAAGTGGAGCTGCTTGGCAGGATTCTTCTGGAAAAACAGTATTGTGAGTACTTAAGCACCTGCCCAGGGGTCTGCCTAAGAGAGGGGACCACTCCCGGTCAAGGGGATCAAGGAGCCAGCTAACCCAGTGTGTTGTAGTAAAGGGGGTGCCAAGTTGTGAAGCCCTGAAGATTAGGGGTTAAATTGGGCACCAGGAATGGCCCTAAAGTTGCTCAGCAGTGCAGTCTGCTATTAAAGTCAGCTACCTCAGGAATGGAGTACCTTTGGAAGCTATTAGGATTCTGTCACAATCAAAGGTGAAGTACAGTAAGTGGCCTAGTCGTGACTAGCTCAAACAGCGTTAATCATCATTTAGCCAGCCTTAATCAGCATTCAACCAGCGTTAATCAGCATTTATCAGATCGCCCCTGCTTATTGTGCTTAGTTTAGTTCTATTGGAGTATCCCACTCATCCCTTCTCCTATCCAAGTTCCTAATAAAACCAAAGAAACTGGACTGGTCCTTGTTTGAGGTGAAATCACGTGGAAACATGTCTAAATGTTCTGTTGTTGCTAATGGTAACCCAGGGGAACCCGTCATCAGCAGCTCCCTTGGGAGTATTGCTACATAAGACATCAAGAAAATCAAGTAATTATTTTTGTTTAATGTTCCATCAAAATCTAAATGTACAAATATTATCAAAGTAAAAACAGTATATTCAAAAAAAGTTTTGTGAGATACTGTAGATATATTTTCACAAATGGTTTGCCTTTCATTTCTATTTTAAACTTGATGGGTTGCTTTGCTCAGCTGCTACCTGGGAAATACAAAATTTGATAGTCACCATATGCAGACAGCTTCATTAAAATGGTTGTAAAGGCTAGAAATTAGTTACCTTAATGCATCCCCTGCAATAAGGTAAAAAAAATTTCCAGTATCCCACCCTCCCTCTAAATACCTCCCCGAGTCTTCACTCATTCCAATGCTGGGCTTGTCTGTAGTGGCTCCTGCTACTGTCAATCAAATCCTGCGGTAATGGAGCTGGGGGTGGGAGCCAAGCTGCACTGTGTGTGTTAAATGAGGCACACAGCCCAGCTCGGAAGCTAGGTGCACCCCCATTAAAAGCGCCTTCCTTTAGTGGCACAAAATGAAGAGGAGGAGACAACAGCTCCAGCAGGGAACCACAGAAAAGGAGGTGTGCCGCCACTCTTTGCAAAACCATTTCACAGAGCAAATAAGTATAACGTATTTGTTATTAACCACTTCAGCTCCGGATGGTTTTACCCCCTTCCTGACCAGGCCATTTTGGGTGATATGGCACTGCGTTGCTTTAACTAACAATTGCACGGTCGTACAAAGCTGTACCTACAAAAAGAGCTTTCTTTTGGTGGTATTTGATTACCTCTGCGGTTTTTATTTTTTGTGCTATAAACAAAAAAGTCCCACAATTTTGAAAAAGAAAAAACAATATTTTTTACTTTCTGCTATAAAATATACCCAGTAAAAAAATCGAATTTCTTCATAAATTTAGGTCAATATGTATTCAGCTACATATTTTTTGTAAAAAAAAAAATCCCAATAAGTGTATATTAATTTGTTTGCACATAAGTTATATCGTCTACAGGGCCGGCCTTCCGCAGTTTATATGTGGTGGGCGGTCCGCAAGCAGTTATTGTAACAGGCATGTGTCATTGAGAAATGAAAGACTATTTGTCATGCAATTTCTCCTTTGGCCACAAGATAGAGATATGGAGATGCTGACTTGTCCATCCAGAAAACTCAGAGACACAGAAATAAAAAGGTGGGGAGTTTCAGGAAGTGCTGAGGAGCAGGGAGAAAACAGGCGCCACACTGAGTGCAGTATGTCAGGATCATATGTTTAATATATCAAATGAACAGGTACTCACAAACGGTATGATAAAAACAGCATAGCAGTATGTGACAGGGAAAAGAATCATCCCAGTGTCCAGATTCAGGATGGCACTAGCGGTCTCGAAGCCCTCGAGACCTCGAGACCGCTAGTGCCATCCTGAATCTGGACACTGGGATGATTCTTTTCCCTGTCACATACTGCTATGCTGTTTTTATCATACCGTTTGTGAGTACCTGTTCATTTGATATATTAAACATATGATCCTGACATACTGCACTCAGTGTGGCGCCTGTTTTCTCCCTGCAGCTCATCACAAGCCCCTTCTACTTGTTTGCAGAGCAGCCTGCGGAGTGTGGTGCATGGATACGTATGTAGATGGACTTTTTATATAAGGACTCTTCTTATTTAATTTATACCATCTAGTCATTGTGCTCATCTATTAGTACAAGTTGGTTATTGGAGTGTGCGGAAGCGTTTTTTTTGGACACTTATCTTTTCCCAGTTGTGCGCCAGGTTTAACCCCCTTCCTTTCAGGAAGTGCTGAGGAGGCTGAGGTTATTTTTCAGAGGAAGAGAATGCCGAGTCAGCATAAACTGACAGCTATTTGGGGGATCACCTGAGTCTGCAGTGAGTTATCAGGACCATTGTGGTGAGAGGACGAAGCGTAGGGTGTCATCTCCGGAATCCAGAGACGGAGGAAGGCAATGTCATTGAAAGCTACTACAGTGTGGGGAAGCAGTTCTGGGACCGAATAGTGGAGAGACAGAGCCACTACTGGGATGCTATCTTTGCACCCTAGAGAGTCACCCTAAGCAACCTAAGCAAGTAGACGCCTGATCAGAGGGGCAACTAACACAGTATTGCCGGGACTGGTGACCTTGCGGCCACTACTTGCTGCCAGGGCTAGGAATTAAGACACAAGGAGCTACTTAACCACTACTTAACCCCATAGCTCTAATACTGCCTGCAGGCCTTACTGACGGCTGCAACGTGCACCAACAAAACTTAGGACTAAGGACTACACCCAGAGCCGTCTTTAACACAGGGCAAAAGGGGAAGCTGCCCAGGGCCCATTCCTTGTTGTGGGGCCCAAAGCTGCTGCCCTGCCCCCTGAGCCCACGCTACCCACAAATATTTTATTAGTGAATTTGGGAGGGCCCAAGAAAATGTTTGCCCTCGGCCCAATCAGTAATAAAGATGGCCCTGACTACACCTAGTTGTAATCACCTGTAAGATCTAACCGCTGGCCAGTTGAGGCGGTATCCCACCCCTGTCTATTCATTTGAGTGCACTCAAATCCTGTATAGAGCCGCTATCATTCTGAACGCATTTATCTTACATTAATTTTAGCGAATGATTTAGAAGTGTACTGTTCTTTTTTCTTTTCCCTTTTCTACTTGGGTATAGTTTTTTTTTTTTTTTACCCTGTTTAGCAGCCTGTGTGTGAATTTGCCTGATCTGTGTTTAATTTTGTTGAAATTGCCATTTATCTGCATTATTAGATTAAGCAAGTTTATCCCTAACCTGGTGTGTGTGTTTATTTACTGGCAATACCTCACAGCTAGGTGAAGGGTATTTTACCTTTGTGGTATTAGTTGAGGTCGCAGAAGGCGTGTCAGAGGGGCTGAGATTGTTCTTGGAGTCAAGGCGTGGAACAAGGAACCCAAAATTGCCAAGCAGCTTCTACAGGGATGGCGCTACATTAAAAAAAAAAAAAAAAAAAAGAAAATAGCCTTTACAACCACTTTAAGCTTGTATATATGCAGGAGGTTCTTGTTAATATAAGAATCTATATATAGTATGTAAGACAAGAGTAAGATTTATTAGGGTGACGGTAATGCCCTTTAGACATGAAGTCATAAGATACAAAAGACTACCACATAGATTATTAAAGTTATAGTCAAAACATACAAAGGTCTGCTTTTTTTTGTCCATACACAGTTTGGCATTTATTGGTTTATCTGCAAATCCAAGTCCAACTTTTTATATCCATAGAAATGAATGTGTGTATCTGTTCTGCATGTACTATCTAGTCCTATGAGCTTTTATTCATTTATAGTGAAAGTGAAAGGTGCGCAAATTATGAGTGAAAAAAGAGAAAGCAGCACTAGACAAATACAAATAATGGTGAATGAAACAAATAAATAGTGCGCTAACAATATAAATTGATAAAAATCAATAAATATTTAAAGTGAATAGTCTCTTGCACGTGTCAATGTGAGTGCAAACAATAAATAGTCCTTTAAGCAAGTCCGTGTTTAAGTGAAATATCAATTAAACGAATGAGAATAACACAAGTCTCTCAAATGATGTGAAGCAAATAAAACTTCAAAACTTGGGATAAGTAATCCGTGCCAAATGAACGTGCCACTGTGTGCAGGTGATCGTATTTCACATAAAAAATACTTCTTATTACCAGGGTGGCCTCTTACTGCAAAAAACTTCTAGGTTGGCATTCAAATGGTGGACATTATGTGATGGTGAAGTGATGACACTCAATGTCAAAGATGGATGCTTACCAGAAATCAGGGAGACATGAGCATGGACTGCTATAAGACAGGAAATCCAGGGAAGAATCCTGGAAGCTGATCCGCTGCAGTGATGTCCGGAGAGGTGATCCGGGTCCAGTTCTTGCAGTGAGTGGCTCCACTTGTGTTATTCTCATTCGTTTAATTGATATTTCACTTAAACACGGACCTGCTTAAAGGACTATTTATTGTTTGCACTCATATTGACACGTGCAAGAAAATATTCACTTTAAATATTTATTGATTTTTATCAATTTTTATTCATTTATGTAATGACTTAGCAACACATCCCTTCATGAGGAACAAGGAGCATGGCCCTGAAATGCATAATTTGTGAGAACAAGCGGGATTAGGAGGGTTACTGAGGGCCATTTGTTTGTTACATATGACCCACATTGGCTACTATTACTGCCCAGTCCAAGATCTGAGATGAGACCCCTCTCAGGCCAATTGATTTAGAGGCTCACTGGTGATCCTGATAGAAGAATTTCTTCCACTGTATGAAAACCCGTGTGCTCAGAATTCCATGTAAGTGCAGAATGACATTTGCATTTCTATTACAATAACTCTTATACTTTTTGTTATCCATGTCTCCACTTTGGAGGTTAACCTTCTCTATTTGTCCTGGTGACCACTGTGACCAGGACTGAAGGTGAATCAAAAATTTTGCATTGTCTCCAGAACAGAAATAGAATAGAACAACTGTTCGGAGAATTTTCCCTCACTTTGGAGAAATTTCTACTCATTTGCTGTTGTGTCTACAGGACAGAAAGTGAAGGAAAATCTTCCCAAACATAGCACATAAAACCTAGCAAAGGTTTTAACTTTTCCTTAGTCTATGTAAAATGAAAAAAAAAAAATGTTTTGGCTTTAGATAGATTTCAATTAACATTTTCTACAATCTACCCCTTAAATGAACATAAGACAAAACATGCAAAACACACAAACAAAAAATCCAACTATAATTATTCACATAGATGTTATACAAAACAACGTGTGTAGAAATAATGGACCTTTGCTCCTATGCTGTTGTGTTATTTAATGCTACATATCGTTGCACAGGATAAAAGTACTTCCACAGAGAACAGGATAATGAGGCCATAACAATTACCTGAGTGGCGCATACTTTATAAATGACTACAACCATATTGCAGTCCAGACCATCAAGGAAGGATTATGTCTTACTTCTTATTTCAATCCAATGAAAGAAGATCTATATATTTCTTTAATAGACATATAAATCCCTGGGGTGTGCCATGTGCCAACACTTTAAAAAAAATAATCTTCCAAATTCTTCCAAACCCGCTGTGTTATGATTTCATCCCATGAAATACAACACCTTTTCATTAAAACTCATAAAACAAAATCCTAGTGGATCTTTTCCAGGCTCAAATAATAAGCAGCTATAGTAGTGATACTTAGAACAGTAAGAGCTGGACAACTGTCAGATGGCATGTTCTTGGAATAGGTTTACAATGCTTTCTTTTATGAATATAGGCAAGGTCAATCTGCTGGTTAATTACATAAGACTGGTACAACATTGACACCTTTTAGCTAAATGTGTTCTCAGCATCATTATGTACATAGTGGTAATATATAATAAATCAACATTATAGAAGGGCAAAAAATACACAGTTCAAACTCATAAATAAGATTTTTTTTTTTTTTACATATACTATGATGATCTACCCCATTCTATCTGATACATGATTTGAAAAAGAAAATGAGTGTCATTGATGGCTAAAGCTTGCACTTCTAAGAATTCTGTGTCACTGTTCTACTTCTTGGATCACCATGTAACATTACCACACTGGTGATGAGTTTTTTCTTCATGTTGACCTGCCTGAGACCTTCTCCTCATGCTCATCAGCTTACAAAGCAGAAATCCTCACTGCAAGTCGAATTTCCAGATTCATCTGCCTTGTAGGAAAGGGTCAGTGAATCCAAATCTGATCTTACATTTATTTCTAAACACACAATAGGTAAATCACCTTATAATTTCTTAGATCTCACAGGAACTCAATTGGTGAGATATCTGCACATTTGTTCCTAAAGCCCTGTACACATGAACAGAATATCGTACATAAAATACCGCTTTCCACGTGATGGGACGATTATCTGATCGTTATTATACAGCTTTGTCTGAAATTTTCAGAAGGGACAAACATGAAAATGTTTCTCGTACAATACCAGATTATACGATTTTCGTTTAGTCAGTACAGTGTTCATCTGAAAATACAATACAAATACATTACATCACTCCTGAATTTTTATTCTGAAATACGAGAATTTTTTTTTACTTGGGTAACCTATTTGTTTTCGATATGGAGACTAGCATGCAAAAAAAAAAAAAAGGACGATAATTCGTCCAATAAGCTCATTCTGCTGTGACAATCATTAGGTGTTTCCACTTTTGGATTTTTTTTTAATTATTATTTTTTATGGAGAATGTAACAAGAATGGAATGGAAATACCCAAAACTTCCATCTTGACAGGAACAGAGTAGTAGATTGTAGCAGGGGGATCTCACTGTTCTTAACTAAAGCCTAGTACACACGCAACGATTATCGGCCGACCGATCGTCCGTCTTTTGTCCAGACTGGTGTTTTGTTGGTTGGAATGTGCCTAGACTGCACACAAATTTTCTCGCCCGACAAAATTCTACTTCAGAAGTGATGTCATGTGCTGGTTTACTTTCTTTGTGTTCTTTCTTCTCTGAGCATGCCCAGTCTTGCTCATTAGATTTTTCCCTGGCGAAATCTGTACTGACTGCACGAAAATCGGCCGTGTTTTGACGGCGGACAAAAATTTTATAGCCTGCACACCAGAGTCGGTTGTCGGAAGTATCATACTAACAAGCCGAAAATCGGCAGATCGGTTGTGGGACGAAAATTCCCTGCCGATTTTCGATGCGTGTGTACGAGGCTTAAGGCAGATAAGAATCCAGAGTGCTGCTGCTGCTGCTGTTAATAGCTAGGGACTTATAGGTCTCATGCACATGGAGCTTAAAAAAACTGCAGCCTACAAGTGTTCAGGGTTTTTTTTTATGTCTTTAAAAGCATCTCTATGTTAGCCTATGTGGCCATGCACACATAGGCATTTACAGACATATTTCAAGAGGAGCATTTGCAAACAGGAAAAAACACACCATTCTGGGAGGAGCTTTTGAACAGAAAAAACACGCGGACTGATGTAAACATGTCCAAATGTGCACATATGTGTTTAAATGTATTCCAATGGCCTGAATAAAATAATATTCTGCCCAGGAGAATACATTTATTCATAAACACATGTAAATATGTGCATTAACATGCATATACTAGTAATATTAGAAGCGTTTTTTTCTGCCAAATTCTGGCAGAGAAAATGCTACCTATTTTTATAAGCCCGTGTGCATAAGGCCTTACATATGACTTCTGGTGGACTGACCTTTAACACTGAATTATATAAGATTGAATATAATATATTCAATGAAATAGCACAGTATACAAGTCATAGGATCTAAAAAATAGGATATAAATGTTGTAATTTATGCAGAAACATTTGTGAATTGTGTAAACAACATCTTATTTGATAATATTTTTTGTCTTTTGAAGTTCACCAACATTTCACATTGCAAATGTTCTTTTGCAATACTATTTTATTTTATTCTACATACTTAACTATTGGCATGTAGCTTAATGGGCAAGCTTGGCTTCTGGCAGCAGATTTAGCTTAGAGTGCCAATTTTCAAGTCATCTGGCAAACCCATTTTGCAAACCTAGTGAATAATACATGTTAATTTTATGTGCTGAACCTGCAACCCCTTATTTAATCAACAGATCATAGCTGTGAATGTACCAAACCACATCAAGCATGTCATAATAGATTTTTGATTTTCTTCATTTTGACATTATATGGGGTAAAATAGCAAATACCATTAGGTTAAACTGTTGGCTAAACTTTTTTGGCAATGTTAGGAGGAACTGAAAAAATGAAATCACCTTTTCCTTGGTTACAAGGGAATGTTTTCTCCCAAGAAATTTTTGTTTACTGGAAAAAAGCCCTAATTTTTTTAGTCAGATGAGTCTTTAGAAGTTTAAAGGATTTTAAACTCTGAACTTACTGAGATTTAAGAATTCATCAGTCACAAGTACAGTTCATTCCAAATTCTTATTAGCCAGTTCTTCCAGCAGAGTTATAATAACATAAATTGTATGAGCAGAGTCTGGTTGCTCCTGACCATGGTCTCAGCTGGTACAGTAGTTTGGCTTAGAACAGAACTAAAGTATCTTTTTTGCAAACATTGCAAACATTCTGAAATTTCAAGTAAAGATTGTACATGCATACATATTTGCAAACCTGTGTAACCTTTTTGTTATACATATTTCACATTATCCATATCCTATTTTGCTAAGTCTGTTCCTCAACATTAGTGGTATTGAATGAAGTGCTACCCTCTAGTGCAGGGGTGTCAAACTCAATTTAATTGCGGGCCGCAACAGCATTATGATTGCCCTCAAAAGGGCCGATTGTATCTGTAAGACTAGATGTCAAGAGCCCCCTCACCATCAGAAGTCAAGAGTACCCTCCCTTACATCACAGTGCACCCCTCTTACCTTGTGCAGGGCTGTCTTTAATGCAAGGCAAAAGGAGCATCTGCCCTGGGGCCAGACATTGTTGCGGGGCCCAAAGCAGCTGCCCCTTGAGCCTATGAAGCCTGCAATTTGCTGATAAGTGGATTTGGGGGGGGGGGGGGAGAAAACATTTGCCCAGGGTCCAATCAATATTAAAGATGGCCCTGACCTTGTGCCTCTGCTGTTAAGAAGCTGGATGCGTTGCTGCAAAGCAGAAATTGCAGGGTCTGGAGGGGGAGCAGAGGAGGACTGGAGCTCTCATGCAGCTGCAGGAGAGGTGCGAGGACCACATGAAATTCCCTGGAGGGCTGGATCCGGCCCACGGTCCTTGTGTTTAACACATGTGCTCTAATTGATGTGATGTAATCTTTGCCTCACAGAAAGTGATTTTGAAACAACTATTTTATTTATTTGCCAGGAACCAGCAGTCTAATAGGGTGGTTCTATTCCTACCTTAATCCTCCCCCTCCTCTGCTGTTTTATCAGCCACTTATTATGTGTCTTAATAAATACAGTTGTCTATTAACTGTGAAAGGAAATCACTGGAAGGGGCTTCATCATGCATTGTAATGATGTGTTCTCCTTATGCATAAATAGGAGCGATATGACATACTAAGTGTGCATTCATGCAATATTTTGCAATTTCAGGGTATTTGCACTAAGAAAAAAAAAACTTCAGTTTGGGTTTAATTCCTCTTCAGAGGTCTTTTAAATGTTCTGTAGACTGGATCTGTAGCTGGATTTTCATTCAGATTTTTCAAAAGTGGTATCCTGTAAAGTCCATGAAATACTTTTTAAAGTAATGGCTTATTTTTGTGTCCCATTATATAATACCGCGTTGATCAATAAGTTAAAGACAAAGTTCACCTTTTAAAAAAAAATAAAAATTCCAGCTCCCCTATGTACCAATATACTAATAATTTACATCTCTAAGTAAGGTTTGGGACTTTTCATGTACTTCCTTGGGTAAATGACCACTGAGCCAACACGCTATATAAAATCATTTGTACATAACTATTTAGAACATTATACAATTTTTAAAAGAAAGGGGTTTGTTCCATAAAAACAGGTTAACAAACTGCTTGTCCAGGGTGATGTTATCAAGATTCAAGATCCGGCTTTGTGTATCTTTTATCCAACGCGTTTCGCAGTCTGACCCGCTTCGTCAGGGCCTCAGATTCTGTCAATTACCATAACAACATGTACAAGATATGACAATCAAGGTTACATGAAACATTGATTGTTATATCTTGTACATGTTGTTATAGTATTTGACAGGATCTGTGGCCCTGACAAAGTGGGTCAGCCCCCAAAACTCATTGGCTAAAAGATACACAAAAAAACTGGATCTTGAGTCCAGGATAACAACACCCTGGACAAGCAGATGGTTAACCTGTTTTTCTTGTTAAATAGTTTTTATTAAGATTATTTCAAATAGTAACAAACAGGGAAAGGAAATCATACTAATAACAGAGGAAAGCAAACTCATAAAACATTGATATTATGGCCAGTAGTACATAGGTGCAGTCATGCAATCTAGCTTCATGCCCATGGAGATAAGCCATTACAGCATTAGGCAATCCAAATATATGAATAGCATTAATACTTATAAGATGGGGTCGCTGATGGCCGTTCTCTAATAGGGCCACCCCCAACCCACCTGAACACCCCAAATGGGTACACACTGTGTCCAGTTTGGGGGGGGGGTAGACCCTCTGACAGCTAAACATCCGCGGACCACCATATATTAGACTGACATGTACATAGTTCTACAAGATGTTATTTGTGACACTAACAGAGAATATATGAAAGGTAAAGTAAAGGGAATACCCTTTGGTGGTAAATCAAAGCAGGCTAATTGGGGGTTAACCTGTTTTTATGGAAAACATCCCTTTATTTTAAAAATTGTATAATGTTTTAAATAAAGTAATGTACAAATGATTTTATATAACGTGTTGGCTCAGTGGTTATTAACCCAAGAAAGTACATGAAAAGTTCCAAACCTTGCTTTCTATAATTGTGCCTTAAGGGATGCCTTTCTATAATTGTGCCTTAAGGGATGGTACTTCCTCGGGGTGCATATTGATTCACACTCTACCCCCACATTCAATACGTACTAAGTTACCTCTGTTGCAAAAAAAATTAAACCTTTCTTTGATTTTTAGAACAATTGCTTTACAAAGTACACATATCTATTCATATTATTTCTTCTCCCTCAAATGGGCTCATAATCTAATGTCCCTAACATGCCCATATGCATTATGGCTGGGTATTTTTAGGCAGAAAGTCAATTAACCTGCCTGCCGGTTATGATTTTAGATTTTGGAAACTCCACACAAAAGAGCATACAAACTGGTATATCTGAGTATATATTTAAGCAAATACCCTCTGACAGTACTTGTGCCTAGGGATTAGTTGCTCAAATAGCAAGCACTGCATTAAAAAATGGACAAGGCAGCAAGCTTGCTGTTCTCATAATTGAGATATTGAGGCATTTGAGGACTAATGTGGAGGAATTTTGTTAAAAAAAACATTCATGTTTAGGCATATTGTGGCGCTTATTGAGTTATTTAATGCATAGCTATTTGTAAATTTGTTTTGATTTTTGGGTTTAATAACTTTACTTTTATTTGCCCAGATTTTTTGAATTTAGTCTCTATCTATAACATCAAGTTTTGCCTTCCAGTCACATATTGTCAACACAACATTGGTACAATGAATGCACAAAATAAAAATATATAGACAGTAGAAGGTATTCAAATAGATAAATCCAATTAGCAGATCAATACGTAAATCAAAATTCCTGGGTCAAAAGCTTGTTTCCTTATAACAAATTCTTAAAAGGGAAGGGGTTATAACAAATTCTTACAAGAAAGATTACCACTGTTAAATGTTTGCTGCTAAAGATTTTCATTTTCTGCTGGAACAATCTTGATTAATGTATAGTCAGGTCATCTATTGGCATGACATCAAAGAAGGCTGTTATTTTCCTTAGAGGCTTATTGCAAAAAATTTATTGAGGAAGCCCTATTCTCAGGAGAAACATTTAGAGATTCAAGAGGTTAAAGCAGAACTCCAGAAAGGAAGAATAAAATCTGCTTAGTAAGGTACTTGCTTAGCTTGTGCCAAACTGCTCTTCCTTTCAATTACAGCACTTTTTACACTGTTTCTTCTCCCTCAAACAGGTTCCTTATACCCCTGTTTCTAGCATCTTCAGGGTTGTGCGACCACCGCTGTGTGTTCTCTATAAAGAAGATGGCTCCCAGTTGCACCTTTGCAGAGACGTGTTACTGTGGATGGGTACAGCTGCACTCCACCCAGTCACAACCCACCCACATCAATTGATTGCAATGTGTGGCTGGCTTGCGGGCATTTACCAATCAGCAAGGAACAGCTCTAAACCCCACTATACATTGCCACCACATCAGGGTACTCCTATCATGCATCTCCACAGATATTCCAGCTGGCACCCGAAACTTGTAGATTTCTATCAAGTTGTGATGTCACAAGGATTAAATCTTCAAAAGTAAGGCAATAGCTGTACAAAGTTTTCATGTAAAAAGAAAAAGGGAGCTAGGATCTTGGAGTTCAGCTTTAAACAGAAAGTTGTAAGTATATCAAATGCACATTGCAAAAAGCTTTTATTACTCTGGCAGTGAGCATCAGTTTTATTAGTCTGCCTGTCTCTTACATTATACAGAAACATAGATGACTCTATTTCAAACAAGGTTTCTTTGCAAGTAATAAAGGAGCACAAATGTTTATGTCTGGACCTAAAATACCAGTGTATCAAAACCAAGGAACTAAAATAAGGGGTGCAGCAAGGTGTACATTATACATAGCATCAAGGCTGGTTTATCCATAAGAAAAAAAATGGGCAGCTGCTTTGGTATATAGTGCAAAAGTATACCTGCACTGCTAACAAAGCAAATACATAAATAAATCTCAATAAATGGTGTATAAATAATCTGTGTAAAGTGCTAGTGCTCAACTTCAAACACACATTCCTATATCATAAATCCCAATCAATATATAAAAATACAATAAATACAAATTTTATCACGTGAAAATAATAAATATCAATAAAGTCTTCCAATAAAAGACGTGCTTAAATAGTGACAGTCTTTGTGCAAAACATAAGTCCAAAGTGCTGCGTGCTAGTAAAACAAGTGCCGGTGCTTTCTCTACATGAGTAGGTGCTCCCCTCCTGGACCCCTACTCACCAGAAGCCAAATAATACACCGCTTTCAGAATATCCTTAGATAGGACGAGCCTTAATGGACCATCAACTCAATCAGCTTTCCTGTAGGTCATATCATCCAGGTAATGCTCAAAAAAATGGAAAGAGATGCTGGCATCGTGAAGTATGTAATCACTTTATTCGATGCACACAATACAAGATACACTTACAATATGGCAAAAGTTAAAACGCCTAAAAAATCATCCCACGGGTTGCCAATCCAAACGGCTGTACTCACTCCCCGTGTCCCCGTATGTCGGAAGGTGGATGTAGTCTGGCGTAGTACGTACTCGGACGAACGGCTTGACGCGTTTCGCTCCGCACACAGAGCGTTATCAAAAGCTGCTTTGGTAGCCCACCAGTCCAGGAAGGTTCGCTATTAGTATCTGAAAAATGATTCAAGTTAACAGTATACAATGCACAGCAGCAATCGGACAGAAATACAGATAGCCTGTATTGCTGCAGTGACACCACAGCACTGTCTGTGCTTCACTCTTTTTAATTGCAAAGCACATACTATTCTAGTGTCAGGATATGTGCTGCTTGGAATATACTCTGAATTGGGAATCAATTGATCAAAAGGGAGGACTTTTTGGCACTTGGGGATTATGTACAATGCTATGCCCTGGAGAAGAGAAGGTGCAGGAATATTGGGAAATGCCACTATTTGTACAGGGGGAATCAATATGGGCTGTGAGTGATTGGTGAGATGCGTGTACATATTAATGTGGAAGAGGGCTATATATGTGGTATATATTGCTGTGAGAGGTGGGTGCTGTTCTGGTGGTGGAGGGTGGAAAATGTATATTTTGTGGTGGAAGAGAGTTGAATATACCATGCTGATGGTGGGAGAGGATGTATATATTTTGCTGGTGCAGATGTATGTGCAGGGCTGGTGGTGGGAGGGGGGTGTAAATACTGTGCTTGTGGTGGGGGGGAATATATCACCACCTATTTCCTGCAGAGAATATACAGTAACATGTCTTAGGAAGGAGGTGGACACATTTGAAATATTACTTTAGTGATTGTCCATGCTCAGCTATAGAAGGAGTCTTGCTGTTCTCTTTAACTTGTTATGTATCTGTGAGAAGCTAGCCCAGTATCTTCAGTTGATCCCTGGATCTTTTCTGTAGTCATGAAACAGACCTATATTTATAATCTAAATACAAGCTAACAGGGATTCATTAGCACAATTTAATGTGACAAACCAATCAGTACATTATCTTTGCCAAAAAATCTTGATTAGAAGCATCAGAGCACTTCCCTACATGTAAATACTCTAGACTGAGACCCTCTAGATACTAATCCATAAAGTTAGATCCTATGAAAAAAATGTATATACAGTGCCTTGAAAAAGTATTCATACCTCTTGAGATTTTCCACATTTTGTCATGTTACAGCCAAAAACGTAAATGTATTTTATTGGGATTTTTGTGATAGGCCAACACAAAGTGGCACATAATTGTGAAGTATAAAGAAAATAATAAATGGTTTTAAAAAATGTTTACAAATAAATATCTGAAAAGTGTGGTGTGCATTTGTATTCAACCCCCTTTACTCTGCAACCCCTAACTAAAATCTAGAGAAGCCAATTGTCTTCAGAAGTCACCTGATTAGTAAATAGAGTCCACCTGTGGGTAATTTAATCTCAGTATAAATGTAGCTGTTCTGTGAAGCCTTCAGAGGTTTGTTAGAGAACCTTGGTGAACAAACAGTGACATGAAGGCCAAAGAACAAACTAGACAAGTCAAGGAAGTTGTGGAGAAGTTTAAAGCAGGGTTAGGTTTTAAAAAAATATCCCCAGCTTCTCACGGAGGACTGTTCAAGCCATCATCCAAAAATGGAAAGAGTATGGTGCAACTGCAAACCTATCAAGACATGATCGTCCACCTAAATTGACAGGCCGGGAAAGTAGAGCATTAATCAGAGAAGCAGTCAAGAGGCCTATGGTAACTCTGAAGGAGCTGCAGAGATCCACAGCTCAGATGGGAGAATCTGTCCACAGGACAACTATTAGTCGTGCACTCCACAAATATGGCCTTTATGGAAGAGTGGCAAGAAGAAAGCCATTGTTGAAAGAAAGCCAAAAGAAGTCCAATTTGCAGTTTGCAAGAAGCCATGTGGGGGACACACAAACAAGTAGAAGAAGGTGCTCTGGTCATATGAGACCAAAATTGAACATTTAGCCTAAAAGCAAAATGCTATGTATGGCCGAAAACTAACACTGCACATCACCCTGAACACACCATCCCCACTGTGAAACATAGTGGTGGCAGCATTGTGTTGTAGGGATGCTATTCTTTAGCAGGAACAGGGAAGCTGGTCAGAGTTGATGGGAAGATGGATGGAGCCAAATACAAGGCAATCTTAGAAGAAAACCTGTTAGAGTCTGCAAAAGACTTGAGACTAGGATGGAGGTTCACCTTCCAGCTGGACAATGGTCCTAAACACACAGCCAGAGATACAATGGAATGGTTTAGATCAAAGCATATTCATGTGTTAGAATGGCCCAGTCAAAGTCCAGACCTAAATCCATTTGAGAATCTGTGGCACAATTCCACATCCCCACTGCTCTGACAGTAAAGAACCCCTTACGTATTTTTAGCTTAAACCGTTTTTCCTCAAGTTTTAGTGAGTGGCCCCATGTCTTATTGTATTCCCTTTCTCTGAAAAGGTTGTTCTTTATGCTAGGGTCATCAGTACAGTATTTGTACATTGATATCATATCCCCCCTCAATCTTCTCTTCTCCAGAGAGAATAAGTTCAGTGCTTGTAGTCTTTCCTCATAGCTGATGCCCTCCATTCCCCTAATTATTTTTGTTGCCCTTCTCTGGATTCTCTCCAGTTCCAGCACATCCTTCCTGAGGACCGGTGCCCAGAACTGGACAGCATACTCCAGATGTGGCCGGACCAGAGTCTTGTAGAGAGGGAGAATAATCTCTTTATTTCTGGAGTGAATCCCTTTTTTATACATCCCAGCATTCTGTTCGCTTTGCTTGCAGCGGCTTGGCATTGCATACCACTGCCAAGCCTGTTGTCTACCAGTACCCCCAGGTCCTTTTCCATCCTAGACTCACCCAGAGGTTTCCCCCCCAAAGAGTAGCTTGCTTTCGCATTACTGATGCCCAGGTGTATTATTTTAAATTTTTCAACATTAAACCTCATCTGCCATGTAGTTGCCCACCCCATTATTTTGTTCAGATCCTCTTGTAAGTTTTTCACATCTTGCATAGAAGATGTTGGCATGCTTAGTTTAGTATCGTCCGCAAATACCAAGATTGTGCTGGATATCCCCTCCTCTAGATCATTTATGAATAAGTTAAACAGGATTGGCCCCAGGACAGAACCTTGGGGGACCCCACTTTCCACACCCGCCCAATCCGAGTACTCCCCATTTATCACCACCTTCTGAACTCTCCCCTGGAGCCAGTTCTCTATCCAGGTACTCAACTTATGGTCCATACCTACCTTCCTTAGTTTGTACAGTAAGCATTTGTGGGGAACGGTGTCAAAGGCCTTTGCAAAGTCCAGATACACCACATCCACAGGCTTACCTTTATCTAGATGGCAACTCACTTCATCGTAGAAGGTTAATAGATTGGTTTGGCAAGAACGATTTTTCATGAATCCATGCTGATTACTACTAATAATACCATTTTCATTATTAAAGTCTTGTATGTGGTCCCTTCACATCCCTTCCAAAATCTTGCAGACTACTGATGTTAGGCTGACCGGCCTATAGTTACCCGGGATATATCTCGGTTTTAAATATTGGTACCACGTTGGCTTTTTTCCAATCAGCTGGCACCATACCCGTCTGTAGACTATCCTTAAAGATCAAGAATAATGGTCTGGCAATCACCTGGCTGAGCTCTTTAAGAACCCTCGGGTGCAAGCCATCCGGTCCCGGTGATATATTTATGTTAAGTTTCTCTAGCTTAGTTCTAAGTCTATCCTCTGTTAGCCATGGCGGTACTTCCTGAGGTGTATTATTTAGATTAGCCTTACCAGTTGGGTTAGTGTAGCCCCCCGATTCTTTTGTGAAGACTGAAGAGAAGAAGTTATTTAACACTTCCGCCTTTTCTCTGTCCTCTGTGGCCATATTTCCTTTGTCGTCTTTTATGGGGCCAACGTGTTCTGGCCTCGCTTTCTTACTGTTTATATACTTAAAGAATTTTTTGGGGTTCTTTTTACTCTCTTCCGCTATAAGTCTCTTGTGTTCTATTTTAGCCGCCTTGATTTCGTCTTTACATTTCTTATTACACTCTTTGTAATGCTTGTATGCTGCCAATGACCCCTCAGTCTTGTATTTTTTGAAGGCCTTTTCTTTAGTATTAATATGCATTTTCATGTTGGAGTTTAGCCACCCAGGGTTTAGTTTTGCTCTTTTAAATTTGTTTCCCTTTGGAATGCACTGGCCAATCCCTTTGTTTAGTATGCTCTTGAAGCACTCCCATTTTTCCTCCGTGTTCTTTGTTCCCAGGGTTCTATCCCATTTACTATTTTCTAGCAGAGTGCGCAGTTTGGGGAAATTGGCTCTTTTGAAATTCAGTGTCTTAATATTACCCTTTTGTTTCCTATTACTATGATTAATACTGAAACGAATTGACCTATGGTCACTGTCTCCTAGGTTGCCCCATATTTCTATATCCTTGATCAGGTCTGTATTGTTGGTAATCAGTAGGTCAAGTACCGCATTGTTTCTTGTCGGTGCATTCACCATCTGACCCATAAAATTGTCCTGCAGAACATTTAGGAACTGCCGAGCCTTGGTTGAGTGCGTGGTCCCTTCTGCCCAGTCTATATCTGGATAATTAAAGTCCCCCATTATAATGACATTACCCATCCTTGCTGCCAATCCTATCTGTAAAAGGAGGTCCGCCTCCCCCTCTTCCCTTTGGTTGGGGGCCTATAGCATACGCCCAATATTACCTTCCCCATAGTGCCTTCCCTTTTAAGTTCAACCCATAGGGATTCTGCCTCGTCCATAGCTCCATTATTAATATCATCCCTCCTATTTACCTGTACACTGTTCTTAATGTACAGACATACCCCTCCCACTTTTTTTACCTTCTCTATCCCTGCGATAAAGGGAATACCCCTGAATGGTTGCCATCCAATCATGAGAGCTGTCGAACCAAGTCTCAGTTATCCCCACAAAATCTAAATCCTCCTCAAACATCAGTAGCTCCAGCTCTCCCATCTTGTTGGCCAGGCTTCTGGCATTGGTATACAAAACCTCGTAATTTTGACCGGTTGCCTATATCCTCGTTCGATGTTGTTTTTAGGCTGCTCTTGTGATTTTTCCCCATACCCACCCTGGGTTTAGGAGCTCTGAACACCCTATCGCTAATGTCCCCATTTGTGCCCTCTGAATCTTGCTTTCCACTGGCTAATTCTACATCTGTACCCTCCCCCCATCACCTAGTTTAAAAGCCCCTCTAACTTTTCGGCCATCTTCTCACCCAGTACGGCTGCACCTTCCCCATTTAGGTGCAATCCGTCCCTACCATAGAGCTGGTGGCCGACTGAGAAGTTGGCCCAGTTCTCCAGGAACTGTTGACAGACTCTCTCCATCCGAATTGACAGAGCTTGAGCTATTTTGCAAAAAAAGAATGGGCCAAAATGTATCACTCTCTAGATGTGCAAAGCTGGTAGAGACATACTCAAAACGACTTGCAGCTGCAAAGTATTGACTCAGGGAGGTTGAATACAAATGCTCGCCAAACTTTTCATATATTTATTTGTAGGTGTGTTAAATTTGGTGTTATCACTCTCACTCTCCTATACTGTTCATTGGAAGTTCAACATGGCACCTCATGGCAAAGAACTCTCTGAGGATCAGAAAAAAAAGAATTGTTGCTCTACATAGAGATGGCCTAGGCTATAGGAAGACTGCCAAGATCCTGAAACTGAGCTGCAGCACGGTGGCCAAGACCATACTGCGGTTTAACAGGACAGGTTCCACTCATAACAGGCCTCACCATGGTCAACCAAAGAAGTTGAGTGCATGTGCTCAGCGTCATATCCAGAGGTTGTCTTTGGGAAATAGATGTATGAGTGCTGCCAGTATTGCTGCAGAGGTTGAAGGAGTGGGGGGGTCAGCCTGTCAATGCTCAGACCATACACCGCACACTGCATCAAATAGGTCTGCATGGCTGTCGTCCCAGAAGGAAGCCTCTTCTAAAGATGATGCACAAGAAAGCCCACAAACAGTTTGCTGAAGACAATCAGACTAAGGACATGGATTACTAGAACCATGCCCTGTGGTCTTATGGGACCAAGATAAACTTATTTGGTTCAGATGGACTCAAGCGTGTGTGACGGCAACCAGGTGAGGAGTACAAAGACAAGTGCGTCTTGCCTACAGTCAAGCATGGTGGTGGGAGTATCATTGTCTGGGGCTGCATGAATGCTGCCGGCACTGGGGAGCTACAGTTCGTTGAGGGAAACATGAATGTCAACATGTACTGTGACATACTGAAGAAGAGGCTGTATTCCAACATGATAATGACCCCAAAGAAACCTCCAAGATGACCACTGCCTTGCTAAAGAAGTTGAGGGTAAAGTTGATGGACTGGCCAAGCATGTCTCCAGACCTAAACCCTATTGAGCATCTGTGGGGCATCCTCAAATAGAAGGTGGAGGAAAGCAAGGTCTCTAACATCCACCAGCTCCGTGTTGATGTCATGGAGGACATAATTTCCGTTTCCAGTGGTTGGAGCGCAGGAGAGTCACTGTGACTGGAAACGGAAATGATGTCAGACGCTCGACTTGCTGCTTCCTGAATTACACTATGGAAGCTTATTTCATTTATATGGCGTCTGGTACTTGGTGGTGAGGAGGATAGAGCCCCGGAAGTTATACCATAAGGACAGTCTGGAGTAACCCCCATCCCTAGAGGAGGTGTGTGCCTTTAGTGGAGATCTTTAAAGCTTACATCCTACCTACTTCTGGTAAGCAGGGAAGAGAGAGGGGAGCACAGCTCACAGCACTGCAGCACAGTGTGTTTTCACAAATGTTATCCAGTTTGCACAGTGGACACTGGTCACTTCCTTGATTGATATTTGAACTGTTTGATCAAAGGACTATAAAGCATTAGGAGGAGGAGTCTAGCAACGTTTTTTTGCACAAGCACTTGTCACTTTATTGATTTTTTCACTGCATGAGATTAATATTTATTTTTTTTGTCACTGTATATATTTATTTATGGTGACAGCATTATTACCTGATAAGCTATTATATTTAGCACATAGCATTGTTACACCAGTATTAACTTATATTGCATTATTTGCACGGTTAGTATATTTATTAGGCAGTGAAGTGGTTTGCTACACTATAATATTGCATTTATATTTCACATTTTAGAGCAGCGCTGATACATTTGCACATAGAAACTTTTAAGGTGCCAACAAGAACACATAAATATAAAATCGTTACATTTTATTATTTCAACATATACAGACATTCAGATAAAAAACAGAGCCGAAAATAATAAAATTAACCCCCCTCAGATACCTCTCATAGAATTTTAGACATCAAACATATCAGAATAATAAATAATTCACAACTGAAAACAGAGTAATGGCTCTTTCACACGGGCGATCCGATCAGATCTGCCTGTCAGTTTTTTAGGCGGATCTGATCAGATACTCCATGCAGCTCTATGGGGCAGCGGATGTCAGCGGAGACACCTCCACTGACACCCACTGCCATCCGTATCCGATCCTGTCCGTGAAATCCGGACGGATGTAAACCCTATTTTTCCATCCGTTCAGGGATCGGATCAGATCGGATGAGAGCGGACAGGCGGTCCGCTCTCATCCGATCCCCCATAGAGAGCAGCGGGAGCTGTGACACCTCCCTCTCCGCACTGCAAGTGGATGACGTAGCTGTCATCCGCTGGCTCAGCGGGGATCGGCGGATCATTCCCCGCTGAGCAGCACAGATCCGCCTACGGAGGCGGACCGTGTGAAAGAGCCCTAATAAGTAAAGTGTACTCCTTGGGTAGGCAATCTTGCTCAGTCTCAATGCGTTTTCTCGAGAACACCTCGCTTCTTCAGGAGGAGAGGGGAGCAAGCCAAAAAAGTCCACCATCAAGCAGGGGGCGGTGCAACATGGTCAGAAGCATATGCTATCTCTCCCTGGAGGTAGGTATGGGAGTCAAAGCAAGGTTGCAAACATTTATACTGGTAAGGTGCATGCATTCAATCAAAAGATCAATCCAAAATTGGATAAAGGTGTAATTTTCCAGCATACCACAAAAATCCGTGGGGTAACAGATGCTAGCAAACAAGTGCCATTGACCAAACACTACTTCATGGAATATTTCATGGAAATCTAAAGATACGTCTACACTTTTCTTTCAACTCCCCACTGTAAACTAGAGAATTTTTGGCAGGTCATATTAATTTAGGGGTCATAATTGCACTACAGCTTTAGCTTTTTTTTTATTTTATAACACTTATTAAGTGTTATAATCAAGTGAGGTAGCAAAAGAGTTGGCCATCTAGCTTGTTCGAATAACGGTGCTGCTTAATAAACAAAGTATATATAACAGTTATATGTAGTATTTTATGTTGGCGATCCATGAGCCTGCTAGCTTGGACATAAGTCTGCTATACATTTTTCTCAGTACTTGTTACAATGTTTCATTTTCAGCACACATATAAAGTAATGGCAAGGTGCACATAATCACATTTACATGTGACAAAACAATAGTAATAAATATCCTAATATATGAACATACAAATGGGCCTAAACATTTACATGAAAGTTGTTATACAGCCATACATGTGGGTGAAAATAGCAACCAGCCAGTAAATAATTTGAGGCTAAGTTAGGTGCCCTTTTCACCCAAATGTATGGCTGTATAACAACTTTCATGTAAATGTTTAGGCCCATTTCTATGTTCATATATTAGGATATTTATTACTATTGTTTTGTCACCATACAGATGTTTGTTTACACCACGTGCTCCAGAGGAAGCTTACTATGTTAAGCGAAACATGTAGGGCAACTGGGACTTAACGCAACATCTGTTTATTTATATTGTACAGACGACCTCCAGAGACGGTTACCATCCCTCTCTATGGCCGCCTTATGAATACAGGTTACTTTGTGATATATGTGCTTGTTGTTACAATTATAATTACCTAGTAGGCTGTGCGATTCTATTTGCACACCGTTTTGAGGCTTTGCCGCCTGATTTTATTGTATGTAAATTGTATGTCTGCTATTTTGTATATTCCTTTTCTGCCTTTGATATAAATGTTTCCTGTGATTTTTCAATAAAAATATACATTTTTAATACCGGTGCCAATAAAGTCCAAATTTCTTTCTCTCCTATCTTCCAATCCCATTATCAAGGATGTGGCACCCGTAATTTTCCCCTTTAGCGCCTAGGTGTAATGTTCTGGTACCTCTGGTACCCTTATTTGCACATTTCTCTCTTAATATTGCGTCCCATCTTGCTATCCAAATGGAACGCATACACCTTTAAGGGCAATGACGTCATCGCCGAGCGCCGCTATGAGCGGCTATTTCAATCGCCGGCTTTCTCTCACTCATTGCTCGTTCAAACCGCATGTTGCCTTGTCTTGTCCAATGCTGCCGGAGCTTCAAGCTATTCCCCTTGCCTGAACAAGACCGGAACCTCGCTACCAATCCAGTATCTCGCTACCGGATTACTCCATTACTCTTGGACCTTGCTACTACTAACCCATCTAGTGATAAGTACCCCGCAGGGGATTCCTTCCTCAACCTAACTTTCACTATCTACTACTGCATACTAAAGGAACTATTACTATCTAAGCTATTTCTATCATCTGCATAGATTGCTAGCTCTTGGGACTACCATCACCTATCATTGCACTAGGTTACTCTCTCTTGCATATTTCATCTGCTGTCCCCTACCACCTGTTACTATACATGATTGCTAAAACCTATCTGCATACTATCATCACCTACCACTCTCCTGAATACTACTACTAAGTGCTCACCATTCTATTGCCTGTCTCTCACCTCTATTCTATCATATACATTCTATCACTCCAGGAACATCATATTGAGTGTATGTATATTTGCATAACAGGCTGTACACAGTGATGAAGTCCTGAGAGTTGGATATGTTGTTCAACACATTCTCTACAAGACTACTGAGTGTAATAATTCTGCAGCTGCAAATCCATTCACTAACAAAAAACGTATGAGCGTTACAGATTGAACGAGCCAGAAAAAATATGGATTCAGCAGAATTACCCACTCAAGTAATGCAATTAAAACAACAAGAAGATGCATTGATACTTGCTCTTACAGAGGTAAAAAACGAAAATCAGGCTTTAAGACAGCAGGTTGGCCGTCTTGCGCAGCTCTCTGCTGCTCAGCCCCGTGAGCCTAAGATAAACCCTCCTCTAGTGTTTACTGGTGATCGGAGTAAATTTCGTGAATTTAAAAACGCATGTCGATTGCTATTCTTGTTGAAACCTCATACCTACCCCACTGACCAAATCAAAGTCTGTACCACTATTTCCTATGTGACGGGTGATCCCCGGGCCTGGGCAGACTCTCTCTTTGAGAAAGATGACCCACTTCTTAACTCCTATCCTTTATTCCTAGCGCAACTCGCTAGTTTATATGAAGACCCCAATAGGCAGAGTACTGCTGATACCCAATTGAGGGCTTTAAAACAAGGAAGGAGACCTGTTGAGGACTTCGTGGCAGATTTCAAAAGATGGTCCCTTGATTCAGGGTGGAATGACACATCCTTGCGAATGCAGTTCAGACTCGGCCTATCAGAAGCCGTTAAAGACGAGCTCGCCCGAGCGGATTTACCTGACACCTTGGATGGCCTGATACAGACCAGTATCAATATTGACAGACGACTGCGAGAAAGAAAGGCTGAGAAGATGGGATTGCCATTGTCCAGTCCTTCTCGGATGTCGCCTGTTGACCCTACTCCTATGGAGGTAGGAATGATACGCCCACCTTTGACCTTTTCCGAACGTGCCAGGAGGAAAACCGAACATCTCTGCATGTACTGCGCATCCCCGGATCAATTGATAAACGGCTGTCCCCTTGTCCGCAAAAAAGAGGGTGAGTGTTCAAATGTCTTGCTAGGGGGACTAACAACTTCATTTTCTAATCCTTATCTTTTCATTCATTTGACATTACAGTGGGACCAAACTAGGATCACCACCAAGGCTATGGTCGACACAGGATCTTGTGGGAACTACATTGATACTTGTTTTGTTACCTTAAATAAAATACCTATTATTTCAAAACTTAAACCTGTCTCTGTTAGTTTCATTAACGGTATTCCGTTATCCTCTGGTCCCATCACTAATCAGACACAGGCACTCCTTGTCACTGCTGACGGGTCTCATGTGGAGACCACCACTTTTGATGTACTGACCTCACCACATTTTCCCATTATTTTTGGACTTCCCTGGTTACACATACATCAACCAATCATCGATTGGAAAACAAGAACTCTAACCTTCTCTTCTCACTACTGCGAAACCACGTGTAATCTCTCATCACATGGAAGGATCCTGTCTGTGGTGTCGGATGAGATTATACCAATATGTTATCAGGATTTGTCGGAAGTCTTCCTTGAGAAAAACGCTCAAGTGTTGCCTCCCCATAGGGACTATGATTGTTGTATCGATCTACTCCCTAATAGCAAATTGCCTTTCGGTCACGTTTATCCTCTTTCACAGGATGAACTCTCTCATCTCAAGGAATACTTGGATGAAAATTTGGCGAAAGGATTCATCAGACCTTCTACTTCCTCCACTGCTGCAGGACTCTTCTTTGTCCGCAATAAAGATTCAAGTCTCAGGCCTATTATTGATTTCAGACAATTAAATACCATTACAATAAAGGATCGTTATCCTTTACCTCTTATTCCTGAACTTATAGAACAGGTGCGCGGAGCTTCCTACTTTTCGAAATTGGACCTAAAAGGGGCATACAACTTAATTTGAATCCGTGACGGGGATGAATGGAAGACAGCATTCAGAACCAGATACGGACTGTTTGAGTACATCGTGATGCCATTTTGGTTGTGTAATGCTCCCGCAGCCTTCCAACGATTTATAAATGACATATTCAGAGACTTGCTTGATGTTTGTGTTGTAGTATATCTGGACGATATACTTATTTATTCTCATTCCTTATCTGAACACATAAAACATGTAAGACTCGTGTTGTCAAGACTACTTGCACATAAATTATATGTTAAATCAAAAAAATGTTTATTTCATAAAGAGGAAGTACTATTCCTAGGATACATTATATCCAAAAATGGAATCAAAATGGACATGAGCAAAATATCCTGTATTCTAGATTGGCCTGTGCCAACAACTCGCAAAGCATTACAAAGATTCCTCGGATTCTCTAACTACTATAGAAAGTTCATCAAGAACTTCTCTGCTATTGTGAGACCTCTCACACAACTCACAAGTACAAAAAAACAATTCAAATGGTCAGAAGAAGCAAATGGAGCTTTCTGCTTGTTGAAATCAAGCTTTACTTCTGCTCCCATACTACGCCATCCAGACCCATCCCTTCAATATATTTTGGAGGTAGATGCGTCAAATATGGCAGTAGGAGCAGTTCTCTCACAACGACCAACAAACACTTCACCACTTCACCCAGTTGCTTTCTTCTCAAAGTCACTAAGCAGCCCCGAGGTGAATTACCCAGTGGGTGAAAAAGAGTTACTAGCCATAAAACTGGCATTAGAGAATTGGCGACACCTACTTGAGGGTACTCGATTGCCAATCCTTATATACACAGATCACAAAAACCTTCAATACCTTCAGACTAATAGAACTCTTTCCCACCGGCAGGTACGATGGTCATTATTCTTTTTGAGATTTAATTTTCTAGTGACCTATACACCTGCAGACAAAAATAAAAAAGCGGATGCGCTTTCACGATTAACCGAAGATAGCTACGCCGAGGTTCCCTCAGTTCCTATAATACCCTATGAACGTATTGTCGGTGTTGTCCGTTCCCTGAAGGAAGAGATTTTGCACAGCATAGGACTGGATTCACCTCCACCACAACTAAATGCTGATGCAGAAGGCTTCCTCTATTACAACGATAAACTATACATACCCCCTACTATGCGAACCAAGATCTTGGAATTGTCGCATGATGTACCTATGGCAGGACATATGGGTATGACTAAAACATTCAATTTACTTACTAGGCAATTTTGGTGGCCTGACATGAAGACGACCGTACAAAAGTTCGTTTCATCTTGTGACATCTGTGCAGGGTCCAAAATTGACACTACAAAACCATCGGGTCTACTTTGTAGTTTACCAATACCCCAGGTTCCATGGGAAGTGGTGTCCTTAGACTTTATAGTAGAACTACCACCTTCCAAAGGATTCAACACCATTTTAGTGTCAGTGGACCATCTGACCAAGATGGCACATTTCATTCCTATCCGAAGACTACCTTCATCCAAGCAAACAGCGGAATTACTTGTGAAACATGTCTTTAAGTTACATGGTATTCCAAAAACACTTCTGTCTGACCGTGGTTCACAGTTTATCTCAAAGTTTTGGCAAGCTCTATGTCAGATTCTACGAATAGAGCGAAAACTTACTTCTCCTTACCACCCTCAGACCAACGGACAGACAGAAAGAGTCAACCAGTGCATTGAGCAATATCTACGTTGCTATACTTCATATCTACAGGACGATTGGGTGGACCTCCTCCCACTGGCGGAATTCGCCTATAACAACGCGACCCACAGCACTACTAAACAAAGTCCATTTTACTTAATCTATGGGTTTCATCCCACACTTCTTCCACCACGTATCTTGCCATCAAGTAATCCAGTGGCCTCTGATTATCTTACCCAAATAAAGGATTCCCTGGGTTTACTCAACACCACCATCTCACATGCCCATAGCCAACAAAAGAGGTACTACGACCTTCGTAGAAAACCCTCTCCCCAATATGCCATTGGGGATCTTGTTTGGCTTTCTACAAAAAATTTGAGATTAAAGATCCCTAGTAAAAAACTTGGACCTTTATTCCTGGGACCTTTCCCAATAAAGAAGCTTATTGGAAAAGCTGCAGTACAACTCACATTACCAACAGACCTCAAGATACATCCCATCTTCCATGTGTCTCTACTAAAGCCCCATGTTCCAAACCAAGGAATAAGGCCTACCATCTCACCTCCACCTCCTGTACAAGTTGAAGGCGGAGAAGAATTTGAGATAAAGGAGATTCTGGATTCTCGTATCCATAGAAGAAGACTCCAATATCTAGTACGATGGAAGAACTATGGGCCCCAAGACGACACCTGGCTGGATACCTCCGATATACATGCCCCTAGACTGATTCGCAATTTCCACTCGAAATACCCGGAAAAAACAGTTCTAGAGGCCTTTCGGAGCCGGCCTTAAGGGGGGGGGTACTGTAATGTTCTGGTACCTCTGGTACCCTTATTTCCACATTTCTCTCTTAATATTGCGTCCCATCTTGCTATCCAAATGGAACGCATACACCTTTAAGGGCAATGACGTCATCGCCGGGCGCCGCTATGAGCGGCTATTTCAATCGCCGGCTTTCTCTCACTCATTGCTCGTTCAAACCGCATGTTGCCTTGTCTTGTCCAATGCTGCCGGAGCTTGAAGCTATTCCCCTTGCCTGAACAAGACCGGAACCTCGCTACCGATCCAGTATCTCGCTACCGGATTACTCCATTACTCTTGGACCTTGCTACTACTAACCCATCTAGTGATAAGTACCCCGCAGGTGATTCCTTCCTCAACCTAACTTTCACTATCTACTACTGCATACTAAAGGGACTATTACTATCTAAGCTATTTCTATCATCTGCATAGATTGCTAGCTCTTGGGACTACCATCACCTATCATTGCACTAGGTTACTCTCTCTTGCATATTTCATCTGCTGTCCCCTACCACCTGTTACTATACTGTACATGATTGCTAAAACCTATCTGCATACTATCATCACCTACCACTCTCCTGAATACTACTACTAAGTGCTCACCATTCTATTGCCTGTCTCTCACCTCTATTCTATCATATACATTCTATCACTTCAGGAACATCATATTGAGTGTATGTATATTTGCATAACAGGCTGTACACAGTGGTGAAGTCCTGAGAGTTGGATATGTTGTTCAACACATTCTCTACAAGACTACTGAGTGTAATAATTCTGCAGCTGCAAATCCATTCACTAACAAAAAACGCATGAGCTTTACACTAGGTACCCTGCGACCTAGGAGCGCATATACAAACTATTTGATATACTTATTATTGGCAATACCTTAGTATTAACAGCAGTAGATGCAAACATAGATGCTCACATAGCAAATGAAGTTGACCATTGTCTGCTAAACAGAGTAGTAACTATACTAGAATTACTAAGGTCAGCTTTTATATTACTAACTGGAATTAATGCTGGCATTAGTAGGCCAGCAATAAACGGTGTAAATAAACTTTAAATTTAGTATAAAAGACAATAGTACTACACTGGTTTACAGTGCACTCTAAAGAATGGGCAGGGGTGTGGTACCCTTTTTAACTAGCGAGCAGGGCAAGGGCCTTGGGGGCAGTAACAGTTAGGGGCAGTCCTTAGCTCTGACCCTTCAACCGGCTAAATGTTGGAGCTCTTTAACCATTGGCGCATTTTGAGGCAGTCAGTAAGGTCTGAGGGCAGTATTAGAGCTATAAAAAATAATTACAAATCTGCTGCACCTACTAAAGATGAAATCAAGTAGTATATCTAGCTGCTAACACAATATAGCCAAATAGACGATATTACAAACATAAAGGGATAAAGGTGTAGCGCTAAATGTATGACATAAAACAGTTGAAAGTCCACATCCAAAAAATAGTTCCAAAGGTTTTCACACAACAGAGTATAGCTTGAAATAGTATGTAGAGGTCACCACTGACACCCAACACCACATCCTCTTACCATCCATACAGGACCCTCATTACAAAGGTTTGGACTAGCAGTGGATGTATCCTCAAAGAGCCCTTGGTCAGCCAGTGGTCTCTCTCCTCCCCTGTCCTGTGATCTTTCCCAGGGCTAATAAATCTTATAAAAGGCAAAAAAATTTTCCTCATAGTGTAGGCATTTTGTTTGTCTTTTATGAGACTTATTAGCCCTGGGGAAGATCACAGGACAAGGGAGGAGAGAGACCATTGGCAGTTCAAGGACTCTTTGAGGATACATCCACCGCTAGTCCAGACCTTTGTAATGAGGGTCCTGGTCGGATGGTAAGAGGCTGTGATGTTGGGTGTCGTTGGTGGCCTCTACACACTATGTCAAGTCTGTCAAGTATACTCTTATACTCTGTCGCGTGAAAACCTTTGGAACTATTTCTTGGATGTGGACTTTCAACTGTTTTATGTCATACATGATTTAGGGCTACACCTTTGTCCCTTTTAGTATTAGAGCTATGGAGTAGCTGATTAGGAGGTTCCTACTGGCTCAATCTCTAGGGATTGTAGCAAACAGTGGCCACAAAGCCTTCTCACTAGATCCAGTGGTAAAACAGCAGTGGTCACTCTAGGCAAATGTCTTCCTCACTCTTGGTTGCCTCAGAGAGATAGCACAGTGAGGTCTGTGTCTTGGTGGTGGCTTCATCCCTCTGATCTCAATCACAGCACTGTCCCCTCAGGTTTTCCTCACACTCTAGAAGCTTCCCACAGGCTCCGTATTTCTGTTAGGGATAGCACTGTACTGCAGGTGCCTGTTCCCAGCACTCTCTGGCGAGAGATCCTTTGTCAGCAACAGGTGTGACCAGAAATGTGTGGACTGACACAGAGAATATTAGGCATAATTAAGGCGTAAATAATATAATTTATTTAAAAAATAAGTAAATAACACAAATGTAAACGCACCTCCACAAAACTATAACTGTGTAAATCCAACCAGATAACCAAACAATAGTGACACACAGCAAACAACTGCTCAAACCAAATATATACAAAAACAGGATAAATGAATAGTAATTGTAACAGAGCCGGGTCATACACGGGAGATCAAGCAGAGGGAGCTGGGAACAAGACAGAACAGAGAGAGGTTTACAAGAGACGGGGTAAGCAAGCAGGAAGGAAGGAATCAGGCTACAGGGTCAGGATGAGGATCAGAGTCCAGGATCAGGATGCAGGGACACAGGAATGCAGGTCAGGAGCACATGGAGAAAATACCAAGGCAGTGAGAAGAAGCATACACAGGGTTTAAATATACTTCCTGCAACCAGCATCAGGTGATGACTGATTGCATAAGATGTTCGCTTCTGACTACTGAGAGACACCCGCTGGTGGACACTGGAACTGCAGCTTATGGATCTGGGAGCTACAGTGCCACCAGCAGGTGAGCTCTTTCCTGACAGTACCCCCCCTCTAAGGAGCGGCCTCAGGACGCTCCAAAAAACCCTAGCTAAACCAGTCCATAAAAGACAGTCATTTGCTGCACAAATCCAGAGCAAAAGTTCCTTGTAGGCTGAAGAAGTGCCGGGTTCCAAGCGAGATGCCCCATTGCCAAGATCCAACAATAGGCAAAGTGTCCCACCGCCTGGGTCAGGTGACTGACTGGGTATCCCACCGCTGAGGTCAAGCAACTGGCTGGCTGGGTGTCCTCTGACATGTACAGAATTTGATACTTCAAGTCCCTCAGAACAGCAGGTACCCCATTGCTGGGGTCCCACGAGTTGCCTGCAGACTTAGCCATGGGGTCATGTGACAATACCAGAACTCTGACACAGAAGTGTCTCGCCATAACCAAGTAGCTTGCCTGGTTTCCAGGACTTACTCTGCACTTCAAAAGCCACCTAGGTATCTCTGAGGCACTGGTTACCTGACCCGGGTCCCCTAGTGCACCCAAAGCTGAGGCAAGCGCATCCGGATCATGGAGAGGCACAGATAGTACCCCTCCATTCCCCAAGAGCTTACCGTGACCAGGGCCATGAAGGCAAATGCAGCTACTAGTTACCATGGGCATGTCCGGACCACCAGGCTTTGGAGCCATAGGAACAACACTCTGCCAGAGGGACTCAACCGAGGCAACCGACAAACGAATCTCAGGCCAAACAGGTAACCCATATAAAGCATGCGAGGACTCAGAGCTTTCAAACCCATTAGCAGGTGAACACTTTGTTTTTGCATGACAGTCCAACCGAGCAGCTGGTATTGAGTCAGTAGAACCCGGCTGGGTGGTAAGTAGAAGAGATGTAAGATCAGGCTGGTCAATGGTAAAAGGATCATCAGACGCATGCTGGACATCAAGCATGGGATCATCAGGCTGGACATCTGTCACCGGATCAGAGGCAGAAGAAGGCAGGTTGTCAGACAGCAGATCCCTAGGGGTAGACGTGTCATCGAGCAGCAGACCATCAGAGGCAGGCAGGTTGTTAGGGACAGGATGTCCAGAGACAGGCTGGGCATTGGGCACCTGCCCCTTTGGCTGGGCAACAGGGACCGAAACTTCAAGCTGGGCAACAGGGACCGAAACTTCAAGCTGGGCAACAGGGACCGGAACTTCAAGCTGGGCAACAGGGACCGGAACTTCAAGCTGGGCAACAGGGACCGGAACTTCAAGCTGGGCAACAGGGACCGGAACTTCAAGCTGGGCAACAGGGACCGGAACTTCAAGCTGGGCAACAGGGACCGGAACTTCAAGCTGGGCAACAGGGACCGGAACTTCAAGCTGGGCAACAGGGACCGGAACTTCAAGCTGGGCAACAGGGACCGGAACTTCAAGCTGGGCAGCAGGGACCAGAACTTCAAGCTGGGCAGCAGGGACCAGAACTTCAAGCTGGGCAGCAGGGACCAGAACTTCAGGCTGGGCAAAAGGGACCAGAACTTCAGGCTGGGCAAAAGGGACCAGAACTTCAGGCTGGACAAAAGGGACCAGAACTTCAGGCTGGACAAAAGGGACCAGAACTTCAGGCTGGAGCAGTTCGGCTGGCGTGGAAGTAGGCTGGAGCAGATCGGCTGGCATGGAAGCAAGCTGGAGCAGATCAGCTGGCATGGAAGCAAGCTGGAGCAGATCGGCTGGCGTGGAAGCAGGCTGGAGCAGATCGGCTGGCGTGGAAGCAGGCTGGAGCAGATCGGCTGGCGTGGAAGCAAGCTGGAGCAGATCGGCTGGCGTGGATGCAGGCAGATCGGCTGGTGTGGATGCAGGCTGGAGCAGATCGTCTGGCGTGGATGCAGGCTGGAGCAGATCGGCTGGCGTGGATGCAGGCTGGAGCAGATCGGCTGGCGTGGAAGCAGGCAGATCCGCTGGCGTGGAAGCAGGCAGATCCGCTGGCGTGGATGCAGGATGGAGCAGATCCGCTGGCGTGGATGCAGGCAGATCGGCTAGTGTGGAAGCAAGCTGAAGCAGATCGGCTGGCGTGGAAGCAGGCTGGGGTAGATCCGCTGGCGTGGAAGCAGGCATGGATGCAGGCTGGAGCAGATCCGCTGGTGTGGATGCACAATTGGATAGTGGCAAGATTTTGCAAGTTGGGAAAAACTTTCGTTTCTTTTTGGGTTTTGCCACTGAGGTTCTGCATGTGAACACAGGGCTGTGAGTAGGGGGAGCAGCTGGTAGCAAAGAAAAGCTGGGGGATTTTGAAAAAGAGGGAGCAGTAACTAAGGAGGATTTCTGAAGGATTGGTGCAGACAGTGGAGAAGAGGTAAGCTTCAAGGAGTTAAAGGCAGGGTAGGTGCAGCAAGTGGGAACAGGGTACTGACATATGGTTGGTAGAAGGGTAAACTGGGCTGCAACTGTGGTTGCTGTGGGTGATGGAGAGAGAGATGTTTGAGCAGGCAGGTGTCTAGCAGTAGGAAGGGGTTGTTGCAAACTGACTGAAGCTGAGTGCAATATATCTGACCATGCTTGTAATAACGGTTGAACAAGATTCAGTTTACACTCTGCCTGTCTGACAAGAGACTGCACTGCATTAATACACTCCACTAGCACCTGTTGGGAACATGCTGAATAGTGCTCAAAGAAATAAGAGGAGTCATCCTCCAATAACCATACCAGTGATTCTACCTGAGCCATACTAAAGGGGGGAGAAAAGTCATCACTTTCTTTAGGAATACTGGACAAAGCCAACTCTGCACAAACTTGAATCAATGGCTGAACATCATCAAACAGCATCCTGCCCTGATCAACTAGGGAATGAGCAAGACGAATGCATTCTAACAGCTGGTCCCTGGCCCACTCCTTTAATATCTGGCAGCAGTATTCCTTTTCCTCTGTCACCAGCAAAGAAAAGTAAATTACCTCCTCAAGATGCATCTTGCCACAAACAACAGAGCTAAGATGGCTTCTCTGTGCAGCCACTTCTGGTCAGGACTGGCCTTGGTATTCTGTCAGCAACAGGTGTGACCAGAAATGTGTGGACTGACACAGAGAATATTAGGCATAATTAAGGCGTAAATAATATAATTTATTTAAAAAATAAGTAAATAACACAAATGTAAACGCACCTCCACAAAACTATAACTGTGTAAATCCAACCAGATAACCAAACAATAGTGACACACAGCAAACAACTGCTCAAACCAAATATATACAAAAACAGGATAAATGAATAGTAATTGTAACAGAGCCGGGTCATACACGGGAGATCAAGCAGAGGGAGCTGGGAACAAGACAGAACAGAGAGAGGTTTACAAGAGACGGGGTAAGCAAGCAGGAAGGAAGGAATCAGGCTACAGGGTCAGGATGAGGATCAGAGTCCAGGATCAGGATGCAGGGACACAGGAATGCAGGTCAGGAGCACATGGAGAAAATACCAAGGCAGTGAGAAGAAGCATACACAGGGTTTAAATATACTTCCTGCAACCAGCATCAGGTGATGACTGATTGCATAAGATGTTCGCTTCTGACTACTGAGAGACACCCGCTGGTGGACACTGGAACTGCAGCTTATGGATCTGGGAGCTACAGTGCCACCAGCAGGTGAGCTCTTTCCTGACATCCTTGATACTTCTTGTCACTCATCCTCCTGTCACAGTCTGACTAGTAATAAACTGCCGGGCAGGATATCTGGTTCAGTCCAGTTCTCTCCTCCTCACTGTTCAAGGCTATCTTGGGGCTGTAGTCCATAATCAATTATTTGTTATGGGCATCCTGTCTCTGGGGACTATATGCTCTTCTCCTGATTGCTGATTGCTCCCTCGCTGTTACTAGGAGGGAGGGAAAGAGAAAGCAGCAGGCCAGAATACTTTAGGAGAAACTGCTCTGGTTGTTCTTCCTTTTTCTCACTGCTGACAGGAGGTGAGGTGGGGGGGGGGCAAGTGGGGGATACACTGACAAACCACAGCCCACCTCTCCCCTCTTTCCTTAAAGCTACAGTTTGTGTTAAAAGAGCAAGAGATGGGGGGGGGGGCAGCTACACCTGCTGCACTACAGTTGAATAAAAGGTCATTCTAGCACAGTGTATCACTGCTCCTGTTTTATGCTGACTTGCCGTCAATAAAGTTCTCCAACAATGTTTTGGGATCAGTGTACAAACCTATCATTATATACTGTATATACCTTACATAGCAAAGTAACTGTTTCATGTAACAGTGAGTAGAGAGGAGGTTGGTGTTCGCTGCTGACATGGATCAGCCGTCAATATCATTCACTGCTAGGGATGGGCAAATGTGTCTTTGAGAACAGGTTGATAGTGTCCTAACCTTTAGGTATTTTACTGACAGACAGCGGGACTTCCTACTTAGGTATGAGTTTGCATTTACTGGAGTGACTCTCAGTCTATTGTTGGTGACTTTCATTTGTGAAACCATGTCACTATATATCAAATCTCTTAATCAGACCCCTCCATCACAAGGACAAATCCTCAAGTGTTGGAGCTTTTGGAACAAATGTTTGGATCCCTGCGCTTCAGCTGTTCAGCCTCTTATAAATATACAATCTTGTGTCTCACATTGGGGCTATGTCTGTTCATATGTACAGTAAAGGGAACTTTGGATATGCGCCTGGGATGTCAAAGATACCTAAAAAACCATCTGGTTTACCATCTATTTTAGGGAAAGTGTCTCTTCAGACCTGCCCTTGACCATGTCATTTCCAATACTAATGATGGTCAAAATATTTGCTCCAACACAGGAGATTTGTGAATGGGGTGGAAAAATCAGACATAATCTACTACTGTAGTAGTGCCTCATAGGTGACCAGAGTCTACTTCCCACTCAAGCATCAGATCTCAAAGCCAGAAGTCCTCTGTCAGAACTAATACTAGTTCTCGTATAGCTAATGCTAATCCTTGTGCAGCTAATGCTAATTCTTCTTCAGCTAATGCTCGTTCACATACACCAGCACACAGACAAGCTCAGGCTAATGTCCAGCATGCACTGACATGAAGGCACATCTCCGTGCACCAATGTGCACCAGCACGCACGTCTTTGCGCATTGGCCCCAAACAGTCTATTTAAAGGAGACCCTGATGGATGCTAGCTGCTGGATGTTCTTTCAGCTTCCCCTGATCCGTGTTCCTGTGTTTTTGTCTGTGATGACTGATCTCCCATTTCTGACCCAGCTTGTTGTTAACATCGCTTTGTGGATTCTGGCCTCGGCTTGCCTCTGACTATTCTCTGCCTGATCTTCTGGTTCTGACTTCAGCTTGCTACTGGACCTTGATCTGCCTGCTTCCCTAAAACTGACCCAGCCTGCCTCCTGTCCATCCTGCTATCTTACCGTGTATGACCCCGGCTCACCTTGACTACGTCCCTGACTGTGGCAGTCACCTGCTATCAAGCTATCGGCACCCGTGCTTGCAGTCACCTGCTATCTCAAGCTACCAGCACCCGTGCTTCTTTGAGCCTTGTCCCTTTGTTACTACCTCGGACCAGAGCCCCAAGGGAAGCCCTCTCATCAACTCGGCCTCCAACCAAAGTACATGACATCCTCTGTCTCATCTGCTCACTTTTGTGCATTAAGACACAGCCCTAACAACTGTTTGTTAATCCTACTGGGTCCCTTGGTACTTTACCTTATTGCAGTTTGAATGCTTAGACTTTCCCTGTCATTTTCATTCTAGACCCTTGAATCAGGCACCTCTTCTCCCTTTGGGCATTATTCCCAGGCTTGTTTGGGTTTTCCACAACCTAGGATCTCTAATTTCTACTTGAATGGGATCTATCCTTGGGAATAGTATCCCACTTGATCTTGCACTCTTCCCTGCAGGGGAGTCATTTTCCATTATGAATCATTGCACCCCTTGTTGTGCATGGGTCTCCATGGCCTTAATTCTGTGCTGAGGGTCCTCTTCACCTACAAAATCAACAAGGATTAATCCCTACTGCTCCCTTCCATGG
Organism: Pelophylax lessonae; assembly: GCF_965119305.1. Lineage (NCBI taxonomy): Eukaryota > Metazoa > Chordata > Amphibia > Anura > Ranidae > Pelophylax > Pelophylax lessonae. Next base: position 673,849,862 of record NC_138768.1, on the reverse strand, counting down.
TAAGGACCTGGGTTCTCAGTGTTCTTCAGCAGTTCTGGGCCCTGCTCAAAGTACTAACCATCATGTCCACCTATGTACCTTTTCCTGCACCCCCATTGTGGAACACTCAGGAAACCTTCCCTGAAGAGAGTCAGTCTTCACAGGTTCTTACAGTTTATACAAGCCGAGGGTTCTATCTTATGCAATCCCTGCACTTTCTTTCTCTCTCCTTTTAAGAGTAAGAGGGAATGAAATTTGGACAATACGTCAAGCCGGTCACTTGGGACCAAAAAGTACTGGATGCTATTCTTAGGAAGGGCTACCCCAAAAGAATTATCCTCTTGACTACTCCTTGAGTCTAACTTTCTAGAACAGTTGCCTGGTCTCCTAATCTGACCCGTTGGACTTATCTTAAGGCTGTAAAATCTTCACCTTCAAGACAATTTGTGATTTCCACCTGCAACACATTGGATCGCCTACTCCCTATGTTGGACAGCGTTGACTATGTCATTTGTGACCACACTGTCTTTCCTAGAGCCAAGATATTGTCTTTGGGATCCCTACTTATGATGATCCCCAATTTGTACAGTGGGAGTTCTGTACATGTGTGCCCCACCTTTCTTTCTTGCAAGGAAGTATCCATCCCATGAAGGTCCTGTACTGCCCTGTGAGGTCAACATACAGGACTGCTACTCTGCTACATATTTACCAACATGAGTCCTGGGGCCTGGAAAATAGGTCCTCTTCTGTAACTGTCACGGCACTGCCGTGTACTCACCTGCTCCTGGGCACCTGCGACGTCCTCTCGGCGAAGTCGTGGCACCCGCCGCTTTCAGAGACCTCTCTGCTAGGTCTGTGGTGGTTCCCTCTCTCCCTCGTGCCGCGGAGGTCCGCAGCCAAAACGCCGTCGCGGCAAGATGGCAGCCGCCATGCGGACCTGCCATTCTGCACAGGGAGGAGATGACTGCGAATCTGTTAGGGGAGGGAAGGTCAGGGACTATGGTGCAAATCAAGATGGTGCCGGGTCCCTGACTTCTCTTTATAGCTCCTGTGTGCCCCACCTTCTGATTGCGATGGTTGGTCATGTGATCCTGGCTCTCTATTTAAACCAAGCACACCTTTCAGTCAGTGCTTGGTTATTTTCATTGCTCTTGTATACCTACCTTTTGTCCTGTTTCTCAGCTTGTGTTCCTGATTCCTGACCCTTGATCTTCAGTTTAACTCTCCTTGCCTGCTGCCTGACCTGACTCCGGATTGATCGACTTCTCTTGCCAGCTGCCTGCCCTGACTTCGGATTGACTGTCCTCACTTTATGTTTCTTCCCATTAAAGGCCTTCATGCCACCACAGACCCTTCAGGACCCTGTCCCCACTTCCAGGTGCTCCTGAGGGTTGTGATTGTAGGGAGTGCTGTTCCGCTGCAATTGGGTTCCGTCACTGCAGCAAAACCCCAGGAGGATTGTGACAGTAACCAACTTTTCGTTTTCTGAGGAAGTCTTCTTACTATTCTTTATTAAGTGAATATTTCTAGTGCTAGTATTAGGATTCCTAACCCTTCCTAACCAGGGGTGGGTTCAAAAATATCTAGAATCATATATTTAATTTTAATTAGGCAGGTTTCCCCCTTGAAACAACCATGGGTGTTGGTTGGAAGGACTCCTTTTCCTCCTTCTAATCCTGATGTTTTTTTATGCAACTTGCATTACGATTATCCTCATCACTGCCCACCCTTTTATACATATGTTGATGATCACACCACCCTCTCCTTGGGAAGGATTAAGGGATAGTACACTTCAAGGGTTTAAGGGTTTATTTTCCCTTCTCTTTATTTGAATTTATTGTAAGTTGAGAAGGCTATCACATTCATGGATATCCCTTTATCAGCCTATTTTATCATGGACTTTCTTCTCTCTGAAGTCAAAAATTAGGAGTGTTCAACTTAAACCTCCACTTTTTCACTCCTGGGCATAGTATGTCTGTTTGATTTCCCACTTAAAGATATGCTTTTTCTCTGGAGCCTGGCACAGTAAATATTTCTTTTTTGTTGACCACCCTCCACTTTACTGATTAGGTCCTATAGCTCTTTTAGGTAGCAGTTTTATTTTCTCCTTAGTGGTTTATATCTGTCCTGGTCTGCAGCACCACATTGATCCTTGCTGCTCTCCCATTAATCATGACAAGTTCCAGTTCAGTTGGCTTATCTTCAACTAACTTTCATTCAAATATTGATTCCTTCAATTACTCTTGTAGCATGATCTCCACATCTGTTGGATTTTTTTTACTGGCTACTGCCCGCCCCTCAGTTGGACTGCTTTTGGAGTTTCCAACTATTTAAGAACTTCTACATTTCCTGTGTTCCTCAATGGAAATAATAATGCAAATAAATGGTTAGAAACCTTTTCAGGTTCCTATTGTTCTCTGTGTCCCCACTTGGCAAATTCACCCTCAGAGTTTGTCCTAGTTCCCATTGTCACCGAAAAATGAAAGTGAGAGTAAATATCACATTTTCAGATGTTACAAGAGCAAGAATACAGGGTCTTCCGATGGGGGCACTTGTTGCAGGGGCAACTGGCTAGGGAATTCCTTCAATTTGCATAGACTTTTTTTCATTTCCTGTTGTATCTACTGCAAAGCAAGTGAAGTGTAATCTTCCCATTGGAACACAGCAAAAAATAAATAAATAAATAAATTGGTATTGACAAAAAAAATTATTCAGGTTTGCTACTGGTAAGTATAGTAGAAGTGTATAGAAATACTGTTGTTAAGATACGTTTATCCTAACAACAGTGTCTTGTTAAAGATCACTTCTACTGCCGAATATTAACCTTCTGCATAATGTAAGAAATGCATGTCAACAGATTTGTTCACAACAACCAACTCACATATAATAGTATTAAAATAAACAATTGCTTAATATACCATAAAATTTGTGTCTAACATTTAATTATTCAGCTGTTATATAGTTAAAAGCTAATTTTTTTTATTAGACTATTTGCAATCACACTGTCTTTCTTAAGGGTAGTAAAAGGTAGATTTTAGCTTTGTTGCTGCAAACATCTCTGCTTTTAATTTAGAAGGTTTAATGCCAATAACAGATGCTGGTGAAATAAATATCAAGGGAGGGTATGTTACAACCAGTCAAAATCATTGAACCTAGTGACCTTTACAGGCCAGACCAAGTCTATGTCCCTCCTTTGAATTTTTGTTTTTGCATTAGCTGTTAAGCTGCTGGCAGAAAGTAGTAAAACTGCAGATTTTATGATTATTAGGCCATGCATACCATTGCATAGGTACATTGATGACACTGATTTCACATCTACATACTGTATCTGTGGAACATTAACAGATGCAAAGTATTCAATTACATCTGACAAGAAATTCCAATGTAAAATACGCACCATGAATTAAACATTATTAAGGTTTAAATATACAGTTTAATATGAAAAATAAGCAGAAGCATACAGTCAATAAACCTTTCACTTTTTACTTTTTTGTTTAAACATTTTTTTGAACATTAATATGTATTTACATTTTATTCATTATTTCTACAAAATCTCTATTTTTCAAAAATAAGCTTTTTCTATGATACAGTTTGGAGTAGGTGCTGAGTTTTTTTTTTTTTTTTATAAGCACTTCCCCGCTCCCCAGCACATGTCAATTGCTCTTGCAGATTAAAAATCACAAAGAGATGCAATCTCTTCCAACAGATAGGGAGACAAATTGTTCCTCCTCCAATCTTGAACTGTATGTGAAATCCCATATCATGCTAATCTGGGCTATTAAAGCTATACATAGCATTGTAGTAAATGAATCATTAAAAAGCTAAGTACCTGTAGCACCCTCCTGGGTAGGTGCTAGGCAAACACATAGACTTGCTTTCTGATTATCAGGAGAGCCTGATCTGTTAGTTCTGCCTGTCATGTGTTTCTAGGTGTGATTCACTGGGTCTGAGGGAATGTCCCCACTGTGTCCAATGAGGGAGCTTGTTGGACAGTGGAGGAAACCTAGCCAGTGACACGTCATTTTTTGTGACAGTCCCAGTGGGAGGGCATTGCTGCAATGCATCCTGGGATTGTCCATAAATACGGAGGGAGCATGTGACAGAGCATCTTTTGGCGGGAGCAAAGTGCCAGGAGGGGGTGGATGGCTTTCTCTCCTCCTGCAGAGTGAGGAAGGTGGTCCAGGCAGTCGGCCTAGGGACCAGGAGTGGAACTGGGCTGCAGAGGATCCATTGTGCTGACCAGTGGAACTGTTTGGCAGAGGATTTTGGGAAAAACAGTATCGTGAGTACTGAGGGATCTCCCTAGAATGCCAAAATGCCAGAATGTTCTATTGTTGCTAACGGTAACCCAGGGGAACCTGTAACCAGCAGCTCCCTTGGGAGTAGTGCTACATTTGGGTGCTCGCCCGGGATGTTGACCTGGGTTACCGTCCCGATTGCTAATAGCAACGGCCAAAGAAAATTTTCAAAACCGCCATTTTTGCTTCCGGGACTTTGTTCTAATACTCAATTCAAGTGTGAGGCCTGCTCTACAGGAGATAGGGAGAACAGGATGAAGATAGAAATGCACCTTGAAGGTTGCCCGTGGCAATGTCGAGATTTCAGTCAGAACTGCAATATGTGTTCACCGATGGCGGGAATCTTTCACTTAAGCTATACCATGTATGCCTCTGTGAAGCACTGGGAGGTGGAAAAAGGGCCTCTGTTCATGAAAAAGAACTGTATATGCTTAACAGGAAAAAGTGCCGGTGTGAATGGAGAAAATGGAGGACAAGGGCACATGGATCAGTGTGTGTGTGTCAAGACTACATGGAATGATGTTGACCATGCATACAACAGCAGGACATTTAGTCTGTTCACGTGACAGTGTCAGTACTGTGAAGATAGCAGTCGGCCTTGCCAGGGAGGGCAGTGGAGCTTTCTTTGGAGACAGTATGGTAATGGGCCTTGCTTGTATAGGTGCTGGGAAGAGGACTGTTGACCGTGCATATGACAGCGGGACAATTCTCTGGACTGGCAAAGAGGGACAGCTGGCTCAAGATGATGGAGGCACATCTGGGGCCCTGGTACAAGCAAGAAGAGTGGATGCATGTCTGGCGAGGGACATGGTCCACTTTACAGTAACTTCCACGTCGGCTGAGATGAGAGAGAGCGGCATTGGAGGGGTTACTGCACCGCGTGGTAAAGCGTGCGCTGAACAGTTCTGCCTAGCAGGAGGAGCCACCGCCAAACAAGGAATGTGGATGGAGACTTCGTTCCCGCCCAGCAAATCAGGAGTGACAAGGGAAGTCCATAAATTACTTCCTCCTGCCGGTGGGGCTTAGAGGGAGACACATGCAAGGAGAGGCAACATGGAGATTTTCGGAGAGAGATCATGTGCACCATTGAACGTTTCACCTGCTGGCAGAGAACCTGCTGGGCAGACCCGGGAGCAGACCGAAAAGCCGAAGGCAAGTGTCCTGTGGGATACAGGAGTGCGGATGGTGCCTGATTGAGGACTGTCGCTGTGCACTGGAGGAGGCGTGGAGCACTTAGGCCTGGTATGTCCCCAGTGTGTGAGTGTGACCATACGGGTGCGGGCGTGGAGCCAGTGTGGGCACTGCGGCTATCTGCTGCTGCGGGCGGAGAAGAGTGAGGGTTGGCCCAGACAGCTGTGTGTGTTGTGGGAGACAGGAGTCACTCGGGTCATTTCAATTCTGGAGTTGGGACCTCTCCGAGGTGGGAGAGGAGTCATCAGGGTGCTGATGCAGCTGGAGGCCATGCAACCTGGCAGTGGTTCAGGCTGTGCAGCAAGAGAAACCCGATTGCCAGAAAAGGGTTGCATGCAAGTAGTAAGAGCCAGGAAGTGGCCACTTGATGCGCCGAAGTTCACCGCAGCAGGGAAAAGGTCTGCTCCCATCCCCATTAGGGAGGAAAGATGGCAGGCGTCAGGCGAGGCTCCTTCAGCAAGTGTTAGTAGCAAGGAGGAGGCCGGGCCATCAATGTGGGGTCTCCAAGCTTCCAAAACCGATCTGAATCCATTGAGGAAGGGATTGACAATTGGAAGTTGGAGGATGAGACTGAGTGGGACTGGGGATCTTAGGCAAGAAGCAGTCTGCCATATCCTGACACAGTAGAGGTGCCTGATGAGGAAACAAGGGACTCTGTAGTGAGAGGGGAGCTGGCCCAGAGTCTGGGGTTCTGTGAGGCCTATGCTAGTAGGGTCCCGGACCTAACCCCACCCATGAACTATGCCCGGGCTCAGGATCAAAACGAGGCCTACAGCTCTCTCATCAGGCGTGAAGAAACCCCATTTTCTCCAGCTGGGATAGGAAACCGGAAAACCCTTCCCAGATTTGTAAGGATGCAGTAGTGGCTGCAGAGGAAGGTTGCAATGGAATACGGGTATGATTACCCCTATGCTCCGTGGGAGATTATGCTAGAAATAGAGGCAAGAAGAGAGTCTTGGTGTGATGAAGCCATCTGGGACTTTCTGTTTGTCCCTAAGCCTCATAGGAACTCCACCAGAGCAGACCTCTGGGAAAAATTAAAGTCTGGGAAAACTCAGTGGAATTTTGGGCGGTCTATCTACGACTGAGCAGAGGTCTGCTGCCCAGACGGATCAGGCCAGGCTTGGTCGGTCCGTATCAGACAGTCAAGGAAACCTGGTAAGAATCCCTCATCCAGATTATTATGTCTGAGGAGAGACTATCTTGCAGAAAAAAAAATAGCTGGCTAGTTTAACCAAAGAACAAACATTAGTTCAAATGTTGCTGTTGGGGCCTGTACCCCTTTTTTATCACCCATTTCCCCTTCTAATCCTACAGAAGTGGGTTGGGTCTGCCAAGCATGTCTACAAACTTAAACTCAGGGTCATCCCTTCTCCAGAAATTGGGATTGACCCACATTGCTTTAAATAATTCACAAGTCGTGCTGAAGTCGTGGTAAAGTCGTGGTAAAGTCGCGGTAAAAAGTCGCTCCGTCATGGGGCGACTTATGGTCGCGGTAGTGTGAACCGAGTGTAAAGCACATGTTTTTTTTGTTTAAAAAAAAAAAATGTTCTAATTAACTGCTTGTTAACCCTAAACAGCCATAAACTCCCCCTTTTTCTACCTTTAAATCTATTGTTGATATTAATCTTTTGTTGCTGTTTTTTTGTCTTAGTAATAGGAATAATAAGGAAAAATGTTTTTTCGTTTTGTTGCATCTTTTTGTTTTGTGCATAGCAAATAAGACTGCATAGAAAATAAAATAGCTTTAAACTATTATTTTATCTTGATCCTTACTACATTGCCAAACATGTTCCTCCTTAAAGGATAAGTCCAGCATAACACTAAAATCTCTTCATCCACAGACATCCACGATCTAAAACTAACCTATCTAATTCTGTAAAGAAGAAATCAGCATATTTACCTTTTTTGAAGCCGATCTGGTCCAGTCTTCAGTGGCAGAAACTCTGCAGCCGACAGCGGCTGTGAAATTAATGGGGAGTGACATCAACCATAGACTTACTATGGGGCTTCCGTTGTCGGCTGTGCCTTCACAGCAAAGCCACAGCTGACAGCTCAGCATGGGATTGGGTCAGATTGGCTTAAAAAAAAAGTATGTATACTGATTTCTTCTTTACAGGGTTAGTGTTAGATCGTGGATGTTCTTAGATGCAGGGATTTTAGTGTTAGGGTGGACTTATCCTTTAAACATGGCCCACACCTGATGGTCATTCTTTAAATTCCTGCCTAGCCACTTTACATATACAGCCAGGTGAGACAAGTGTCGTTCTGGGAGGACCTACATATTCGTCCTTCCAGTTTGGGTGCCCATGGGCAGCATTGTAGCTGTGCCGCAGCACAATATGTGATCACTGTGTTTAGCAGGCACAGCAAATTACAGATAAGGGTACATGACCTGTGCCATGTGATCACTGTAATCAATCACAGAAATCACAGTAAATAGTTGTAAATAATGGCTTTCAATCATTGTTTATTATGGTAATCTCTGTGATTGGTCATAGTGATCACATGGTACAGGGCCAATCACAGCAGCCCTGTAAAATGTGATAGCTGTGGCTAATCACAGCTTTCACAGTAGTAGTTAACGGCTGCAGTGTCAGAAGTGATTGCTTACACCATCATCATGGCTGTGTAAACAATCACAGTGTGGTGGCATTGTACTGCTGTAGAGGGGATCATGTACAATAGTTGGCTGCTCTCATTGTATGTCAGCCATTGTCTCTGATCACCCCCACAACAGAACAATGTCACCAGACCAGTGCTGTCAGTCAGTATCCCTAATCACTGCCGCACCAGTCAGTGTCCCTAATCACCACAACCCACTAGCAATGTCCCTAATCACTGCCGCACCAGTCCCAGTGTCCCTGATCACTGCAACATCAGTTACAGTGTCCCTAATCACCACCAAACTAGTCCCAGTGTTATTGATCACCTCCATATCAGTCACAGTATCCCTAATCTTCACCACACCATATCTAGTGTCCCTCATCACCGCCACACCAGTCACAGTGTCAAATAAGGACTTGTTCACATGTGTGACGCTCTCTGAAGAGCCATCTGTGTTTGAATCACTCTTCAAAGAGCATTTGACAGGCAGTGAGAAGGTGTTCTATTGCCTCCTCAATACTTGCTTTAACCGCCTGTACTCTGTACAAACACCCCCATTCACTTGAATGGATCACAATCGCAAGGTGTACAGGGGGGTATGATTCCTACCACACCTGCAAAGCATCACAGCTGCATCATGCGTACAGTCTTAGCCACTACCCCTGCAGCCAAATGGGATGGCAGCTGAGGGACAGTAAAGCCTTAGCTCAACCACAAGGTTTTACCCCCCCCCCCAACCTAACATGTGAATGAGCCCTAATAGTGCAGCCATTCACAGTTCTCCAGTCACACTACACCAGCCACAATGTTCCTAGACCATTGTAGCTAAAATGAGTGTTCCTGATTCCCATCACACCAGACCAGTGCAGCAAACAACAGTTTTCCTGATCACGCCACACCAGTACTAATGCCACCAGACCAATGTATGACAGCAACAGTGTCCCTTATCATTGCCACACCAGTTGCAGTCTAACTACACCAGTGTAAGCCAGAAACAGTGTCCACGAATGACACCAAACCACTCCCAGTGTCACAAGACCACTGTAAGTTAGCAGCATGAGCCAGTAACAGTGTCCCTGAAAGCTGCTACATAAGTCCCACTGTCACCAGACCAGTACAGCCATCAACAATGTACCTGATCACCGCCACATGAGTGCAGTGTTGCCCCTGCCTGTACTAACCCTAGCCTGTTTATAGACCAAATTTCTGCCTGCTGCCCAGACTGATCTTTGGCCTGTTTGCTGACCATGTCTTTGCCTGCCATCTGAACTGACCCATCTGCATGTCCAACTGACTATGTTCATGTGAGAATCCAGTTCCAGCCATTCCCTGTGGATAACTGCACTACTGAAACCACGGGAACTATTTTGTTCTTCCTTTCCTTAGCTTCCCATATTTGCTTGCCAGTGAATATGGCATTCCTGGAAGCAGCCACATACCAGTAAACTAGGCTGGCATAGCAACCAAGACTGCTATAAGTGATGCTACACTATGCTATATTCCCTGACCACTCATACAGAGGTGACCATTACAGTACATTGGCTTTGATACAATTGGTTGATTTGGGTGAAACACAAGATATAATGTCCAGTACGAAATCAGTCCAAACAATGAAAAAGTCTCATACATGTGATATTGCCTTACTTGGGAGAAGTAGCAGAATGTGTTTTGGGTTGTAATTCTAAGTGCATCTGGGCTCCAGGGTGGCGGCCATCTTGGTATGTTCAGCCGCATTGTTGTTTTTTTCCACATGGATTTATATACTGTATGTTTTTACGCTAATATAATTAATTACTACACTATAAGGCTACATGTACACGGGACGTTTTAAAAAGTCCTTTGAACACTGGAATTTTACAGCTATGTAAAGGATGTTTAAAACGTCCGTTGTGTCGCATTTGCAGCTGCGTTTAGCGGCATTTAGAGGGCGTTTGTGCTCAGATCTGTTTTTAGAGGTCAAAAAATCATTCCTCTAAAAAATGGAAAAACGTAAGCGTAAACGCGGGTGATCGTGTTCGGTCGCGTTTTGCGTTTGAAACGCCGGTAAACCCACGTTCTGAACATCCTGAACGCAAATAATTGCTTTCCAAAAAACAACACTGAACTCAGCTGCCTCTAAATGACTGTAAACGACCCAGTGTACATGGACAGATAAGATAACATAGAGGTGGGTTCAGGGGCTTCTGAAAAAACCGCTCATCTGCTCCTAAACGGCCGTTTACATGTAGGAGTGTACATGAGGCCTAATACTACTTTGGGGCTACACATGGTGAGCAATTTCCCATATAGGATGAGCCATCCAGCCACCCAAGGTTGTCACATTGGAATTTATTAGAGAGATCAGTTCAGAAGTTGTGTGAGACTGGAAGGTGTTACCAGGCTGATTTTATCCATTGTTTTGGTGAGTGAATAGTGGTGGTGGAACCTGCACACTGTGGATGCACTTTGCGTTACTTAATTGCACTAAGAAGCACTTCTCAGTGGATGTTCTTATGTGGATATCACTGTGGACACTCCAGGGACAACGTAACTAGCTTTGATTTGAGATTGTTTTTTTTTGGACATTTGATTATCACATGAACTTTTGCACTTTACATATACATTCAATTGGTTGGTTGTGTATGCATATGGATGTCATCTTATAATATATACATACAAATACCAACCAATTGAATGTATATGTAAAGTGCAAAAGTTCATGTGATAATCAAATGTCCAACATTAACTTTGATGCTGAAAGCCAAATGCTAGCACAGAAAAATGAAATTACCACAATACAACAGTGTAAAGTTGGCCAGCAGCAGGAAAGTTTTAATCAGAGATAAAAGTCCTAACTGGTGTATGCCTATATTGTATTTTTTCTATGGAGATAAGGGGGTAAAACAAGGCAAAAAAAAAAGGAAAAGTCTCAATTAGTAGAAAAAAAAAGCCAAGGCATTGACAATGGAAAACCTAAGGATCAATCAGGTGTTGTGGCCAGATATTGTTCCTCTAAGGGATTTTTAGGTGTATAGATCTGTGCACACAAGAAGCAAAAATTAAAAGTACCCCCACACTGCAATTCAAAGAACTCAAGCATAGTTTGGTAAATTGGAAGTAAACCCCATCACATAAAATCCAAATATGTAAGCTTTACTAGCTAGTGACACTTTATATTATGGGGTGATAATGCTTCAGCTGTCTCCCACAATCTCCTGTCTGCAAATCAACTTTTCATATGCTCTCCCAAAAGAAAAAAATGCCTTTTAATTAAAAATACAATTGCAGCCGGCAATAATTAGGAAATATGTCCAGTAAAAAAAGCATGCAGTTAGTTATTATTAAACTGCATGTGGACAGGAACAGGCTGTAAAAAGATCAACTGCAGCGAGCAAAAAAAAAAGTAAATATGTCCTGCCAAAAGAGCCACGCAGCCTGTTAAGACTGTGTAGCAGAGTGCCCCTCTACTTTTCATGCTCAGATCCTTTAACTACACTTCCCACAATCCCATGGGTTCTCACAATTCCCTGGATACCTGAACATGCCCAAGGGATATAGGTTTCCCTGTTTGCTGCTCTTAATAGGACTATGATACATGTTACATTATGGCCCATATGTCCCACCTATATTTAGGGTGGAGTATGTAACATATTCCAGCTCCTGCTGCCTCTACCCCTAATCCCTCCTCAGTGTGACAGTGGGTGGGGGTTCTTCTCCTTACACTTGCTATCACAATTCAAAAACAGCACAGCTGTGTGGGGCTCTTCCCACAAAGCCACATCATTCATTCACATTCTTGTGAATACATGAACTACAAGTAATGTATGGAGGCACGGACTGAAAGCTGCAGGGGTTGTCTGCAGAAGCCTGACATTGCATCCCTGATCCAAAGATCACAGGTGTAATGCATTCCATGCTCCAGAAGGAAAAAATATTAAACAAAAAATAAATGAACTTATCCTTTAAATGCTCAGAGAGGCAACGGAGACTGGGCATGTGAACTGCAGCCAGGTGTATGGTTTCTCTAATTTCTACCAGAATGCTGCTCTTCATGTTAGTTGGGACTGCATCTCCAGCTGCTTTAAAATATCCCACTCTGGTGTTCAGGTGTTCCACTGCTCTATTGCAATATCTTCCTTTTTTCCATCTAGTTCTTATGCAGCCATCCCTTTTGTCTTTAACAGGGATTGTAGATAGCTTATGAACATGAAAATAAAACAAGGGAAGCACAAAACATAGCACAATAAAATTGAAAGTAAATCTTAATAATATGCACTTACGGTACATCATCTATACTTGTCACTGTCCCATCATACAACACAATCATAGACACCCAGAGCAGAAATCCAACACATGAACATCCAACTTGAATCTTTTCTCTTTGAATGGTACTTATCCAGAAAGAGCTTGGTGGATTGCCTAGGATAGAGGCACCTGGACCCTTGAGGTCTGTCAATCTGAAATAATATAATATTGTACAAAATAGAAATTTGACATCATATATACTGTATACCTTGCAATTTCATTTATTTTATGATTTTATTACGTGATAAAGGCCATAAAACACATTTCTTACATTTTGTTCATGGGAATATTGTATGGGCCTAACTAGGGTCAGGGTCTCTGGAGGATTCTCCAGTAGGGTCAGTAATTAGAATTTCATAAAATTGTGCCATTCTGCTGAATCATCAGTCATGTATTTATTACCCACAAACAAAAAATCATTCTGATTATTCTTGTAATGCTACAATACACCTAAATGAAGGATAAATGCTAACAGTTTTGCATCGTAAAATACAAATACAGAGTAAATTGATCTTCTGTAAAATTACCTTTGAGCAGTTTCAGATTTTTTTTTCAGATTTTTTTTTTCTTGAAACAAAAAGGATATCAATGGCAGTCCATGGATTTCTAACATCATATGTTTATAAGGTGAAATTGTAATATGCCATGTATGCAGAATTATGTAGAATACGTGTTCAGTGAATAAAAGAACCACTTAATAGAAAGAAACTATCTGCAGCAAGTCTCTAACTGAAAGAAGTCATTGCTGTTCCAATCAATCATTTCTTTTTCTATGTTTCTAATGCTGCTTGGGTGAGCTGCACTGAATACATTCCCCACTCTTTGTCACGTGTCTTAAATATATCACACTCTAAAAGTTAATGTATTTTTTGTGTTAGTTTACTTTATGTTGCCCTTGATAACCAGGTCAAATATTATTATGTTATCACATTATAGCATGAAAACTTTTGTGCCAAAAAGTAAGCATCAGGGAAACATGGAGGAGGAAGCAATCACAGTTGGCAGGAAGATTCCATCTGATTTCCATTGACATGTGAATGAGTCATTCAGCAGCTTTTTTTTCTCAACCTATCATTTTCATTGGAACGTATGTATCAGAGTGGCAATACAAGCACAATACATTTAAATCTGCCCTGAAAAGTTTGAACTGGATTTGTGGTTGTAGGGAAATAACTTTAATTCTTCAATCTTCATTATTTGATACGTAAATGCAATTGGAAACTCATGATCTAAAGATGTAACAATAGTATCTGCAACATATACACCAACGTATACACCAAGTGGCCACTTTAGGCCTCATGCACAATGAGTGTTTAGTCCCGACCCATGAGATGCCTAGAATGCAGGTTGTTTCCTGAGAATACATCCCTGGGTGCATACTGCCCTAAAGGTTAGTAACACTTGGTGCACTGTCCAGTCCCATCCAGCCGCAGCAGCATTCATACAGTTATACAGGCTGCTGGCAGAGGGGCTTGATGGTGCGTCTGTACCTTCCACCCACACCAAAACACTGTGATCTCAAGCACTAAGATAAAAAAAAAAACTCCCAGTGTGCATGGGGCCTTAGTAGGTACACCTGCTCATTAATGCAAACATGTGATTGCAGGTCAATACATAAATCATGCAGACAGACTAAGGAGATTTAGTTGTTCAACCAAACATTACAATATGGAAGCTGCATGGTGCGTGTAACTGGCCATAAAATGGTTGTCAATTGTAACGCTCCTGCGTTTCTTATATGGTGTGGATTTTCAGCTGCAGAAATAGTTCCACGTCAGTAGTCATGTAAGAGATATGCTGAGATACCATTCCCAACCTCAATGACTCATCATGTGTGGAAGGTCTTATTTCAGCCAGTAAATACACACAATTAGCAAGCTGGTTCCTAGAATGACTTTATGTATGTGGTAACACAATGATGAAGGTTGAGGGATAGGTTGAGTGGAGGTGGTAGGTGATAGACACTTGAAGGTGAGACAGTAGCAGATGGATGCAGGAAGGTTTAGCAATGTTGTATGATAGCAGATGACAGAATAGCAGGTGGACATACAAAAGAGATCAACCCAGTGCAGAAAAGTAGCAGTAGTCTCAAGAGCTAGCAATCTAGTTATGCAGATGTGATAAACAGTCTTTACTATGCAGAGCTAGATAGTGTAAGCTTAGTATAAGTTTATAGAGAATTCCCCTGCGGGGTACTTAGCACTATTAGCGATACAGCCGAAGGGTGGTTCAGGAGAGGCGGATGATCCAGTAGCGGGATACAGGGATCAGCGCGGCGAGGTTCCGTCAGCGAGGTAAGCTTGCAAGCATGGAAGCTTCAAGCAAGGTTAGCATCCAGGTAAGGGTGTTTGAACGAACACATGTGAGTGAGAACCGGCGCTTTAAATAGCCATCTAGTCCGGCGCTGGGTGATGACAGCTCCAGTCTTAAAGGTGTATGCGCACCTTTCCAAAAGTAAATGGTGGGGCGCATACACTTGTGGAAAGTGTAATTTAGGGTACCAAAGGTACCGGAACATTACAATACCCCCCCCTTAAGGCCTGCTCCTGAAGGCCTCTGGAGCTGGTTTGTCTGGGTATCTCGCATGAAAATTGCGGATTAATCTAGGGGCATGTATGTCAGAGGTGTTTAGCCAGGTGTCGTCTTGGGGCCCATAGTTCTTCCATCTAACCAAGTACTGAAGTCTTCTTCTGTTTGAGGTTGCGGGTGGACAACCATACACGGTCTCCGGCCTGGTAGGAAGGAGCAGGCGCTCGTCTGCGATCAGCCTGGAGTCTCTGGCGCTGCGCAGAGACCTCAAGGGACTTCTGGATCTGTACCCAAGAAGCACGTAGGACGGAAAGGTGATCCTCCACAGCCGGAATATCCTGGGGAGAGAATACCTCCGGTAACACGGCAGGTTGGAACCCATAATTGGCCATGAAGGGAGACGTCCCAGAGGAAGAGTTCACCGCCGTGTTCCTGGCAAACTCAGCCCAAGGCAGGAGGTCAACCCAATTGTCTTGGTGATCGGAGACATAGCAACGAAGGAATTGCTCCAAGGCCTGATTGGATCGTTCTGCGGCCCCATTGGACTGAGGGTGGTAGGCCGAGGAGAAGGAGAGATGAATCCCCAACTGGGAGCAAAAGGCGCGCCAGAACCTGGACACAAACTGACTCCCCCAATCCGACACAATCTCCTTGGACAGACCATGCAACCGGAAGACCTCCCTGGCAAAAATCGTGGCCAACTCCTGTGCAGAGGGTAACTTCTTGAGAGGAACACAGTGGCACATTTTGGAAAATCGATCCACAATCATGAGAATGACCGTATGGCCTCGGGATGCAGGGAGGTCCACAATGAAATCCATCCCTAGGTGTGACCATGGGCGCTCCCCGGTGGCTATGGGTTGCAGAAGGCCCAACGGAAGGTGCCGAGGGGACTTACTCTGGGCACAAACGGAGCATGCCGCTACATATGCGGCGATGTCGGAACGTAGGGAAGGCCACCAGAACAGACGTGAAACAGCCCAGGACAGCTGATTCTTTCCAGGATGCCCCGCGGTCTTGGAGTTATGGTAGGTTCGCAACAACCGAGTGCGCAACTCCTCAGGCACAAAACATCTGCCGTTGGGTCTCCCAGAGGGAGCACCAGATTGAGCCGCCAAAATCTGCTCACCCAGGGGAGAGGTCAGGCTGGTGCGAATGGCGGCCAGGATCTGATTCGGAGGTATGACCGAAGTCGGAATCGACTCCTCCCTGGACAGGTCGGAGTACTGCCGTGATAAGGCATCCGCCCTGATGTTCTTGGAACCGGGTAGGTAGGAGACCACGTAATTAAAACGTGACAAGAACAGAGCCCATCTGGCCTGACGTGGTGTCAATCTCTTGGCCTCAGAAAGGTAGGTCAGATTCTTGTGGTCCGTCTGGATGAGGACCGGAACCACCGAACCCTCAAGCAAGTGCCTCCATTCTTTAACCACTTTACCCCCAGCCCTATTTCGGACACTTTTTGTTCACAAGTTAAAACCAGTATTTTTTCCTAGAAAACTACTTAGAACCCCCAAACATTATATATATTTTTTTAGCAAAGACTCTGGAGAATAAAATGTCGGTCATTGCAAAATTTTTTGTCACGCGGTATTTGCGCAGCGGTCTTTAAAACGCCATTTTTTTGGAAAAAATTTGAAAAATCACATTTCACTAATTTAAAAAAATACTAAACAGTAAAGTTAGCCCATTTTTTTTGTATATTGTGAAAGAACATGTCACGCCGAGTAAATAGATACCAAACATGTTACGGTTTAAAATTGCGCCCCCCCGTGGGATGGCGACAAACTACGGTCAATAGAGATCTCAATCTGCGACGCTTTAAATTTATTTAACGGTTACCAGTTTTGAGTTAGAGTGTAGCTCTTTTTTTTAAATTATTGCCCACGCTCTGGCAATCGCGGCGATACCTCACATGTGGGGTTTGAACAGCGATTTCATTTGCGGCTCGACTTGCGTATACGTTTTTTTTTTGTGCGCGAGCTAACGGTGACGGGGCGGCTAAATTTTATTTTATTTTTTTTTCCTATTTATTTTTTCTTTTTTTTTAACTTTATTACAGGTTTTTTAAAAAAAAAAAAAATCTGATCACTTTTATTGCTGTCACAAGCAATGTAAACATCCCTTGTGACAGCAATATGTGTGACAGGTACACTTTATGGAGGGATCGAGGGTCTAAAAGACCCTAGACCCCTCCACTACACTTCCCTGTATGCAAAACGCCAAAAACGGCATTTTTGCATACAGCCGTTTTTTAAATCTGCCGCCTTTTGCGGCACGGTAACCCGGAAGTGACGTCATGGACGCCGCCTCCGGGTTACGTCATCGGAGACCCGATCGATGCCGTTTCCGGCATTCATCGGGACTCCATCCAGCCGGCGGACGTGCCGGCTGGGTGCTCGGGGCTCCCGGTGGGACGGGAGCCCCGAGCGAAGCCGCGGAAGGCGGCGGGAGGGGGGGGGACGTCCCCTCCCGCCCCCCTGGGTAACGATCGAGCGGCTCCCGAGCCGCATCGATTGTTACCGACGGAAAGCCGACCGCCGGCTTCAAACAACGGTACTGGGATGATGCCTCTAGCTAGAGGCATCATCCCGGTATAACCACTCAAAGTCAGCCGACGTAGATCTACGTGGCTGGTCGTTAAGTGGTTAAGGGCCTGCACGATGGCCAATAACTCCCTGTCACCAACCTGATAGTTGCACTCCGCGGAAGACAGTTTCCGGGAGTAAAACCCACAAGGAAGCAGAGGACCCTCTGGTGTTCTACGCTGAGACAGAAGGGCGCCTACTCCCGTCTCAGACGCGTCCACCTCGAGGACAAAGGGCAACCCAGGGTTGGGATGCGACAGAATCGGAGCCGACACAAAGGCGGACTTTAGAGCCTCAAAAGCTCGGATGGCCTCGAGCGGCCAGACCTGGGAATTACTGCCCTTCCTGGTCAGATCCGTGAGAGGCTTGGCTAGCATGGAAAAGTCCCTGATGAACTTCCGATAATAATTGGCGAAGCCCAAAAAGCGCTGCAGGGAGCGAAGACCACTGGGCTGGGGCCACTGTAAGACAGCCGAAACCTTCTCAGGATCCATGGAGAACCCCTCAGCGGAAATGATGTAACCTAAGAAGGTTACCTGGGATCGGTGAAATTCGCATTTCTCAAGCTTACCGAACAGCTTGTTCTCTCGTAACCGTTGCAACACTCGTCTGACATCCAGAATGTGGGTCTCCATGGATTCAGAATATACCAAGATGTCATCCAAATAGACCACCACACACTGCTGCAACAGGTCACGGAAAACATCGTTAATGAATTCCTGAAAGACTGCGGGCGCATTGCACAACCCAAAGGGCATAACCAAGGATTCATAATGACCGGTCCTGGTGTTAAACGCGGTCTTCCACTCATCGCCCGCCTTGATCCTTACGAGGTTATATGCCGCCCTCAGGTCGAGTTTGGTAAAGACCGTGGCCCCTTTAAGGCGATCGAACAGCTCGGAAATCAAGGGTATCGGGTAAGCGTTCTTGATCGTGATGCAATTGTGACCCCTGTAATCGATGCAAGGCCTCAACTCACCGCCCTTCTTTTTCACAAAGAAAAATCCAGCCCCTGCCGGGGACGAGGATTTGCGAATGTGTCCGCGTGAAAGCGCCTCCTTCACGTACTCCTCCATGGCCTCATTCTCCGCTACCGACAGTGGATAGACCTTGCCACGAGGAGGAACGGCACCAGGTTGTAACTTGATGGCACAATCGTATGGGCGGTGCGGAGGTAGGGCAACCGCGCGCACCTTATCGAATACATCCCGGTACTCCCGGTATTCAGGAGGCAACAGAGAGTCCGAGGAAGTACACAGCAACTTGACAGGCCCATGGATGCAACTAGCCCCACACTGCGGTGACCACGAGAGGATCTCGGCCGATCTCCAATCGAAAGTCGGATTATGCTTCTGGAGCCAGGGGTACCCCAAGACCACCGAGTAGTGTGGAGACGAAATAACCTGGAAGCAGACCGACTCTCTGTGAACGGCACCAATGGCTATCCCCACTGGAAGGGTCTCATGAGTCACGTGTGGCGGCAGAAGGGGTCTGCCGTCTATCGCCTCAAGAGCCAGTGGAGAACCTCGGGCCTGCAGAGGAATGGAATTGGCGGCAGCGAACACACTATCAATGAACAAACCACCAGCACCAGAGTCCACCAACGCCTGGGTCGTCACTGAGCCCCCGACCCAGGAGAGGACAACAGTGATCAGTGGTTTGTCAACACGGGAAACCGGGGACGAGGAGACTCCACCCAAGATCTGCCCCCGACAGGATCTCAGGTGCGAGCGTTTCCCGGACGGTTCGGCCATGCCAACCGAAAATGCCCACCGAGACCACAGTACATGCATCGACCCTCGCGTCTTCGGAGTACCCTCTCCCCCTCAGACAGGCGAGCAAAGCCCAGCTGCATGGGTTCACCCCCAGCCAAGTCATCCCCAGGAGGCGTGGGAGGAGAGAGAGGCACGGGTGGGACAGCAAAGGTAGGCGCCAATCTGTTAGGAGGCCTCCGCAGACTCTCCTTAAAGGAAGGTCTCTCCCTGAGTCTGGTGTCAATCAAAATCAAGAAAGAAATAAGAGACTCGAGCTCCACTGGTAGGTCCTTAGCTGCAACCTCATCCTTCAAGGCATCCGAGAGACCATGAGAGAAAGCAGCGACCAGAGCCTCATTATTCCAGCCCACCTCTGCTGCCAGGGTACGAAACTCAATGGCATATTCAGCTACGGATCGTGAACCCTGTCTGATGGACATAAGGAGCTTCACAGCAGAGGCAGCACGAGCCGGCACATCGAATACCCTCCGAAGAGAAGCAACAAAACCGGAAAACTCGGCAACCACCGGATTGTTGTTCTCCCATAAAGGGCTGGCCCAGGCCAAGGCCTTGTCCGAGAGCAGCGAAATTAAGAAGCCCACCTTTGATCTCTCAGTAGGAAAGGCATGTGGCAGCAACTCAAAATAAATGCCCACCTGGTTAAGGAAACCTCGGCACTGAGTTGGCTCTCCCCCAAAGCGCTGTGGAAGGGGGGCAGAACCGGTCATACCCCGAAACACCGCAGGCGCAACAACAGGTGTCGGGGTAGACTCTGGCGCAACAACCGGAGCGGCAGTAGGAGCGGGCCCAGGAGCGACAACTGACCCATCGGCAACGGGAGCGAAATGAGCCGTGCGTTCAAGCAGGGTTTGCAACGCCACGGCGAACCGACCCAACAGGTGATCCTGCTGATCAAGTCTGGCAACCAGCGTGGGTAGCGAGGATGGCCCTGTACCGTCAGAATTCATGGCTTGGTCCTAATGTCACGGAACCATGAACCAGACGTACAACAACAGATAAGTGAAAATAAGAAGGCTTTATTGAAAATCAAGCTGTAAAGCAGAAGTCCAAACGGATGGCGAAACCGAGGCAGAGTCCTTGCGAAGCCAGAGGTCAGGAACCAGGAGGGTAGTCAGACGAAGTCGGGATCAGGAACCAGCAGGGTAGTCAGACGAAGCCAGGATCAGGGACCAGAAGCAGCAGCAGTCTTAGAAGCATGTGAACACAGGAGGACCAAGCAAGGAACTGAAGCCACAGACCTCCTATATATGTGAGCTAGGCATCCAGCTCCTCCCAGTGGGAAGGAGGAGCCGCAGGGTGGAAGGCTACAAGAAACCCAGAAACCAAGATGGCCGCCAGCACATGTCAAACGAAGGAGAACAGCAAGAAGGTAAGACCATGACAGGTCCAAGCTTTTTGCTAGGGATCTTCAGTCTCAAGTTTTTTGTTGAGAGCCAAACGAGGTCCCCGATAGTATACTGTGGAGAAGGTCTTCTACGAAGATCATAGTACTTCTTTTGTTGACTGTGAGCGTGTGCAATGGTAGTATTGAGTAAACCCAGAGAATCCTTTATTTGGGTAAGATAGTCTGAGGCTACTTGAATTGTTATTTGAAGGAAGGATGCGTGGAGGGAGAATAGAGGGATGGAACCCATAGTTCAAGTAGAACGGACTCTGCTTGGTTGTACTGTGAGTTGCGTTGTTGTAGGCAAATTCTGCCAGGGGGAGAAGATCCAACCAATCATCCTGTTGGTAAGAAATGTAACAACGTAAATACTGCTCGATGCATTGGTTGACTCTCTCAGTCTGTCCGTTGGTCTGCGGATGGTAAGGAGAAGTGAGCTTCCGCTCAATCCGTAGTATGTGACATAGTTCTTGCCAGAATTTAGAAATAAATTGGGATCCACGGTCAGACAGAAGAGTTTTTGGGATACCATGTAATCTGAAGACATGTTTCATCAGGAGTTCTGCCGTTTGTTTGGACGAAGGTAGTCTGCGAATAGCAATGAAATGTGCCATCTTTGTCAGATGGTCCACTGACACCAAGATGGTATTAAATCCTTTGGAAGGAGGCAATTCTACGATGAAGTCCAATGACAAAACCTCCCATGGAGTTTGGGGTATTGGTAGACTGCATAGTAGACCGGATGGTCTCGTAGTGTCAATTTTGGACCTGGCACAGACTTTGCATGAAGAGACGAATTTTTGTATAGATGTTTTCATGTCAGGCCACCAGAATTGCCGAGAAATCAAATTGAAAGTCTTTGTCATACCCATATGTCCTGCCATAGGCACATCATGCGATAATTCCAAGATCTTGGTGCGTAGGGTAGGTGGTATGTAAAGTTTGTCGTTGTAGTAGAGGAAGCCCTCTGCATCAGTATTTAGTTGTGGTGGGGGTGAATCCAAACTTATACCATGCAGAACCTCTTCCTTCAAGGAACGGACAACTCCAATAATGCGTTTGTGAGGTATTATAGGAACGGAAGGGATTTCAAAGTAGTTTTCTTCAGTTAGTCGTGATAGTGCATCCGCCTTTTTGTTCTTATCTGCAGGTGTGTAGGTCACTAGGAAGTTAAACCTTAAAAAGAATAGTGACCATCGTACCTGTCGATGCGAGAGAGTTTTGCTAGTCTGAAGATATTGGAGGTTTTTATGGTCCGTGTATATAATTATTGGTAATTGGGTGCCTTCGAGTAAATGTCGCCAATTCTCCAGAGCCAATTTTATAGCAAGCAGTTCCTTTTCACCCACGGGGTAATTTATCTCGGGACTGCTCAGGGATTTAGAAAAAAAAGCGACTGGATGAAGTGGTGAAGTGTGGGTAGGTCGTTGGGAGAGTATTGCTCCTACTGCCATGTTTGATGCATCTACCTCCAGAATGTATTGGAGGGATGGGTCTGGATGGCGTAATATGGGAGCGGAAGTAAACCTTGTCTTTAACAAGTGGAAAGCCTTATTTGCTTCTTCTGACCATTTAAATTGTATTTTTATGCTAGTGAGCTGTGTGAGGGGTCTCACAATAGCAGAAAAGTTTTTTATGAACTTCCTGTAGAAATTTGAAAATCCCAGGAATCGCTGTAGCGCCTTGCGTGTAGTTGGTGTAGGCCAATCCTGAATGCAGGATATTTTACTCATGTCCATCTCGATTCCTGTTTTGGATATGATGTAGCCTAGAAAGAGTACCTCATCTTTATGGAACAAGCATTTCTTCAGCTTCACATAAAGATTATGTGCAAGCAATCTCGATAATACAAGTCTTACATGTCTTATGTGTTCAGACAGGGTCCGTGAATATATAAGTATATCGTCCAGATATACCACAACACAGACATCTAGTAAGTCTTTAAAAATATCGTTTATAAATCGTTGGAAGACTGCAGGGGCATTGCATAGGCCGAATGGCATCACAAGATATTCGAACAATCCGTATCTAGTTCTGAATGCAGTCTTCCACTCGTGTCCATCACGGATTCGAATGAGATTGTATGCTCCTTTCAGGTCTAATTTTGAAAAATAGGTAGCTCCACGCACCTGCTCAATGAGCTCAGGGATAAGCGGTAGAGGATAGCGATCTTTTATTGTGATAGCATTCAATTTCCTGTAGTCGATGATAGGTCTGAGACTTGAATCTTTATTGCGAACAAAAAAGAGTCCTGCTGCTGTGGAAGAAGTGGAAGGTCTAATAAAACCTTTTTCCAAGTTCTCATCCAAATAGGTTTTGAGATGGGCAAGTTCATCCTGTGAAAGAGGATAAACATGACCGAACGGCAATTGGCTATTTGGGAGTAGATCAATGCTACAATCATAGTCTCGATGAGGAGGTAATGCTTGAGCATTTTTCTCAAGAAAAACCTCAGAAAGATCCTGATAACATAGTGGTGCAATCTCATCTGTCACCACAGACAGAATCTTCCTGGAAAACGGGAGGTTACACGTTTCCTCGCAATAACAAGAAGGGAAGGTCAAGGACCGTTTCTTCCAATCTATGGTTGGTTGGTGTGTGTGCAACCAGGGAAGTCCCAACACAATGGGAAAGTGGGGTGATGGTATTAAATCGAAGGTAGAAGTCTCCCTATGAGACTCGTTAATAGTGACTAGAAGTGCTTGTGTCTGATCGGTGATCGGACCAGAGGATAACGGAACACCGGTAATAAGACTTACTGAGACAGGTTTGAGTTTAGAAATAATAGGAATTTTATTTAAAGCAGCAAAACATATATCCATATAATTTCCACAAGATCCTGTGTCAATCATGGCCTTAGTAGTAATCCTGTTCTGGTCCCACTGTAATGTCAAAAAAACAGAAATGTAGGGGTTAGTGAATGAAGTTGTCAATCCTCCTAGAGAGACATGTGAACACTCACCCTTCTTTTTGTTGACTAGGGGACAGACGTTTATCTTGTGATCCGGGGATGCACAGTACAAGCAGAGATTTTCATTTCGTCTTTTGGCTTTTTCCATAGTTGATAGCGGTGGGCGTATGGTTCCTACCTCCATAGGAACGGCCAGACTCCGAGAGGAAACGGATAATGGCATTCCCATCTTTTCAGCCTTTCTTTCTCGTAGTCTTCTATCTATGGTAATACTGAGTTGTATTAATGCATCCAGGGTTTTTGGCAGATCCGCTCGGGCGAGCTCGTCCTTAACGGCTTCTGATAGGCCAAGCCTAAATTGGGTTTTCAGAGATGCATCATTCCATTCTGAATCAAGGGTCCATCTCTTGAACTCTGCGACAAAGTCTTCTACAGGCCTCCTTCCTTGTTTCAAGGATCTTAACTGAAGATCAGCAGTACTCTGCCTATTGGGGTCATCATATAGGCTAGTGAGCTCTGCCAGGAACAAGGCATAGGAGTTGAGAAGCTGGTCGTTTTTCTCAAAAAGAGAATCTGCCCAGGCTCGAGGATCGCTTGATAGGTAAGAAATAATAGTACAAACCTTAATGTGATCAGTAAGGTAGGTACGAGGTTTTAGCAAAAAAAGTAACTCACATGCGTTTTTAAATTCGCGAAATTTTTTGCGATCGCCTGTAAATACCAAAGGGGGATTTATCTTGGGTTCAGGGGACTGAGCAGAGGTAAGTTGTGTCAGTCTAATTACCTGCTGCGACAGAGCCTGATTGTCTTCTTTTAATTCAGCAAGTGCGTGTATTAACGCAGATACTTGCTGTTTTAATTGTGTCACCTGAGTGGTTATTTCTGCTGAATCCATTTTGGTTCGTTCAATCTGTAACGCTCCTGCGTTTCTTATATAGTGTGGATTTTCAGCTGCAGAAATAGTTCCACGTCAGTAGTCATGTAAGAGATATGCTGAGATACCATTCCCAACCTCAATGACTCATCATGTGTGGAAGGTCTTATTTCAGCCAGTAAATACACACAATTAGCAAGCTGGTTCCTAGAATGACTTTATGTATGTGGTAACACAATGATGAAGGTTGAGGGATAGGTTGAGTGGAGGTGGTAGGTGATAGACACTTGAAGGTGAGACAGTAGCAGATGGATCCAGGAAGGTTTAGCAATGTTGTATGATAGCAGATGACAGAATAGCAGGTGGACATACAAAAGAGATCAACCCAGTGCAGAAAAGTAGCAGTAGTCTCAAGAGCTAGCAATCTAGTTATGCAGATGTGATAAACAGTCTTTACTATGCAGAGCTAGATAGTGTAAGCTTAGTATAAGTTTATAGAGAATTCCCCTGCGGGGTACTTAGCACTATTAGCGATACAGCCGAAGGGTGGTTCAGGAGAGGCGGATGATCCAGTAGCGGGATACAGGGATCAGCGCGGCGAGATTCCGTCAGCGAGGTAAGCTTGCAAGCATGGAAGCTTCAAGCAAGGTTAGCATCCAGGTAAGGGTGTTTGAACGAACACATGTGAGTGAGAACCGGCGCTTTAAATAGCCATCTAGTCCGGCGCTGGGTGATGACAGCTCCAGTCTTAAAGGTGTATGCGCACCTTTCCAAAAGTAAATGGTGGGGCGCATACACTTGTGGAAAGTGTAATTTAGGGTACCAAAGGTACCGGAACATTACATCAATGTGGTGATTGCAGAATTTCAAAAACTGCTGACCTCCAGGGACTGTCACACAGTACAGTCTCTAGAATCCAATCAAAATGGTACAAAACTACATCCAACGAGCAGCCATTTTAAGGACAAGTAAATCTTGTTAATTTGAAAGACATGAGAAATCCATAACAGCTTCAAATCCTGTTTAAACAGGAAAACTAGGTGTCAGTGGGCAAGGAGTCAACAAAACTGAATAACTAATACCTGGGAAAATGTCCCAGATTTATGCTAAAGCCAGACTGTGCTATGTTTCCATGTTTCCCTATCTAGCATTAATGATTGAGGCTGTGTTAGTGGTGTAATGGCACAGGGAATGTTTTCTGGACACACTTTAGACCCCTAATACCACTGGAGTATTTATTTATTGCTCAGCTTATGCATTTTATCTACCTCTTATTCACTTTATGAGTACCATATGTATAGAAAAATGTGGGTAAAATCAGGGATCGGTTTACTATGGGTCTTTAGGGTAGAGGACTTGAGAGATGGCAATATCAAGGACTAACATTTCACCACATGTTCTTATTTATTATTTTTTTGTCTTCTGTGGGTACTTGTAGTCAAATTCAGTAGTAAAAGTAAAGGGGTGGGAGTCATAGCAGATGCCAAGAAGAGTCACAAGACATGGCACAGTTTCCTTATTATATCTTACTTTCTAGGTCCCCATGGCCCCTGAATAGCTTTTGTTAATGTATGATAAATATATATATATATATATATATATATATATATATATATTTATTTATTTATATACACAGTATCTCACAAACGTGAGTACACCCCTCGCATTTCTGTAAATATTTTATTATATCTTTTCGTGTGACAACACTGAAGAAATGACACTTTGCTACAATGTAAAGTAGTGAGTGTACAGCTTGTATAAAAGTGTAAATTTGCTGTCCCTTCAAAATAACTCAACACGCAGCCTCTAATGTCTAAACCTCTGGCAACAAAAGTGAGTACACCTGTAAGTGAAAATGTCCAAATTGGGCCCAATTAGCCATTTTGCCTCCCCAGTGTCATGTGACTCGTTAGTGTTACAAGGTCTCGGAGTGAATGGGGAGCAGGTGTGTTAAGTTTGGTGTTATCGCTCTCACTCTCTCAAACTGGTCACTGGAGGTTCAACATGGCACCTCATGACAAAAAACTCTCTGAGGATCTGAAAAAAAGAATTGTTGCTCTACATAAAGATGGCCTTGGCTATAAGAAGATTGCCAAGACCCTGAAACTGAGTTGCAGCATGATATTCCACTAAGAACAGGCCTCGCCATGGTCGACCAAAGAAGTTGAATGCACGTGCTCAGTGTCATATCCAGAGGTTGTCTTTGGGGAAATAGACGTATGAGTTCTGCCAGCATTGCTGCAGAGGTTAAAGGGGTGGGGGGTCAGCCTATCAGTGCTTAGATCATATGCTGCACACTGCATCAAATGGGTCTGCATGGCTGTCGTCCCAGAAGGAAGCCTCTTCTAAAGATGATCCACAAGAAAGCCCGCAAAATATTTGCTGAAGACAAGCAGACTAAGGACATGAATTACTGGAACCATGTCCTGTGGTCTGATAAGACCAAGATAAACTTTTATGGTTGAGATGGTGTCAAACCTGGGTGGCATCAACCAGGTGAGGAGTACAAAGACAAGTGTGTCTTGCCTACAGTCAAGCATGGTGGTGGGAGTGTCATGGTCTGGGGCTGCATGAGTGCTGCTGGCACTGGGGAGCTACAGTTCATTGAGGGAACCATGAATGCCAACATGTACTATGACATACTGAAGCAGAGCATGATCCCCTCCCTTCAGAGACTGAAGGGCAGTTTTCCAACATGATAATGACCCTAAACACACCTCCAAGATGGCCACTGACTTGCTAGAGAAGCTGAGGGTAAAGGTGATGGACTGGCAAGCATGTATCCAGACCTAAACCCTATTGAACATCTGTGGGGCATCCTCAAACGGAGGGTAGAGGAGCGCAAGGTCTCTAACATCCACCAGCTCCGTGATGTTGTCATAGAGGAGTGTTAATGCAGTGCTGGAAAATAATGGCGGCCACACAAAATGTTGACACTTTGGTTCCAATTTGGACATTTTTAATAAAGGGTGTACTCACTTTTGTTGCCAGTGGTTTAGACATTAATGGCTGTGTTGAGTTATTTTTAGGGGACAGCAAATGTATACTTTTATACAAGCTGTACACTCACTACTTTACATTGTAGCAAAGTGTCATTCACATGAAAAAATATTTACAAAAATGCGAGGGGTGTAATCACTTTTGTGAGATACTGCATATATATATGGCAAGGAGCTGATTTGGATGAGAAGGCCTGGCTCGCAATCTCCGCTCTAATTCATTCCAAAGGTGTTCTGTTGGGTTGAGGATAGGACTCTGTGCAGGCCAGTCAAGTTCCTCCACCCCAAACATGCTAACCCATGTTCTTATGGACCTTGCTTTGTGCACTGGTGCGCAGTCATGTTGGAACAGGAAGGGGCCATTCTAAAACTGTTCCCACAAAATTGGGAGCACGAAATTGTCTAAAATGTCTTGATATGCTGACGCCTTAAGAGTTCAAGCCCAACCCCAAACAACCCCAGACCATAATTCCCCCTCCACCAAATTAATTGGACCTGTGCCAAAGCAAGATTCACAAAAGACATGGATGAGCAAGTTTGAAGGGGAAGAACTTAACCGGCCTGCACAGAGTCCTACCCTCAACCTGATAGAACACCTTTGAGATGAATTAGAGCGGAGACTGAGAGCCAGGCCTTCTCATCCAAATCAGCTCCTGACCTCACAAATTAACTTCTGGAAGAATGGTCAAACATTCCCAAAGACACACTCCTAAACTTTTGTTGACAGCCTTCCCAGAAGAGTTATAGCTGGTATAGCTGCAAAGCGTGAGCCAGCTCAATATTGAACCCTACGGACTATGACTGGGATGCCATTAAAGTTAATGTGTGTGTGAAGGCAGGTGTCCAAATACTGTTGACTAATAAGTGTATGTTTGCAAGATTCAGTACCCAAAATATGTCCCTAATAGTATGTCTACAAATTATTCAGCCTTGATACTGTTAGGTTCTCTCAAACTACACCCTATAACCTCTATACTGTATATAAATGTTCCTATCTAAAAACAAGGGGAGAAACTACCGTATTTATCGGCGTATAACACGCACTTTTTCCTCCTAAAAATGGAGGAAAAAGTAACAGTGCGTGTTATACGCCGATATAAAAAAAAAAGTCCAGGAAGCAGCGCCAGGAGGTAGAAGGGGGTGGGCGGCGCAGAGGAGAAGGAAGGACGTGCTGTCAACGGAAGTCCCGCCTCCTATGCCGACGTCTATCATAGGCGCCAGGACTTTCGATGACAGCGCGTCCTTCCTTCTCCTCAGCGCTGCCTGCTCCCTTCTACTTCTCGGCGCTGCTTCCTGGACATTTTTAAAAGTGATTCAGATAGTGTCACTGGCGCTGGCAAGGGCTGCAATTATGGGCACTGTGCTAGCGAGGCTGCATGTATGGGCACTGCGCTGACGAGGCTGCATGTATGGGCACTGTGCTGGCAAGGCTGCATTTAAGAACACTGCGCTGGCGAGGCTGCAATCGTGGGCACTGCACTGATGAGGCTGCATTCGTGGGCACTGCGCTGATGAGGCTGCATTCATGGGCAGGGCACTGCGCTGATGAGGCTGCATTCGTGGGCACTGGTGAGACTGCATTTGATTAAAAAAAAATGTTCTGAGTTCAAAGCTGTTTATTTAAAATTTCAGCTTTTTTTATGAAATTTCTCTCCTAAAATGTAGGTGCGTGTTATACGCCGATAAATACGGTATTTAAATATCTCTACTTCTCTCTACTAATTGATACCAGAAATATGAGAAATCACTGCAATACAGAGGTGAAATTGCATATACCCAAGAATGAAGATAAGTAATAAATAGCGGTCACCTTATCTGCTGGTCTCAGCAGGAAAAAAAAACTAAAAGTGATTTATTGACTTTGGACTATAAAAATACTGTTTAAATCCCAGTTAGCTAATCAGGAAAAAATTCCCCTTTTTAATGCTAAGAAACCACTTTTATGACCACGTTTATTTAATTACATAATTTTCCCCATCTTTACACCAAGGACAAGAAAAATAGTAAAGACACATCTTGTGGAATGACTGTTGACCCAACTTTATCACCCAAAGAGCATCATGCACACAACATTCACTCTGCCCCTGGTGGTCCCAAGCTAATTTGCAGAAAACAAAAAGACTATTTCAGTATGGGGAATCAATTTGTTCACAATATTTGTAGGGGAATTTACAGGTGGTTAACCAGTTAACCCCTTTGAGACTCAGAAATTAAAAAAATATATTTTTGTTTAGGGACCATGGATTCAGCCTTGCAGACACAAAAATGCAAACACAAGCACCTCTCATGTTGGCTTGCCCACCAGTTTTCAATCCAAATAACAAACTAGAACTTCTGGTAGATATTTGGATGCAAATATTTTCCACTGTAGTTAGATTACACACCTATATTACAAATAGATATTAATGGGAATTTACTATGACTAGAGCAGGCAAAATCTGGAATATCTGTGCATTTTAATTTTATTATTATTATTATTATTATTATTATACAGGATTTATATAGCGAAAACAGTTTGCGTAGGGCTTTACAACATGAGGGCAGACAGTACAGTTACAAAACAATTTAATACAGGAGGAATCAGAGGGCCCTGCTCATTAGAGCTTACAATCTAAAAGGAGGGGTCAAGTGATACAAAAAAGTAATCAATGTGGGGGATGAGCTGACGGAGAAAGTGAAAAAACAGTTGTTAAGTGGAGGCAGGATGGACTTCTCTGAAGAGAAGGGTTTTTAGGAATCACCTAAAAGTGGGCAGTGTAAGAGATAGTCAGTAGACAAATAGACAGATTGGGATAGGGAGTTCCATAGAATGGGAGATGCTTGGGAGAAGACCTAGGGGTAATCATGAGAGGAGGTGACAAGGGGGCTAGAGAGAAGGAGGTCTTGAGAGGAATGAAAATAATGGTTTGGTTGTTTGTTTGTTTTTAGACTAAGTTTGTGATGTGACTGGGGGGCAGAGTAGTGGTTGGCTTTGTAAGTTATTGTTAGCATTTTGAATATAATTTGTTGGGTGAGCAGAAACCAATGGAGGGATTGGCAGAGAGGGGGAGCAGACACTGAATGGTTGGTAATGTGGATGAGTCTGGCAGCGGCATTCATGATGGCCTGAAGGGGGATAGCCTGTGTAGAAGTAATCCAAAGAGAAGAAATTGCAGTACTTGAGGCGAGAGATAATCAGGGAGTGAATTGGAAGCTTTGTGGTATCATTGGTTAGGATAGGGCATATTTTGCGGAGGTTGAGGCACCAAGCTTTGGACAGTGATCGGATGTGAGACCGAAAGGATAGTTCAGAGTCCAGGATTACTCTTAGCACCCAGGCATGCAGGGATGGGTTGATAATTGTTCCATAGATCTTGACAGAGAAGTCAGGGGAAGGGACACGATGGGGAGGAAGTATTATGAGCTCAGTCTTGGATAGGCTGAGTTTGAGAAAGTGGTGTGACATCCTGACTAATATGTCTGTCAGTAATTTATTAATGCGTGAGGAAACTAATGTTGTGAGCTGAGGGGTAGAGAGATAGATTTGGGTGTCATCAGCATAGAAATTATATTGAAAACCATGGGAGGCTATCAACTGACCCATGGAGGAGGTGTAGCCTGAGAATAGGAGAGGTTCAATAACAGAGCTTTGGGGGACCCCGACGGAAAAAGGAGGAGAGGAGGAGGAAGTAGAATTGTAAGTGATATTAAAGATGCATCGGGCTTTGGCTGAACGACCACAAAAGCCCAGTGTCGAAAAGGTCACAATTACGATGGGCACTAGTGTTCCACCACTGTCAGGGGACTCCAGCAGGGTTGCTGGCAGCAGGGCTCTGAGCTGGGAGCATCGCTCTCATACAGGCCACAGAAGTGCCCATCAGTGCCATCTATCAGTGCCTCCTCATCAGTGCCTTCAAAGCAGGAGTGCCTCCAAAGTAATGCCACTGAGCCAGTCGAGTTTTGCAGAGATTTGCAGCAAAATTGTACAGCGTTTGGGGTGCCATTAAGAAATAATGACACTGCAACCACATCCCCGTTTTGCTGCGATTCTGGAAACACAGACAGAATAACACGATTCTGCCTGCGATTCCAGTGCACTCAGGTGTAAATTGGGCCTATGGAAAAGGTCAGTGCTTTACTGCATGTGCTTATATGTTATCAATTCACTGTATACTATTTGAGCATGTAGGATACTACTAACCTGCAATTTTCTTGGCTAGAAGCTAGGGCACAAATAAAGGTAAAATTGTGTAATCACCGCTACAAAGTAGTTAGAGTGCCTACAAAAAAGGTATTACTATTATTATTATCAATATTGCTGGGTATTGCCATGTGGAAAATGTACCAATAAAATTTTAAGGAGTATTTGTTAAAAAAT
Source organism: Pelophylax lessonae (assembly GCF_965119305.1). Classification (NCBI taxonomy): domain Eukaryota; kingdom Metazoa; phylum Chordata; class Amphibia; order Anura; family Ranidae; genus Pelophylax; species Pelophylax lessonae. Next base: position 673,818,086 of record NC_138768.1, on the reverse strand, counting down.
ATACAGTTCAATGGGGAGCAGGTTTTTTATTAAGGTTTTAAAGGGTAACATTAAAAATACATGATTTCTTTAACTCCTTTGCACCGACAATATGCAAATATGCGTCCTCTTGGTGGGTACGTGCTCCTGGCACAGTTACCGGTCACTAACAGAAAGCTTCCGATCGCTACTTGCGATCGGGAGCTTTCCAATCATGTGATCGTTGTGACAGGCAATCAGGGTGGTTTCATGATCATAAACCCAACCCCCTGCCCCTCCTGGCATCTGAAACTCCTTAAAAGGCCCGGGAGGCACCGGCGCCAGGGGGGTTAACCACCTCAATACTGGGCACTTAAACCCCCTTCCTTCCCAGACCAATTTTCAGCTTTTAGCGCTGTTGCATTTTTAATGACAATTGCGCGGTCATGCAACACTGTACCTAAACCAAATTTGTGTCATTTTTTTCCCCACAAATAGAGCTTTCTTTTGGGGGTATTTGATCACCGCCAGGTTTTTTCTTTTTGGTGCACAAATAAAAAAAGACCGAAAAGTTTGAAAAAAAAAAAGTTTTTTTGTTTAGGTTATAAAATTTTGTAAATAGATACGTTTTTTCCTGCACTGATGAGCACTGATGACGCCGCACTGACAGGCACTGATGAGGAGACACTGATGGGGTGGCACTGATGGGGTGGCACTGATATGCAGCACTGATGGGCACTGATAGGTAGCACTGATATGCAGCACTGATGGGCACTGATATGTGGCACTGATAGATAGCACTGATATGCAGAATTGGTGGGCACTGATAGGCAGCGCTGATGGGCACTGATAGGCAGCACTGATGGGCACTGATCGGCAGCACTGATGGGCACTGATAGGCGGCACTGATGGGCGGCACTGATTGGCACTGATGGGGGGCACTGATGGGCACTGATAGGCAGCACTGGTGGGCAATAATGGGCACTGGTGGGCGGCACTGATAGATGGCAATAACGGGCACTGGTGGGCAGCACTGATAGATGGCATTGGTGGGCAGCACTGATAGGGGGGGACCACTGGCAGGCTCTCTGAGCCCTGTTTGCCATCCCTGGTGGCCATGGTGGGCATCCCTGGTGGTCATGGGTGGGCATCCCTGGTGGCTCTAGTGGCATCCCCTCCCCCCAGGGCTGCACTGGTAATCAATCATCTGATTACCAGCACAGACCCCCCCTGTGATCAGTGAGTAATTAGAAATACTCACTGATCACCCCGGCTGCAGAATCGATCCTCTCCTTCTCCTCACACTGACAGGATCTGTCAGGAGGAGAAGAGATCGAAGCCGTTACAACGGCTGTATTGACATTACATGACGGCTGTGATTGGTCACAGCCGTCATGTGATCAGGAGGGCCAATCACAGGGCCCTCCTGCCGAGTCTTGTTGCTCTGTATCCTAGGGACACAGGCACATTGAGATCGCGCCGCTGCGCATGCCCGCGGCGGCGCGATCTCTCTCCTTCTGAAGGACGTTCCGGAACGTCCGATCAGAAGGACGAGACTCCCACCCGGCCGTATATGTACTATGGCCCGGGTGGGAGGTGGTTAAAAAACATGCTTGGGAGAAACCATAAACCAGCATTTGAATTGGCGAGCCTGTATGTTGTACTAAAGCAAAACTAATATTTAGAATTTGCCACTTAATAACCTTTTTGGTCTGTTTTTAACAGACCAAAGCTACTTTGGTCTGTTTTTAAACAAAGTGACCAACAATTCTCTTCAACATTTTTACCAGATCTTTATCCTTGATGAGGGTCTAGTATTGATTTTAAGGGGAGACCAAATGCAAACAAAAGTAAAATTGTGTGCAATCCCCTGTTAAATCTGCCTAAGTTTCAATGAGGCATCTATTGAAGATCAGCAGGAAAGCAACCATTTGAGGTTGTGATAAAATAACACTTTTGTGGGATAAATTACACTTCATAATAAGGCTTTCAACATTATTGTTCATTTATTGAACAAAAATAATGATGCCATACATATGCAATATTTTTTTATGAATTTACCATCTTTAATGCGATCATGATCCTAAAATAACAAGCAAAATTAAAATACTGTAACTAAAGTTGCTTTGTGATTTAAGGGTATGACATTTTATTTTTTTTATTTTGGGATTTAGAACAGATTGGAGATGTGTACAGAAGTATTTGATAGTTTGGTTAGAATACATGGCCTCTAAAAATTCTTCTTATTTGTATTTTTAGAATGAGATAAAAACATGATGTCATGTGCAGAAGTTCCATAGTTTTTTTGGGGAACCATTGTTTGTATTTTATTTTTTTTTCTTTGAGAGACACATCTGCCCTGCAGGTTTCCCCTGTTCATAGCCCTGGCTTAAGCTAATCCACGTCAAAAGCTATATATCTTTATTTTTGTTTTCAATAACACGCTAAGTTGTAGAAAAAGCTTCAGACTATAGTAGAATTATGGAGATCATATATCACACATCCAAAAATCAATGTGAACTGTTTTCAGATTTTGCCTGCCATTAAGAATTTCCAAAAGTTCCAAAGTGTGGCCTTTTGGGTGTCCTTGTTTATTGGTGTTTAGTCACAGTTGAGTACAGCCATTTTAAGAGTAGCAATTGATTGGTCAAGGCACTTTTTTTATCATAATTGTTTTGTGTAACTTCTGCCCTATGCAATAAGATTTGTGTTCAGATGATACCAGGGTTCACTCATCCCCCATTTTATGTCTATGGCTGGCTTAGGAAAAGCATCTGAACTTAAACGTTATTATAGACTAAAGTTATAACTATAGTTAATCAAAATGGTCAGTCTCACACAAATTTTAGCAAAAGGCAGATTTGATGCAATTTCACCAACTTTCAAACAATATCCAATAACAAAAATAACCACAAATATGGATTGTTTTCTGTTTGCAAAGTATAATAAACTAAATAAAGTGTTAGCAGTAGGCTGTGTTAACATTTTCAGTTTTTTTGGGACGTAAAAGCTGATTGAACATTTGCTTACTTCTCTCTACATAATGTTTTGGCATCTTTAGGCACTTTATCAGGTTTTAAGATTAATAATACGAAAACAGAGGCCCTCCCCCTCAACATCCCTTTACCTCTTCTTACCTCACTTCAACAGAACTTCCTTAACCATTGGTGTTCTCACACCATCAATTACTTAGGAGTCTATCTGACCCCTTTCTATTCTACCCTTTACCAAGCTCTATTTTCAGAAATTAAGTGCCCGTTGAAACAATGGATCACCTATCCTCTCTCGCTCTTGGGGAGAATTCGTGTCATTTAAATGTCTATAATCCCAGAGCTCCAATATTTGTATGAGACTCTACCAGTCCCCATTCCTTTACCACAACTAAAATAGCTTTAGAGAGTTTTCCATCATTTTTTTAATGGCAAAATGCTTCACATTGAGTTCCAGGTTCAGTTGTGCAAGCATTGCTATCTAGAGAGGGTTTAGGGGCTCCAGACATACATAAATACTATTTTACTATACATTTGCTTGCTGTTATTTCTTGGTCCTTCTGGTATGCTCCAAAAAGATGATCTGAAACTGAAACATGGGTATGACCTGCCCTGTACATCGCTGCTCTATGCTATGGTTAATGCTTGATAAGTTTTGTATCTCAATTGAGGAATCTATGTCTAGCTCCAATGTTGTTTCCCTTATCAGTGTGGAAAAAGTGTTATAAACGGTACTCTCTCGCTTCTCCCTGCCTCCCACTTTTGAATGTGCTCCTTAGGCCAGATAGCCTATGGTTAGATGCTCCCCTGGTCTCAAGCAGGAGTTTTTCATCTTAGTGTATCCAAACACACTAAGACACTCTTGCTCTTTGCAGAACTCCAATCTAAATACCATGTCATGAAACATTTTTACTCATACCTCTAAACATTTTTTCTCTTCAAAGACCCATTCTCTATATTTGGATAAGCCCACTAGCTTTGAACTGTTATGTGCCAGGAGTCCATATGACCTGCACTTCATTTTCTCTATATATGGAATCCTTCACGAGTCAAACCCCCTAAATGAGAGCAGTCACGCCTACTGTACACGTGGAAATGGTCTTGTACACTTAATCAACCTATATTACCTATATTACAATGGGGTCAAATCTAGAAAGCTACCTCCAAGGTTTCACACTGTGTGGCACAAAGAGAGACTTTGCCTATAAAAATACTTTTATTCTTTTAATAAAAAACTTTTATTTTTATATAGGACTCCTGACTCCTGCTTTGGTAGAAGATTTGATGTCAAGATTTACCACAATTTGGGATACTTGGGATAGTTCAGAGTATTGCTCTGATTGAGTTCCCTTAGAACCCTTAAACAACAATTTAAAACCCGCACTACGTGTAAACTTGTGAAAGAATGATGCAGCTGCTGTTTACCAAGTGAAATACTCAGACAAAAATAACTAACAAAAACCACAGCGCTTGCAAATTAAAAAGTACATAAATACTAGAAAAAATATGATAAAGTGCAAATCAATAAGGGACTAATAATATAGTGCAAAATAATGCGATGAAATACACAATTCCGTGCAATACTTCAATAAAGTCCCTATAATGCTGAAATAGTCCAATATATAGTGCAATTAAATTGGAAAGGTGCAAATAGTGCTGAATAGTCCAATATATTGTGCAAATAAAAAGGTGCTGGTGATATTGCAAATAAGTGCTGAAGTGCTCCAAAGTGCCAGACGTCTCGATCCCCTTCTGGGACCCTACTCACCAGAACTGTTGGACCCCGTTGGGGTCAAAGGAAGCTTATTAAAAGGAAATTCTCTCCAGGATGGCTCCCTGTTATGACCTTGTGTGAATAATACTGAGGAACGGAGCAGAAGGGTCCTCTCACTGATGTCAGTTACAGCTCACTGTAATTGCAGCCTTTTACATGCAATAGCCCTTAACAGCTCAGAAAAAATTGAAGTTCCACATAGTGAAGCCCGTTTAAAAGAAATGTTATTCCCACATAAAATATTACTTACAATGCATCTAAAAGAACATACGCCGCTATAGTACAAGTCAGTTCCGGGGCGCCGCATCAGCATGCGTTCCATGGGAACCAGAAAGTGACGTCGGACTCCGCCGCACTGGAAGATACGTCGACGCATTTCGCCCTCCCACTTAGGCATTATCAAAGACCAATACTCTTAGAATACCCTTAGAACCCTAGCTAGGTATTTCTTATCTCTCTATATTATGAATATTTGTTGTATGAACCCCTGATTCATGAGATCCATGGTGTTTCCCCTTATTATTCCTTTTTTTTTCTTTGCTCTTTAACCTGTTATGCAATTTGATATTTTTGCATATATGTTCAAAGATTCTACACAATTTACAACATTGTAGTAAGTTGATACATGCCTTCCTGTTACATTATATAATTTTTTTGATGTAATCATCTTAGTTCCACCCATTATGTTGGTGGACTTGTCTGTCCTCTCTTTTATGTACCCTTTTAATACTTTTGTATGTCCCAAAAAAAAAAAAACCTTAAAGTGTAACTCCACTTTTGTTCAGAAAAAAACATTCCCCTCTGGGTGATCTATGTACATTGCAAGGATTATAACAACCAAATTACAGCTGCTGCAGATTGAAAAGGAAAGGTAATTTTTAATAATATGCAATCACAATATGACTTGTGCCACAATTGTAAACGATATATATATATATATATATATATATATATATATATATATATATATATATATATATATATATATATATATATATATATATATATATATATATATATTTTTCTATTTTTTCCCCCCACAAAAGTGGAGTTACCCTTTGATAAAAATACAATAATAAAAAAAAAAAAACAGATTGAGAATTATTGAAATTGATTGAAAATTATCATGTGCTCATGGCCAGCAAAAGTGTACAGGGAAATAAAATGTAAAAAAATACTTTTTAATAAAACAACACTTCTTCTGTACCTCCCTTAAAACTTTTCAAATGATTAAATAATCAAAGTGAATCTTCACTCGGTTTATTGAGTGACAACATTCAACTACTTTAGTAAATCAGCATCATAGTAGAAGTGTAATGCAAAGAGTGAATAAGACATGTAACAGAACTCTTTTACCTTAGAGAAGATCACTGCTACCCTCTGTGTGATTTGTTTCTCCCTTATAGGCTGCCTGCAACAAGGATAGTAATTGTCCTGTAAAAAGAAAAAAAAAAAAAAAAAACAGGTACTAGTGAGTGAAACTCACATCTATGGTCTTAGCCTGTATTGATCACTGAAATACTGAAACACTGCCAGTGTGCAATTGCTTCCATTACACTGCATGATAAGTTATATAAAAAACATATAGGAAAATATGTTTGTCTGACTAATGAGAAGACACTCATAACCAGACTAAAACACAAATTCTGAGATTTCAGCTTGGCAGAAGATTCTGACGCCACATGTACTGGAAAGAACATGAGCAATTTTAAAGATGGATTGCATGAAGATTGATCATTTTCAGCTTTTCCTTTATAATGTGTTGCAACACCTCATATAATATCTTCAGAAAATTCCACAATAAAGACAAGAATTCATACTTTTCAGATAGCTTTTACTTATACATCAAGGGATGACCAAAATATTGCTTTATTAAAGATACATAAATCTAAAAGCACAGAGTTGTGTAGAGCTCTTCAATTAGTTTATTATTAAAAAATATACAAACATATGAATTTTTGTGCAATTTACATGATGTTGCATACATCAAAGGCTCCCATTCTCTTGCCATTGTTCTAAAATGATCATGGCTAGCTATATATAGCTGATGCAACAAACAACGCTGGTTGTAATACTTGCCAAGTAAACTGGCCCCTGGGCCACTGCCAGTACTATGACAGGTTTTTGGTAAGGTATACTCCTTTAGCTTGCAGGTTCTCAGCCAGTGGTATGTGTGTCTTTAAGGGTACTCTTGACAGGTTCTTGGACTGCAAACTACTAAATATTTAGGAAATAGGTAACATTTGAAAGAGATCCAATTAAAACTTTTAAATTATATTGAATTGTAAGGGATTATTTGGGAAACAAGTTATACCTAATTAGGATGTATTAGCCATAACTGAAACATGTAACAATAACATATAACCATATACTGAACACAGTGCCATCTCAGTTTTCCCAATTTCACAAGTCAGAGACAAAAACAAATTTAAATCTCATGTATTTGGTGGGCATTCATTGGATTTATTACATATGACAAAAGAAGACATTCTAATTTTCAGCAGAATAGACAGAAAACAGTCCCAAGTTACATAGAAAGTAGAGAAAGTTAGATGCCAAAAAGATGGGTTGTAAAACTTCTAATAATATTATAAACATTACTTAGCAGAATCTGGAAAGCCCCTTAACCGCTTAAGGACCAAGCCTATTTCTGAGACTTGTTGTTTACAAGTTAAAATCGGTATTGTTTGCTAGAAAATTACTTAGAACCCCCAAACATTGTATTTTTTTTTTTAGCAGAGTCCCTAGAGAATAAAATGGAGATTGTCGCAATACTTTATGTCACATTGTATTTGCGCAGCGGTCTTGCAAACACAATTTTTTTTAAAAAAAATACGCTTTGTTTAATAAAAAAATAAGAAAACTGTAAAGTTAGCCCAATTCTTTCTATAATGTGAAAGATAATGTTAAGCCGAGTAAATAAATACCCAACATGGCATGCTTCAAAATTGCACACGCTCTTGGAATGGCGACAAACATTGGTACTTAAAAATCTCCATAGGCGACGCTTTAAAAATTTCTACAGGTTACCAGTTTAGAGTTACAGAGGAGGTCTATAGCTAGAATTATTGCTCTCACTCTAACGATGTGTGGTTTGAACATTGTTTACATGTGTTGGCGCGACTTGCGTATGCATTCACTTTTGGATCATTATCCCAGCTACCGACAGCTCCGGTAAGCAGGGAAAATGACCAAGAAGCAGTAGGAGAGGCGGGGCACCTCTCCCACCACCCATAAAAGTGATCCTGTGGCGAATACCCTGCTGGCACCACTTTTTGTGAAAGAGAAAATATCTGCTGCCATAACTCCGGTATTTAACGTCAAATACCGAGGTAAAACTGCGGCGGGCGGTCCGGAAGTGGGTATTGCAGTCATGTTCTAAATAACTTGTCATAAAATCTGTCTAGTGACCAAATTGTGAGACTGGATTTTGAGCTTAAATTGAAGTATAAGAGCCAAAAAATATAAAGTTTCCCCATTTCTAACTATGATCGAGTTAAATTAATAAAAAATGGATTTTTAATTCTTACTTACCTGTAAAATCCATTTCTTGAAGTACATCACGGGACACAGAGCCATAAATAATAACATATGGGTTATATAGCCACCTATAGGTGAAGGACACTGGCAACCAATCAGAATTGATGACCCCCTATATAACCCCTCCCACACAGGAAGTACCTCAGTTTTGTATCAAGCAATAAAAGACCCCCATAGAAGAGGGGAGGGGCCTCTGTATCCCATGATGTACTTCAAGAAATGGAATTTACAGGTAAGTATGAATTAAAAACACAATTTTCTTTTCATACATCACGGGACACAGAGCCATAATCATAACATATGGGACATCCCAAAGCAATGCATCTGAGGGAAGGGGGACACCAAAAAATACCACCATTTGACCTCAAAAGAAGGATTACACCACCGCCTGCAGCACACTGTGGCCAAAAGCAGACTCCTCCCGGGTCTCAACATCCACTCGATAGAAACGAGTGAATGTATGCACCGACGACCAGGTCATGGCATTGAAAATCTGAGCCATAGAGGCTTGATGGTGATGTGCCCAAGAGGCACCCACTCCTCTGGTAGAATGTGTCTTTACCAGAAAAGGTGGAACCTTTCCTACTAAACCATATGCCTGGGTAATAACCTGGCAAATCCAACAAGAAATCGTAGATTTAGATGCTGCCAACCCCTTTCTGGGGCCTTCTGACAGTACAAACAAGCTCTCGGTCTTACAAATCTGTGAATAAAACTTAAGTGCATGCATTACATTAAGAGAATGCAATAACTTTTCCTCCTCTGAGTGAGGATCTGGAAAAAAGGAAGGTAGTATAATGTCCTGATTCAAAATGAAAGGCGGACACTACCTTGAGCAATAAATCTGGGTAAGGACGTAAAACCACCCTATCTTGATAAAATATCAAGAATGGCTCTTTACAAGAAAGAGCTGCTAGTTCCGATACACTTCTAGCCAAATGTATTGCAATCAAAAAGATCAATTTCCTGGTCAAAAGAACCAGGGGAACCTACCCCAGAGGTTCGAAAGGCTGTTTTTGCAAAACTGGCAACACCAAATTTAAGTCCCAAGGACACAACGGTGGCTTCACAGGTGGAAGCAAATGCAATATTCCCAAAATGAAGGTTTGAACCAATGAATAGGAAGCGATCGGTTCCCCGAAAAAAAAATGATAGAGCTGAAATCTGCCCTTTAATCGTGCTCAGGGCTAATTTCATATCTATCCCTGCTTGCAGAAAGGATAGAATTCTCCCAATAATATATGTGCGGGGATGCCATTTCCTGGCTTCACACCACCAGGTAATGTAGGATGCAGAACGCGCCCTTTTATGCATGTGCAGCATGGTACGTGGCGTCCATGTGCACACCAAATCGCGTTAGAGCACGCCCACCATGCGGTATACACCTGTACTTAAAGGCGAAGGTTCCCACACGCGCAGGGGTAAGGATAAGAAACAGTGTAACAATATGCTTTAAACATACTTTGCGTATATATTTGTGTATATATTTAAAATGGACTCCCCTGTCACAGGAAACTGCTATAAGCAAGAATCCAATCTTCACCCTTCACGGTGAGCATTGTCTTGGAGGCCTTCAAGGACTGGGTCCCCTATATAAGAGGGGCCACAGCCTTGGACCTTTAGAGCACCCTACACAGAGCGCCTTTGGGGTTTGGTATTCCAAGGGTCCAGGTTCCAGGGTCCAGCGCCTAAAAAGGCCAGCGTTAAAGGCAAAACCTCGTATCAGCTTCCCGAGGCTCAGGTACCATCCTTTTTGTCCATTGACTGTTTTAGATGGATCTGATAGCTAACCCATTAGATCCAGTGATCTTTGTTTGGGGTATGTTAGCATAAACTTCTTTCTTCTTCTTTGAAACATAACAAGCATGTGGAGCACCTCTCCCCAGCGACCTTCATCTTTTAGACTGAAAAACTGAGGTAATTCCTGTGTGGGAGGGGTTATATAGGGGTCATCAATTCTGATTGGTTCCCAGTGTCCTTCACCTATAGGTGGCTATATAACCCATATGTTATGATTTATGGCTCTGTGCCCCGTGGTGTTCGAAAAGAAATGCAGTTACACTAATTCGTAAGAAAACAACAATCAGACACCAAACATGCCTATATTAAGAGCAGCAGGAGGCTAATAAAATACATTTGATTGCTTAAGGAAAGTATTCAAAAGATTTAAAGTGGATGTGAAGTCTCCAAAATAAACTCTCACGATAGGTTCTCTTATGGGGCAATAGTAATGGCAGTGTGTTTGTTTTTCAGCAATATCATCTCTAAATACCTTTTCCCAGCAGTGCTTCTGTGCAGTCACATGGTTTTCCCAGGTCTTTCTCCCAAGCAGAGAGACTCCAGTGGGAGGTGCTCACATTCCTCTGCTGATAGTTTCAGTTTCAGGAGGGGAGGGATGTGGAAAGGTTTAGCTTTACACAGAGGGAGATACAGACGCTGCATAGAGAGAGAGGATGATGGAGAGTCAGTTTACTGACAGGAACACAGGAACAGGCAGGATCAACCAGGTAATATACTATATGGAAAAGGATAAATAACATTGCAAAAAATCCTAGCACAAAAATAATGAAGGAAGGAAGCATCAAAGATTGTAAGGAAGGATCAAACAAAACAAGGAAGGATCTATCGATCTAAGGAAGAATTGGTCAAATGAAGGATCGGTCAGTTGATCGCAGTAAGGATGGGCCTGTTGACTGCAGGAAGGATCAAAGTAAAGAAGGTTCGCTCTATCGAAAGAAAGATTGGTCGATGGATCACAGGAAGAATTGGTAGATTGATCGCAGGAAAGATCGGTTGATCGATCGCAGGATGGGTTGGTTGATCAATCGCAGGAAGGGTCTGTTGGTCAATCACAGGAAGCATTGGTCGATCAAAAAAGGATCTAAGGATCAATTGAAGGTAGGATCAATCAATCGCAAGAAGGATCCATCAGGCGTTTGCAGTAAGGATTAGTCAGTCCATAGCAGGAAGGAATGGTCAGTCGATCGCAGGAAGGATCAATGTAAGAAATTGATCGATCGATGGAAGGATTGGTGGAAGGAAGGATTGGCTGGTTGATTGCAGGAAGGATCGGTCTGTCGAATATTCATCCCTTGTGAAAGCAATAAAGTTGATCAAAAAATAAAATAATTCTAGCACCAGACCTATGGTGTAACTCTAAACTGGTAATCTGCAAAACGTCACTAATAGAGACTTTTAGGTACCGTAGTTTCACAGGCATACGCAATTTTAGTGTGCCATTTTTGCATTGATTTACCCAGCGCTCCATCATTATTTATATTTTCTCCAAAAATTGGGTATTATATAGTATTTGTGTGCATAAAAATTCAATGAAGTGTATTTTGTTCACAAAAAAATTTTTCTTTGAAAAACCGCTGCGCAAATGCTGTGTGACATAAAAAAATTGCAACACCCATTATTTTATTCTCTAGGGCCTCTGCTAAAGAAATATATAGTATTTGGAGGTTCTAAGTAATTTTCTAGCAAAAAAAAAAAAAAAATACTGATATTTACATAGGAGAAAAATGTCAGAATTGGCATGGGTGGGAACTAGTTAATAAAGAGGAGGGAAGGAGTAGCTTCAGGAGAATAGCATTGCTCTATCTATGCAGGAGGAGAAGGGAGGGGTGGGGTGGAGATCGGCTCTCACATAGAGACAGGCAGAGAGGGAGGGGGAGATACAGAGATTCTGAGGAAGCTGGATGACAGAGGCACGTAAACTGACCACGCAATAAGAGATCAGCAGCCATGATAAACGTGGACAGTTGTCAGGATCAGCCAGGTATTGTACAACATATGTTTTTTTTCCTCATCAAAAGTGGAGTTACGCTTTATTGCAGGGTTTCGCAAACTTTTTTCAATCAAGGTACCCTATACCCTTTAGACTTAGGTCTCAAGGCAACACATTCTAAAATGTAAAGAACAAAATGAATAGTTTACATAACACATACACACACATAGGACACCATATGCTAGATGAGATTTATTCATCAAAAGCAAACACACCTTTACACGCTGGTACTGACTAGTATCCCAATGTTTCTCTTCTCCCTCAGTTTCTCTACTTCACTCAGCTAAAGTGATCTCAGTGCTGACAGAGAGGAGCAGGGGAGGGGCAAACAAGGATGCTGTGCATGTGCCTGACATATCCACTTATCCACCGATGCCTTTATTGGTTGTTAAGACACTGGGGGCTAGAAGATTATAATGGTGCTGAATGAAAACTGGCTTTTTGTAGCTAAAACTCAGGCTTGATCCACTTGCTGGCTTGTCTACAATTTTGGGGCAATTTTTAGGCATTTTGCCAAGGCACCCCTGAAGAACCCTGAAAGCACCTGTAGCACCCTCCTAGGTAGGTGCTAAGCAAACACATAGAGTGTCTCTTTCTGCTTATCAGGAGAGCCTGATCTGTTAGTTCTGCCTGTCATGTGTTTCTAGGTGTGATTCACTGGGTCTGAGGGAGTGTCAACACTGTGTCCAATGAGGGAACATGTTGGACAGTGGAGGAAACCTAGCCAGTGACACATCATGTTTTTTTGGCAGTCCCAGTGGGAGGGCATTGCTGCAATGCATCCTGGGATTGCCCATAAATACGGAGGGAGCATGTGACAGGGCGTCTTTGGCAGGAAACAGAGTCCCAGGATGAGGCAGGCGGCTGGTCTCTCCTCCTGCAGGTGTGAGGAAGGTGGTTCAGGCAGTCGGCCTATTGAACTGGGTGTGGAGCTGAGCTGTAGAGGATCCAGAGTGCTGACAAGTGGAGCTGCTGCTAGAATTATCTTGGGAAAAACAGTATCGTGAGTACTAGGAGATCTGCCTAAGCGTCTGCCTAGGAGAGGGGACCACTCCAGAGAGGTCAGGGGATCAAGGAGATAGTTCACACAGGGAGTGCATCAGTGAAAGGGGGTGCCGAGTAGTTGACCCTGAAGATTAGGAACAAAGGGGGTGCCAGAAAGGGCCCTGAAGTTTTTCTGCAGTACAGTGCAGTTTACCTCAGGATACAGTTTACCTCAGAAAGTTCATTCAGTCCTGCATCACAGCTTGTGACGCAGGAGGCCTAGCCGTGACTAGCATTACTCAGCATTTTAAAGTCGTCCCAGCCTATTGTGCATAGTGTATAAAGTTGGAGTATCCCACTCATGGGACTGTAGACAGAACCAATCAGAAGAAAAACATATATCTAATATATAAATAAGAGACATAAATAAAAAAGACCAGACTTAGAATATGGATTGAAAATTGGCCACGGCCCTTTATTGATATAACCATTAAAACTTGTATATATATATTATACACAAATATATATATATATTTAATAACATATATAACATATAATAAACAGTATATATATTAACTCAGCATTAACCGCTCAAGTTAATTCACTTAAACTTACAATATCCACAACCACAATATATATCATTAACTCAGCTATAACCACTCAAGTTAACATTAAAATATCCAAAATTTATAGTATCAAGTACAAAGATATCCAAAAAAGGACCGTGACATAGGGTAAATAGAGGGGTGGGGAGGGCGGGACAGGACAACCTTCTTCTTCTGTCCCCGCCGTTAGATTAACTGCTGACGCAGTTATTACTTTACATAAGCTCAAATCCTGCAAATAACCGTTATTACAGTTGCCATATAAAAAGGACCAATCAGATTTAAATATGCAAATGTGCATATACTAACAAATTATTCTGTTATTGATTGGTTTGTCACAATCTCATAGGTATAGGTGGAGCAATGAATGCCCCCCCCCAACCTTTATGGGACTGTAGACAGAACCAATCAGAAGAAAAACATATATCTAATATATAAATAAGAGACATAAATAAAAAAGACCAGACTTAGAATATGGATTGAAAATTGGCCACGGCCCTTTATTGATATAACCATTAAAACTTGTATATATATATTATACACAAATATATATATATTTAATAACATATATAACATATAATAAACAGTATATATATTAACTCAGCATTAACCGCTCAAGTTAATTCACTTAAACTTACAATATCCACCAGCCAGGCTCAAACAACAAGAGCCTGGCACCCCACCAATTTAACCGTGGCCATTTCAATACTATTCTGAAGCCCTAAGTTAAAAATATCCAATGCAATATTCAATAAATGAACATTGTCTGGACGATAGAAACCAGGCATGTAACCTTCCAGGTCAATGTGTCTGTACGAAAAACCATTAATCGAACGCAAAAATTTTTCAAAAGTTCTATTAATACGTTTACGGATATTTTTACAGAATTTTAGCTCAGGAATTAAATGCCAACTGAGTCTGGGGACAATTTCCGAAAAAATTAAAACCGAATCTGGAAATAAAGAATGTAGTCTCAAAAATTGCAATCTAAGAGCAGAAATGATATCTAAAGTCGTACGAGACCCAATATCATTACCGCCTAGATGTAAAATAATAACAGAAGGGGTTGGCCAATGTGACAATAAAAATGGCAAAGAATTATCTAAATCCACACACATCATGCCCCTTCTACCCAACCACCAAACTTGAAATTCATCCATATCCAGACCAAGGTTCGAACCATAGCATCTCAGAGCTGCCCTACGAGAGGCCCAGAATATGAAGGAATGACCGAGAATCCAAATATGTTTCCGACAACCTGCAAGTTAAATGACAAAATTAGGTCTCACATAACTATGAAAACAGTTCGAATCCCACCTCCCAATACGTTTAATCACTGGAGCAGGGAAACCTAATAATGCAGCTTCGGTGGCAGCACCGATACGAAAGGAGTGAGATGTAATGCGAAGATGTTGAAGATTCGCATGTGCTAAACAACGTTTCAAAAAATGAATTAAATTGGTAAATGGTAAGAGGAAGACCAGATATATGTAGAAGCAGAAAGGAGCCAGCAGGGCGTACCTTTAAATATTCGGACAGAAGAGAAACAATGCAAACTAAAGAACCACTTAAAGGACGAAGCGTGATCCAGCGGCCACGTCCGATTTGATCTGTCTTGCTGCGTTTTAAATAAATCTGTATAAAATCAGGACCAATCTTTAAGTCTGTGAACAAGATGCCATAAACACAAGAAGAATTTTTTGGCAAAACTTCAGAAATTCGAAATGTGCCAAAAAAACAAAGGCTAAACGCAACTTTAAATAATAATGCTTCAAAAGGTGAAAAGCAAACAGAATCTGTGGCCTTGCAAATGGTTAGTAGTATGGAAGAAGATATGGGAAACCTAGAATCCGCTTTAACAAATTTCCTTCTGTATCCTTTCAACGCTTGTTGGACCGAAAAGAAGGACATACATGAAGGCATACCCGATAATTTAAAGAAAAAGGAAACACCACTAAGCATTTTTTGTATATGCGAATAAGAATATTCCTTTAGACATTAAAAAATTAAGAAAATCCAGAACGAGGTCTTCCAAAGAAATCTCTGGATTATTTCCCAGAGAATTTATATAACAGTCCCACATACGCCACGCGGCTAAATAGTGTGCCCACGTGGAGGGTGCCAATGAATTACGAACTGCTTGTTGCACAGGAGTCAAAGCAGATCCCACAAATGCTGTGGGCATAAATTGCCGTGAATGTCTGCATATGGAACTAATTCCCGAAACCGGTCCAGCTGTAGGCGAGAGAGAGAGTCAGCGATTAAATTAGATTTACCCGGTATATATTTCGCCGTAATCCAAATATTCAGTTCTAAACACATAAAAACCAAGTGACGCAATACCGCCAAGACTGGCAAAGATTTTGAAGTCAAACAATTAATGGCGTAGACAACACCCATATTATCCGAATGAAACAACAAATTACGGTTACGGAAATTAGAACCCCACAACTCCAAGGAAACCAGTAAAGGAAAAATTTCCAAGAAAACTATATTCTTAGTCAAACCTGACAACTTCCAAGATTCAGGCCATAAGCCTACTGACCAGTGGCCTTGCCAGAAAGCCCCATATCCAATGGAACCTGAAGCATCAGTATATAAATCCAAGGCCGATAAGGCGCAAAACGGCTGTCTCCATAAACAACATCCATTATAATTTTTTAAAAAAAAATTTCCATACAAGTAAATCATCGCGCAAACTGCGGGTGAGACGAACAAAATGAAAGGGGGATGAAACACCAGAAATAGCTTTATATAAAAGTCTCGAAAAAATTCTTCCGATGGGAATAACTCGAGAACAAACCCAAAACTGATTGTAAAGTTCTCAAAGTGACCTTCTTTTTAGACAAGACAAAATCAATTAGAGTATATAGCCTACAAATTTTTTCAGGTGGCAAACAAAATTCCATTGCAGCGGTGTCAATAGTGATGCCCAGAAATTCCAAATACCTAGTAGGCAACACCGATTTTTCGTGAGCCAAGGGAACTCCAAATTGACGACATACAACAACAAATTCCGAAAAAAGAGATAAACAGTCCGAAGTGCCAGCCTTTCCTACAAATAGGAAGTCGTCTAAATAATGAATAAAATTGAGAGACTTCGTGCGATAACAAACCACCCATTCCAAGAACGAAGAAAACATCTCAAAATCTTTGCAGGAAAAAGAACAGCCCATGGGGAGGCATTTGTCGTAGAAATAAAAACCATCGAATCTAAAACCTAACGAATTGAAGGCACTAGGGTGAATGGGAAGTAGCCTAAACGCCGACTTAACATCAGCTTTAGCCAATAGGGCCGAGTCACCAACATTGCGAACTATGCGCAAGGCATCGTCAAAAGAAGCATAGGAAACAGCACAAATGTCTTGATCCAACTCGTCATTCAACGATAAGCCCTTTGGAAATGATAAGTGGTGTATAAGACGAAACGCGCCTTTTTCTTTTTTTGGAATAATTCCCAATGGTGAAACCCGAAAATCAACAAATGGAGGCGCAATAAAAGGGCCCGCAATTCTGCCATCACGAAGCTCTTTTAAAAAATTTTCAGCAACTACAGCTTCATATTTAGACACTGACTTCAAATTATCATGCACTATACATCCCGAACCTGAAAAGGAAGGCAGTAGAAAACCCACAGAGAAACCATCAAATAGGATGCGTGCTATCAGCCGGTTTGGCCATAATTGAAGCCACGGTTGCATTTCTGCTACCTTCACTGGTGTGACCACTTTTACGAAAAATTTCAGGCTGAGGATTAGAAGATTGAGAAGCCAGCTTCTTAAAACATCTCGAGGCAGAATGAGTGCCTGCGCAGAAAGTACACTTATGTTTGTATCTACACGTGCCTGGCCATTTGCATTGGCCTTCATTGAAGCTAAAGCACAAACCTTTTTTAAAGGGAGCAGACGGGATAACAGATACTGGTTTTGCAAAAGTACGCTGAGGTAAAAGAAGGTTTAGCCAAAGCCCAACATCTTTTGTTCCCCAATGCACAGATTTATGTATAGCAAGTTTTTGACGAAAAGATTCGTCATAAAAGAACCAGGCCAGACCATTAAAATTTTTATAGGCTTCTAGAATTATTTCAACATGTTGAAATAAACCACTACAACGTTCAAGATGTTTTTCACCCATCACACTGGCGTATATACAGAAGCCTTGAAGCCAATTGTTAAAAGATCTGGCTGGTGTTCTGCGCCTATCCTCATCAGATTTCTCAGTATCCTCCTTATCAAACCTGTTATCCCTAGAAGAAGGCAGTAAAGACAATATATCAACAAATTCTTCTTTCCAGATTTTTTCTTTCAATACTAAACTCAAATGGTAGCCTAACGGCGAAAGTTCGCACGTCATAGCCTCCTTGTAACAGGTCTCAGGTATAGACGCAGAGGATACCGGTGGAGGCACATGTAAATTGGAGACAGGTGCAGAAGTAACAACAGAAGTGACATTAGATACAGGCAAATCAGTAACAGCACCTACATGATCACTCCAAACAGGTGCAACAGTATTGGTAGGTAATTTTTGTACATTAACAACCTGATTTACCAAAACATTAAATGACCTTGCCAAATCCAATAACATTTGCAAATTGGCAGACTCACCACTTGGCACAGGAGCTGACACATTTGCAGGCAAATCTTGGACATGCAGTACTTCATCTGTACCAGAAGGTGGCTCCAAAGCAGCAACCTGTAATGAATCAGAGCAAATAGGGGGGGGGGGGAGACAGAACCCTCAGGAGGAGGATCCACAACTTGTACATTTTTATTAATATGACGTCTGTCCATTGAACGTCTGCTTCTGCCCTTTTTTGAAGCAGCAGAGCAGCGAGGTGGCGATGGGGATCCGAATCTTCGAGGCCGCCTCCTCGGCCTGTTGTCCTTGATGGAGCTGCGGGCTGCGCAGGCGCCGGGGGGGCCCGGCAATGGCACTGGAAATTGTCGATCGTCGGCTATGTCAGGAGGCGGAGACCGGGAGGGGCGGGCAGATGGAGGAAGGTGGCGGCTCACAACCCGGGTCTCCGGTTGAGGAGGAAGTCCGCCATGGGGCTCAGCAGAGGAGGAGGGGGCCGAAAACAACCGAGAGTCTTCACCCGAAGGGAAAGGGCAGTCAGGCATGGTAAGGCAGCGGCGGATCCAGGCATCTCCGCCGGCGGAACTCGCCCTCTCCAGGACCGATTGGAGTAAGGACTGCATCTTAGTAATGGTCAGGGACCGGGAGGGCGTGAAGCTGAAGGCGGAGGTCAGGCACGGAGGATGGAGACAAAAAAGGCAGCTCCTCAACAGCAGGGCTATTCAAAGGCAGAGAGAAACAGGCAACAACCTTCTTCTTCTGTCCCCGCCGTTAGATTAACTGCTGACGCAGTTATTACTTTACATAAGCTCAAATCCTGCAAATAACCGTTATTACAGTTGCCATATAAAAAGGACCAATCAGATTTAAATATGCAAATGAGCATATACTAACAAATTATTCTGTTATTGATTGGTCTGTCACAATCCCATAGGTATAGGTGGAGCAATGAATGCCCCCCCCCCAACCTTTATTCCCTTCTCCCATCCAAGTTCCAAATAAAACATGAAAACCAAAGCTACTGGACTGTTTCCTGACTGAGCCATAATCACTTGGAAAATGTCTAATTTTCATGCTGTTGCTAATGGTAACCCAGGGGAACCCGTAACCAGCAGCTCCCATGGGAAGTTTGCTACACACCAAATGAAGTGTGCTTCATTTAAAACTAGTGGTGATATTCACACTCAGTTTCTTAGTGCTTAGATTGTTGTTCAATAAGCTAGAAAATCTCTGTACTGGGTGAAACTGAGGGTGCAATACGTCACTGAGCCTTTTCCTGTCACTATTGAGTAGCAATGTGCCCCTTGCCTCCTTCTACTTCAGTAACATTCAGCAATACTTCACACTTTACTGTACATTTTTTAGCCAGCCTTCTTCTCTGTACATATGCTCTTGTTGAGGTCAGATTTTCACTTTCCTTCAGGCTCAGCGGCTTCAGGACTGGCTAAATAGATTGAGTCCATCACACAATTAAGTCATGACCTGAAGTGGCAGGACCACCAGGAGAGCATTCAGCCACCCAAACATTATAAACATATTGTTATGTAAAATGAAAGGTCCCAGACTGCTGTCCTGTCTGCCTGTGCCATACGACCAGGTTCTAAATGTTGCCCCTTTGCCCTCTGCCTCTTTGTGTTCCATATTAGCCACTGAACTTTCCAATTATTGCTTTTACAAATTTAACATATTTACAATCAGAACATGACAATTACACATGGCATCTGCAAACTAAGTGTCCTTCAGTTAACCTCCCTGGCGGTATGATTATGTCAGGAATTACATACCAAAAGCGGTACAATTTTTTTCATGGAAATTTGGCGTTATGTATTATAGGCCTACAATTCTTAGTAATTACTGACTTAAACCTGACCAAAACAAGAGTCTAGTAGACATCCCAGATGTGATAAATTTAAAACACAAACGCATGTGTGTGTGCATATATATATATATATATATATACATATATATATATATGCATATATATATATATATATATATATAATATAAAATGTGTTATGTGTTTGTGTTTGTGTTTTGTGCAACGTTTTTTGAATTTCCCTCCCTAGTTCCGCTCCCATGCAGCATTGCTGCTGCAGGGAACGGAACTAGGAAGTCATCACACCGACGGAGGACGGACGAGCAGCGGGACTCTCGGCTGGCGGTCACAGCAATGAGAGATCATCCCTGGATCGCCAGGAGAAGGTAAGAGACACTGCTGCGCTCTCTGCACATCCACCCCGAGCGTGAATCGGGGATACCGATCCTGCACTAAAAAATCCACCCCGAGTCACGCTCGGGATTACCGCCAATGGGGTTAAGGTATACAGTACATGTATTTGAACTCAAATGGCTAATTGCATATGATATTTCAGCCAACAGCGATATTTATGATTATAAAGTGTGCACATTTCTAAATTCTAATAGTACAAAACTCACAAATTATTAAATATAAAGTGCATCCGGAAAGTATTCACAACGCTTCACTTTTTTTACATTTTGTTATGTTACAGCCTTATTCCAAAATGGATTAAATTCATTATTTTCCTCAAAATGCTTGAAACATTACCCCATAATGACAACATGAAAGAAGTTTGTTTAAACATTTTGCAAATTTATTGAAAATAAAAAATGAAAAAAAAATCACATTTACATAAGTATTCACAGCCTTTGCCATGACACCCAAAATTGAGCTCAGGTGCATCATGTTTCCACTGATCATCCTCCAGATTTTTCTACAACTTGATTGGAGTCCACCTGTGGTAAATTCTGTTGATTGGACATTATTTGGAAAGGCACACACCTGTCTATATAAGGTCCCACAGTTAACAGTGCATGTTAGAGCACCAACCTAGCCATGAAGTCTAAGGAATTGTCTGTGGACCCCTGAGACAGGATTGTATCGAGGCACAGATCTGGAGAAGAGTACAGAAAAATTTCAGCAGCATTGAATACCCCAATGAGCACAGTGGCCTCCTTCATTCATAAATGGAAGAAGTTTGGAACCACCAGGACTCTTGCTAGAGCAGGCCACCTGGCCAAACTGAGCAATTGGGGGAGAAGGGCCTTAGTCAGGTCGGTGACCAAGAATCCGATGGTCACTCTGACAGAGCTCCAGCATTTCTCTGTGGAGAGAGGAGAACCTTTCCAGTAGAACAACCATCTCTGCAACACTCCAACAATCAGGCCTGTATGGTAGAATGGCCAGATGAAAGCCACTCCTCAGTAAACGGCACATGCCAGCCTACCTGGATTATCTCGCCCTCTGAGACCATCCACAGGAAATCCATCCATCCATCCATTGGGATACAAGCCATCCAGTACATGGAGACCCCTAAGTATATATTGATCTTTAGTTGACATATGCCAACAAAGATCAACACCATCTGGTGAGTCTGCATTTCTTCCACAGTTTGGCTGTGATTCGGAGGGTGCCACCACTACTGTTTGTATTCACGCACAGTCACCACATTTGGGCTGTTTATATTTTGCACAAGGGACTTATTATTATTTGGACTATTCATTGTTTGTATTTTCATATGTATAGTTCTGTGCACTTTCATATGCATATACATTTAAGTACACAATTGTTGCACTAATTATTGCACCTTATTATTGCACCTATACTTATTATATGGTCTGAATTACATATACATTATATTGCAATGGTAGCACAGAAAAGCACTTTATAAAGCACTGCACCTTTAGGAATTTTTTTGATGAATTTATGGTTATAGACTTTGCATTTTCAGGTATTGCACCTTTGATGAATAATATTATATGGTTTGTTTGCAGTTTGCACAGACAGCGATTTTTGCACATATTGGAATAATATTATTTAGTATTGTTTGTAGAATTTTGAGGAAAATAATACATTTGTTCCATTTTAGAATAAAGCTGTAACATAACAAAATGTGGAAAAAGTGAAGTGCTGTGAATACTTTCCGGATTCACTGTATTTGAAAAACATGTACGTTTTCATTTTCTGTATTAAGTTGTTGCAGTTGGCACAATTTAACTCTAGTTAAAGACATTTTCTTAACCTTTTTTCTTACATCAAATTATGTAAGAAAGTATAGCTTCTTTAGCCTAGGGAACACTTTGAGGGCTAATTCCATTTACTGTAAATGACTAAACTGGCTATGGGCTGAAAGGGAGGAGTAACAAGATCACATTCAACCCAAAAAAACACCAAAATCGTTGCTGCCACCCTGGAACGATTGATGTGTTTCTAAAGAGTAAACTCTAATAATGTATTTCTTCTGATTGCTACCTTTTGATCTGTTATATATATATATATATATATATATATATATATATAGAAACATTTTATTACCTCTGTTCGACAAGTACAAAAAAAATATTAATCATGACAGAAATTCAGAGCTCACCCAGTGCCCAATTCTTAAGTGAACGTAAGAGTAGTTAGCCCTCCTAGTTCATATTTTGGGACTACAGATTGTTTAGTCTTTATGATGTGGAGATGGGACAGTAGGTGGGTTGAAGTAGTTCGGCAAGAGAAAACTGGGCAGGGCTGACACAACTACAGGTAATTTTCTTTACCTGCAGGGTCTTTAACCACTTGAGTACCAGCCTCTATATATTCTTTAATTACCAGCTAAATATGATATAGGCCTCAGAAATTGACACAAATAATAAATGTAGGGGGGTGGTACCATCATCCTAACACTTGCAGTCAGAGAGAAAGCTTAGGGGCACCCCTCATGTGCCCCCAACAGAAGAATATGGATAAGGAAATGGACAATCTTGGTATTCAAAGATTACAATGGCATTTAAAAATATAAGGTTTTATTTGTCCACGCTTAAAAACAAAAACACATGTCTATAAATGTAAAATACATCAATTAAAGAGGCATATCAAAAATCTTCAATATTGCAAGCTGATGTTGCTGATAAGATGTAGTTACTCTTTGGATGTGTGCTGAATCCTCTACATGTTTCGCTGTGAAACACGTTTCTTCAGGAGAAATTATACACAAATCATCTACAATGATAACATTTATCAAAACAATACAGTTATATGTGGACAAAACATGATATGTAAGGGAGAGGAAAACCTTAGTTGCTTACCCAAGAGGAGGAATAGTCAAAAAAGGGCAGCAGGAATAAGGGATGCCCGAGGGCACTCCCCCATGGCAGGCATAGGGGGCAATAAACGGATACACGTGACTGGGTACTAGGAATAAAAATATGAGCTATAATAAAATAAAACGTTTTTCATGGTAAAACTGGTTGGGATAACAAGCCCCACCATACCACCTCTGGGGATCCAAACACTAACTACACCCTATCAGCAACATCAGCTTGGAATACTAGGGTTTTTTGAAATGTCTCTTTAATTTATTTCATATTTTTGGACATATGTCTTTGTTTTTAATCAAGGACAAATAAAACTTTATACTTTTAAATGCCATTGTAATCCATTTATCCTCTATATTTCTCAATATTTCTCTCTGCCTTTCATTACTAAAAGAGAAGAAAACAGGCACCGCTGAATGTAGCAACAGGCTTTATTACATGGCAAACAATATATAGTAACTCACATTAAAAGTTGCTCTAATCCGTGTTCCATAGTGTGGCTAATTCCCGGATTCAGTCCTGCATATCCCGACCGTCCTGCAGCCAAGAGATAACGATCCAGGAAGCGTCACAAGGGAGCTGGTTAGAGGGGAAGCTGCGGTGAACCGCAAGCTGACCGGAAGTGACGTAACGCGTTTCGGAGCATGCGCACTCGACTCCTTCTTCAGACGTTTCATTACCATTCTATTTTTCAGTTTTCAGTGCTGTGACAGTTTGGCTATACTCAGATTAATTTTATATAATTTTAAGATATTTATTACACACTAGGTTTATTGTTTTTTTTACTATATAAAGGAAAGAAGACCAAAAATGTTGAAAACAGTTTCCCTTATAATAGGTTATAAATTAAATGAAACAAAAATGGCAGGACAGTACATACACCCCAAAATGAAACTGAAGGTAGACATCCCAAGGTGATTTCGTTTTTTGACATTTTTTGAGAAATGAAGAATTCATCATTAACCACTCTACGACCGCTCACAGTAATACTACTGCGGCAGAGTGGTTCGTTATCGTCCAGCCACGTAGTATTAACGTGATTGGACACTCCCCCTTCTGGGCGGCGCTTGCGCGCCGCCGGAGGCTCGCTCCCGCTGTTTTCATTCACAGCGGGAGTCGGGCCAGGGGAGGAGCAGCGGCGATCGCCGCTGCTCTTACCCGATCGTCGGGGATCGAGTCTGGAGATCCGCCCGCTGTGTGTAAACACAGCGGGCGGATCTCCATAGTGACAGGGAGTGACAGATCGGACTGTTCAGCATAGCTGGACATCCGATCTGTCCATGACTCACACAGTCACCTCCCCCCCTACACGTCAGTAAGCACCAGGCATACATTAACCCCTCCCTCTCCAATAAAATTAACCCCTTCCCTGCCAGTGTCATTTTTACAGTAACAGTGCATATTTATAGCACTGATTACTGCAGTAATGTCACTGGTACCCCCAAAAGTGTCAAAAATGTCAGTCAGGGGTCCGGTCTGTCCGCCGCAATGTCGCAGTCCCGCAAAAAAAATCGCAGATCGCCGCCATTACGCGTTAAAAAAAAAACACCAAAAATGACAGAAATCTTTCCCTTTGTTAGTAAACGCAATAACTTTTGCGCAAACCAATCAAAATACGCTTATTGCGATTTTTTTACCAAACATATGTAGCATAAAACAAATTGGCCAAAAATTTTTAAAAAAATTGGTTTTTACATCTTTTTGGGGGGGAATTTCATATAAAAAAATGTTAAAAATATTGTTATTTTTTCAAAATAAACGCTCTTTTTTTGTTTATAGCGCAAAAAGTAAAAATCGCACAGGTGATCAAATACCACCAAAAGAAAGCTCTGTTTGTGGGAAAAAAAGGACGTAAATTTCGTTTTGGTACGGCGTCGCACGACCGCGCAATTGTCAGTTGAAGTCGCACAGTGCCGAATTGCAAAAAGTGGCCTGGACGGAAGACAGCAAAATCCTCCGGTGGTAAAGTGGTTAATGTACAGGGCATATACAGGGAGAGAAAGCGATAACAGAGTTAATGTACAGATCACTACAGAGACAGGATGGAGATGAGATGCCAAGGAGGGGATGGGTGTAATGAAAAGGTTGAATGAGTAATCAAATTAATCAAACCTCCTCACCTTGGGTCTGATGCTGCCTGTCCTTCATTCTTAAATCCTTCATTCCTTAAAGTGGAGTTCCACCCTATTTTTATACTTACCTCCATCTTCTCGCTCCGGGTCACCTGAAAAAGAAATGGATAATCGCATATTTTTTTTTTTTTTACTTACCTCGTAGCGAAGAAAAAATACTTACCTTACTTCCTTCTTCCTCCTTCCTCGGCCGCGGCCCGTCGTCACTTCCTGGCTCTGCAATGATTCCTGGGAGCTGAACGTCATAGCTCCCAGGAATCATTGCGCCTGCACCGGCCCCGACGTCAGTTCCGGGTCGCGCGCGTCATCCCCTTCTAAACAGCTTCTGGGCATGCCCAGAAGCTGTAGAGGGATGACGCGCGCGACCCGGAAGTGACGTCGGGGCCGGCGCAGAGCATCATGGGACCAAAGAAGGCGGAAGAAGACGCCGAAGGGGATCTCGCTGGCTTCAAGCTGCCCACATCTGAGATGGCAGCGCTGGACAAGACGTTTGTAAGGTAAGTATTTGTCCTAACAGGTAAGTGCAACCCGGGACAGATCAGAGGCTAGCCATTGTGGAATGCACTAGCCCTGACTGTCCCGGGGGTATTAAAAAAAAAAAAAAAAATCCAGGGTGGAACTCCGCTTTAAGTTCTTCTTAAATACCCCTACACTGCCCATGTTTACATTTGTGATTGCTTTGATTGGCCATCACAGTGCATACAAGACACAGATCTACACAGGCTCTGGGCATTTTATCTGTTATCTGTGCTTTCCAATGCCTGGCATGTGCACAGGTAGTAAATAGGGATGATCGAACTTTTGAAAAGTTTGGTTTGGCCAGAACACCCGAATTTCCCGAAAGTTCGGTTCGGATTCCAGAACCCCATTGAAATCAATGGGACCCGAACTTCTGGAATCAAAAAACACCATTTTGAAGCCCTAAAACCCAATAAATGCTTCTAAAAAGTGCCTAGGGTTCTGGGTCATGCCCCAGGGACTATGAATCACATAAAAAAGTTCTTAGAAATTGTCGTTTTTGATAGAGAGCCAATTATTGAAAAAATTATTGGAAAAAAAAATGAGATTTCTTTGGATTTAGTGTCTGGGGGGTCTAAAAAGTGTGCCTGTGAAGTTTCAGCTCTGTAGCATGTCCAGAACCAGAAAAAAAAACAGATTATTTTTCTTAGAATTTCAGTAGCGCAGGGATGGTGTTACCCTCCTTTCAAACCTGGGCGTTTTTGTTTCAGGCATTTATTGGGTGTTTTTTGGGCGTCTTTGGAGGCATGCATGACATCTGAACTTCTGTATAGGGGTGTATATATATATATATATATATATATATATATATATATATATATATATATATATATATATATATATATACATATATACAGTGGGTACGGAAAGTATTCAGACCCCCTTAAATTTTTCACTCTTTGTTATATTGCAGCCATTTGCTAAAATCATTTAAGTTCATTCTTCTTCCTCATGAATGTACACATAGCACCCCATACTGACAGAAAAACACAGAATTGTTGACATTGTTGCAGATTTATTAAAAAAGAAAAACTGAAATATCACATGGTCCTAAGTATTCAGACCCTTTGCTCAGTATTTAGTAGAAGCCCCCTTTTGATCTAATACAGCCAGGAGTCTTTTTGGGAAAGATGCAACAAGTCTTTCACACCTGGATTTGGGGATCCTCTGCCATTCTTCCTTGCAGATCCTCTCCAGTTCTGTCAGGTTGGATGGTAAACGTTGGTGGACAGCCATTTTTAGGTCTCTCCAGAGATGCTCCATTGGGTTTAAGTCAGGGCTCTGGCTGGGCCATTCAAGAACAGTCACGGAGTTGTTGTGAAGCCACTCCTTCATTATTTTAGGTGTGTGCTTAGGGTCATTGTCTTGTTGGAAGGTAAACCTTCGGCCCAGTCTGAGGTCCAGAGCACTCTGGAGAAAGTTTTTGTCCAGGATATCCCTGTACTTGGCCGCATTCATCTTTCCCTCGATTACAACCAGTCGTCCTGTCCCTGCAGCTGAAAAACACCCCCACAGCCTGATGCTGTCACCACCATGCTTCACTGTTGGGACTGTATTGGACAGGTGATGAGCAGTGCCTGGTTTTTTCCACACATACCGCTTAGAATTAAGGCCAAAAAGTTCTATTTTGGTCTCATCAGACCAGAGAATCTTATTTCTCACCATCTTGGAGTCCTTCAGGTGTTTTTTTAGCAAACTCCATGCGGGCTTTCATGTGTCTTACACTGAGGAGAGGCTTCCGTCGGGCCACTCTGCCATAAAGCCCCGACTGGTGGAGGGCTGCAGTGATGGTTGACTTTCTACAACTTTCTCCCATCTCCTGACTGCATCTCTGGAGCTCAGCCACAGTGATCTTTGGGTTCTTCTTTACCTCTCTCACCAAGGCTCTTCTCCCCCGATAGCTCAGTTTGGCCGGACGGCCAGCTCTAGGAAGGGTTCTGGTCGTCCCAAACATCTTCCATTTGAGGATTATGGAGGCCACTGTGCTCTTAGGAACCTTAAGTGCAGCAGAAATCTTTTTGTAACCTTGGCCAGATCTGTGCCTTGCCACAATTCTGTCTCTGAGCTCTTCAGGCAGTTCCTTTGACCTCATGATTCTCATTTGCTCTGACATGCATTGTGATCTGGAAGGTCTTATATAGACAGGTGTGTGGCTTTCCTAATAAAGTCCAATCAGTATAATCAAACACAGCTGGACTCAAATGAAGGTGTAGAACCATCTCAAGGATGATCAGAAGAAATGGAAAGCACCTGAGTTAAATATATGAGTGTCACAGCAAAGGGTCTGAATACTTAGGACCATGTGATATTTCAGTTTTTCTTTTTTAATAAATCTGCAACAATGTCAACAATTCTGTGTTTTTCTGTCAGTATGGGGTGCTATGTATACATTCATGAGGAAGAAGAATGAACCTAAATGATTTTAGCAAATGGCTGCAATATAACAAAGAGTGACAAATTTAAGGGGGTCTGAATACTTTCTGTACCCACTGTATATATATATGTGTGTGTGTGTGTATATATATATACATATACATATATATATATATATATATATGTATACGTATATATGTATACCCCTAACCCAGAATCTGCATAGTGGGATCACCCTGGCATAGCAGAGTCAGTTCTCCCTAAACTACATACTACACTACGGTCACCCTGACATGGAAGAGTTCGGTCACCCTGACATAGCAGATTCAGTTCACCCCAAACTACACTACGGTCACCCTGACACTTAAAACTTTCCCTACAAAAACTAGATTATTGAATCTAACTATAGTGGTATATAGTACCCTAACTACACTGCATATCCCTTTCCTCACACTAATAATTGCAAAATGACACTGGAGCAGCAGGAGTAACAGAAATGCTTCCACTCTATTCCACAGCCTCTCTATTACAGTGCTAGAGGTTTGGCGGGGCTATGTTATATACTGGGGGGCGTATGGGGGGCGTATTCATTCCTGATTGGCCTCTGGACCCCCTAGTCACTCCAATCGGCTTTTACTGATGTTTATGGGCCAATCACTGGCTTTTAAAGCCCAGTTCCTGTCCCATTGCATTTTGGGAGGTTCTGGTGGCCGAATTCCGAACTTTTACCGCAAATTTCGAACACCCAATGTTCGGGCCGAACCGTTCGATCATCCCTAGTAGTAAACAGAGAGACATTTTTAAACAGTGCTCCAGAAATACACATCTGCTTCTAAACTGTTTTTTCCCAAAGGGATGTAGCACGACCCCCATAGGAGCCGCTGGCGAATAGGGATCCCCCATCCTCCACAGCCAGGAACATCAAATTTTCCACAGGTTTAATCAGACAGTAAACAATCCATGCAGCTTTGTTTTGTTTTTTTATTTAGGGGTTAATAACAATTGACTGGAAGAAAGATCTCTTCAGGGACATTCAGCTATATACACTGATCTTCCTCCAATACATCACTTGCTTGCAGAAACATTCACACCCCGCTGAAACACTGTTAGAGGGATCTGACAAGGCACTCTGCCAAATCCAGTAAAAGCCCCTTACAGGCAGGGACCGCGGGCCCCTTTAGTGTGTAGAAAAGTCCCAGTGTCCAGCTACCTTCCTGTCGCTACTGATCCTAGTACCACCTCTTCAGGCAGTGCCAGCCCACCTGGCGGCAGCTGCCCCTTTTACTAGCCCTCCTGGCTAATCTTCCACAGTCCTCCCAGACTGACTCTACAGCCATCTCAGACTGCCACTTTTTGGTCCTCTCAGGCTGTCTCTTAGTCCTTCCTGACTGTCTCACTCCCCAGCTACCCGACTGTCTTCTCCCTGGAGATCTCCTGGACATGCTTGCT
This sequence comes from Pelophylax lessonae, assembly GCF_965119305.1. NCBI lineage: Eukaryota > Metazoa > Chordata > Amphibia > Anura > Ranidae > Pelophylax > Pelophylax lessonae. The sequence continues at coordinate 673,788,300 of NC_138768.1, read as the reverse complement.
GGCTCCTGCTGTCCTCTTACCTGCTCCCGTGCCACTGGACCGGACTCATCCAAGTGTTGTGAGAGGATCCCTCCTGCACCAGAGCTCCAGACCCGAGGTCACCATCCCTAGACTAGGGGTCTACCCTCAAGGGTAGTGATGGGCCAAACACCCCCCCGTTCAGTTTGCACAAGAACATCTCAAACAGGGAAAAAGTTCTAGCGAACATGCAAACTCTATGGGAAACGAATATGAAAAATCAAAAGTCCTCATTTTAAAGGCTTAAATGCAAAGTATTGCCATAAAAAGTGAATTAATGCCAAAAAAAATTTCAACTGATTCCTTTAAATATCGTGCCTAGGGGGTCCCCTTAATGTGCTTGTAAAGTGGTACATCTGTACGAGGTATGGAGTCTGCTGTAGCAATACTGACATTTCTAATGGAAAAAATTTCATTTAAACTTGCTCGCGGCTGTAATGTATTGTCGGCTCCTAGCAATACTGATAAAAAAATGAAAAAAATGGCTTAAGGTCCCCCCCAAAATCCACACCAGACCCTTATCCGAGCATGCAGCCTGGTAGGCCAGGAAAGGGGGGGCAAGCAAGTGCCCCCCCCTGAACCATACCAGGCCGCTTGCCCTCAACATTGGGATGGTGCTTTGGGGTGCACCCAAAAAAGCACATTGTCCTCATGTTGATGGGGACAAGGCCCTTTTCCCAACCACCCTGGGCTGTGGTTGTGGGGCTTATCGGAATCCATCATCAATCATGATGCCCGCCGTACCTGAAAATAGAAAAACATTTTAAAACGCTTCCGCCTCATTGTTGTATGCTTTGACAGCACTTTTATAGGCAAGGGGCGGGGCCACCTGGTTACATCACCCGGTGGTGCCGTCCCTTCTGACGTCACCTACTTAAGGGCCTCTGAATGCCATCTCAGCACTCCATCTCTGAACTTCACTGCACCTGCTGGCCTGACCCAGAGTATTTAAGAGGTCCCTCCCACCCAATGTGGCTGGGGATTTGTTGGGGCCCTCATTAATTCTCCAGGCAGCTCCTCCTAACCTACCCTCCCATTCATCTCTGGAATTTTCTCCAAAGTTCCAGTTAGTAGGGGGAGGTAACAGAGGTGCTGCATTATGAGTCATCCAGTCTCTCTGAATCACTCACAATGACCCAGATTCAAAACACACATTTAATAGCCAGAATTAGCCAGAATTAGGGCTGTGGTGCGTGCCCCCTAAAGAGGTTAATTTTGTGGGCCCATATTACTGTTTGAATTATTAAAACTAAATCAGAATACTTGTGCTTATGTTGCATTAGTATGCATTCGGAACTTTTTTGCCTAATTAGTTCTGTGGGTAGTGTCTCCGCAGGAGGTCAAAAATCCATTAAGCAAAGTGTGGCCACTGCAATTATCCAGATCTGCCTCACTAGCGGAGTATGGGTTAAATGCAGGTATAGTTAGTAGCGGTAATACATTCAAACTGAGACCCGTGCCGCACGCCCACGCCCTCGGTAGAAGTCGTGATGACGAAACGCGGTCTCCTAGGATACAGTGATGCTGAGCACAAGATTCTGGAACTCGCTGCAGGACGCCAGCTGGAGACAGTGCGGATGGAGTGAGAGGTGCACGGCGCACACTTTTAACATGCATGGAATGTAAGCAGGATAGTTGAAGGGTGAGGGGGATTGCTGTGCAATGTTTTATTCAATAAACGTTTGAAACGGTATCACGCTATTGGTCCCCCTTCTCTCTTTCTCACAACTTTTAACCCATATGTCTCTACGATGGTTATTGGAAATATATACTGAGGTATACCAACAAACCAAAGAAAGAGGTGTCTGTCCCGTGGGTGTCCGCATAAGGAATTGTCCAGTGGAGAGAAGTTACCTATGCATATAAAGTCTCATTATCATTAACATCTGGTGAGTGCCCACTGCCTTAGAGGAGAGCACACGTGGTGTGGTGAGGGAAGATACAGTCCATCTTGATAGCACTTTAAACACCTGGATGAGCACCAATGTGATGAACTATAGAATCTATATGCACTAATGTGACGAACTATAAGAACTATATGCACAGTACACCTTATTTACCTGCAGACCCCATAGGGCTATTAAGGATAGTGCACATAATGTATATATTGGTCGCACATACTGTATATATTGGTCATCTACATTTAACTAACACCTTGTAACTGTGAAAGCACTTTCTAATAACAGCATCATGTAAGCATCCAATAAAAAATTAGAAGAATATGAAGAGCAAATGAGAAACTAGTTAGCAAATCCATCATTCCTAGCTGCACAGACAATGGTCATACATTTTGTTGGATTTCAGTCGATCGGCAACACTCAACTTTAAAATGTACCTGCCACGAAAGAAATGTGGTAGTTGCCATTGCCGACTGAAAATGCTGTTTAACTAGTTGTCTGGTTTCAAGGCATTCTAGGCAGAGAACTATCTATATACTTGTGATGAGAGACCCAGAATAGACTGAAACTGAATAAGTAGCATGACGGCTAGACAATTAGCATTCTAAATTGGAAAGGTCGGCAATGGCAGTCTACATATTTCTCCCTAATAGGCCCCCTTTAACAAACACAAGCAAAAGCTTTATAAAAATACATAGTAATAACATTTTTAAAGTGGAATTCTGGCTATACACCTAACTATAAATATACAGATATACTCAGCGCTGAACTATCAACAGGTGTATTGCTAGTTGAACACTAAAGGTCAATCTTAAATAAAGCCTCCAAATAAATCAAACATACAAGTGCAGCACAATCAAGGTAAAGGGTCCCAAGTATTTACATCTTTTTTACACAGGTTAGTTAGCATAGGTCTAAGGAGGGGGAGGGTACAGTTTTAAAGGCTAGTTAGGTGTATAAATCAAACATACAAGTGCAGCGCCATCAAGGTATCACTTTCCATGGGTGCAATGGAATAACGGATAACATATATATATCAGAGATAAACCCCAATCGGTGTAAATGCATCAAATAGGACAATAGATGTACAAAGAAAATAAAAATCAGTCCATAAATAAATCCTAATGGAGGAATGCAGTCAGGTCCCAGGAGTGCAGTCTAGGTGCATTTAATCAAATGCGTAATGCTTAGAGTGCTCTTAAGGACCCATCACCATGTCATGCGTATGCGCTCACCTCAGGATCAAGACCCCACAGGGTCAGATAGCATGTATGGTCACTCAGACTGCAATCTTCAAGACCTCAGACAGGCTGCTTTTTAAACATCCTCAAGGTCAAGATCCCACAGGGTCAGTTAGCATGTATGACCACTCAAACCGCAAACTTCAAGACCTCAGACAGGCTGCTATTAAACTCCCACCACGGTACATAGAGGAATAAAGGAAGCAGAATCTAGTGCTCTCTGTTTGATTATTTAATAAAAAAAACTTAGACAGTATAAAACTCACATTTTAGCAGACGTTTTCAGACATACAACAGCTGCTAAGGTGTACTTCAGCATAGGCAGGTGTAGCAAGATGGCCACCGGTCCCATGGTTCCCCAAACGCGTTACGTCCGGTTGTGGGCGTGGACTTCATCAGCGGGGATAAGGAACCACAGAGAAGACCTGGCTTATAAGCGCTAAGACTCCGCCTATCAAGCAGAGCTTGGGGTTTATCTCTGATATATGTATGTTATCAGTTTTCCCATTGCACCCACGGAAAGTCATACCTTGATTGCGCTGCACTTGTATGTTTGATTTACACACCTAACTAGCCTTTAAAACTGTACTCCCCCCCCCCCCAAGACCTATGCTAACTAACCTGTGTAAAAAAGATGTAAATACTTGGGACTCTTTCACATTGATCCACTGCAGTTTCCCCCCAGCAAGGGTACAGTGCAGTGTAACCATGGTTACCTTCTCTTTGGCATAAAATTCTATTGGATCAGGCAGTTTTGCTGCCATTTCTGAAAGAATACCAAAAGTCCTGCATCCTTTGGTTCAGTTACATGATCCAGCTCCCCTGTATCAGCCAGTGCAGCTTCAGGGGAGAGGAGGGAACGTTGACAATGGATGAGTCATTGAAGCCTAAGGGTGACAACACCGCTCCTGGCTTTACTAGCTGTTTTCCAAAACAGGTTAGTTAGCATAGGTGTTAGGAGGGGGCAGAGTTGTATAAAGTACTCGAAACCCATACTTGAGTAAAAGTACAAGTGCTCGATCAAAAAGTGACTTGAGTAGAAGTGGAAGTGCACAATCAAAAAGTTACTTGAGTAGAAGTATTAAAGTGTTCAACATTTTTTGTACTTAAGTATTGCAAGTAGTTTTTTTAAAAAAGTTTGCTACTCAAGTACTGAAAGTAAAAGTACCAGTAGTTTTGAAAAAAAAAAATTGCTACTCAAGTACTGAAAGTAAAAGTACAAGTACTGTGTTATGAAGTTATTAAAGAAAGAAGTCAAAATTTTGAACATCATATTGTTTTTTATTATTTCAAATGCAGCTTTTATTTATACATACAGTAGCTTTTATTTTCGTATGCGCTGATAAAACACACGTTTTGAGCTTCATGAAACCTGCCATCTACTGTTCTGGCAGTGGTAATTTTTATAATTGTAATGAGTAACTATGCAGCACAAAAAAAAAAATATCGGAGTAGAAGTATTGAAATCATTGAAAGAAGAGAAAAAAATTCTACTCTAGGAAAGTACAGATACCACTTTTCGGTACTTGAGTACAGTAGTGAAGTAGTTCTACTTAGCTACTATACATCACTGGGAGGGGGAAGGAGATAGTTTTAAAGCTACTCAGATATATAGCCGGAATCCTACTTTAATTAAATTTTTCGCTTAACACATTGCAGTTTATTGATGCTCTGTTTACATTGTTATATCTGATAACCTAATGCTGTGTATAAAAAAAGGGAATGTCCTCAGTGGAAACAAACATAACAAAATAAACTGACAGGGGTTTTATCCCTTTACTACTATAAACAAGGCTCAAGTACCCATTTGATAATGCTTCTAACGCTTTCAAAATACAGTGGGAGAATACCCTCACTAGATGCAGTCTGGAGCTGTGCCAACTCCTAGTTGTACAATACCAGTCGGATCTTTTGGCCCTGGATTCTGAACTGGCCACACTCTATACCAAGAATGAGGCTATCAAAACTCATGAATCCTATGCAAAAAAGTGGGACGAGGTGAAACAATATCTCACTAAATTAAACAAGGATATCGTTAACAAGAAGCATACGAAATTTCTCAAAGACCAACTTGCCTTCTCAGAAGGTTTCGCATATCGTTTAACAGGGCCCACCGCACTCTCGCAGACCTCGTTACCCACATGGCCAAACCGATTCAACTGTTGCATCGGACCAGAGAGATACTGAATGGGAATCAGATTCGTCATCAGTATCAAATACCTCACATCAATCAACACACTCCAATATCATCATGACACGCTCTAGAACCAGGGGTGGCCCACGTGCACGCACACCTCGTGGGGGCCACCATACCTCACACCCTAAGAGGGGACAGGATCCAGCTGCCAAACTAAACGTGTCCTCTAATCCACGGGACACACAAACTCATACACAAGGTACATATTTGGGGAATGTGGCCTTACAGGCTTTGCAGATGATGCAACCTGGCCTGGCTGCGACCCAAGTGAGACCATCCAACACCAATGGACTAGGACAGGGTGCTAATTCAGCACCCGGCCCTCTACCACTCACACAGGGTACACCAGCATCCTTGGCACCTACACCTCCCAACATAGGTACTAAACAGACCACCCTTGATACACATTTCAACCTTGCCTCATCACAGATTACAAATTTTCCATTGAGTCAAACTCCAACATTACCGACCTAAATCTGTCAATTATCAATCTGACTCCATATAAACTGTCAAGTGAGGAAGATGAAGTCCTTAAATTGGGCTTAACTTTCTGCCCCACAGCTTCCTTGGACAGATACGATGTCATTAAAGACTTATATCTGTTCTGCAGGAACTTGACGTATAGATATATTTTTGATCCCTCCAACATCAGGGCAAACCAAGAACGCCAAATTTCTGAAAAAGTAAAAAACTTTACAGTGAAGGAATTTCGCGCACTCCGTGATCTAATCCTCCTTTTGGAGGAGAGTGATCAGGAGGGATGTAGTTCCTCAACCAACGGGATCTCCACCAATGCACTGTCCACGACACAGCCTCCTCCATGTGTACCCCAAAGGAAATTCAAACCTAAATCTACCCAGTTTCCGGACCTTACTACTAACCCTAAGATCTGGGCATTCCTAAATGCATGCGTTAGCGAATTTAAACGCTGCCTTTTACCCTCCTCTCGCTCTAACCTCTCTTCAGAACAGAAACGCATCATTGATAGGTTACAAAACCATCCCGATCTGATCATCAAGGCATCAGATAAGGGTGGGAACATAGTCTTAATGACTAGGGAATACTACGAGAAAATGTGCATGGACATACTGAGCAATGAATCATGGTATAAGAAAATTCAGCCCTCGCAAACGGCCAAATTTAAGTCTGTCTACAAGGACCTGATTGGACAGGCTTTTCAGTCGGGTCTTATTGACCAAGACACTTATAATTTTCTTAATACCCGCTTCCCTAGGGAGGCTACATTTTATGCCCTACCCAAACCCACAAAAATTTAATTTCTCCCCCTGGCCGCCCTATTATTTCCGGTATTGGCAATCTTACCGAGAATGCGAGCCGGTTCATTGACTTCTTTCTAATGCCTCATGTACATGCCCTCCCATCGTACATCAAGGATACCCTCGATTTTTTGAAAACCTTAGATGGTTTGGTTCTCCCTCCCGACGCCCTGCTCGTGACATTGGATGTGGAGGCCCTTTACTCCAGCATCCCTCACGAGCAGGGCGTCGGGATGGTTAAAACCTTCCTCCAGCAACAAGATGATCGGACATGGCCGCTCAATGACTTCCTCCTCAAATTGTTATCTTTTATTCTTACCAACAATTGGTTTTCTTTCAACGGTTCCCACTACCTCCAGGTACAGGGCGTGGCAATGGGCACCTGTTGTGCCCCTGCCTACGCCAACCTGTACCTGGGGGGGTGGGAACACCACATTTTTTCCGACAAAACTTTATCTCAATATATTCAATATGTTGAGATTTGGTTGAGATATATTGATGACGTATTTGTGGTGTGGACGGGCCCTCGTCAGCTCTTGACGGACTTTGTCCAACACCTAAACGTCAGCCACTTTAACCTACAATTTACGTTTTCTGTAGACGAACATGAAGTAAATTTTTTGGACTTGACGGTGAGGAAAGACTTGAACGGCCATGTCACTACGGACCTCTTCCGTAAAACCTCGGCAGGAAACACTATCCTGCATGCTACCAGTGCACACCCACCAGCACTGGTTCGCAGTATTCCTTATGCCCAGTACATCAGGTTACGGCGGAACTGTACATCACTTGCAGACTACAAGAGACAGTCTGGTCTTTTGCGGATGCGTCTGTTGAAGAGAGGTTACAGCAAGAGTACCCTTCGCAAGGCCTACAACTTGGCTCTGTCAAAAGACAGACATTCCCTTCTCTATGGTACCAAACCTACTACTTCGAATCACCTAGTGAAGTTCATTACAAAATTTTCCAGCCATCAGGGCACATTGCGCAATATCCTTAATAGACATTGGCATCTTCTGCATGAAGACCCCATAGTGGGCAAACATGTGAATGCAGTGCCTCAGATCACCTATAGGCGGACTACCTCCTTGCGAGACCGCCTAACCCGTAGTTTCTACAGCCATAAGAAGACCATAGTCCCTGGGCCACGAGGCATTTACAAATGCCGCCACTGTGATATGTGCCCTTGGGTGGCCGAGGGTAACAGATTTATTTTGCCCAATGGCGAGACTTTTGTTCCGACCTTTAGAGCAGATTGCAGTACTGAGGGGGTGGTCTACCTCATGTTCTGCAAATGCAACATGTTTTATGTGGGGAAGACCTTTCGTCAATTTCGACGACGGATAAATGACCACATTTACTACTCATCAGGTGGCAAGATGATCACCCCGGTAAGCAGGCACCTGGATTTGTACCATCGGTTCAATACTATGAATGTCAATTTTATTGTTTTGGAGGTCATACCTCGTGACCCCAGGGGCGGCGATTGGAATCAGCGTATCCTCCAGAGGGAATCCCTCTGGATTGAGCGCCTGAATGCCAATGTCCGCCCAGGGCTTAACGAGGCGCAATCCTATAAATGCTTTCTGTGAAGGATCAATAACGCTGTCAATCCCCCCATGATTGGCAGTTGTATTTATCCTTCTGTATAATTTCTCTATTCCCCCCCCTCCCCCCCCCTTTTTTCCCTCCCCATCCCTTCCCTCCCCGCCTGTGTTTCCCCCCCCCCCCCTTTTTTCTTTTTTCCCCCCTTCCTCCCCTTCTTCCTCCCAGTCCCTCTCCCCTTCTGTATAATTGGTTCAAGTTTCAAGACATCACTGTTTGATACATCCAGTGTAGCTATCTAATACTATGTACTCTGTTTTGGCCATTATAAATGTTTGTACGGATCGACTGCACCATGCCCATGGGTTTGTGACCCTAGTGCCCAATATATGGTCAGGTTGGCATTCGGTTTTTTGTTTATGACATGTACCCTAGACGTAATTGTTAGTATTCACTGACGTTTTCAAGTGTCCCGCTTTTTAGGTCATGCCAACGGTGCACTTGTCATATATATTGTCGTGTTTTTCTTTGGTTTTTTCTTTATTTTCTTTTTTTCTTCTCCGTCGGGGGTCTCCCTCTTTCTCCCTCTCCCCCGCCTTCCTACTAGCTTGGTATTTCTTTTTACTAGATTGTCCCATCTCAGCATTCTTTCCTTTCCTTCTTTACAGGAAGGCGCCGTGCATGCGGGGGCGTGCACACCATCCCCACTGACTGCTCGGAGCCGACGTACGGCCGGGTAACCACGCCCAACGGTTGACTGCCAATCGGCGTTCCCGCTGGCGTGGATAGGAGGTAGCGCTGTGGGTCAGCTGACTCACAAGAGCTCCCTCCCCGTGTCATGACGCGGCCGGCTTGTTGCTGGGTCACCATGGTGGCGCCTGTGGCCCACGCATGCGCGGGGAATACCGGCCGGGGTTGATGACGTCACACGCGGGACCATTGCCCTTAAATAGAGCGCGCTATTCGCTCTAAAACATGGCGGTATCCCCATCCGGGGGGGACACATATACGGTCGCTGTAGCGGTAGCATACACAGCCTGAACACACCTGGGTAAGTCTACATGCTTCTCTTGGGCTATTTATCTCTATACATGGTGGTTTATTGTACTTACTACCCTCAATATCCACAGGTTTTAGGCACATGAGGTTACTCACCTCACCTGCCCGTGTTTTGGGTTTGTAGGCCGGGGCTTTCTCTCCATTCGGCCGCCACATACTACCTCCTTATGGGACCAAAACTTCCATGATAACAAGCCCCTACCTTGTTCCGTACCTATGTGAGTACTGCCCCAGTTGGCCCCATTAACTTTTCACGCTGCTACTTTCTGCTCTATCACAGCCCGGTGTCTTGTGGTTACCTATCATAATGGGGATGCCTATTCCCATCTTAGGCACTTCAATCCTTACCTGTACCTTGCTGATGCATGTTGCCACACTTATCCGGAATTTCTTTTTACTTGCCATTATTACTTTCAACTGTTAATATATGCGGTATTAATCCTTGTATGAATTTGGGGTCTTTTGTAACCGTATCTATTTAGTTGCACTGAGGTGAGGTCTTGGACAACTGTCCTCATCCTAGTCTCCCTTCCAATTCCACCAATTTTTGGCTACTGTCCATTATATTTATTACATTATTTATTTCAGGTTATTTGAAGTTCCTTGTCTTATGTTAGGTCTGGCAATCCTACCAGGCTTTTTGCTCCAACTACAGCGCACCGATCCCCCTCGTTATTATTTCTTCTAGCCTTTAAGGCTTGATTCATCATAAGGTTCTTTCACCTGAAATATCTCTCTCAGGTATGTATTTTGTTTAATATATGATTGCAGTTCTGCTCATTCCATTAGAATACCCCATTCTACCATACTATGAAGCCTTGGTCCCTACGTTTGGCTCTATGTCTGCGGGCCTGGCTAGCACTCCCAGCATTCAGGCTCCTTTTTTCCCCCCCTTTTCATTTCTACCCTTTCTCCCTCTCTGGTTCACTTTTATTTTCCCCCCCCTTTTTTCTTCTTTCTTCTCTGCCCTCTTATTCTTACTTTCTTTTTCTACTATCTTTTTGTCTCCTGGTGTGACAAGGGTATGGCACGTAGCCTCAAATGTAACCATGTGTTGACTGGTCATTAGATCTATTCAGTTATATGACTGTATAATAACTCTTATAAAAATGTAAACGTTTTGTCTATATATAAGGATATTCATTGTCATTGCTTTGTCCTTATGCAGATGTTTGCCTTCATCATATGCTCCAGAAGAAGCTTACTAGGTTAAGCGAAACATGTAGGGCAGCTGGGATTCAACCTAACATCTGCATCTACTATGTACAGACGACCCTTTGGAGACGGCTATCCCTTCTCCAGGGCCGCCTCATGAACACAGGTCATTCTTGTATCACTTGTGATTGCTGTACAAATAATCAATACTTGATAGGCTATGTGATTTGCACAACTGTTTTGAGGCTTTGCCGCCTTATTGTAATAATTGTTGTATATGATATGTTGTCCTTTTTATATGTTTCTTCTTTTGCGTTTTGTTATCAATGTGCTTTTGTAAATTTTCTAATAAAGAATATACTATTTTAATATTGATGCCTATAAAGTCCAATCTCTTCCCTCCACTTTCATCAAGTACCCATATGCCAACAGATTCCTACACTGAAGTCATTGTTTTAATTAATTGAATATATTATTAATTGATTATTTAGGAAGTAAATTGATGTTTTCATAAAACATTTAATTTATATATTTTGATTTATATAATAAAGTAAGTTAGGAAATAATTATGGGCTATGAGCAATGCTGTACTTTGCCCTAATTTGTCATTTTACAAAGGAAAAGTGACTTAAGCAGCCTTTTTCTGTTAAAGTGTTATCCATCTGCTGGTAGTACAGAGCCTTGGAGGCACTCTCCACATTCTCAGTTTGGTGTGTATTGTTAGAGTTTTTGTGGTGGACGGTGCATGTGATCAACACAGGGCCAACCAGCACTGTCCAGACAGAGGGTCAGGGGTCATGCAGCCCCATAGGACAGTCAGAGGAGAATGGAAACTCCGCCTACAAGCTTTAACCAGTGCTTGGCCAGACACTGATAGAAGTCATAAGACTTCTGATGAGAAAAGGTATTTAGCAATTTATATTTACTAAAATAATTGCATTTCCATGTTCTGCGTACTGTGGGAGACCAGACATAGTGAATGCAGGGTCCTGGGTTTAGTAAGATTTTAAGGCATAATCATTTTTTAATATATATATTCATTTATATAATACATAAGTTCTGTCTCAGCGGGAACTGTTGCCCAAAGCAAGCAAACCATTTTTATTTTTAATTCTTTCCATACAGCTTAGAAAATAAAAAATGTAAGCTGCTAGAATGTATTTGTAGCAAGTAAATAAATAAACATCCCAGTAATCCTACTAGGCTACAGCTAGAGGGGGCTCTAATGATTTGTCATGTGAATTCAGGAGACTGAAACCAACAAGTTCACATTAAACTTGGAGAGCAAATGGGTAATAGTGTTTTGTGTCTCCTCTTTGATACAGGTTAGTCACACTTTGTTTGAAGTTTTTGTTACCCCTTACCCCCCCCCCCCCCAAAGAAAAAAAAAAGAAACTGATCCTGTTCCCCTAAAGCATGTTATGCAGCACAGTGCTTGTGCTGTGTAATTTGGCCCACCGTATCACCTACAAAACCTGGCTGATCCTGCCAGTTTCTACCCTCCCCTCTGTAAACTGACCATGGCATATCATGGCTGCTGAGCCCTGACACCGTGGTCAGTTTACGTGCCCTCATCATCCGCAGCTCTCTCTTCTCCTCTTCCCTGCCTGTCTGCTCCTGTGTCAAAACCCATCCCCTCTCCTCCTGCTGCTATTATACCTTTTCTTCTCCTATATAATCCTCTCTGTACCCTGATGACAAATGCTCCTGCCTCTGTGTTTTTTCAAATAAATGCCGCCTTTACTGTATTTCAGAGCGGCTCCTGGCAATCATGTGGCCGGCTGGGTTTCTCTCTCCTCTCTTCCTCTCACCCCACTTGACATCAGCTTGACGCCCCCTGCATCTGTCAGACGGGGATAGGAGAGAGCCGGCCGATCATGTGATCGCCAGGAGCCGGTCTGAAATACGGTAAAGGCGGTATTTCTTTTTTTTTTAAACACAGAGACAGTAGCACTTGTAATCAGGGTATAGAGAGGATTATATAAAGTTGTATAAGTGGGTTTACAACCACTTAAAGCTATTTTTGTTCGGTTTTGTGTCTCCTCTTTGATACAGATACTGCAGGCTGCAACCTTGTCATACCTTGCAATCAGATCACCGAACATCCTGTAACATTCTCCAGTTGAGACCATGTTTTGACAAAGTTTCTCTCACTTTTTTATCAAATCCCCCCCAATATTTTTATCTTCAATCTGTACAGTCTAATGACAATAATAACTATGATGTCTTGGATAATATTTCTGTAATTTTTGCAAAATAATTTCCCCACACCAAAATGATAAATTATTTTTATTCATTTTATCAATGGATAGTCATTTATGCAGTAGTGCAGTCAATGTTTTCAGGGTCCCATATTTTTAAACAGTTTTCTTTTCTGGATGAAACTTTATTTAGCAACAGGGCATCTGAAGTGAATTTGTACTAAACACTTCTGTACCACCATCTATATCTGTCTGAGACAGACAGCAGTTGTGTTTACTATTAGTCTTCAGCTGCTCCACACACAGCATGGAGTCTTTTTGGATGTGCACTCAACTCAACTGTGGAACACCAAGCACAGAAAATCATAAAGTATCAGTAAATGTATCAATTGTACACTTCTAGAAAAATTGAATAAGAATGGAACCTTAAATAGCAACACTGTTACAAAAAAAAAATTTTGAAAACAAAGAGTAAAGCCTAGTACACGATAGAAGTTTTTTTTTTTTCGTTCAACTCAGTGGGCTGAATGAAAAAAAAAAACTGAAAAGTTTGAGAGGAGCCACTGTACTATCTGATGTTAGTACAGCGATCTCCCCTGATAAGCTATTGTGTTCTGACATGAGGACAGCCCTGGCTCCAGAACACACTGGTCAGCGCTCTCAGCCATTGGCTGGGAGAGCTGATTAGGTGCCGATTGGCGGACCTTTTTGGGTCATGCCCTTTCCACAGAAACCGGTCGAATGTTTCAATTGAACAGGAAGATGCTGCCCAATACTCGACCAGTGTGTACGGCCCTTTAATCTTGAGAAAAAATGTATACATTCTTTAGGTTGTTAGCTCTATATAACTTGTGTTTTAGCCTCGTCATTGTTGACCTAATAAATGTAGCTACAGACTTTGTGGTTGCTTATTAGGAACATTTAATTCACTAACAGAAAAATAATTTACTGAGATTGGAAGAACATACGGGTTAGAAAAAACTAGTACTAACATCTGTCTATGTTGTAACTGGAATTTAACCCTTCCCACCAACAGAACAGAAATATGCAGCCTCGGCTTCAAGGGGTTGTATCAGGTTGATGCCTGCAGCTGGACGTTGTTTAGAGCCGATGGTCGGCTTTCTTGTATTACCAACCGATGCAGCTAAGCTTCCACACTGTATCACTCAGAGCACATTTTTTCTCCAATTCTCTTCTGCTGGCCCACAAATATCAACCACACTGTAACACTATAAAAGCTGCTATTCATCAGTTGTATTAGTCAGCACTGAAACACCATTAATTTTTTTCGATGTGTCAGTCAACTTCAGACAAAGCACATTTGTCTACTACTACCATTACTGAACAAAAATAATGCTTGTTGCATATTATCTTTTTCCAAACTTCTTTTTAGACAAAATGAAGTATTCTATTCCACAACTGCTAGGCTGAAGCGAAAAAAATATATATATATTTTTGCAGCTTCTCAGCCAAATTTAGACACAGAGCAGTCCAACACATACTTGACTGGTACTAATAAAACCTAAAAATAAAAAACAATTACTTTCCTTCAGTTGCAAAAAATAAAATTCCTAATGCAGAGACATACTTAAAATTTCTGGAAACCATTTGGTCTATTTATAATGCACATTTGCTGAGTAAGAAACCACTCCCTGGCATTGGCAATTTTCCATATTTAGGAAAAGGTGGTCAATGTAACATTCTCTGTATATAACTGGGTGCATATTACACTCTATGTACCTGAGGTACCTTTGTACATAATTGCGCCAGAACATTAAAGACTAGCAAATGTCCATGACTGTGGACCATAGACACCAGATTGGGAGGTGTTGCATTACTATGTAATTTTACATTGCATTATTATGTAATATTACTGCAGCCAAGACTGGTGTGGAGAAATAAGAAATAATGTGCAGTCTCTTCAAGCTTCTGCTAAATCAATGCAAGTCCTCAGAAAATGGAATCATGCACTATATAGTACACAAGTATGTTAAGCAATATAATGTAGCTAATAATATTTTCATTCATTTAATCATGTGTATTGACATGAGGTTCTTTTTTTTTTATGGCAGGTACACCTTATAGCTATGAACACAAAATGGTTCTCAGTGTTGATGATATACTGGTAGGAGTTATATTCTGTGACACAGGGGAGGACTGGGCCAGGGGGCAGGGGGACAATTGCCCCCTGGGCCGCTCTGATGCCCTGTAAAAAGGCTGCACCGTTTCTGCCACAGACATGCCTACAGGATTCCTGAGTGTGGGTTGAAGACAAGGACGGAGCGCAGCCCCCCCTCCCCCCATCCCCAGCATTGATAGTGTAAACTGTGTCTGAGCAGAGGCCGGTTCCATGCCCCACTGGAGACTCTTCTGCCCCAACCGAGCTGTCCCAGCTCCCCCAAACTTCCCCCTGCTGGCCAGGGCAGCCGGTAAGTAGAGAGTATCTGGAGCAGGGCTTCAGCTTGGAATTGGGGTCAGGTGGAGGATTGGGAGAGTGGGGAGAGGGGGTGAAGGAAATTGTGATAGGGGGCGTGTCGCTGCACCATGGGCCTCTGGTTTGTATTTGCCCCCTGGGCCAAAAGTTGCCAGTCTGCCTCTGCTGTGACAACCCATACAACAAAAAAACGAATAATGGTTTCATATGGTAATGTAATCATGGTACCCCTCCTATAGATTGCTACTCAGCATGAAAGGTCAGACACATAAACAGCGCTACAAAATCCTATAACTCTCAATAGAGATATAGTACAGGTGAGTCCACAATCTATTCATATAGTCCAAAAAAATGGGATGACTATTCACCACGAAGTGAAGCAAGATCATGCGCCTTCACCGCACCATGTGCCCCATCCCTTGGTATTGCTCAATCACCAACTGATGATATATACTGTGCCTTTAAATCCTCCAAAACACACTCCACCAGAGTTTCACAGGGATATGTCGATCCACAACACACCTTCAGTATTAGTCAGCTCAGGCACGGGATGGAGCAGTTTATATAAAAGATAGAGGGCTCATAGGGCAGTATGTATGCACAAAATACTTTATTAAAACCCCCTTTCCCACTTACAATACACCAACCAGGTTAAAAATTGAAAAAAAGTGCATACATCCACAGAACTGAAGTGACTGAACCAGGCGCCGGCTAAGCCGCCGGAGTCTCACCGTCCTCACTCGTCAGCGTGTCCGGGAGATCCCAAAGCCGTTCGTGGCAGCCGCTCGGCGTCCGGTTGTCACGGTGACTGAGTTGTCACGCCGTTGGGGGGGGGGAGCCGGAGGGGAACATTTGGTGACCATAGGAAAGTGATGGCGAACCTTGGCACCCCAGATGTTTTGGAACCACATTTCCCATGATGCTCAACTACACTGCAGATGGCATGAGCAGCATGGGAAATGTAGTTCCAAAACATCTGGGGTGCCAAAGTTTGCCATCACTGCTATAGGATATAACTGTAAGTAAAAAGATATAACTTTGACTGTGACTAAGATATAACTGTGACTAGGACTATTAGATATAGCTGCGACTGTAAGATACTATATACTGTGACTGTTGGATACTATATACTGGGACTGTAAGATACTTTATACTGTGACTGTAAGTTACTATACTGTGACTGTGACTATAAGATATAACTGCGACTAGGTGACTAGGTGTATTAAGTGTACCTTGTAGCTGGGAGTACTTTGCGACTGAGTACCTTGCGACAGGGACTAGGTGTAACCGTGTGACTAGGACTACCTTGCTTCTGTGTGTAACCTTAGCGACTGCGTATAGCCTTAGTGACTTAGCGACTGAGTGTAGCCTTAGCGACTGCATATAGCCTTAGCGACTGTGTGTAGCCTTAGCGACTAGGTGTAACCTTTCTGGCTGGGTGTTAGCGACTGGGTGTTAGCGACTGGGTTTAACCTTAGTGAGTGGGTATTAGCGACTGGGTGTTAGCGACTGGGTGTAAACCTTAGCAACTAAGGAGTAAGTTAGCATCTGGTAGTAACCTCAGTGCCTGGGGAGCTACTGTAGTGACTGGGACCGGGTATACCTTGTGACTGGGAGTACCTTTAACGACTGGTGGATAACCCTAGTGACTAGGGGACCTCGGGACCGGGAACACGCGGTGACATTGTGACTGGAGAGCACCTTAGGCGACTGGTGAGTACCTTAGGCAACTGGTGCGTACCTTAGGGCGACTGGTAAATACCCTAGGGTTAGTACCAGGGGAGATAGAGGGAGTATAGGTAAGGAATAACAGTTATCCTAAATTTCCCCCCATAGAGTAGTGGGTAATAATGTCTGACAGGATTGGGGATGCCACTCAGTGCACTTCTTGCTGCATGTATGCGTTCCTTGATGAACCAATTGAGGGCGAATACTGCTGTGCAAGATGTGAGCTACTTGTTTCTCTGGAAGCCGAGATCCTGGATCTGGAAAACAAGGTTGCAACACTGCATAGCATCAACAACCTGGAAAGGAGCTTGTACATTACCCAGCAGGTGCTGGCGGGGGCCAGCATAGAGGAGGATGGAAATGTGGAGACGCAGGCAATGGAGGTAGGCAGCTAGGTGGCAGTTAGGAGGAGGGGTAGAGGGAAGAGCTCTAGGGAGACCAGTACTGAGCTGGTACACCCCAACAAATATGCCAAGTTGCATGACGATGGGGATATCAACTCAGGGGTGGAAGTGCTGGAGCAGGCGTCCTCCCCCAGCTGCCAGGGGAGTGGTGGCTCCAGGAAAGAGGGGGCCAAGACTCAGGAAAGGTTAGATAGGTTGTGGTAGTGGAGGACTCCATTATCAAGAGGACAGAGAGTGCAATCTGTCAAAACGATTGTGGTAGCCGAACAGTATGTTTTTTACCGTGTGCACAAGTTCGGCACATCGCGGATCGGGTGGACAGATTATTGGGCTTGGCTGGGGAGGACCCAGCGGTCATGGTGCATGTAGGCACTAATGACCAAGTAAGAGGAAGGTGGAGGATCCTAAAGAATGATTTCAGGGACTTAGGGAATAGATTGAGGAATAGGACCTCCAAGGTGGTTTTCTCTGAAATACTGCCTGTACCTCGAGCCACACAGGAGAGGCAGAAAGAGATTAGGGAACTGAACAAGTGGCTGAGGAACTGGTGTAGGAAGAAGGGGTTCGGGTTCCTGGAGAACTGGGCTGACTTCTCAGTCGGCTACCGGCTCTTTAGTAAGGACGGGCTGCACCTTAATGGGGACGGTACAGCTCTATTGGGGAGAAAGATGGCCACAAAGTTGGAGGGGCTTTTAAACTAGGAAGAGGGGGGGGCTCAGAGTTAGAGTCAGGTAGGAGGGAGCTAAGGACAGAGAGTATTGTTGGGGGCAGAAGCGACAGCAGGTCCGTAGCATCTAAAATTGGGGGGTCTGTGCAGACAAACCTCAGACCAAACAGAAATAAAATTAAGCACAATGCGCTATCAACTTCCACTAAACTAAGAGGGATATATTTAAATGCCAGGAGCCTAGCTAATAAAATGGATGAGTTGGAAATGTTGGTACATGAGGAGGACATAGACCTTGTGGGAATAACAGAAACTTGGTTTGACTCCTCACATGACTGGTTGGCCAATATCCAAGGGTATTCTGTGTATCAGAAGAGCAGGGACGGAAAAAGAGGGAGAGGGGTATGTCTCTATGTCAAGAATAATGTAAGGGTGGTTGAGAGGAGTGATATTATAGAAGGAAGGAGTACGGAGTTAGAATCCGTGTGGGTAGAACTCCATAGGGAAGGAGAAAAGGGGAAAGTAATTGTGGGGGTTTGTTTTAGGCCACCCAACCAAACGGAGGAGGTAGAGTTGGAATTTATGTCACTGTTGGGTAATGTGGCAAAGCTGGGGTCAGTCATCATATTAGGGGACTTCAATTATCCTGACATTAACTGGGAAGAGGGGACTGCACACTCACTAAAGGCCCGTCTCTTCATGGAAACCTTACAGGACAACTACATGTCTCAGTTTGTGGATTCCCCTACTAGAATGAATGCAGTGTTGGATCTATTAATTACCAATGACCCAGACCAAATCTCAGATGTAGGAGTCCAGAACAACCTGGGGTCTAGCGATCACAGGACGATCACATTTGGCGTAAATCACAACATAGCAAGGCATGAGGGGAACATAAGAACCCTAAACTTCAGAAGGGCAAACTTTCCTAAACTGAGCTCAATGTTAGAGGAAATAAACTGGGACCAAACCCTAGGAACACTAACCATAGAGGAAAAATGGGAATGCTTTAGGAACATATTAAACAAATGCATCTCACAGTGCATTCCGATGGGAAATAAATTCAAAAGAGCCAAAGCCAAACCTGGCTGGCTTAGCCTTAATGTAAAAAAACTTATTAGGGAAAAAAAAATGGCCTTCAAGAAATATAAATCGGAGGGGACCTTATTGGCTTTCCAGCAATACAAGGAAGCAAATAGGAAATATAAATACAAAATCAAAATGGCTAAAATCAACTTCGAGAGACAAATAGCAGAGGATAGTAAAAAAGAACCCTAAGAAATTCTTTAAATATATCAACAGCAAAAAAACTAAATTTGCTAAAGACAATAATATCATCAGCAGTAACCAGCACGGGTTTACAAAGGGGCGTTTGTGTCAAACCAATCTGTTAACATTCTATGAGGAGGTTAGCTGTGAGCTAGATAGGGGGAGACCTGTGGATGTGGTGTACCTGGATTTCGCTAAGGCATTAGATACAGTTCCCCACAAACGCTTGATTTATAAATTAAGGTCCACAGGCATCGACTACAAGGTTTGCTCTTGGATATGGAACTGGTTAAAGGGGCGTGTCCAAAGGGTGGTAATAAATAACGCATACTCGGACTGGTCTGTAAGTGGGGTCCCCCAAGGCTCAGTTCTGGGACCAGTTTTGTTAAATTTATTCATAAATAGCATTGAGGACGGGGTCATTAGCTCAATCTGGGTTTTTGCAGATGACACAAAATTGAGCAGGGCAATAACTTAACATCGTGAGGCATAAATCTTACAGAATGACCTGAACAAAATATCAAAGTGGACAACTACATGGCAAATGAGGTTTAATGTGGAGAAGTATAAGGTATTGCACTTAGGGACTAATAACATAAAAGCAAAATACACGCCTGGGGGGGGGGGGGCCTCTGGGGGTATCAAAAATGGAGAAAGATCTGGGGGTCTTAGTAGAAGATAGACTTAGCAATGGCATGCAATGTCAAGCTGCAGCTGCCAAAGAAGGCAGATTATTAGCATGCATAAGGAAGGGGATGTATTCCAGAGATAAAACTATAATCTTGCCAGTTTATAAAACACTGGTCCAGCCACATCTGGAGTATTCTGTCCAGTTCTGGTCGCCAGTCCTCAGAAGGGATGTGTTGGAGCTGGAGAGAGTACAGAGAAGAGCAACTAAACTTATTAGGGGATTAGAGGACCTTAATTACAAAGAGCGTTTAGAAGTGCTTGATTTATTCTCCCTGGAGAGGAGACGCCTGAGAGGGGACATGATAGCAATTTACAAATACCTCAACGGGGATCTAAGCGTAGAAAAAAAAAACTATTCAGTTTTAAGGAATGCATGAGGACATGAGGCCATACAATGCGTTTAGAGGAGAAGCGATTTAACATCAGGCTACGCAAGGGGTTCTTTACAGTAAGGGCTACAAGATTGTGGAATTCTCTGCCACAAATGGTGGTAACTGCTGGGAGTATGGCTACGTTTAAAAGACTCTTGGACGTACATCTCAAGAATCAAAACATTCAGGGGTATGAGAAATGATTCACACCTACACAGGTTGAACTGGATGGACTATTGTCTTTATTCAACCTCAACTACTATGTAACCATGTAACTATGTAACTCACAGTGGGTAATAATATTCTACATGCCACTAACTTTCACCCTCAACCCTTGGTCCTATCCATCCCCTACAGTCAAAATCTTCAAGCCAGACGCAACTGCTCCAGTGATGAGGCCTTTTTTATTTTTCTATTTAGACAATGTCTATAATAGACAAATGCCTGAAAAAGGTGTATAAATGAGCTCTGCAAAATACTAGACAGAATCTCTTCTTTACTAAGAAAAAGGCTCACCAAGTTGATGTGAGTAGAATTATCTCCAAATATTCTACTGAGCACAGGGAAGTAAAGGGCATCCTTGGCAAATATTGTCACCTATTAACCTCAGATCCTGTTGTAGGGCCCCTTTGTGCCCCTGCCCCTCTGGTCAGATACAGACGGGTCACATCTGTTGGTGACCAGCTGGTGCATAGTGAGTACCGAGGTTCCAAATGGGGAGACGCATGTAACTTGCAAGGCACCTTCCTGTGTGGATCATATTCACATTGTCAGTATATCGATAGAAGAGGTTGTTTATGCCTACGCATGGCAAGTTATTCCACCCCAGGCATTTTGTCAACTGCCAGACTGCAGGGGTGGTGTACCTTATGCTGTGAATGGGGCTGTTTCTATGTGGGCAAGACCATTCAAAAGTTTCGGCAGTGCATAAATCGCCATGTTCAAAGCATGCAACATAATGACTCTGAACTTCCTCTGGGGAGGCATGTTATACGTATCCACAATGGCATTTTTCCCCATATATCTTTTTTGGCGTTGGATCTAATCTTGATTTTTAAATTTTTTGAGGGGGAATTTCATATAAAAAAATTGGAAAAATATTGTTATTTTTTCAAAATTTACACTCTTTTTTTGTTTATAGCGCAAAAAGTAAAAATCGCACAGGTGATCAAATACCACCAAAAGAAAGCTCTGTTTGTGGGAAAAAAGGACGTAAATTTTGTTTGGGTACGGCATCGCACGACCTTGCAATTGTCAGTTAAAGTCGCACAGTGCCGAATCGCAAAAAGTGGCCTGGACGTAAGACAGCAAAATCCTCAGGTGGTAAAGTGGTTAAGCAATGTATTGTAAACAACTAATGCACAGGCCAGCAAACATCTGACAGATCAATCACTGGGCCACAAATGCACTTTTTTCTTTTTGTTCTTTGAAGAATGACATTTTTAAACTTACCATGCTCCCTTTTGAAAGCTCTTTTTACCTCATGCTTACATGCTCACTAGTTTCAATAAGAATTCCAGGGGCCATTTCCTTACCAAAGCAGATCCTGAGATAAAAATACAAACACATTTACACAGGCATCAGGAAGCATGCACATTAACAAACAAAATAAGATATTTAGGCCACTGGGGTTTCATGTGAGAAATCTCAGCAGCTGTCAATCACTCTAAACTCCTTACTTTCTTATCTATCAAGTTGTCACTTGAAATAGGCCACTTGTCTAGTTCAGTACACTACAAGAAGGGCAGTGATAAAGAATGGAACAGAATGGAATTTCACCAGTCACTCTTGCCAGACAAAGAATGAGACCACACAGGTCACACATAAGACATGTCCTCATGTCAGGGCATTTCTGGAGACAGCCATGAGCACGCAGCATTTGACCTATCTAAGAAATGTAGTTGTCATGAGAAACAGCAGTTTGAGACAGCCATAGAATAAATATACCATAGTAGCCTGTGGGGACACTACAACAAATAAATATATACAGTATCTCATAAAATGGAGTACACCCCTCACATTTTTGTAAATATTTTTTTTAAATCTTTTCATGTGACAACACTGAAGAAGTGACACTTTGCTACAATGTAAAGTAGTGAGTGTACAGCTTGTATAATAATGTAAATTTGCTGTCCCATCAAAATAACTCAACACACAGCCATTCATATCTAAACTTCTGGCAACAAAAGTGAGTACACCTCTAAGTCAAAATGTCCAAATTGGACCCAATTAGCCATTTTCCCTCCCCGATGTCATGTGACTCACTAGTGTTACAAGGTCTCGGGTGTGAATGGGGAGCAGGTGTGTTAAATTTGGTGTTATCGCTCTCACTCTCTCATACTGGTCACTGGAAGTTCAACATGGCACCTTATGGCAAAGAACTCTCTGAGGATCTGAAAAAAAGAATTGTTGCTCTACCTAAAGAAGGCCTAGGCTATAAGAAGATTGCCAAGACCCTGAAAGCACGGTGGCCAAGATCATACAGCAGTTTAACAGGACAGTTACCTCTCAGAACAGGCCTCGCCATGATCTTCCAAAGTAGTTGAGTGCACGTGCTCAACGTCATATCCAGAGGTTGTCTTTGAGAAATAGATGTATGAGTGCTGCCAGCATTGCTGCAGAGGTTGAAGGGGTGGGGGGTCAGACTGGCAGTCTTCAGACCATACGCCGCACACTGCATCAGCCTCTTCTAAAGATGATGCACAAGAAAGCCTGCAAACAGTTTGATGAAGACAAGCAGACTAAGCACATGGATTACTGGAACCATGTCCCATGGTCTGATGAGACCAATACATTTTTATTTGGTTCAAATGGTGTCAAGCGTGTGTGGCGGCAACCAGGTGAGGAGTACAAAGACAAGGTTGTCTTGCCTACAGTCGAGCATGGTGGTGGGAGTGTCATGGTATGGGGGCTACATGAGTGCTGCCGGCACTGGGGAGCTTCAGTTCATTGAGGGAACCATGAATGCCAACATGTTCTATGACATATTGAAGCAGAGCATTATCCCCTCACTTCTGAGACTTGGCCACAGGGCAGTATTCCAACATGATAACGACCACAAACATACCTCCAAAATGACCACTGCCTTGCTTAAAGATTCTAAGGGTAAAGGTGACTGACTGGCCAAGCATGTCTCCAGACCCCAAACCCTATCGATCATCTGTGGGGCATCCTCAAACAGAAGGTGGAGGAGTGCAAGGTCTCTAACATCCACAAGCTCCGTGATGTCATCATGGAGGAGTGGAAGAGGACTCCAGTTGCAACCTGTGAAGCTCTGGTGAACTCCATGCCCAAGAGGGTTAAGGCAGTGCTGGAAATAATGGTGGCTACACAAAATATTGACACTTTGGGCCCAATTTGGACATATTCACTTAGGGGTGTACTCACTTTTGTTGCCAACATTTTAGACAAAAATGGCTGTGTGTTAAGGTATTTTGAGGGGACAGCAAATTTACACTGTTATACAAGCTGAACACTACTTTACATTGTAGCAAATTGTCATTTCTTCAGTGTTGTCACATGAAAAGATATAATAAAATATTTACAGAAATGTGAGGGGTGTACTCACTTTTGTGAGATATATATATATATATGTGTGTGTGTGTGTGTGTGTGTGTGTGTGTGTGTGTGTGTGTGTGTGTGTGTGTGTGTGTGTGTGTGTGTGTGTGGGTGTGTGTGATCTGTGTTGTTGATTGGTGTTACCCAGTCAGATTTTAGGTATAAAATCTGAAATACAATGAGAAGTGCATTTTGTTTGAAAATTTCCCAGGGCTCTTTCAGTCAAATATGCCCGCCATTCATTGTTTCATTTTAGCATGAAACAACTAATAGCTTTGTAGTTTGTATTCCAGCCAGTAAAATAGTGTCAACAAAATGTAAATGTCCTTTAGCTAAAAACATATGCTTATTGCCTTAGTAACTCATACAACTGTTTTGAGCATTCAAAGCGATCCTACATGAGATGTTTCTGAGTGCTTAACGAACCTTAGACACTGTAAGAAACAAATGAGGACATTCGGCACACAGGAAAGTCTCAGTCAGTGCTGACACACATATTTTCCTGGGCAGGCTATTATATTCATCATGGACCAACAGCTGCAAAACCTGCACAGTGGCTAAGTGTCTAGCACTTCCACCTGGCAGTACTAGAGTCGTTGGTTTGAATCCTAACCACAACACCACCTGCCTGGAGTTTGCATGTTTTCCCTGTGTCTGCGTAGGTTTCCTTTGGGTACTCTGGTTTCATCACACACTCCAAAGAAATGCTGGTAGGTTAACTGGCTCCTGTCCAATCTGACCCTAGTATGTGTATGTATGAATGTGAGTTAGAGGCCTTAGATTGTAAGTTCATTGCGAGCAGGAACTAATGTGAGTGTACAGTATATGTAAATTGTCAGTGCTATGTACATAAGTGCCTGTAATAAAATAAAACCTTCCAAGGCTAAGTTGTAGTTTTGCACCTCTATGAGTTTTGTTGCCATACTGCTTGGAAAACACTATCATAAAACTGATTTATAAATAGTTTAAAAAACAGTGTAATATAATTTTACACTTGCCCTAAAATAATGTAATCTTAACAGTATATTTTATTGTTTTAAAATACATTAGATATAATTTGATATACCGGTAAATACGGGTCAGTCTTACACTGCCTTCCAATTATCACAAAACACCAGTGGCAGGCAGGGTCACCAAGATGCCTGGGTTCAAGGCAAATGTTGGGCAGATAAAAACAATTAGCCAACATATATCAAATGACAGCTAGATAGAAGGGAGCAGTGTCCAAATTTACAAAACAGTGGGATTGGTCATATGACCCACATCTAGTATAAATGGGCCCTTAAGTCCCGGTGGATCCTTGTGCAACTGAACTGTTTACACAGATGGTATGTCTGCCCCCCTAATATGTAATTCTTTAGTGTCTCTCCTTTGGAGGGACAGTCTCTCTTTTAGACCCAAATCCTTTTATGTCTCTTTCCTCCACATCTGCCCCTCTTTTATGTATAGTGTAAAAATTTAACAAATACATGTACAATATAATTGTCAGGTATGGTTAAGCTGTTGTCTTTAGAGTCCAATTTGTGCATTGCAGTGTTGGGCGCTAATATAAAGGGATAGTAGTAATGTCTCCCACAAACAGATGTTTTCGTTTTTTGGAAACATGATGGGAGTTTAGTTACAGAAATGAGGATGATAAATTAAATGTGGATGTGGCAATGGTGATTTATTAAAAACTTGGTTTAAAAAAGTGTCTTTCTTTCCTATCTTTGGAATTTGGAGGTAGGTTAATGAATTGCATTACTACTATTTTATCTCAGGGCAAGTCAAGGTTCTATCAGTAAATTCCCAATGGCATTAATACTGTCTTTGCATTAGGTATCTTGTGATTGGTTCCCTTTCAGTAGTAATTTAACATGGCTGCTGTCTGCACTGTATGATAATCAGGCAATGGAGAAGTACAGTAATGAATATTATTGTCATTGTTATTTTACACAAAATAATTTCTAAAATGACAAATAATGGCTAACTATTTCCTTTTTTTGTTAAAAATAATTAAGTATACAGACCTGAGAAAAAGGTCTAAGCACCACATTTCTTTAGTACTAAATTCCAATAAATTAAGGAATTCATCAGGGAATTTTAAGGTGCCATGAGATTACAGAAGCCAGTATATAAAATAGTAAAACAATATTTCATCAATAAAGTTTAAAAGCTTGATATAAACAACTTCACAACAGCATGTATAAACATATATTCATTTACCACCCATAAATCCCCATATATGTACCCTGTGTTGCCAACATTTTAATTAAATTTACACATTTCAAAGTTCTCAAACATTATTTCTTTAAAAGTTATGATGGTCAGTTGTATTTTACAGTAGGAGAGGGTCACTTTCATTACACTTTGCAGATCTGCTTTTTAAGGAGATATGGGGAGAAGATACATACAGTCAGGTCCATAAATATTGGGACATCGACACAATTCTAATCTTTTTTGGCTCTATACACCACCACAATGGATTTGAAATGAAACAAACAAGATGTGCTTTAACTGCAGACTTTCAGCTTTAATTTGAGGGTATTTACATCCAAATCAGGAGAACGGTATAGGAACTACAGCACTTTTTAAGGGACCAAAAGTAATGGGACAGATTAACAATCATAAATCAAATTTTCACTTTTTAATACTTGGTTGCAAATCCTTTGCAGTCAATTACAGCCTGAAGTCTGGAATGCATAGACATCACCAGACACTGGGTTTCATCCCTGGTGATGCTCTGCCAGGCCTCTACTGCAACTGTCTTCAGTTCCTGCTTGTTCTTGGGGCATTTTCCCTTCAGTTTTGTCTTCAGCAAGTGAAATGCATGCTCAATTGGATTCAGGTCAGGTGATTGACTTGGCCATTGCATAACATTCCACTTATTTCCTTTAAAAAACTCTTTGGTTGCTTTCGCACTATGCTTTGGGTCATTGTCCATCTGCACTGTGAAGCGCCGTCCAATGAGTTCTGAAGCATTTGGCTGAATATGAGCAGATAATATTGCCCGAAACACTTCAGAATTCATCCTGCTGCTTTTGTCAGCTGTCACATCATCAATAAATATAAGAGAACCAGTTCCATTGGCAGCCATACATGCCCACGCCATGACACTACCACCACCATGCTTCACTGATGAGGTGGTATGCTTTGGATCATGAGCAGTTCCTTTCCTTCTCCATACTCTTCTCTTCCCATCATTCTGGTACAAGTTGATCTTGGTCTCATTACTTTTGATCCCTTAAAAAGTGGGAGGCACATATATAAACTGTTGTAATTCTTACCCCTTTCACCTGATTTTGGATGTAAATACCCTCAAATTAAAGCTGAAAGTCTGCAGTTAAAGCACATCTTGTTTGTTTCATTTCAAATCCATTGTGGTGGTGTATAGAGCCAAAAAGATTAGAATTGTGTCAATGTCCCAATATTTATGGACCTGAGTGTATGATTTATGAACTTTTTTGCACTGAATATTTAAATATGGGACTATATGCATACATTTCAATCGCCACAGTGTGAGAAGTTTGTTTTCACTTTAGTTTCTTGAGCACGATGATTTTTTGTTTGAGAGATGAAACTGTATATATATATATATGAATTCATGATTTTTTGAACAGAAATAAAAAATAGTTTGTATATTATTCAGACATATACAGGAGCAATTAATTTACAACTGGACATCAATTATTATTTTATTATAAGTTTATTAAAGATTTTATTCATTATTTACACATCACATAAGTGAAGCGCCACATTAAATATACACAATTTTTATCTGCACATGTGGGGACACATGAAACCAATGTGAGCAGCTGCTTCAATTAAAGACATACAATCACTCTAATTAAAGCATTCTAATTAAAGCGGTAGCGCAAACGATTTCTTATATTTACTTTTATATGTGCTGTTTCTAAGTTGCTTATATCAAGCTTTTAAACTCAATAGAAGAAATATTGTTTAAAAATTTTACATAGTAGTTTTTGTAATCTTATGGCAACATATAATTCCCCATAAATTCCTATTTGTTTGGATTTAGTCCTTTTCTGTTAAAAATCAAAATGAAAACATTTACTATGCATGCACCATATCTATCCCTTCATGGAATCCTGACAGGTCTGTTAAAGCCAAGCAGATGCTGCATAAACTGTCATTAACGGCAAGACATCAAGACATCTGTCCAAATTTGATCACTATAAACTTTATAAATATAATAATAATAAAAAATATCATGCACGTATTAATATTAACCTGGAAATGTAAACAGTAGCAGAACAAAAATGATTTATTTTCCAAGCATGTACGTGCAGTGATCTAAATGCACGCCTATTTTTTAAAAAGCTGACAGGTTAAGAAAAAACTACAGTTCCATCTGTTGTCTTTGCCAGCAGTCTTTATTGTATTGACTTTGGTCTTATCTGATGGCAATAAATTCCCTGGGTAGCAGAGCTCAGCCAGTGACCTCTTTTTCAAAAGCAGACAAAAGAGCAGTTACTGCAGACACCCTCAGCTGGTCTCTGTATTCTAAACTGAGCCATATCTGGCATGTATTATAAAAGCCATGACCTGGCAATTAGGAGATTTTCATTTGAGGGCATGGCACAAGGGATGCAACAGCCCAGCCAAGAATAAAATTTTTCCTGTTTCTTTTTTTCTCGCACTAAAACCTTGATTCTGTTGTTGGCTTGAGAAAACTGTCTACCAGTATACATTGTTAAAAACCCACAGACTCAGAAATACCAAACTTATTATGTTTGAGTGTAATTTTTTTTTTATTTTTATAAACTGTATGATGCTATACCCTGAGATTTTTGTAGGCAGAATTTGTCTTTAAAGTACTGTTATTTTAATCAAACAAGTTTATCTTTAAATATTTTGGTAGGTTCACTAGGCAGGCTAAAGGCTCGTACACACTTGACGAAAATCTGACTAAATATCCTCCGATCATGCGCGGTCTTTCGCATCCGATTTTTCGCTGACGTACTGCATACATATTAAACAAAAATTGGTTGTGCTGGGGACGGACGATAAAAATTTTGGTGTTTGTCCCTCCGGTTTTTTTTTTTGTTGAAAATGTCAGCATCGGCTGTTGAAAGTTGTGTACATACTAGCCGAAAATCGTACGATTTTACCTCGGACGGGAATTTTCAGCAGATTTCCTACTAGTGTGTACCCCACTTAAGCAGCAAATTAGGTACTTGTCTTGCAGGTAATAATAATGTTATGATGGTGTGAATAACACCAAAATTATTATCAATATTATTATGACTACTACTGCTTATTAATGAATCTAGTATAGCTCTATAATTCTGTGTTATTATCTACAATACTCTATCACGTAATCAAAAATGGCTGCTGGCAAGTAGTAAAGTTACAATAACCTAGAGGTGCACATACCTGCAGCAGATTTTATTGCCCCCTCTACACCCAAAATTACAAGCTGTTCCTAGTGGGAAAAGGTGTAGTACTTCTAATTGGTGTCAGAGCTTTTCTGCTCACTCCTGCTTTCCACACATTTCAATCAATCCCTAATTATGATAGTCTGACCAATAGGAATGTGTAGCATTAGGCAAGCATTTCAGATGAAAGATGTTTAAAAAAGGTGCTTCTGCTTCCTGAAACCATCTGAAAGACTTTGGGCCTTTAAACTGTCACTTTAGTGCCCCAGGAAAGTGGGGATTTGTGTTGCCATATCTGTTCTCTATGGTGATTGGTAAATTAGCTACCACTTGCTCCGGTATCCTGGGAAAGTTGTTTGTTTTTTCCACTTATAGCAAAGATATAATTATTCCTCAAAGCATCTGAAACTTATTGAATGTGTTTTCTGAATACCCTAATTTTACTGCATACGGGCATTTTAAAAGAAATTCAATATGAAACAAAATTCCTTAGAAACATTATGTGAGAAACCTCTGATAGAAGCAGCTGTTCTCCAACTCCTGAACCACATACCTTTTTTAAAGTAGTGACATCACTCACAGTAAACCCTGTGTCTAGCATGCAGCACAGGAGTCAAAGAATAACTATCTCCTTCTGCCCATGGGTATTGATAGACAGATATTTTGCTTCTTATCAGATCCCCTTTGCTTTGCCCATGCTAGGTACAAAGCATTAGATAAGACAGATAATGGCATCTTCATTGTCTATTCAGATTATACATTACTGTTTAGATTACAGATTATACAATCTGTAATCTGTGCATTCACCTTTTGCCTGAATTTATCTTTCCTACACTAAATGTCACACACATTTTGGCATGCAGGTCCTTAACCTCAGTTTCCTCTCAAAGTTTGTTGTCAGATTAGTGCCCCCACTTGGAGTCTAGTCTTTGAAGGGCTTTGTGTATTGATGCTGCATACAATAATTTACACATAAAGAAAAAGAAAATCAATCAGTGCACATTTGCCTACAAGAGCGTATTTTTTTCCCACAACATTTTATTTTACAAAGAAGAGTGTGAAGTCAATTAAGAGTATTCCTTAAGTAGGAAACATTTAATTAGATCAGTGTTAACTATCTCATTAATAAACAAAAGGTATGTTTTCAAATATGTTTGCATTAAAGGCTCTTGATGTAAGTAAAGATCATTTCTTATGAGTTTCCTTTCCTCCTAATGAAAACTACATCAGAGAAAACACATAAGTGCTTGCCAAATAAGTCTTTAGATTGCTTTATAATGAAGCATAATCTGACCTTTTTATTTGTAGTGATTTCCTGATATATAATATACTCTTTTTCATTCTGCTTTGTGTTCATTAGGGAAAGGTATGCAAATGTAAGAGTATGTGCATTTGTTTATGCAATGAGTGCATGCCCCAGTACTGTGTACATATAGTTTTGAAGTTGTGTGGTTATAGAAACCTTAGGTTCTTTGCCCAATGGAAGACAGGGCAGGTTCTGCAGGAGTTTATTTACCTGAATTATTGCTAGATGACTCTGAAGGGATTCGTAGTTTGGTCTTAGCATATGCCTTGGGTGCATGCCTGGACTCTCTGAGGCCACTTTGTCCACAGGGAGGCTGAGATAGAGGAGTGAATAAAGTAGCTTTTGGGCTGTCTGGTTGAGGACTGCTCCTGACATATGCTCAGGTAGTGCATAGCCCAAACACTGATAAGAAGAAGCATCTTTTGGAGGCCTCCATGAAGAGATAACGAGAGGTCATTTGCCCCCTCTGTGTTGAACCTTAGGTTTGGGGAATTTCGTATTCACAGTGACCACTGTAGATTGGGTCTACAGACAAGGTTGAGTTTCCGATATCAAAACCAACCTTAGCAAAGGTCACCAAGTATTGCTATCCTGTGTTTAGCCACTTTTTGCAGGGCTAGAGCAAAAGTGTTTCCATTTCCACTGTTGGAGTCAAAGCATATAACTGACACCCTGC
Source organism: Pelophylax lessonae (assembly GCF_965119305.1). Classification (NCBI taxonomy): domain Eukaryota; kingdom Metazoa; phylum Chordata; class Amphibia; order Anura; family Ranidae; genus Pelophylax; species Pelophylax lessonae. The sequence continues at coordinate 673,757,228 of NC_138768.1, read as the reverse complement.
AATGAGAGGTAACAGGCCCAGCTACAGCTCAACTTCTTAACTTAACCTCATCTTTTCACCTAACCCAATGGACACACACTTCTACTCACTCCAATGGTAATACCCTCGACCTTGTACCTTGTATTCTCCCATCTCTGCACTCCTGGCAACCTCACCAACTCCCCCTTCCTTCTCTCTGATCACAACCTCATCAGTTTCACTGTATCCTTGCCTCCAACCACCCATCCCTCCAAGCAGCAAACGATTACTTGTAGGTGCCTTTGTCACTTTAACCCTTCTCTATTCTGCTACTGACCACTTATATGACATAATCTCTCCCCTGTCCTGCCCTGACCTGGCCACCTCTGTTTACAACAGTTCACTCTCATCATCACTGGACGCACTTGCTCCTCTAACTACACACAGATTTAGGCCCCGACCATTGCAACCCTGGCAAACTGACAACAGTATAAATCTCAAGAGACAATACCGTGCTCTTGGACGACTGTGGCGTAAAACCAAATGCCTGCAAGACTTCACCCAACATAAATCTGCCCTCCTTAAATACAATTTCTGCCTCCATGATGCCAAACAAACCTACTTTGTCTCTCTCATTAATACCTTGTCATCCAGTCTTCGTCGGCTCTTCTTAACCTTTAACTCTCTGCTTCGTTCCCATCCCTCCCCCCCTCTCTACCCACTACTCACTGCCCAAGAGATTGCCAATCACTTCAAAGACAAGATTCATGCAATACGTGAGGACACCTCCACTGTGCGTACTTCTTCCTCACTCAACATACCTTGCCTAAACGCAGTCAACACTCTCCTCTTTTGAACTGGCTACTACTAAAGAGGTTACAAAACTTTTCCCAGATGCCCACCTAACCAATTGTCCCCTTGATTCTGTTCCCTCACAACTACTATGGTCACCCTCTTATTCTTTCCTATGCTCCCTCACTCACATCCTCAATCTCTCCCCCTCTAAGGGCACCTTCCCCAACCCTCTAAAACATGTGCAGATCACTCCCATACTTAAAAAGCCCTCACTGGACCCCACCAACCTGAACAACTTAAGACCCATCTCACTGCTCCCATTCACCTCTAAACTTCTAGAATGCTTAGTCTACAACTGCCTTAGCTCCTACCTCAGTGAAAATAACCTTTTTGATTCCTTACAGTCTGGCTTTCGTTCGCAGCACTCCACAGAATCTGCCTTACTAAAACTCACTAACAGTTTACTAACTGCTAAAACCAATGGCCACTACTCCATACTCTTATTACTTGACCTCTCTGCAGCCTTTGATACTGTTGACCACTTCCTTCTCAATAAACTCCATTCCCTTGGCCTCCAAGATTCTGCTCTATCTTGGTTCTCCTCCTACCTATTACAGCGCTCCTTCAGTGTTACCTACAGCTCTGTCTCCTCCACTCCATTGCCCCTATCTGTGAGGGGCCCCAATAGGCTCTGTTCTTGGACCCCTTCTCTTCTCTATCTACACCAGTGTTTCTCAACTCTGGTCCTCAGGGCACACTAACAGGCCAGATTTTAAGTATTACCTTGGGGAGATGCAGACTAGAATACTGCAATCACTGAGCAGCAAATGATATCACCTGTGATGTATTTCAGTTTTCTTGCAAACCTGGCCTGTTAGTGTGCCCTGAGGACCGGAGTTGAGAAACAATGATCTACACCACCTCCCTTGGTCACTTGATAATTGCCCACAGCTTCCAATACTATCTATATGCCGATGACACCCAAATCTATCTGTCTACTCCTCACCTCACTCCTTCAGTCTCCTCTCACATTACTAACTGTCATATCAACATTGATGTCGCACCACTTCCTCAAACTAAATCTCTCTAAAACTGAGCTGGTAATATTCCTCTCTGCCTGTGCCCTCCTCCATGACTTTTTCATCAAAATCAGTAATGCAACCATCAATCCCTCCCCTCATTCCAGGGTTCTAGGTGTAATCCTAGAATCTGACCTGTCTATACAGCCCCAAATCCAATCATTGTCAAAAGCTTGTGGACTTAACCTCTGTAACATCGCTAAAATCTGCCCCTTTTTAACAAATGAAACCACCAAGCTACTCATTCACTCCCTTGTAATCTCTCACCTTGTCTATTGTAACTCCCTTCTTATAGGCCTACCTCTCTATAGGCTATCCCTTCTTCAGTCTACCATGAATGTTGCTGCCAGGCTTATCCACCTTACCAACCGCTCAGTGTCTGCCACCCCTGTCTGCCAATCCCTACACTGGCTCCAAATTAAATTCAAAATACTAACCACAACATACAAAGCCATTTACAACTCTGCCCGTGCAACATCACCAATCTTGTCACCCAAAACCATCCTCTCCGTTCCACCCAAACCATCCTCCTTGATCCTCCTAAGACCTCCTACTTTCAAGATTTCTCTAGAGCCTCTCCCATCCTCTGGAATGCTCTACCTCAACCAGTCCGGCTATCCCCTACTCTAGCTGTCTTCAGGGGATCCCTGAAAACACATCTCTTAAGAGAAGCCTATCACACCTCCAAATAATCTTTGACCTCTTTCATCAGCTCATTCCCCACAGCTACAACCTTTTGTACCACCTGCCCTACCCTATTAGATTGTAAACTCTACTGAGCAGAGCCCTCTTAATCCTCTTGTATTTTATTGTATTGTAACTCTATTGTCTCCATTTTATATTGTAAAGAGCTGCGTAAACTGTTGGCACTATATAAATCCTGTATAATAATAATAATAATTTCTTAAATTAAAACTGCAAGTTTTAAAAGTGTGTGTCTGTTCTCTGAGACTCTTTAGAAAAGATAATGTTTAAATGCTGTACAAGAAATGATAACCAAGAAATGTGTGACATTTCTATAATTATAAAGAAGGAGTAGGATTTAAAATTAAAAAAAAGATCGGCCCAGCTCCAGCTAAAACATAGTTTTGGATTTTGATCAAAGTGGAGAACAGTTTTAATTCCTTTCAGGTCTATTTTGATATCTATATGCCCTCACTTCCTGTCCTGCTGACCAAAAAGGGAGTGAGGACTTTCACCTAAGGGCACGTGGTCAAATATAAAAACCTCACAGATGTTCTCATCCTTCCCACTCTTCTAGAAAACTTTTTTAATTCTGTGTTTTCCCTCATTTGAGAGATTCTTGTCACTTCTTGTTTTCTGACAATACAGAATTAGAGATAAAAAATACCATAAAGTGGAAATAAAGTGAAAAAATTTAAAATTGTGAGTAGGCAGGTTCTTTATTGCAAAAAAAGAAATGCTATGTGGCTCTCCTGCAATAAAACAAACTTGTCTGCTTGTTCGCAGAGAGGTATGTCATTTCCATGTTGGCCAATTAAGATGGCTGAAGACCCTACACCTGTAAGAAACTTGGGAGCCAGCGAGGGAGCTCAGGGACATTGCATCACTGTTTACAGGAACATTTTTTTGTTGAAATTGTAGCTCATACATAGAAAAGAATGAGGCAGTGGGACACTTGTGCCCTAAGAAGAAAAGACAGCAGGGGAGTTTTCATGAGGAAGTTTGGTAGCACCAGGCAGGGGAAAGATTGTTGAAATCGAGGGAAGTTTAAGTTTTTAACGTGGTTCTCTGCACTTAGGAAGATGAGGGGAGTTATTACCAAACAAGTTTACTAAAAGTAAACTTTGTCTTTTAACCAAAATACCGCTGAGGCCTTAAGCAGTCGTAGCAAACTTTTAATGTATTTTGTGGTGCCAGAATCCTCTCCATTGGTGCCTATTGTGATTAGCTGGTTCTCTGTTCCTTGCTCACCTTCTTACCATCTTTAATGAAAGATGAGTTATCATTTAGCAAGCATGCTGCTCTACTGCTACTACTCTTTGATTTGATGACTTGCTATTACTGAATTCTGAATCTCACAAACTCCAGTCTTCCAATGTAGGTTTTCAACATTTTGTTATATTATATACAGTATCTCACAAAAGTGAGTAAACTCCTCACATTTTTGAAACTATTTTATTATATCTTTTCATGTGACAACACTGAAGAAATGACACTTTGCTACAATGTAAAGTAGTGAGAGTACAGCTTGTATAACAGTGTAAATATGCTGTCCCCTCAAAATAACTCAACACACAGCCATTAATGTCTATACTGCTGGCAAAAAAAGTGAGTACACCCCTAAGTGGAAATGTCCAAATTGACCCCAGAGTGTCAATATTTTGTGTGGCAACCATTATTTTACAGCACTGCCTTAACCCTCTTGGGCATGGCGTTCACCAGAGCTTCACAGGTTGCCACTGGAGTCCTCTTCCACTCCTCCATGATGACATCAAGGAGCTGGTGAATGTTAGAGACCTTGCACTCCTCCTCCTTCCATTTGAGGATGCCCCACAGATGCTCAATAGGGTTTAGGTCTGGAGACATGCTTGGCCAATCCATCAACTTTACCCTCAGCTTCTTTGGAGTGGTCGTCTTGGAGGTGTGTTTGGGGTCGTTATGTTGGAATTCTGCTCTGTTTGTGGGCTTTCTTGCGCATCATCTTTTAAAGAGGCTTCCTTCTGGGAAGACAGCCATGCAGATCAATTGAATGCAGTGTGCGGGGTATGGTCTGAGCACTGACAGGCTGGTCCCCCACCCTTTTAACCTCTGCGGCAATGCTGGCAGCACTTATATGTCTATTTCCCAAAGACAACCTCTGGATATGATGCTTAGCACGTGCACTCAACTTCCGTGGTCGACCATGGCGAGGCCTGTTCTGAATGGAACCTGTCCTAGTAAACCACTGCATGGTCTGGGCTACTGTGCTGCAGCTCAGTTTCAGGGTCTTGGCAATCTTCTTATAGCCTCATCCATCTTTATGTAGAGCAACAATTTCTTTTTTCAGATCCTCAGAGAGTTATTTGCCATGAGGTGCCATGTTGAACTTCCAGTGACCAGTATGAGAGAGTGATAGCAATAACACTAAATTGAACACACCTGCTCACCATTCACACCTGAGACCTTGTAACACTAACAAGTTACATGACACCGGTCAGGGAAAATGGCTAATTAGGCCCAATTTAGACATTTTTACTTAGGGGTGTACTCACTTTTGTTGCCAGCGGTTTAGACATTAATGGCTGTGTGTTGAGTTATTTTGAGGGGAGAGCAAATTTACACTATTATAAAAGCTGTATACTCATTACTTTACATTGTGTCATTTCTTCAGTGTTGTCACATGAAAAGATATCCTAAAATATTTACAAAAATGTGAGGGGTGTACTCACTTTTGTGAGATACTGTAAATATATTTTTCACTGCCATCTTCACCACCAAATGTTGCTATATTTTGGCAGTAACAGTAAATTTGACACTGCAATCCACATTATCTCGTGCCACCATGTTATTGTATATTTTATGAAAATAACAGGCAAACATTTATAGTGTAACAGGGCAAACAAAGTGCGTCTAAATTATAAAATTCTGCTTTTATAAATAGGTCCCTAGAACTGTATGTCTTTAAGCGTTAAAGATTCTAAAATACAACCTTATATTCTCCAAGGACACGTTAAACCTAACTCGTTTTAAACATAGTTTCCCCTTATGTAAATCCAAGGTAAAATTCTGAATGGTTCTCTGTTCTATGTGACATTTTTACTGCCTCATATTTGAAAGAGTAAAAGTCCAAGATGATTGCTTTACATGGTTCCTTCTCAGTTGATTTAAATGTCCGAATGTCAGCTGTTCCATTGCTATCTATTTTAAAATGCATTAACTAGTAAGCGCTCTAAGATCCTTAGAGCACTGCACTCTTCTGTCTTCAAGTAACAACAAATCAAATATATGGTGCTACCCCCAGAGGAGCAAATGGATTCGGCTCTCCTGCCCTGCTCTAGTGATGACCCGTCCTGTACATGGACCCAACACATCTGGAACTGTTTATCAAGGCAAAAGCCCTGAGAAGAAAAAGATTGGTGAGACAAAGTAAAAATGTGCATTAAATGAAGCAAGCAACTCTTTAGACAGGGAAAATGCTAGCTCTGTACACAGGTGAATCAATAAAGGAATGGTCTACCTAATCCTTTCAGGTCCTACCTAGCCACTGGCCACTGGAACATGAACTCAGTCCCACCAGCAATGGAGCCCTTAGTTTACTAAAAAGAGAGCTCACTCTCAAGCAACAGAGATTTATAATCCAATGGTTGAGGTTAAAGGTAGCAATGCTTTAGTGGCAAAACTCCTTTACAGGCACATAAAAACACTTGCAACAATAACAAATGTGGGCACTTTAAGGTGGGAAGTTCTATACGACCAGGGAGCAACATTGTGCCTGATGCCTTAGGCAGGAGAAAAGCAGCTTAAAAAATGAACCTAAAGCCTATTACACACTATGGGATTATCGGACGAATGATTGTCCTTTTTTTTTGCGTGCTAGTCTCCATATTGAAAACAAAGAGTTTGCTAAAGTGCTAAAATTCTAATATGACAGAATAAAAATTCGGAAGTTATGTCATGTATTGTAGTGTATTTGTATTGTATTCTCTGACAAACACTGTACTAATTAATGAAAATTTTACAATCTGGTATCCTACAAGAAATGTTTTCGTGTTCGTCCCTTTGGATAATTTCAGATGAAAGCTGTGTACTAACGATCAGATTATTGTGCGATCGCTTTGAAATCATTATTTTTTGTATAGTTTTCTGATCATGTGGACGGGGCTTTAGCTGCATTTTTGCAAACATGTTTAGGTGTGTCAAGCACTTGGGTATTTTTTTTTTTTTATTGGAATGGCCAGAATATTAATTTATTATGGCCATCGAAATAAAAAAAAAGTGTTTAAGTGCTAAATGTGTCTAATGCTTAGGTGTGTTTAGACGCGTTTACATGGACACATAGACTAACATGGAGGGCTGTTTAGAGGGGTTTCTGAGCTCAAGGGTGCATGAGGCCACCAGCCGTTCAGCTGTGAGATTAAGTGTACCTGGGTCAAATATAGAGAGTGCCATGCAACAAAGCCATTCACACAACCACTACAAAATATACAACAAAAAAAAAATCTAGGGTTGCAGGACTTAAAAGACATCATTAAACAAAAGACCGTAATCTACAAAATGATGTGTAGCACCCTTCTAAGTAGGTGCTAGTGAGAGAGTATAGTTTTTGGCTCTGTCTGCCTATCAGAGGAGCAGCGGGCAAATGTATAGTGCTTTCTGCCTACCAGAGAGCAGGATCTGTGAGTTAGGTCTGCTCAGTGTGTGATTCATTGGGTCTAGATAGTGTTTCACACTGGTCCAGTAGGGAGGCATGTTTGACAGTGGGAGGAAACCTGACCAATAGGAACACAGGCTTTTATACAGTCCCCGTGATTGGCAGAGACCGGCTGTCTCAGGGTATTATGGGATACTGTATAAAAGCCAGCAGCACGTGCTGCAGGGTCTTTGACTGGTGAGCAGAGTCCCAAAGGGAGGGTAGCAGCTGCCTCCTCCTCTGTAGTGGTGGAATGTGGTCGCAGGCTGTCGGCCTGGGGATCAAAGGAATGGAACTGAGGTCCAGGAGATCTGACTAGAGGTGGAGAGACACAGGAGACCCTTGAAAAACAGTATTGTGAGTACAGGGGATTGTGTCAAGGGGCCACCTTTAGTCAGAGGATGGATGTCAGTGTGTCAAGTGAAAGGGGATACTAGGAGAGTATCCTGAAGAGAATTAGTTCATCAAGTCTTCTGGACAGGGACTTAATCTAAATTCACCTAGTGGCTAAGTGAATCAGCAGTCTGGCTGCATCATCAGATAGGAGTCCTCATTAGTGATGGACAAACATTGGCCGGGGCGGTTCGCGAACGTTAGCCGCAAACTTTCTCAAATGTCCGCAAACCGCAAGTTTGCGACGGGCCCCATTGACTTTAATGGGAGGCAAACTTTAAAATCCTTTAGGTCATATTTGCAGCCACAAAAGACTTACTAGCTGTGCACAAATAGTCCCACCACATGGACAATGTCATAAAAGAAGTATTGCAATTGGAAAAGTTGCCCTAAAATTTTTTTTTTTTTTCCAGCAAAAAAATTTATTTTTTTTTCCTAAATCAGCCAGAACTGACAGCAGCCGGTAAATACATGTCAAATACATATAGGATCCATTTACACATCTGTAAAATGGGTCCACATCCATTCCACAATTTGGCGGAACGTTTACAGACCCATTGATTTTCAATTCCAGTCTGAAAAATTAGGCATTCACAGGATAAAGAAGTAAGTGTCGACCATGAAAGGCCCCAAAAATTTGCCCACATGGGTTTACCTGACAGCTAAGAACGTTGTATTCTGTGGCTGAAGGTGCATTAGGCATTCACAGGATACAGAAGTAAGTGTCGGCCATTCCAGGCCCCAAAAATTAGCCCACATGGGTTTACCAGACAGCTAAGAATGTTGTATTCTGTGGCTGAAGGTACATTAGGCATTCACAGGATAAATAAGTAAGTGTCGGCCATAAAAGGCTCCAAAAATTAGCCCACATGGGTTTACCTGAAAGCTTAGAACGTTGTATTCTGTGGCTGAAGGTACATTTGGCATTCACAGGATAAATAAGTAAGTGCCGGCCATGAAAGGCCCCAAAAATTAGCCCACATGGGTTTACCTGACAGCTAAGAACGTTGTATTCTGTGGCTGAAGGTACATTAGGCATTCACAGGATACATAAGTAAGTGTCGGCCATAAAAGGTCCCAAAAATTAGCCCACATGGGTTTACCTGACAGCTAAGAACGTTGTATTCTGTGGCTGAAGGTGCATTAGGCATTCACAGGATACAGAAGTAAGTGTCGGCCATTCCAGGCCCCAAAAATTAGCCCACATGGGTTTACCAGACAGCTAAGAATGTTGTATTCTGTGGCTGAAGGTACATTAGGCATTCACAGGATAAATAAGTAAGTGTCGGCCATAAAAGGCTCCAAAAATTAGCCCACATGGGTTTACCTGAAAGCTTAGAACGTTGTATTCTGTGGCTGAAGGTACATTTGGCATTCACAGGATAAATAAGTAAGTGCCGGCCATGAAAGGCCCCAAAAATTAGCCCACATGGGTTTACCTGACAGCTAAGAACGTTGTATTCTGTGGCTGAAGGTACATTAGGCATTCACAGGATACATAAGTAAGTGTCGGCCATAAAAGGCCCCAAAAATTAGCCCACATGGGTTTACCTGACAGCTAAGAACGTTGTATTCTGTGGCTGAAGGTACATTAGGCATTCACAGGATACAGAAGTAAGTGTTGGCCAGTATAGGCCCCAAAAATTAGCCCACATGGGTTTACCTGACAGCTAAGAACGTTGTATTCTGTGGCTGAAGGTACATTAGGCATTTACAGGATACAGAAGTAAGTGTCGGCCAGTATAGGCCCCAAAAATTAGCCCACATGGGTTTACCTGACAGCTAAGAACGTTGTATTCTGTGGCTGAAGGTACACTAGACATTCACAGGATAAATTAGTAAGTGTCGGCCAAGAAAGGCCCCAAAAATTAGCCCACATGGGTTTACCTGACAGCTAAGAACGTTGTATTCTGTGGCTGAAGGTACATTAGGCATTCACAGCATACATAAGTAAGTGTCGGCCATAAAAGGCCCCAAAAATTAGCCCACGTGGGTTTACCTGAAAGCTAAGAACGTTGTATTCTGTGGCTGAAGGTACATTAGGCATTCACAGGATAAATAATTAAGTGTCGGCCATAAAAGGCCCCAAAAATTAGCCCACATGGGTTTACCTGACAGCTAAGAATGTTGTATTCTGTGGCTGAAGGTACATTAGGCATTCACAGGATACAGAAGTAAGTGTCGGCCAGTATAGGACCCAAAAATTAGCCCACATGGGTTTACCTGACAGCTAAGAACGTTGTATTCTGTGGCTGAAGGTACATTAGGCATTTACAGGATACAGAAGTAAGTGTCGGCCAGTATAGGCCCCAAAAATTAGCCCACATGGGTTTACCTGACAGCTAAGAACATTGTATTCTGTGGCTGAAGGTAAATTAGGCATTCACAGGATAAATTAGTAAGTGTCGGCCAAGAAAGGCCCCAAAAATTAGCCCACATTGGTTTACCTGACAGCTAAGAACGTTGTTTTCTGTGGCTGAAGGTACATTAGAAATTCACAGGTTACAGAAGTAAGTGTCGGCAATGAAAGGCCCCAAAAATTAGCCCACATGGGTTTACCTGACGGCTAAGAACTCTGTGGCTGGAGGTACATTAGGCATGGACAGAAGAAATAATTGTCGGCCATGAAAGGCCCCAAAAATTAGGCATTCAATAGACGTGAAATGCCTTTTATGCCGCTTTATTTACCGAAGACAAGGACCATGAATTGTTGTGGGTGGATGGCGGTCTTGCGGATATTTGTGGCCCGTCATGAGGAATTTAAATGAAACATGGTCTACTGGTCACATGTGTTGAATTCCTCAGAGATCCATGCCTCATTCATTTTTATAAATGTGAGGTAGTCAACACTGTCACGAGCTAGGCGAGTGCGCTTATCTGTCACAACCCCCCGCTGCGCTGAACGTCCTTTCGGACAGGACACTGGACGGGGGGGCAAGCCAACAGTTCCATTGCAAATTGTGCAAGCTCTGGCCAGAGGTCAAGCCTGCCCACCCAGTAGTCCAGGGGTTCATCACTCCTCAGAGCGTCCACATCGGGTATTAACCCGATGTAGTCGGACACCTGTCGGTCTAGGCGTTCCCTGATGCTGCATCCAGAGTACAGCTGTCGATGGGTCTGCTGAAAGAAGGATCTCATATCTAAAGTGACCAACACATCTTCAAACCGCCCTCTTCTTGCAGGTGCTGCTGGATTGCTACCCGCAATTGTTTCTCTGTGAGTGGAAATTCCTCTGCCAGCGCACACAAAAACAGAATGCAGCATTTCTCGCAGCAAGGCCTGGAAGTGCTGCATTCTGACCGCCCTCTGTGATGGTGGTAACATTTCCGCCATTTTTTGTTTGTACCGGGGGTCTAAGTACCTTGCCACCCAGTACTGGTCCTTGCCTTTTATGCTTTTTATACAGGGGTCCCCCTTAAAACACTGGAGCATGAAGGCCCCCATTCACACTAAACTGGATGCGGTGTAGTGGCCTGGCTCCAGCTCATCATCCAGGATAATCTCGTCTTCGTTCTCCTCCCCCCATCCATGGACAACACCAGGGATCCCAGACAGGTTTAAAGCATGCTCTTCTTGCTCCTCCTCATCTGCCCCGGCACCATCCTCCTCTGACTCCTCTTCAGACTCCTGTTGTTGACTTGTCTCAGAGGGATTAGCACCCCCTGGGAATTCATCCAACATTGCGACTTCCTCATCTTCCTGCTCCTGCTCCTCGACGGCTTGATCAATGACACGACGCAATGTACGCTCCAGAAAGAAGGCGTAAGGTACGATGTCACTGATGGCACCCTGGCCGTGACTGACCAGTTTGATGATCTCATCAAATGGCCGCAGAAGTCTGCATGCGTCGCGCATGAGCAGCCACTGGCGAGGTGAAAAAAACCCAAGCTCCTAAGGAACCTGTCCTGCCGCAGAATTCAAACAGGTAGTCGTTAACTGCACGTTTCTGCTGGAGTAGCCAATCAAGCATATGCAACGTTGAGTTCCATTGCGTCGGGCAGTCACAAATAAGACGCCTGACGGGCAGGTTGTGTCGCCACTGAATGTCGGCGAGCCATGGCTGTGTAAGATCTTCTGAAATGGCCCGAGATTTTCCTGGCCTGCCGCAAGACGTCCTGGACCCCAGGGTATTTGGCAACGAATCGCTGCACGACCAAGTTCAGGACGTGTGCCATGCATTACACGTGTGTAATTTTGCCCTGTTTCAGCACACTCAGCAGATTGGCACTGTTGTCGCACACCACTTTACCAACTATCAAATTGAGCAGTGTCAGCCACTGATCTGCCTGTGAATGCAAAGCTGAAAGGAGTGCAGGACCAGTGTGGCTCTTGGCTTCCAGGCACAACAGACGCAGCACAGCAAGGCAACGTCTCACCTGGCATGTGGTATAGGTTCTGGGGATCTTGGGCGGCGCAGCGTAAGAGACGGTAGCAGCGGAAAAGGGGGAGTCAGCCGAGGAGGAGAGGGAGGATGGAGTAGGAGGAGGAGAAGAAGAGGCAGGCCTGCATGCAATCCGTGGTGGTAAAACCAAATCTACACGGGTGCCGCGGTTTACATGCTTGACAGCCGTCAGAAGGTTCACCCAGTGGGCAGTAAAAGTTATATACCTTCCCTGCCCGTGTTTGCTAGACCATGTGTCTGTGGTCAGATGTATCTTGGCACTGACACTGTGTGCCAGAGATACATTCACTTGCCGCTGAACATGGCCATACAGCTCTGGAATTCCCTTCTGCGAGAAATATTTCCTGCCTGGGACCTTCCATTATGGTGTTCCAATGGCCAAAAATTTCCAAAAGGCCTCCGAGTCCACCAGTTGATATGGCAGTAGTTGGCGGGCTATCAGTTCCGACAAGCCAGCAGCTTGGGCAAGAGGGTTATCCGGCGTCATCATTTTTTTACGCTCCAACATTTTCGGAAGCCTGCCTTTTTCCAGAACAACGTGAGGATGGCATGATGGAAGGTGGAGTGGAGGACAATTGTGAGGAGAGAGGAGAGAGGAGAGAGGAGAAGAGGCTGGATGGTGAGAGCCTGGAGTGTGGCTTTGTGGGTTCTGATGGCGTTGCTCCCACTGGGCTCGGTAATGGGAGTTCAGCTGCCATCTTAAGGCGGTTGTCCCTAGGTGAGTGTTGGGCTTACCATGACTTATGCGTTGACTGCAAAGGCTGCAGATGGCAACACTGTTGTCAGCAGCGGACACATTAAAAAAAGCCCACACTGCGGAGCCATGTGCCAGCGTCCTGGGAGCACCAGATGTGACTGTACATGGTTGATGGCTCACTCCTGATACATTTACAGTCTGCTTTGTCCCTCCTGTGCAATATAAGTTCCGCCTGCTTCTCCTCCCTATCTGCTGGTCCGTCTCTCCCTCTGAACTCCCCTCCTCTTCCTCTCTTGTGGCCACCCATGTGACGTCCATAGACACGTCATCATCCACGTCACCTTCCCCACCACTAACATTCGAGATCTCGGAGTAGGCAGCAACAGCGGGGACCAACCTCCTTGGGCTGATCTGGGTACTGTCATCAGACTGCTGAGTGGCGGCTGTTGCTACCTCCTCTTCCTGATTCAATGCCAAAAATGACTGTGCATCACAAATGTCTTGTGATGGATTGGAAAATAAATCCAGTGACTCAAGAGGAGGGTATATGCGGGTGGTGGTGGTGTCTTTGGGGGTGCACACAGCAGAGAGTGAAGAGGGTGCAGATAGAGAGGATGAGGAGGGTGCAGAAGAGGAAGGCTGAGTGAGCCACTCAACCAAGTCTGGTGCATCCTTTGAGGTCAAACGCACCTTCTGAAACGTCACACTTTGGCTCCGGCCTACTGCTCCTGCCCTACCCCTACCACCCCTGCGTAAGGGCCTGCATCTTCCTCTGCCTGTCATTTTTTAAATTACCCTGTGACAAAAGTCTCTAGAGAAGCGCAGTATATGTGGAACAAGGTATATAACACCCCGCTTCAATCTGTGGTATTGGGGGGCCACTGGTTTATCACACCAGTTCTACAAAAAAATGGCCAGTAACTGTTGTCACTGTGTGTAAACTCAGCAAAAGAGGCCAAATTTTTGCAGGACTAAAATACACTGTTATAAAATTATACTGTTAAATAACACCCCACTTCAATATATGGTATTGGGGGGCCACTGGTCTATCACACCAGTTGTACAAAAAATTGGCCAGTGAGTTTGGCACTGTGTGCAGCAGAGTTAAAGTAGCAAAAGAGGCAATATTGTTGCAGGACACAAATACACTTATAAAAGTATACTCAGATAACACCCCACTTCAATATTCAATATGTGCTATTGGGGGGCCACTGGTCTATCACACCAGTTGTACAAAAAATTGGCCAGTGAGTTTGGCACTATGTGTAGCATAGTTAATGCAGCAAAAGAGGCAATATTGTTGCAGGACGCAAATACACTTATAAAAGTGTACTCAGATAACACCCCACTTCAATATGTGGTATTGGGGGGCCATTGGTTTATCACACCAGTTGTACAAAAAAATTGGCCAGTAAGTTTGGCACTGTGTGTAGCAGAGTTAACGCAGCAAAAGAGGCAATATTGTTGCAGGACACAAATACACTTATAAAAGTATACTCAGATAACACCCCACTTCAATATGTGGTATTGGGGGGCCACTGGTCTATCACACCAGTTGTACAAAAAATTGGCCAGTGAGTTTGGCACTGTGTGTAGCAGAGTTAACGTAGCAAAAGAGGCAATATTGTTGCAGGACACAAATACACTTATAAAAGTATACTCAGATAACACCCCACTTCAATATTCAATATGTGGTATTGGGGGGCCACTGGTCTATCACACCAGTTGTACAAAAAATCGGCCAGTGAGTTTGGCACTGTGTGTAGAATAGTTAACGCAGCAAAAGAGGCAATATTGTTGCAGGACGCAAATACACTTATAAAAGTGTACTCAGATAACACCCCACTTCAATATTTGGTATTGGGGGGCCACTGGTTTATCACACCAGTTGTACAAAAAAATTGGCCAGTAAGTTTGGCACTGTGTGTAGCAGAGTTAACGCAGCAAAAGAGGCAATATTGTTGCAGGACACAAATACACTTATAAAAGTATACTCAGATAACACCCCACTTCAATATGTGGTATTGGGGGGCCACTGGTCTATCACACCAGTTGTACAAAAAATTGGCCAGTGAGTTTGGCACTGTGTGTAGCAGAGTTAACGCAGCAAAAGAGGCAATATTGTTGCAGGACACAAATACACTTATAAAAGTATACTCAGATAACACCCCACTTCAATATTCAATATGTGGTATTGGGGGGCCTTTGGTCTATCACACCAGTAGTACAAAAAATTGGCCAGTGAGTTTTTCACTGTGTGTAGCAGAGTTAACATAGCAAAAGAGGCAATATTGTTGCAGGACACAAATACACTTATAAAAGTATACTCGGATAACACCCAACTTCAATATGCGGTATTGGGGGGCCACTGGTCTATCACACCAGTTGTACAAAAAATTGGCCAGTGAGTTTGGCACTGTGTGTAGCAGAGTTAAGGCAGCAAAAGAGGCAATATTGTTGCAGGACACAAATAAACTTATAAAAGTATACTCAGATAACACCCCACTTCAATATGTGGTATTGGGGGGCCACTGGTTTATCACACCAGTTGTACAAAAAATTGGCCAGTGTGTTTGGCACTGCGTGTAGCAGAGTTAACGCAGCAAAAGAGGCAATATTGTTGCAGGACACAAATACACTTATAAAAGTATACTCAGATAACACCCCACTTCAATATGTGGTATTGGGGGGCCACTGGTCTATCACACCAGTTGTACAATAAATTGGCCAGTAACTGTTGTCACTGTGTGTACCACAGTTAACGCAGTAAAAGAGGCCAAATTTTTGCAGGACTAAAATACACTGTTATAAAAGTATACTGTTAAATAACACCCCACTTCAATCTGTGGTATTGGGGGGCCACTGGTCTATCACACCAATTGTACAAAAAATTGGCCAGTATGTTTGGCACTGTGTGTAGCAGAGTTAACACAGCAAAAGAGGCAATATTTTTGCAGGACACAAATACACTTATAAAAGTATACTCAGATAACACCCCACTTCAATATGTGGTATTGGGGGGCCACTGGTCTATCACACCAGTTATAATACTTTTTTAAAAGTGCTTTTGTCACTGTTTGTAGTATTGTTGCAGAAACGCTCAACACACCAGTCACAATGCTGCATAGTGCACAATACTAATCCACTTCCCATCCTATTTCCCCATAGAGATGTATGGGGAACTGACAGCTGTGTCTCCGCACACAGTGCGGAGAACAGCTGTCATCCTCCTGCTCAGTGGGGGATCGGCGGATCGATCCCCCCGCTGAGATAAACGGAGTCCGTCCGACGGATGGATAGTGTGAAAGGGGCCTTAGTTCACCATGGGACAACCAATAATGTTTGTTTAATAAAGTAAAAGTTAAGACACTTGTTTCCTGTTCCTTAACCCAAGGCCTCATTCCAACCTCTCCAGTGCAGTGCATTAAGTTGCCCATAAATGTGATTTGCAACCATTTTAATTAGCCGCCGACACGCATCAATGGACCAGAAAAATGCACCTGCATTATTTTTTCCACAATGCTGTATTCTCTTACTATAGCATTGTGGTGCACTACAACATACGTGCAACAGAGGTGCCTTCTTTTAGTATGTTGGGAAATTATTCAAAGTGTTCACTACCCCCCCCCGTCTATGGAGTCTCATTGACAGTATAGTAACTATGTGTTATGCCTACTGTGTGCTGTCATGTGACTACATCACAAGTTAAAGCTGTATTTCAGATAAAAAGAAATACAATTTAAATTAGTAGGCTGAGCATATGTTGTTGTTTATACAAATATATAGCAGAAACATATTATAAACCTTTGGAAAAAAATTAAAGTCAGACTCCAGGCAAAAATCTCAATACACAGGTTAAATGCATTTATGGGAGGTGTATTATCTGCCAAACAATTTGAATTAACATAATTTAATTTCTGAGCTCTACAAGGATGCACAGCCAGATGGATATAATTTCTCTGCTACAGGTAAGAAATGCATTGTGTTATTAATCCACCATAAACCTATGATTAGACAGTAAAGGAACATAAGCAGCCTGGTGAGGTCATCACTCTGCTTAAACAGCCCATACACGTAGCAAACTTCTTTCCTGCAACCTGTTTGCTTGAGTCCCCATCAGCACAGACAGTGTTGATAGGGGAATCCCTCCCGCTGAGCCATTGTATTCTCCCATGGGGGGGAAGACAGTGATTATTGCTTGCGGCTATACTAACCGCTAGGGATAATCGTGTCCAAAATCTGTCAGGCTGGTTGTACCCAATTTGATAGATTGATCAACTTGGTACATTCAGCCTGCCCATACATGGTTCCTGTTCAACAGGAACTGGCCGAGATTCGTACCGTCTATGGCTGGCCTTACTGTGCCCTCTGCATGCAGCACACAGGTCAAATTTAAGTTCTTAAATTTGTTACACTTAAACAATACACTTGTATGATTTCCTCATGAATACAGAGTTGCATTATTGTGCTTCTTTTATACCTGCCTAGAATTCAGCTTTAACCACTTTACGACCGCCCACCGCAGATATACTGCGGCAGGCAGCCGCTCCTGGGCAAAGTGACGTAGGTATACGTCACTCGCTCTCAGGAGGCTAGGGGGCGAGCATGCGCCGCCGCCGGCGCGCTCCCGCCTCCGTTTGTCAGCAGGGAAGCCTATGCGTGTGTCAGGCGGCTCCAATTGCCGCCTGACACCCGCGATCGTTCCCCGCTGAGAGAGAAGTACGGTCAGCTTTTGTAAACACAGCTGACCATTCTTCTCCCTGCAATAATCATAGAGCCCATGTGATCCTTCTATATAAGAACACATGTCTCTGGTCATTTCAGAAGCCCCTCCAAAGTTAGAATCACTCCCCTAGGCTCACATTTAACCCCTTGATCACCCATAATGTTAACACCTTCCCTGACAGTGTCATTATTATAGTAAAAGTGCATATTTTTTAGCACTGATTACTGTAGTAATGTCATTGGTCCTCCCAAAAGTGTCAAAAATATCTGTCAGGGGTTCGATCTGTCCACTGCAATGTCGCAGTCCTGCAAAAAATCACAGATTGCCGCCATTACTAGTAAAAAAAAAAAAAATACAATAAAAATGACATAAATTTTTCCCGTAGTTAGTAGACGCAATAACTTTTTTGCAAGCTAATCAAAATACGCTTGGTGTGACTTTATATTTTTACCAAAAATATGTAGCAGAAAACAAATTGGCCTAAAATGTTAAAAAATTTAGATTTTTGATTTTTTTTTTGAGAATGTCATACAGCAGAATGTGAAAAATATTGTTTTCTTTTTCAAAATTGTCGCTCTTTTTTGGTTTATAGCGCAAAAAATCAAATGCGCACAGGTGATCAAATACCACCAAAAGAAAGCTCTTTTGTGGGATAAAAAGGACATCAATTTTATTTGGGTACAGCGTTGCAAACCCCCGCAATTTAATTGTCCGTTCTATTAACACAGTTTGTCCCTAGCACAGTCTTACACTAGATAAATTTTCGATGGTAGGAAATTAATCAAACATTGATTTCTATAAGATGGGTATGAAGATATCGTTTCTTGCACGTACATAAACATATTTAAATATATAAAATATGTAGACATCCAGTGGCTAGACACATTTTATTCAGATTAAAATGAAAATTACTGTCCACCCTTATGCTAATAATTATGTTGCCTAGAGCACAACAGCTGTTTTTTATTTCAAAGTAAAAACAAAACTGTGTGTGAGACGTTCACATACTAATGCACTGTTTATAACAAGAGATAAGATCCAGAAAAGTGGTGTTCCCTGTTTCCTAAGTCTGAAGGGAATGGTCATGTTTGAAGCGATGTTTTAAAGGGGGCCCACTACGTGCTTTTTCTTAAAGTAGGGTTTAGTGTATTAAGTGCTTGGGAAAAGCTACCCAAGGGTCATAAATATCTCATTAGTTTCATTCCCAATTAAGCATGAAACAGTGGCTGTTTATTGGAGTGAACTTGTGCAGGGGGAGCTGGAACTTCGGTGGGGGAGGAGAACCTAACTAAAAACACCAGCACTAATGATTCTCAACCCATAATATACTGTATACGTACATCAGCAATGCGTAGAGCAATAGCCAGGCTAAACTGCAAGCTGAGCATTATCTTATGTTGCATGGGTTGAATTAAAGCCCATGTATAGCTCAAACAATTTGTAGTTTGAGTAGAGAAGGGTTAGGTCGGAAAGTAATTTTGCACAATTCCCCCATCATCAAAGACAGTGCTGACAGGAGAATCAGCTTCTGTCTTCTCCCAGCAGGGGCTGGCGGGGGAAGCCAGCCCTGCCGGGAGAAGGCTGTGATTATCGTTAGCGGCTATAGCAGCTGCTTGCGATAATTGGAAGCGAATCCAGCAAGCTGGTTGTACCCAGGTTGATCAGTCGATCAACTTGGTACATTCAGCCTGCCCAATAATGATTCAAACCCTGTATGGCTGGCCTAAAACCCCTGTCAGGATTTTATTGCTGTCTGTGTCCCCGTTAGGCAGATTCACAGTCTTGTACTGGTGGCCATTGTCACCAAGATAGAAAGTGATGGGAAATCTAAAATTGAGAGAACAAGAGATAAGGGGTAATCTTCCAATGGGGATACCTGTTCTGGTGATAACCATTTAAAGACTCATTCTGGCATGCAGCAGTCCTTGCCGCCTCTCGTGGCAAAGTAATTTGCAGTGGAACGCTTTTCAGAGGGTATTTAACAGGTGGTAAGAAGGTGATTTGTTGACCCCTAACTACCTATTTTAACCGTAAAAGGCTGTCCCACCTTGCCACAACACTTACCGTAGAGCAATCCCATATACTTAATGAGTCTCCTTTTGTGGTGGCATGTGTACAGCCCTGAGTGGGTGCATGCCCTCCCTTAGGTGGGTGGTCAGAGGACAGTAAAACTGCAACTCCACTTTTACTGCTCCCTGGCTGGCCATGTGGACAAGCCCTAAGAAGGAGTTCTCTTTACTTCATGGACATTTCCTCTATCTTGCCTCTGTGGGGCAGAAAGTGAAAAGGAATCTCCCCATAGAGACACAGCCAAACATAAACTAGCAATTTATCCCCCTCCTACTGTATCCAAAATGAAAAAATACATTTTAAGCATTAATATTTTTAGTGTTAAAACCTTCCATTATTTAGAAGCAATCGTCATAAATTATACTTACAAACAAGTGAATTAAAATCGCTGATCGAGTTACTCATTTGTAGCCTTGTAGTCCTCGGTACCGTACACTCCAAAGCATAGGGGGATTTTACCAGGGTATTTGCTGGCTGACGCATTTCAAAGGCTCAAAAGGAAAAATTAAACTCTATCAGAGTAACATTTTCACAATTTGACCAGCCTGCTGGAAATTTTAACAACTGTTTTTTAATTCTATAAATATTAATGCTTCAAAAATGTATTTTTTCATTTTGGATAGAGTAGGAGGGGGATAAGATCATAGTCAGTTTTTTTTTTTTTTTGCTGTGTCTCTGTGGCTAAGTGGGTAATCCCCCCCCCCCCCCCATGCTGAGGAGAAGTGTCAATGTGTAGCTTTTGACCTCCTGAGGGAGTACAGGTACAGTAAGTATTAGGAATCCTGTGGGATAATCAAGTGCAGCCAGCAGAGTGTGTAAAGCACAGCCAGAAGTTGAGGAGTCCTCAAGATGTTCCAGTTGTAGCTCACCAGGGGTATCCCATGCTCTCTATTACCCATTCATGTGTACTGAAGGGGGAAATAGGGTTAAATTCACCAGTGACTCTTTAGGGGTTGTGCAGCATATATACAGTGTATATTTCCTTTCTACCGTTAACTCTCTACTTTGTTACCTCAACCCACTAAGTCACTCACTGCCCAGGAGGTCGCTAATCACTTCAAAAATAGGATTGATACAGTTTGTGATGAGATCTCCACTGTACAGATATCTTCCTCACCTTATACTCCTTGTCCACAATCAGTACTTGCCTCATGTAACCCAGCTACTATAGAAGAAGTCGCTAAAATTTTTTCTAATGTCCACCTCACCACTTGCCCCCTGGACCCTGTTTCCTCGCAATTACTAAGGTCACCCTCTGGCTTTATCCTACACACTTTAACTCATATCTTCAATCCCTCCCTTTCTACTGACCTCTTACCCAACCCCCTAAAACTTTCACTAGTCACTAGTCACCCCCATACGTAAAAAGGCCTCACTGAACTCCACCAATCTTAACAACCTAAGACCCAATGGATTTTGCCCACAACACTCCACAGAAACCACTCTCCTAAAACTAAAACTCACATCACAAACGACTTACTAACAGCTAAAAGCAACGGTCATTATTCAGTACTCTTACTCTTGGACGTCTCCTCTGCTTTGACACAGTTGACCACCCCCTCCTCAAGAAACTATACTTCCGTGGTCTTTGTGATTGTACTCTCTGTTGGTTCGCATCTTACCTATCTCACTGCACCTTCAGTGTCACTTACAACTCTACTTCTTCCTCTCCTACTCCTCTTACTGTCAGGGTCCTCCAAGACTCTGTCCTTGGACCTATTCTATTCTCGATCTACACCTCTTACCTGGGTCAGCTGATCCTGTGGTTACCAATACCATTTCTTTGCTGATGATACCCAAATCTATCTCTCTACCCCTTAGCTCACCCAATCAGTTACCTCATGTATCACTGATTTACTAACAGACATATCAGACTGGAAGCCACACCACTTCCTAAAACTCAATCAATCCAAAAACCGAGCTCATAATTTTTCCTCCTCCAAGTGCCCCTTCCACTGACTTCTCTGTCAGGATCAATGGCACAACCATCAGTCCTTCCCCGCATGCCAGGGTGCTATGAGTAACCCTGGACTCTAAACTGTCCTTTCAGGCCCACATCCAATCCCTGTCCAAATCATGCTGCCTCAACCTCCAAAACATCTCCTTTTTAACCAATGACACCACAAAGCTACGAATTCACTCCCTGCTTATCTCTCACCTCCACTATTTCAACTCATTGGAATAGCTTTACATAGACTATCCTCCCTTCAGTCCATCATGGATGCTGCTGCCAGACTCATCCATCTTACCAATCATTTAGTGTCTAGTACCCCTCTCTGCCCTTGCATCCACTGGCTTCCGCTCGCCAACGAATAAAATTCAGAATACATACAACAACTTACAAAGCCATCAACAAAAATACCATCCAAACTGCTCTCTTCGGTCCTCTCAAGACATCAAAAAGTTAATTTATTTCAGTAATTCAATTCAAAAAGTGAAACTCATATATTTTATATACAGTAGATACGTTGCACAAAGAGTGATATATTTCATCATGGCTTACAGCTTCTGAAAACCCAAAATTCAGTATCTCAGAAAACTAGAAAATAATTTTTAATATAGAAATGTTGGCTTACTGAAAAGTATGTCCATGTATAGTATAGTATGCACTAAATTCTAGGTCTGGGCTCTTTTTCTTGAATTAATGCTTCAATGTGGCGTGGCATGAAGGCAATCAACCTGTGGCACTGCTGAGGTGTTATGGAAGCCCAGGTTTCCTCGACAGTGGCTTTCAGCTTGTCTGCATTGTTGAGTCTAGTGTCTCTCACCTTCCACTTGACAATACCCCACAGATTCTCTCTGGTGTCTAGGTCAGTTTGCTGGCCAATCACACACAGTGATACCATGATCATTAAACCAGGTATTGAAACTTTTGGCAGTGTGGGCAGGTGCCAAATCCCACTGGAAAATTAAATCAGCATCTCTATGAAGCTGGTCAGCAGAGGAAAGCATGAAGTGCTCTAAAATTTTCTAGTAGAGGGCTGCGCTGACTTTGGGCTTGATGAAACAGAGTGGATCAACACCAGCAGATGCCATGGCTCCCCAAATCATCACTGACTGTGGAAACTTCACACTGGAACTCATGCAACTTGGTTTCTATGCCTCTCAACTCTTCCTCCAGATTCAGGGACCTTGATTTCCAAATTAAATTCAAAATATAGTGGACTGCGTTTTATCAAGTCCACAGTCAGCGCAACCCGCTACCAGGAAATTCTAGAGCACTTCATGCTTCCCTCTGCTGACCAACTTTTTGGAGATGCTGATTTCGTTTTCTAGCAGTGTATAGTAGTAGTCAGTGTACCAAAATACCAATACCTGTACCTGCTTTAATGATCATGGTATCACTGTACTTGATTGGCCAGCAATCTCACCTGACCTAAACCCCATAGAGAATCTGTGGGGTATTGTCAAGAGGAAGATCAGAGACACCAGACCCAACAATGCAGATGAGCTGAAGGCCAATATCAAAGAAACCTGGGCTTCCATAACACCTCAGCAGTGCCACATTGGCTCATGCAAAAGGAGTCCCGATCAAGTATTGAGTGCATACTATACTGTACATGGACATACTTTTCAGTAAGCCAACATTTCAGTATTAAAAATTATTTTTTTATTGGTCTCATATAATATTCTAATTTTCTAAGATATTGAATTTGGGGTTTTCACTAGCTGTAAGCCATAATCATTGAAATTAAAAGAAAGAAATGCTTGAAATATATCACTCTGTGCGTAATGCATCTATATAAAATATATGAGTTTCACTTTTTGATTTGAATTACTGAAATAAATTAACTCTTTGATGATATTCTAATTTTATGAGATGCACATATGTATATGTTTATATATATATATATATATATATATATACACACAAACCCAATTCCAAAAAAGTTGGGACACTGTACAAATTGTGAGTAAAAAAGGAATGGACTAATTTACAAATCTCATAAACTTATATTTTATTCACAATTTAATATAGATAACATATCAAATGTTGAAAGTGAGACATTTTGAAATGTCATGCCAAATATTGGCTCATTTTGGATTCCATGAGAGCTACACATTCCAAAAAAGTTGGGACAGGTAACAATAAGAGGCCGGAAAAGTTAAAAGTACATATAAGGAACAGCTGGAGGACCAATTTGCAACTTATTAGGTCAATTGGCAACATGATTGGGAATATAATGAGCCTCTCGGAGTGGCAGTGTCTTTCAGAAGTCAAGATGGGCAGAGGATCACCAATTCCCCCAATGCTGCTGCAAAAAATAGTGGAGCAATATCAGAAAGGAGTTTCTCAGAGAAAAATTGCAAAGAGTTTCATCATCTACAGTGCATAATATCATCCAAAGATTCAGAGAATCTGGAACAATCTCTATGCGTAAGGGTCAAGGCTGAAAAACCATACTGGATGCCCGTGATCTTCGGGGCCTTAGAATGCACTGCATCACATACAGGAATGCTACTGTAATGGAAATCACAACATGGGCTCAGGAATACTTCCAGAAAACATTGTCGGTGAACACAATCCACCGTGCCATTCGCTGTTACTGGCTAAAACTCTATAGGCCAAAAAAGAAGCCATATCTAAACATGATCCACAAGCACAGGCGTTTTCTCTGGGCCAAGGCTCATTTAAAATTGAATAAAACTACACCTGAAGTGTACAATGCTGCGCTCACCTATAGTGCACTAAATATAAACATGAATATAGTGTGAGTCCATAAACAACATAATCAAATAACTGAATACAAAGTGCATCCACAGATCATATAAAAGTGAATAATAAATTGGTGAATAAAGTCCCATACACCGACAAGAAAACTGAAATGGTGCAGTCGCTAAAGGATGACTTCTCCACATCAATGTATGTATAGGCTCTTCAATCCCTTCACCACATGGACACCCAGTGTGTGGGAACGCTTACCAGAAAGCACCGACCCCTTAATTATAGGGGGTCATTGCAAGCGAAGTTGTACACAATATTCAGAATCCAGAGTGTGTCTGAGCCCTCCAGAAGGATCCACCTTACAATCGCCTGTTACATAAGTATGCTCTGCACTCCTCTGCCAACCCAACGCTCCTCCTCTACTGTCACTTCCAGTAATGTCTTCTATTACCTGCCGCATGGAACATCCTGTCTTTATTTCACAGGATTGTGAGAAAAACAATTCAAAACCCACGTTTGACTGCACGATCCCTCCAGAAAGATCTGGCAGACACTGGAGTTGTGGTATACTATTCCACTATAAAGAGATACTTGTACAAATATGGTCTTCATGGAAGAGTCATCAGAAGAAAACCTCTTCTACGTCCTCACCACAAAAATCAGCGTTTGAACTTTGCAAATGAACATCTAGACAAGCCTGATGCATTTTGGAAACAAGTTCTGTGGACCGATGAGGTAAAATTGAACTTTTTGGCCGGATTGAGCAAAGGTACGTTTGGAGAAGAAGGGGCACAGAATTGAATGAAAAGAACCTCTGTCCAACTGTTAAGCATGGGGGTGGATCAATCATGCTTTGGGGTTGTATTGCAGCCAGTGGCACAGGGAACATCTCAGTAGAAGGAAAAATGGATTCAATAAAATTTCAGCAAATTTTGGATGGTAACTTGATGCCATCTGTGAAAAAGCTGAAGTTAAAGAGAGGATGGCTTCTACAAATGGATAATGATCCTAAACACACCTCAAAATCCAAGGGGGATTACATCAAGAGGCGTAAACTGAAGGTTTTTCCATGGCCTTCACAATCTCCTGACCTCAACATAATTGAAAATCTATGGATAGACCTTAAAAGAGCAGTGCGTGACAGACAGTCCAGAAATCTCAAAGAACTGGAAGACTTTTGTAAGGGATAATGGGCAAAGATACCTCAAACAAGAATTGAAAGACTCTTGGCTGGCTACAAAAAGCGTTTACAAGCTGCGATACTTGCCAAAGGGGGCAGTACAAGATATTAACTCTGCAGGGTGCCCAAACTTTTGCAGATGCCATTTTTTTGTTTTCTGTTACTTTGAAAGTGTAAATAATGGAAATAAAATCTAACTATTGTTGACATATTATAAGAATGTCTAATCTGTAATTTGATGCCTTTTGGAGATTTTTCCATCTTTCCTTAGCTTCTTTATGCACATTAATATACATTTTTACCTGAGGTGCCCAAACTTTCAATCCCCACTGTATATATACATATATTTATATATATATATATATATATATATATATACAGTATCTCACAAAAGTGAGTACACCCCTCACGTTTTGGTAAATATTTTATTATATCTTTTCATGTGACAACACTGAAGAAATTACACTTTGCTAAGATTTAAAGTAGTGACTGTACAGCTTGTATAACAGTGTCAATTTGCTTTCCCCTCATAATAACTCAACACACAGCCATTAACCTCTAAACCGCTGGCAACAAAAGTGAGTACACCCCTGAGTTAAAATGTCCAAATTGGGCCCAAAGTGTCAATTTGGTGTGGCCACCATTATTTGCCAGCACTGCCTTGATCTTCTTGGGCATGGAGTTCACCAGAGCTTCACATTTTGCCACTGGAGTTCTCTTCAACTCATCCATGAAGAGATCACGGAGCAGGTGGATGTTGGAGACCTTGCGCTCCTCCACCTTCCGTTTGAGGATGCCCCACAGATGCTCAATAGGGTTTAGGTCTGGAGACATGCCTATTCAGTCCATCACCTTTACCCTCAGCTTCTTTAGCAAGGCAGTGATCATCTTGGAGGTGTGTTTGGGGTCGTTATCATGTTGATATACTGCCCTGCGGCCCTGTCTCCGAAGGGAGGGGACCATGCTCTGCTTCAGTATGTCACAGTACATGTTGGCATTCATGGTTCCCTCAATGAACTGTAGCTCCCCAACGCCGGCAGCACTCATGCAGCCCCAGACCATGACATTTGCACCACCATGCTTGACTGTAGGCAAGACACACTTGTCTTTGTACTCCTCACCTGGTTGCTACTACACACACTTGACACCATCTGAACCAAATAAGCTTATCTTGATCTCATCAGACCACAGGACATGGTTCCAGCAATCCATGTCCTTAGTCTCCTTGTCTTCAACAAACTGTTTGCGGGCTTTCTTGTGCTTCATCTTTAGAAGAGGCTTCCTTCTGGGATGACAGCCATGCAGACCAATTTGATGCAGTCTGTGGTGTATGGTCTGAGCACTGACAGGCTGACCACCCACCCCTTCAACCTTTGCAGCAATGCTGACAGCACTCATACATCTATTTCACAATGACAACCTCTGGATATGATGTTTATAACGTGCAATCAACTTCTTTGGTTGACCATGGCGAAGCCTGTTCTGAGTGGAACCTGTCCTGTTAAACCGCTGTATGGTCTTGGCCACCATTCTGCAGCTCAGTTTCAGGGTCTAGGCCATCTTTATGTAGAGCAACAATTCTCTTTTTCAAATCTTTAGAGAGTTCTTTGCCATGAGGTGAAATTATTTCAGTAGCGCAGGGATGGGGTTCCGCTCCTTTCACACCTATATGTGTGTATGTATGTATATATATATATATATATATATATATATATATATATATATATGTGTGTGTGTTTGTGTGTGTATATACCCCTATACAGAAGTTCAGATGTCATGCCTGCCTCCAAAGACGCCCAAAAAATGCCCAATAAATGCCTGAAACAAAAACGCCCCGGTGTGAAAGGAGCTGAACCCCATCCCTGCGCTACTAAAAATTCTAAGAAAAATTATCTTTTTTTTCTGGTTCTGGACATGCTACAGAGCTGAAACTTCACAGGTACACTTTTTAGACCCCCCCAGACACTAAATCTAAAGAAATCCCTTTTTTTTTTTCAATCGTTTTTTCAACAATTGGCTCTCTATCAAAAACGACAATTTTTAAGAACTTTTTTTTGTGTGATTAATAGTCCCTGGGGCATGACCCAGAACCCTAGGCACTTTTTAAGGGGCATTTATTGGGTTTTAGGGCTTCAAAATTGTGTTTTTTGATTACCGAAGTTCGGGTCCCATTGATTTCAATGGGGTTCTGGAATCCGAACCCGAACTTTCGGGAAGTTCGGGTTTTCTGGCCGAACCAAACTTTTCAAAAGTTCGATCATCCCTACTGCCAGACTCATCCACCTTACCAATCGCTCAGTGTCCACTGCTCCTCTCTGTCAATCCCTGCACTGGCTTCCGCTCACCCAACAAATTAAATTTAAAATACTAACAACATCTTACAAAACCATCCACAATTTAGCCCCCGGCTACATCTCTAGCCTAGTCTCAAAACACCAACCGAATCGCTCTCTTCATTCCTCTCAAAACCTCCTGCTCTCTAGCTCCCTCGTCACATTCTCCCATGCTCACCTCCAGGACTTTTCCAGAGCGTCTCTAATCCTATGGAACTCCTTACCCCAATCTGTCTGATTATCACCTACCCTATTAGCTATTAGACGATCCCTGAAAACCCTCCTCTTAAGAGAAGCCTATCCTACCCACACCTAACAACTGCACTTCCATTTTCTCCATCAGCCCATCCCCCACGGTTATTGCCTTTTGTTTCACTTGACCCTCCCTTCTAGATTGTAAGCTCTAACAAGCAGGGCCCTCTACTTCCTCCTGTATTGAATTGTATTGTAACTGTATTGTCTTCCCTCACATTATAAAGCGCTGCGCAAACTGTTGGCGCTATATAAATCCTGTATAATAATAATAATAAAATAGAAAAGAACATGCTGTAAAATAGAAGAAAAAGTTCCCACATCAAAATCCAAGATAAATAGCTGAACACTATGTTCAATAAAGCCACGAAAAGTAACATTATTACAAGAATGAAAGGAAAAGGGGAACAGTAATAAGCCCCCTTTTCCTCATGGGAGAGTGGCTGGGGAAATAGGTAGAATAGTTCATAAGGTAATTCTCCCTCCTTTTCTCCTCAGGTAAAGAGGGAGGGACTCCTAAGGTATCCTGAGGGAATAGAAATAGTGGGCGTGGTGTTGCAGGGGTCAGAGCACCTATAGGAATAGGTATAGGGTAGAAGTTTCTAGAGCCCTCTGAGCCCCTATATAAGGTAGAGCTCTCCTCAGAGGGGCTCATTCGCCTCAGAAGATTTAGCAGTGTGAATTCAGGAGCTGCCAATTTTGGAGTATAGGAGACTTCTGAGGCGAGAGGATGAGCCTATTGAGACAAATTATAGAAAGAGCAGGGGAGGACGGTGGTGAAGAGTGGTTACGAATGTGCTTAAGCTTACCAAGGAATGCGAGACAAGCAGCCGGTGGAAATTCTGCTGCGGACGTGCGGGCGGAGGTAATTCCAGCTTTGAATGCCCCGCCGACGGAAGAAGATACGGCTGAGATGGAAGAAGGTCCGGGTCAAGTGGGAAGAAGCACCGTCATGTCGGAGGGACGGACGAAGAGGAAGAGAACGCCTGCCAGGCGGCATTCACAGTCACCAGCGAGACCTCCCGCGAGAAGGCCCGGGACCGGGACACAGCGCAGGCGCAGTGACCGGGAGTCAGCGTCATCAAGCGGCGCCGGGAGCGGAAGAAATGAGGAAGGCTCCGGTCGTGGAAGTCAAGCTCCGGTGCCGGAAGAGTCTCCGCGGCAAGAGATACAGGGCGGGAGCGGAAGAAGAGCTGAAGAGCCGGCGGTGGAAGGTCAAGCAATCCCGGTGGTCGGGGAGGAGCTGGAGGAGAGACTACAAACACAGCAGAATAATGAGAATGGTGAGTGGACAACGCTGCCAATTCTCTCCAATATATCTGAAATGTTATTTAAATTGTCTAGAGATGTTAGGGAGCTGCAGCAAAACAGTAGATTGGTTCAGAATAGCCAGGTTGCAGAGCCAGCTTTGTCAGCAGCAGAAGTATGGGCGCCACCTTGTGGGGGCTTAGCTAAAGACAGGAGCATGCAGGAGAGTATGGTGGATTTAGTTGAATTAGATGGTAGACAGGTGGCAAGGTCACAAAATATTCCTGAAACATGTCTTAAGGAAGCTATACCTTGTGAGGTGTCACCGCTGGGCTTCCATCTATCTCAGGGAATAAAAGAAAAGATTTGGAGAGGTGAGTTTATGGATATACTATCTCTTCTGCCATCAGCTAGAGAATTTATTAATAAGAGTGACAAAAAAGATGATAAGTCAGAAGAGGATAGGAAAAGGCCTGTTGCTAAGAATTTTAACAATTGGCTGCAATCCTTTTTTATTTTTGCTGCAGTTCTTTGTGAGAAGTCACCTGAAAAGAGTGTTGGACTTTTCCAACACTTGGATATTATTTTAGAAGCGTACAAGAGCTTCAGTGGTTTTGGATGGTATAGTTACGATGAGGCTTTTAGACAGAAACTGTCAGTGCACAGGAATTTAAGATGGGGGATTAAGGACGTAGGATTGTGGCTTAACCTTTTTCTACCCCAGAAATCAGGTTATGTCAAGCAGCCTGGTCCCTCCTCGCAGCAGTCCACCACTACATATAGAAAAGGGATCTGCTTTAACTATAATGATGGACAGTGTAAATGGCCCCATACATGCCGATATAGGCATGAATGTGCATTTTGCGGGGGAAGTCACCCGGTGTCAAAATGTTTTAAGAAACTGTCCGCTAACAACCAACAGAACCTTCAAAAAGGCAACCTCCCCAGTGAAATTACAAAAAATGTTGCCCTACCTGTTAGTTTTCCCAGACAAGGTGAGGGCACAACTACTGTTTGAGGGCTTTGAGGAGGGTTTCTTGTTGCCCTCCTTTTCAGGTTTAGGTTGTAGGCAGTTTAACAATTTAAAATCAGTTGATCAGTTCCCTAGTGTGGTCCAAGCAAAATTAGATAGAGAAATTTTGGAAGGAAGGATGGAAGGTCCTTTTGTTTCACCTCCTTTTGAAAATTTTAGAGTTTCCCCATTAGGTATTGTCCCAAAGAAGGAGAAAGGTTCTTTCAGATTAATTCACCACCTTTCATTTCCCAAAGGGGAATCATTAAATGACCAGATAGACCCAAATTTAATATCAGTATCATATGCTTCATTTGAGGATGCTCTTGAAAAGCTTAGGGCTTTAGGTGCAGGGACTTTAATGGCTAAAGCGGACATAAAATCCGCTTTCCGTCTACTCCCCATTAACCCGGTTTGTTTTAACTCTTTGGGAATTTTCTTTAAGGACAAATTCTACTTTGACAAATGTCTCCCAATGGGGTGTTCAGTTTCATGTAAATATTTTGAAGATTTTGCTTGTTTTTTGGAATGGGTAGTGATGAAAGTCGCAGGTTCTAGCTTTATGATTCACTACTTAGATGACTTCTTGTTCATGGGTAAAGCAGAATCGTTAGAATGTCTTCAATTATTAAATACGTTTTTCAATATTTGTAGTAAGTTTGGAGTCCCATTGGCGGTTGAGAAGACGGTGTATCCCACCACATGTCTGGAGTTCCTAGGAATTACAATAGACACGGCGGCGCTGGAGTTCAGATTGCCGGAAGAAAAAATTCAAAGGATTAAAGGTATGTTAATTAATCTGGTTAGGAGAAGGAAAGTGTGTTTGAAAGAGATTCAATCTCTTTTGGGCCTACTGGCTTTCGCCTCAAGGATCATGCCGGTAGGAAAGGCATTCTCCAGGAGAATGTACCTGGCAATCTCTGGGCTAAAATCCCCTTTTTCACATATTAGGGTGACCAGCGATATTAGGGAAGACATGTTAGTTTGGCTTCAGTTTTTAGAACATTTCAATGGGAGGAGTTTATGGCAGAAGGAATTCATTATTGATGAAGAATTTTTATTATTTACTGACTCTGCTGGTTCGGTAGGCTTTGCAGCGATCTGGCGAAACCATTGGTGCGCAGATCGCTGGAGCCAAAGCTGGAGAGAAAAAGGTCTATTGAAAAATATAGTTCTTCTGGAGCTTTTTCCCATAATAGTCGCTCTGGAAATATGGGGAAAAGAATTTAGTAATAGAAGGATATTGCTTAGTACGGATAACAAAGGAGTAATGTACGCTATCAATTGTTTAACATCCAAGTCTCCACCAGTCATTGCTCTTTTGAGATATATGATTTATTTATGTTTGAAATATAATATATGGCTTAAGGCTCGACATGTGCCTGGTAAGAGCAATGACATGGCAGATGCGCTATCTCGTCAACAGATGAGCAGATTTTTCCAACTATTACCAGAGGCGGATCCAGTGGGTACCAAATTCCCAAGGAAGTTATGGGAGTTGATATAAGTCTGGTTACAGAGAATATCAAACACTCCATAGCCCCTTCGACCATGGCAGGTTACCAGTCAGCTTGGCTGATGTGGATTTCTTTTCTGAAGGAACTAAAAGAAGATGAAAATAATTTTTCTGAAGGACTTGTAATGTTGTTCTTAAATAGTTTATTCAAGAAAAATTACTCCTGGGCACACGTGAATAAAATCTTGGCCGGAGTTTCGTTTTTTCAAAAAATGAGAAATTTACCATCTTGTGTGTCGTTTTTTACAGTTAAGCAGGCGCTTAAAGGATATAGGAGGAGGAGTTATAGCAGTGATAAGCGTAGTCCAATTACACCAAAAATTCTTTTGGACCTATGTATGGCCACAGGTGAGGTTTGTTTTTCTGTTTTCGAAGCTGCCCTGTTTAAAGCAGCCTTTTCTCTAGCATTTTTTGGAGCTTTGCGGATTTCAGAGTTATTAAATATTTTAATTAAGGAGGTAAGTCTGGAGGGTAACTTAGTGAGGATAAGGTTAAGAAGGTCAAAAACAGACCAGGTAGGTAAAGGATGTGTTATTTGTTTAAATGCTCTCAGTGGTTCTCTCATATGCCCAGTTAAGTCATTGCAACAGTATCTTGAGTTAAGACCAAGTTTTGGTGAAAAGGCTCTTTTTATTCATGCATCAGGTGCAAACTTATCTAAATATCAATTTAATAGCGTTTTCAAGAAATGTGTGGTCAAGCTAAATTTAACAGGAATGCATTTGACATCACACTCTTTTCGGATAGGGGCAGCCACTGAGGCATCTAGATTAGGATTGGAAGATTCAATAATAAAAAAGGTTGGAAGGTGGAAGTCAGATTGCTATCAATTATACATCCGACCTAATTCATTTGTTTGATTCTTTTCAGATGGAAAAAGGATCATTTGGATTGTCGGGCATTCGTATATCTTTTGGGCGTTCAAGAGGGCAAGACAGAGGGTTTACTCTGAGAATTTGGGAATGGATCCAGAGAAATTCAAAGTATACTGGTATGGTAGGAGGGGTATGGTTTGGGCTGACCTACTATTTGAATTAAACAGGTTACAATCATTGTTTCCTCCTCCGGATGCACTTATCGTGCATTTAGGAGGAAACGATATTGGGCAGGAAAAAACTTTGGAATTGATTTTCAGAATCAGGGATGATCTTTTTAGTTTTGGGTTGTCGTCACCAAATACTGTTATTATCTTTTCTGAAATCGTTCAAAGGCTGAGGTGGTTATTTTCACCTTATTTGAAGAGTTTTGAAAGGATAAGAAAAAGGATTAATAGGTCATTGGCTAAACTTTTGCCTAATATAGGTGTTATGTCTTTCAGACATAGGGAATTGGAAGGGGGTACGGAAGGATTGTACAGGGATGATGGGGTACATCTTTCCGAGATAGGATTGGATGTTTTTAACGCAGACCTGTCGGATTGTGTTGATATGGCCGCGGTGCGGGGTCGTTGGTGACAGAAGGGGTTAGTTTTCCCCCTTCTGTCTTTTGGAAGTTGATGCTTGAAATGTGATGTTATTTATCCGGCCTGAGCTGTGGTGGCTAGGCTGTTGAGTGTGTTGAAAATTTTAATTATATATTTATTTATTGAAGTTATTTTAAAATAAATAATAAACGGCCGCGGCCTATATATTTTCCAAATAATACAGGTGTCTGCTTCTTATTTTATTTACTTAAGTAAAATGCTAAGTGGTTATTGAATCCTGCCTACTGTCCCATGAAAGGAAAAGGGGAACAGTAATAAGCCCCCTTTTCCTCATGGGAGAGTGGCTGGGGAAATAGGTAGAATAGTTCATAAGGTAATTCTCCCTCCTTTTCTCCTCAGGTAAAGAGGGAGGGACTCCTAAGGTATCCTGAGGGAATAGAAATAGTGGGCGTGGTGTTGCAGGGGTCAGAGCACCTATAGGAATAGGTATAGGGTAGAAGTTTCTAGAGCCCTCTGAGCCCCTATATAAGGTAGAGCTCTCCTCAGAGGGGCTCATTCGCCTCAGAAGATTTAGCAGTGTGAATTCCCCATCCCCCCCCCCTTTTTTTGTCGCGGCTGTTAAAAATAAAAAAAAAAAAAAAATAAATAAATATATATATAGATATATAATAAGTAAGTGGGGTCGTTTTTTGCTATAGCAAAAGGGCAATTTTATATGTTTATGAGTGGAAGTTGATGCTTGAAATGTGATGTTATTTATCCGGCCTGAGCTGTGGTGGCTAGGCTGTTGAGTGTGTTGAAAATTTTAATTATATATTTATTTATTGAAGTTATTTTAAAATAAATAATAAACGGCCGCGGCCTATATATTTTCCAAATAATACAGGTGTCTGCTTCTTATTTTATTTACTTAAGTAAAATGCTAAGTGGTTATTGAATCCTGCCTACTGTCCCAATGAACATCCAAATAGCATTTAAGTATGCCCGGATTTTAAGAAGGCAAATGACACAAATGAATCAACAAGCTACAGTACTGTGACAAAAAGAAGAACTGATAAGGAGGTGATCTGGAAGACAAAGAGACAGCATGGATCCAAAGGCCAGAAGTCTACCACTGTCAGTGAGCAATGTGGGGTCAAAAATATAAAGGGTGGTGTAGAGGTCACTCAAACTGAACAGAGTGTGTGAATGTTCTCAAGGACTTACATAGGGATAAAGCATGACTTGCTGGAAGTAAACATGAGATAAACATCAAATGAAAGGTTCTACTCAAGGCATAGCTGTATGTAACATGGTGTAAAGTAATTTGGCAAGGGATTGCTTTGTATTTAATGTTTTATTCCCAAGAACTTTATCACTGCCTAATCCCTGGAAGTAAAGCTGACTCATCTAGCAGAATCCGGATCTTTAGATATAAACAATAAGATCGGTCATCCTTCCTTTACCAAAAATGTCCATCTCCTACACTGTGCATATCAGAATATTTCCCCTTTACCAGCAATGACAAAATTTAGATGTGCTAGGCTAGGTTATCTCTATTTCAACCCACTTGACTGTCTGCAATAGGGGTGTCACTTCCCTGTTGTCTGCCTATATGATTCCTCCATACACAGGAAGATTATTGTACAGCTCCAAGGAAAGTGCTCATATATTTTCTTCCCTGAGTGATGAACTGAACATAGTAAGCCTAACTTCACACATATGTAAGTCCGAAAACACATGTAAATCACATACGTTCCCGCATCCGAGGGACACCTGCAGGAAAAAACGAGTGTGTGAAACCGCACCATGGCGTTCCATGTGGGCGCATTTTGGAAAAAGGGTAGGGGACTTTTTCTCCACATTTCCCGCAGGTACAGCAAACCATTTAAGTGATCAAAATGCACCAGCACAGATACGCAAATTTGTGAACCTATCCTTATTATTTTATTATAAACAAAATGTGCCTATGTCCTATCCACAGATGCACCCAAGCAGATATAAATAACACAAAATAATGCAGCTCTGTAATTAGCTGAGTTTGATTTGGTATCAGCCTCCTGCAGTCTATTGTGCAGTCTGTACAGCAGAGCTCAGAGAGGGGGAGGCAGACACAGCAGGAGCCAATCAAATGTGCTGCAGTGCAAGGAGCATGCTGATTGAAGGAGAGAGCAGAGTGAAAGAGAGATGCGCTTATCAGCATGCTGCTTCTCCTGGGTTTGGTAAGGTTGGCAATTCATGTTATCTGGCACTTATTTTTCATAGAGATAATGTATCAGAATGCATTAATAAATATCTAATAATTTAATTTAATTTAAAGCAATACGTTGTTTTTTTTTTTTCTAACAGTGTAATGGAATACGTTTAACACAATTCAGTCAATGGGAGCGCACCTAAAACTGCATGGGAAATGAAGATAAATTGCGCTGCACCCAAATTTCAGAATATCGATGTGAACATGGCCATACATCACCATGGTATCTATGGAAAGAGCCATGGTTGTCACACAGGCTGGAGTTCAAATACAGGATCTCAAAAAAGTGAGTACACCCCTCACATTTTGTAAATATTTTATTATATCTTTGCATGTGACAACACTGAAGAAATGGCACTTTGCTACAATGTAAAGTAGTGAGTGTACAGCTTGTATAAGGCTCCTTTCACACGGCCGCTCCGCTGCTTTCCGTGTGTCCGCAAATCATCCTATTTTTTTGCGGATGATTTGCGGACATTAATGTAAGTGAATGGCACTGCGGATGTCAGCGGAATACCATCCGCTGACATCCGATTTTCCTCCTTTCAGTTCTGTTCCGTTTTTACGAATGGAACAGAACCCCATTTTTCCATCCGTGTAAAAAACAGAAAGGAAGGAAAATCGGATGTCAGCGGTGTCATCCGCTGACATCCGCAATGCCATATACTTACATTATGTCCGCATATCATCCGCAAACGGATGGGATGATATGCGGGCATACGGAGCGGATGACAGAAATGTCATCCGCTCCGTGGAAAAAAAAAAAAAGTCCCGCAGCGGACTTAAGCAGCGGAGCGGCCGTCTGAAAGGAGCCTTACAGTTTAAATTTGCTGTCCCCTCAAAATAACTCAACACACAGCCATTCATTTCTAAACCGCTGGCAACAAAAGTGAGTACACCCCTAAGTGAAAATGTCCAAATTGGGCCCAATTAGCCATTTTCCCTCCCCAGTGTCATGTGACTCATTAGTGTTACAAGGTCTCAGGTGTGAATGGGGAG
Organism: Pelophylax lessonae; assembly: GCF_965119305.1. NCBI lineage: Eukaryota > Metazoa > Chordata > Amphibia > Anura > Ranidae > Pelophylax > Pelophylax lessonae. The sequence continues at coordinate 673,720,893 of NC_138768.1, read as the reverse complement.
CAGGTGTAATAAATTTGCTGCTATCACTCTCACTCTCTCATACTGGTCACTGGAAGTTCAACATGGCACCTCATGCCAAAGAACTCTCTGAGGATCTGAAAAAAGAATTGTTGCTCTACATAAAGATGGCCTAGGCTATAAGAAGCTTTCCAAGACCCTGAAACTGAGCTGCAGCATGGTGGCCATGAAAACGGTTTGCTGAAAACAAGCAGACTTAGGTCATGGATTAAAGGAACCATGTCCTGTGGTCTGATGAGACCAATATAAACTTAATTGGTTCAGATGGTGTCAAGCATTTGTGGTGGCAACCAGGTGAGGAGTAAAAAGACAAGTGTGTCTTGCCTTCAGTCAAGCATGGTGGTGGGAGTGTCATGGTCTGGGGCTGCATGAGTGCTGCCAGCACTGGGGAGCTACAGTTCATTGAGGGAACCATGAATGCCAACATGTACTGTGACATACTGAAGCAGAGCATGATCCCCCTCCCTTCAGAGACTGGGCCGCAGGGCAGTATTCCAATATAATAACGACCCCAAACAGACCTCCAGGACGACCACTGCCTTGCTAAAGAAGCTTAGGGTAAAAGTAATGGGCTGGCCAAGCATGTTTCCAGACCTAAACCCTATTGAGCATCTGTGGGTTATCCTCAAATGGAAGGTGGGGGAGTGCAAGGTCCCTAACATCCACCAGCTCCGTGATGTCGTCATGGAGGAGTGGAAGAGGATTCCAGTGGCAAGATGTGAAGCTCTGGTGAACTCCATGCCCAAGAGGGTTAAGACAGTGCTGGAGATGGTGGCCACACAAAATATTGTTGTCACATGAAAAGATATAATAAAATATTTACAAAAATGTGTGGGGTGTACTCACTTTTGTGAGATACTGTATGTCTGCCTTTGTTCATCTCCATTACATGTGCGATTGATGAGGTTAGTACTTTACAAAAGAAAGATAACATTGTTTATGTTGTCTTTTCAGTTCAGAGGAAGCAACAAGGGAACTGCATTTCTAGCAAGGTATTTTCTGTTCTTGCTAAAAGTTTATAGCCTGAAAAACATCAATTAAAAATTAAGTATTGCTAAAGCTCTTTTGGCATCAATTCTCATGTGGGTTACAGGAGTGTACTTATTTGTGCTCCCCTGTGACCCAGAATCGAGACCAGAGGACCCAGAAGAAGTCACAGACCTACTCCAGGCTCTGGAGGGATCCCAACAATACTGTTCGGATCCACCCTGATGGGATCCACCCTGATGGGATCCACCCAGCTCCCTAGAGCAGAGGCATACCTAGAACCTTCAGGGCCCCGGTGCAAGAGACCATGAAGGGCCTTCCTGACCCCATCCTGGGGCCCTTGCCACTAATCTAGGGCCCTATACTTCCATCACGGAGTACTTTATCGCAGTCCCAAAGCAGGACCCTGTCACATGTTCTGCAGCGGATCCCTTCCTGCATAGTTGCCAACCTTTGCAAAAAAATTTCAGGAACACTTTTTTTTTTATGTGTTCAGCCAGCCATTGTAGGCAAGGACATATCTTAATTAGGGGTGGGCTATTTAAAGCAGACATACAGTAATTCATCTAATGCCATACCACTTTGCACATGTCTACACTCCTCAGAATGCCTCCGTATCCCTCAACACACCTCTATACCCCCTTGCACATTGCTGCACCTCCAACATACCACCCCCAGAACACCTCTGCACCTCCTAGAATACTCTTTATCCCCCAGTATGGCTCCATATGCCAAGTAAGCCTTTGTAACACCCAGCATATCTCCCCCCCCCCACACACACACACACACCTCTGTGCCTCCCAGCATCTTCTGTATTCCCCAGCACACCTCAACACCCCCCAGCACATCTAAGAGATCTCTCCATTGATTGCCGCTGAGGAAATGGATGACAGGTCCATGTCCGCTCTGCTAATGCAGAGCAGACACGGACCCATCCCGCTCTTCTCTATGGGGTGGTCGGATGGAAACAGGTTGCCTATCCGTTTCCACCTTACTGTCATCCGATTTGATCCACCAGGCGGATGGGGAACAGATCCGTCTGTTTTTAGAGCCAGCAGCAGACAGACCAAAGCTGCAGCAGGTAGATAAGCAAGTATAGTTTTTTTTTTTAGATTCTTGCACTTTTTTTATACAGCCACCACATTAAAAGACTGGGAAGCTAAAATATATTACAGCTGTTTCCAAAAATAGTGTTGCGCTAACACATAAATCATTAATTTATAAAGAGTGCATAAATCATAATATTAGAGTCCAGTGAAAAGTTCAAACTAAAACTCAGATAGTCCGCCATGAATACAAACTCTTCACACCAAATATGCACCAGCCACCTTGTACATGTAGCACCCTACAGGGTAGGTGCTAGGTTAAGTATAGTGAGCCTTGGCTACCTAACAGCAGGGCCATGATTTCAGCTGGGCTGTCATGTCTCCCAGGTGTGTCTGCTGAGAGGGGAGTCTCTAAACTGGCTCAATGACAGGATTCTCATTGAACGGTGGAGGAAACCCAATCAGAGATACATTCAGGCCTGTATCTACCCCAGAAGGCAGATTCTGCTGCAGAGGATTCTGGGAGTGGGTATAAGTTCTGAGGGAACGCATGACGCAGCATCTTTGGCGGGAAGCAGAGACCCAGAAGGGAGAGTACGGCTGTCTCTCCTCCTGTCAGAAGAATCGGGTGTCTCGGGCGGCTGGCCTGAGAGTGCAAAGAGAGCTGAGCTGAGTTACAGAGAGGATCCAGTGTGCTGAGGACCAGCGGAGAAAGAGGTATTCGGTTCCAGGAAAGCCTTCCAAGGTCGTGAGTACTGTGAATTGCCCCTGGGGGTCTGCCTAGTGTCAGAGGGGGCCACTCTGAAGAAGGTTCCAGGGATCCAGGAGTCAGCTAGCAGTAAAGGGGGTGCCTAGTCAGAGGACCCTGAAGTGTCAGAGGAGGTGCCTAGTCAGAGGACCCTGAAGTGTCAGAGGGGGTGCCTAGTCAGAGGACCCTGAAGTGTCAGAGGGGGTGCCTAGTCAGAGGACCCTGCAGTGTAAAGGGGGTGCCAGCATTTGGGCCCTGAAGAGTTAAGTGTACAGTGTGAAATGTAAAGAGTTGAGAGTTGCAGCAGCACAAGCAGTTACCTCAGTCAGTGAAGGGCTGGAGGGAGTTGTTCATCAGACTTTTGAGCTAAACAGAGTGTCAGGAGTCAAATGTTCTACCATCCTGGATCTTCTGAGTTAACCAGTGTGTTAAAGTCGAAGTTCTAGCACAGTTCAGCAGAACAGAATCTCCAAGCGCCAGGGAGCATTGGCCAGCATCCAGCTGGCGTCAAGACAGCGCTGTACAGTGTCCCAGTTGAACCTAGTTGAGCCAGAGGAGTATCTCACTCATTCCCTTCTCCCATCCCCATTACAAAATAAACAAAACAAAACCAAGATGCAGGTGTTCCGTGAAAAAACCATACCCGTAAAAAATCCATACCCTCGTCACTTCCGGTACACCTACGTCAGCACCTATGTCATTGAACAGCTGAGGGGCTGACAAGTGCGCATGCTCAGAGGGTATGGATATATCACGGTAGAGTGTGTAATGTTACACTTACGGCGGTTACATTAAAACAGCTCGGTTGCAACATGAGTCATCTCCGCTCCTATCCCTGTCACTTCCCTGATCTTGGCTAATAAATATAAAAGCGGCGGCGGGTCTATGAAATCTAAATGACGGAGCCGAGATTCTCCGTCATTTCGATTTCATACACCCGCCGCCGCTTTTATATTTACTAGCTGAGATCAGGGAAGTGACAGGGATAGGAGCGGAGATGACTCATGTTGCAGCTGACCTGTTTTAATGTAACTGCCGCAAGTGTAACATTACACACACTACCGTGATAAATCCATACCCTCCGAGCATACTCACTTGTAAGCTCCTCAGCTGTTCAATGACGTATCCCGGAGCTGTGAGCATGCGCACTGCTACGCTGCTCAGCTGTTCCTGACAGGAAGTGACGTGGGTATGCAATTTTCACGAGGTATGGTTTTCTAACGTTACACTGAAATGGTCATTGTCTCAGTTCTCACACTTGGGTTCACAACTTAAATGTGTTGGAAGTGTCTCCGGTAACAATGGCAGACCCACATTAGGCTCAAGGCCTAGAAATATTGCTACATACAAATAAAGCAGCTTACTAAATATTTAGACCACACATCTCAAGATGCCTCACAGCACTTTGGATTGATAGATCCGATCTGGATGGATTGATTATTCCAGCTCCTTCTCTCACAGTTGGATAAGTCTCCAGCCTGTCACAGTTCAGAACGGTATGCCCCATTCAGCCACTGGATCATTTCACATAAACTTGCCTCAGCAACATTAAACCATAGCCAGAAAGAAGCAGGTAGACCCCATAGTGAAGTACAGGTTAAAATGATCTCTTAATATAATTGGTGGGTACTCACAAGCAAAGCAATATCAAAGAGCATATCACACAGCCACTGGTTCTCCAGACGGACGTGCTGATGTCACCACTGAGCTCTGCTGTACATACGTTTGGTCCGAAGGGATGTTTTCCAGGGGCAGCAGAGATGCAATATATAACATTTTTTTTTTTGGTACACTTTAATTCTAAACAAAATGTGCATTTCTTCCTTACACCATTGCCCTCCAGATTGCCAAAAATACATATTTCACCAAATACATGTATCTGATTGTTATTGACTCCCCAAGAGTTTTGTAGAAAAAGGTATTATGACTTTCCTCTAATATTCATAGCATGATGGCAAATACAAATAATTAAATGCCATCTTTTAGCTATATGTGGAATCCCAGGCTCCATAATTGTCACAGGTTCTTCAAAGGATTTGCAAGTGATGGAGATGTGACAGAAAGCCGAGACGTGACACAGACATTTTAGCAGATGGTCTCTCCAGCATTCCATAACATTCTTCAATGCCTGTAGCTTTGCTGAGTAATTTATACTGGGTATGAGAAAAAGTGCAACTTCATCTCACGCACACAGGTGCCGACTGAGGGTCAGACAGGCATGTTGTTTAAATGAGAGTATTTTATGACATAACAGACAAAATGCCATAGCTAGGCAAAAAAGAAAAACTTTTTTAAAATAACCCTTAAAATGACTTAACTTACAGCAATACATTTTGCGCTAGTGACAATGTTTTTACCAGACAGGAGGAAAATCTGCAACAGGGACACTGACAAAAATAATATTCTAGTATGGGTTTTAGGCCCTTTTCACGCATCCGTTGAGGAATGAAAAACAGACATCAATGCATCTCTATGGCAAAATAGATATAAATGGATGATTATCCTTTTACATTCGTTTATATCTGCTTTCGTCAAAGTTTGTTTTTTGGAACAGATCAAAGCACTAATTTTCTTCCGTAAAAAAACTAAACGGACGAAAAACGGATGTAATGGTCAGTTTTTGCATGAAAAAATTACTCCAGCACTCAAATGATTAAGGACTCTAGCTGGAGGATGTAAAAAACAGATGAAAAACTATTGACAAAGGCCTCTTTCACATGGGCGTTCCGTATGTCTGTATATCACCCCATCCGTTTGCGGATGATTTGCGGACATAATGCATGTCAAAAGGGATTGCGGATGTCAGCGGATTTGCGTCCTTTCAGTTCTGTTCCGTTTTTTGGAACGGAACAGAACCCTATTTTTCTTCCGTTTAAAAAACGGAAAGGACGCAAAATCGGATGTCAGCGGTGTCATTCGCTGACATCCGCAATCCCATAGACCCCATAGACATACATTATGTCCGTATATCATCTGCAAACGGATGGGATGATATGCAGACATACGGACTGAATGACACAAGTGTCCGTAAAAAAAAAAAAAGTGACTGAACGGACTACAAAACCGGAGCGCCCGTGTGAAAGAGGCCAAACTGATGTAAACATTGTTTGTTTTTTCTTTGAAAAAATGTGACTGAAGTGATGAAACAAACTGTCTGCATGTGTGAAAGGGGCCTTAGACTAACGTGGGGTAAACACTATAAGAAAATTGGGCGAATGATCGTCCGATTTTCCTCTTTGTTTTACAGCAATTTGGAACCAATAAATGAAAATTTGTACAAAAATTCTCGCACGACAAAGGCGCTTTTTTTTGTTGTTTTCTATTTCTGATTATGCGCAGTCTTTCTTTTCTGATTTTTCTTGTATGAAAATCGTACAAAAACGGTACACATTAAGCAAAAATCGTTTGTTCTATTCCCGTACGAGAAAAATTTTGGAGTTTGTCCCTTAGGGAATTTTCGTACGAAAAGTCGGTATCGGCTGTCAAAAGTTGTGTACCCACTATATGAAATATTTGTACGAAAATTCTTTGGACAAAAATTCTTTGGTCGAAAATGTTCGCCCGATTTTCTTATAGTGTGTACAAGCCTTTACTCTACTCTGCATATTTATTTCTGGCTGTGGTGCTGTTGGAGAATTGCCCTCACTTCCTATCTGGTAAAACACTCTTAATAAAGGGCAAATCATTTCTAAGGCCCCTTTCACACATAATGTTCATTTCATCAATTTAGTCATGTTTTTTTTCAAAGAAAAAAACGAATAAAGTTCACATAAGTTCTTTATCAGTTTCTCGTCAGCTGCTCAACAGTTTCTCATCAGTTTTTACATCAGATTTTTTACATCCACTACCAATGCAAAAACAGATGCAAAAATGGACCCTTTGTCTATTTACATCCGTTTTGCATTCATTCTGCTTTTTACGGAACAAAAATAGGGCTTTGATCCATTTCAACAAAGGGATGTTGACAGATGTGGATGTAAACTGGTGTAAATGGATGATCATCCGTTTACATCTGTTTTTCCATAGAGATGCAATGATGTCTATTTTTTATCCTTCAATGGATGGATGAAAAATGGACAAATGGACTGCATGTGTGAAAAGCCCTGGATAGCTGGTAAAAACCTGACAGGGGTTCTATTCCTTTCCCACTATATCCAAAATGAAGAAAATGGTTTTGGCTGGACATAAATGTGAAGAAAAAAAATCCTGGTTCAGTAAAGTTTTAGAGTTTCACTTATAAGTTGTTAGGCAACAACTCTCTTTTTCGTTAGCAAGAGCAAATGTATTTCCATTAGGGATGAGTGGAGTCATTTCTTTGGGAGACTACTGATTTCCCTGCGGGTGAAATTTCACTGAACTGGAAAAACTTCCAAATTCACTCATTGAGGTGTTTGGTAAATTTGATTGAAAAAAGAAAAACCCATTCCTTTTATTCTTCTTTTTTTTTTTTTTTTTTAGAGGGTGTGTGTTTTCATGGGGTGTATTTACAGTAATGCAGTTTATTTCATTTAGCGTCCTTTGTATTGTGTTTTTTTCTTCTTTGCTTATTCGATCGCTATTTGTGTACTGTCTCTTTATACATCATAAAAAAAGGCTAATGAGGAGAAGTTTTTTGGGGACAAGAACAGATCCAGAATAGTTGAAAGGAGCTTCCATAACCATAAACAGCCATTTAAAGTGAAATGTTGCCTTAAAAAAGAAAAATATGGGATCAGGATGACTTTTTACTTTCAGAAGAGACATTTCATGTCTCTTCTGCAATATAAGCTTTTTGCCTTCTTTAACACAAACTTTCTCAGGATCTACACTGAGCTGCACAGCTCAATTTACATTCTGGGCATTCCATGGTGGCCATACCAATTACCTCAGGTACACATGTGCAGGAGTTTCATCCACCCAAAGCCAGCCAATCGGCATGGCTGAAGATGCCAAACAGAGAAGGCGGCTGGGTAAAGATGTCAATGCTGGTATGAGAGGTGGGTATAGCGGACTTTATTTCAACTTTGCACCCTAAAAACATAAAAACAATTTAGTTTGGCCTTTCACTTTGATTCCAAAAAATGTTCATGAAATGTTGCTAAAATGTCTCAATTGTTGCTGGAATTTCGCCAAAAACAAAAACTCTTGACTGCCTAAGTAGGCAAGCATACTTTCAGCTTCTAAAAAAACTTCTGTTTGGACTCTTCAAATTATTTATACTAATAGCTATCCATTATGGCTATTCATAGACAAAAAAGGTTTGGAAAACATGTCCACCAAAAAGGTTTTCCTATGGAGGGTCTTTCCATGAACATGCATGATCATTTTGCCTAAACATGTAAGTTTATACACACAATACAACACACATACAAAAATTCTGTCAGGTTTGGTTAAGAAGTCCCCTGCTGGTTTATTTGCTAGTGCATTATCATGCTCTTGTGCTGGAGTGCATATAGACTGAACAGCGTGGCCCCCACATGCTGGCCCTTGGTTGAGACCTCTGTAGATTTTATGCATGATTTTAACTCCTTTCCAACCAGTTTCCAACCAGTGTCATTAGTAAAGTGGCAATGCATACTTTTAGCACTGTATTTTTAAAAATTTGACTTTGCTTGTTAAATGTCTCTCATGTCAGTGCCAGGCTCCCCATGTCTTTTATTTTACAATAACTTGCCTGTTCTCCTTGAAAATAGCCAGTATGAAGTATCATGATTTGTCCCCCATAATCTTTAGTCGGATTTACTGCTAGGTTAAGGTTTCACAAATTTCAATCATGAATCGACAAATCCACATGCCCCCTCCGAACAATTTGAAAGTTTCCTCGTGTTATGATCGATGCTCTGAAATACTGTAATAAACATGTATTGAAAGTGAAAACCATTTAGCTCAGGGGGTCTTCAAACTATGGCCCTCCAGTTGTTCACTAACTACAATTCCCATCATGCCTAGTCATGTCTGTGAATGTCAGAGTTTTATAATGCCTCATGGGATGTGTAGTTCCACAACGACTGGAAGGCTGTAGTTTGAGGATCCCTGATTTAGCTAATAAGCAGTGGTATAGAATTAGACCATCTACTTCAGGGGTCTTCAAACTATGGCCCTCCAGTTGTTTAGGAACTACAATTCCCATCATGCCTAGTCATGTCTGTGAAGGTCAGAGTTTTACAATGCCTCATGGGATGTGTAGTTCCACAACGTCTGGAGGGCCGTAGTTTGAGGATCCCTGATTTTAGCTAATAAGCAGTGGTACAGAATTAGACCATCTATTTCAGGGGTCTTCAAACTATGGCCCTCCAGTTGTTCAGGAACTACAATTCCCATCATGCCTAGTCATGTCTGTGGAGGTCAGAGTTTTAAACTGCCTCATGGGATGTGCAGTTCCACAACGGCTGGAGGGCCGTAGTTTGAGGATCCCTGATTTAGCTAATAAGCAGTGGTACAGAATTAGACCATCTACTTCAGGGGTCTTCAAACTATGGCCCTCCAGTTGTTCAGGAACTACAATTCCCATCATGCCTAGTCATGTCTGTGAATGTCAGAGTTTTACAATGCCTCATGGGATGTGTAGTTCCACGACGGCTGGAGGGCCGTAGTTTGAAGATCCCTGATTTAGCTAATAAGCATTCGTACAGAATTCGATCATCTACTTCAGAGGTCTTCAAACTATGGTCCTCCAGTTGTTCAGGAACTACAATTCCCATCATGCCTAGTCATGTCTGTGAATGTCAGAGTTTTACAATGCCTCATGGGATGTGTAGTTCCGCATCAGCTGGAGGGCCATAGTTTAAGGATTCCTGATCTACTTGATCTAAGGACAAGGGTAGAGCTAAGCTTTCAAAAGTGTGTCCTAAAAATGTACTATTTTAAAATGTTTAAAAAAAAAAAAACAATACTCCAGCACAGTCTTAGTTTGAGCTGGGACAATCATTAATGTTCATAAATATGTATTTATGCATGTATATTATATATAACATATGCTCACATTTATTTCATATTCCTCTGAGCAGGCACATAAAGCAAACAAGTAGATCTGCATGAAATAAAACAAGTTTAAAAACTACTTTCATTGCAAAATATGCGAGTGTATTCCAGGCAGACACGCAAATGAGAACACTCAGTGTCATCACCTCGAGCTCCCAAATGATAATGTTGGATTTATCTTAGGAAAGGAATTCAACATTAAACCATCAGCACTCCGAAGAAGGTGAAATGCCATCCCGGCCACAGAGAATATTTCACAAGCTGCTGGCTTCTTGATCATTCTTTCTCTTTTCTCTTATTGAAAATCACCACTGCATATTTCACAATGAATGATGTTGTGCATGTAAGGCTGTCTTGATGTGCTCCCATAAATCTGTTTCTTTTCTTTACAAAGAGAGGAAATACTCATTTATCCCACTGGTCCACAATGCCTTGTAGTTTACACTTGTGTGACTATTAGAAAAAGTCATTCTGGCCACTGATCATTTCAGTGAGAAATGTGGGAACTTCCATGGGGTGAAATCCGTATCCTCCTAGGTCGTAAGTTCCACTTGTACAATTATAGTGATTGATAAGCATGGAGAAAGAAAAACCTCAATTTGACTTTTATTCACCCATTCCTTTTTAACTTGTCATGAACATCTTTTAGGCGTGTTGCATGAAAATTTTGTAAAGACCGGCATCTTCAATAGGGAAGACAAATGTACTCAAACCATGCTGGTTGTGATGACTGCAAAAAAATCTCTGGGCTCCATCAGGCCTTTACTAATAAGATGAAATTCTTTTTTCACAGATCTGACTTCAGTCAACTAAAACTTGATGTGTTGTGGGTTTTTACACTTCGCAAATCTACATTGTGACTCATTACAGTGACACTAAACCCTAAAATTTTAGGTATGTATGTATCCTTAACCAGGATAGCCCCCGAAGCTTTTATCCCCTTCCTGACAAGGCCATTTTTGTGATACTGCACTGCATTATTTTAACTGACAATTGCGCAGTCGGGCCACGCTGTACTCAAACAAAATTGATGTCCTTTTTTTTACCATAAATAGAGCTTTCTTGTGGTGGTATTTGATCACCACTGCGGTTTTATATGTTTGCACTATAAACAAAAAAGACCAACAATATATATATTTTACTTTCTGCCATAAAACATATCCAATAAAAAAAATGTTAAAAAAAATGTAAAAAATCTTATTTTTTCATCAATTTTGGCCAATATGTATTCTGCTACATATTTTTGGTAAACAAATCCCAATAAGCGTATATAGATTGGTTTGCGTGAATGTTTTTACTGGTAATGGTGGCAAACAGCGGGACTGTGACATTGCATCAGACAAATCTGAAACCACATGACACTTTTTGTGACCAGTTACACCAATAAAAGAATGCTAAAAAAAAAAAAAAATGCATATCACTGTATAAATGACACTTGACGATCAAAGAGTTAAGTGTGCTCCTAGGGAGTGCTTTCTAATTGTGGGGGGAATGCTGTGTGCTTAGCAGAAACACAAGATCTTCATTTTCCTCCCTCACAGAATGGCGATTTGCTTTGTTTATATAGGCAGACTGCCGTTCTGAATGATCGGTGGGTACCGGCGGCAATCATGTCCACAGGACTTGCTGATTGGCTGCCGCTGTGTCTAGCGGAAGCGGGTCATCGGTGACGTGCGCGCGTGCCCCAGACCTCATGCACGAAATCACGTACATGTACGTGATTTCGCATAGCCGGGCTGCCCAGCCGCAGTATATATGCGGTAGGCAGTCCAGAAGAGGTTGATTTTAAAACGTTCCTTCTATTATTCTTAGCCCCCTTCAAATCTCTAAATTCCTTTTTTCTTTTTGCTATGAGCTGACTTTATGTTTGTTCATATCAGAACTGCATCTTTTCCCATACAAGTCAATTTCAATGCAAAAGCAGCTTTGGTTGATGCAGCTTAGAAGAACGTCAACTGCAGGTCAGGAGAAAATCAACTGAAATACAAATGCAGCTTTCTCTAAACTCAGAATGATGGCAGAGACATCTCAAACCAATTTCAAATGCAAGAGGAATGCACCTCAAAACAAGCTTTTTCCATCAACACAAGCCCAAAGCCCATTAACACTGGCCTTTATTATATTTTTACAAATCTCATACTAAAAAATATCTGGGCAACATTGTGTGTACCATTTTTTCAAAATATATTTATATGATATATTATTGAAGAATTCCTATTTAAAAAAAAAAAAAAACTCTTTGTGTCTCATTCTGGAATTGAAAATATAATAGTTAGACATGTACTTTCCTTTTCAAAATGTTGTTGGTTATTGGTTATTTCAATGGAATTCAAAGCCAAGGCTGCTACCCTGCCTGGCTACAGTCCTTGTGCAGCTATTCAAGTGCTTGCAACTGTTATGAGCAGTGGTCATCTTTGTGTAATACTGTATACACCACCCATCAATCATTCCATAATCTTTGTATAAATGATGCACAAAATCCACCACTTCAATTCTCAATACTTCGAAGTTCTTAGTTATACTACACTTCTTTTTGAACGCCAGAGGAGAACATAGGAGAGCACAGTGGAGAACCTCCAGTCTGAATGTATACAATGGCAAAGGGGTGCTGGGGTCAGCGGGGTAAGCTGAAGGGTCTATTGATGCTGGCTGCTAGGGGGATCTGTTGTTGCTGGGGTGAATCTATTGTTGCTGGAGGGCATTTTGTTGTGGGTGGGGCTATTGTTGCAGTGGAGGATTTATTATTGCTTGGGGGAACTATTGTTGCTGGGGGGCTATTTTTGTTGGAGAGGGTCTATTGTTGCAGGGGAAGATTTATTAGGGGGGTGGCAATTATTGCAGAGGAAGATTTATTGTTGCTGAGGGGATCTATTGTTGGGGGGGTCTATTGTTGCTGATTCCAGGGGATCTATTTTACTGCTTATCTAGTTATCATTAACAAATTCCATACAAATTATCTAGAACCACAACATGATACTTGGTTTTGTATTCTCTAAAATGGGGGTAATGGTGGGTGGTAGAGGGTGGAACCAAAAGACAGTGCTCAGAGGTGGGTAGGGGGTGGAGACAAGGGGTGACTCAGAAGGGGGGAGTACCTGCACCTATTCTCGGAAAAAAAATGCATATATATATATATATATATATATATGCATATATATATATATATATATATATATATATATATATATATATATATATACGTATATTATGATACATGAAATGAATACTTCTGGGTAACAGTTATAAGCTGTTGGTGAGGTCCCGAGCATGCACTTGAATACGGCTGATTGGGGAATAATAAGTGAAAACAAGACTGGAGCTACTGCCAAGAACTACTAATCATTTTTTAATTAAATTACAATTTTGTGCTTGTTTTACTAATTTTAGTAAGTTAGATAAATCTGTGCCAGAAAGAAATGCCTCTGTATTTACCATCCACGGTGTTGACTTGATAAGGCACGCTCCCATATAGATTCCAACTATTCCTCATTTCTGTGAACAGTTAGGGGTTTTAATCCTTTGTACCCTAAAATTTTTATTCATAGTAATTCAGTTTGATCAACTACACAAAATCTTTACATTGTTATATTTAGGCTTCAATTTGGATAAAATGTTTTGACTGAAACTTATTTTAAAATGTTGGTGGTATCTATACTTGTGCTAACGTTAGAGAAGCATTTAAACAGGTAGCCCAGTTTTCCATAGAGTTCTATGGTACAGCATCAGACTTGCACAGGACAGAACAGATGCCATCACCCCACTCAGTGGCATGCTGTAATATTGGAGATTTATGAATTGGTGGTTTACAACTAAGTATTGGGATTTACAGGGCTGGTCAGGAGGTTCTCCAATTCTTGGACCATGAGAGGTACTTTTGCTTCTCTGGATGTTGGGGGGGGGGGGGTTCTGAATTCTGCAGGGAACAGTGCCACAAAATTATGCGGTGCTCCTGTGAGTCTAGGGCAGCTAAAACTCAAAAACATTTTTTTTTTGTATTGAAGCCTACCAATTGCATTTGTTTTTCTTTCTTTTATGTTCACCTGTTGGTACTGCCAATAAGTCTGTTGTTTTTCAGAAGAACAAGCTGTCCTGCACAGGTAGCAGTTTGAGGGTTGAGACAAACGATTTAACACTGACAGTGGTTCTTACAATGATCATATTTTTTTCATTTATGTAAAATTTTTATCCCAAAACGAAAAAAACTTTTTCTTGTTTGGCTTCAATTTATTGGTCTATCTAAGTCTACTAGTCCATGTAGATTTCATCTCCCCCAGACTGACTATGTTGCTGTCCATAGCTGTCACTGATTTTCCTTCTTCCAGAATGTAGGCACTTTAATACAGGGGGTGTGTTAACAGAGGGGAAAAAGAAAACAAATACAGTCACTACATCTGATGAGTGGTAAGCCACAATATATTACATTTTGGGTTTTGGGTTTAATGCCACTTTAAGTACGTGTCCCCAGGCAACACTTGGGTATCACCTTGAAACATTTAACACATCTGACAGTATGACTTCAATAAGGAAGCTGAAAAGGTATTAATGATGCACAAAGTGCAACAACTTTTCAGTTTAATGCAGTGAAAACAGTATAAGATAATAAAATATATAATAATTATAAAACAATATAATATTTTTTATTGTATGTTTCCCCATTTGTGTGGTTTACCTTCACTTGCTGTGGACAGGGTTAGTGGAGACTTTCTTCAGCAGGGACAAGGCAATAAAAAACTCACAGAAGTGCTAACTATCACACGGTCTACTAGAATAAGGTACTGTTATTAATGTCTATGTCCCCATTTTTGTAAATATTTTATTATTTCTTTTAATGTGACAACACTAAAGAAATTACACTTTGCTACAATGTAATGTAGTGTGAGTGTACAGCTTGTATAACAGTGTAAATTTGCTGTCCTCTCTAAATAAATAACTCAACACACAGCCATTAATGTCTAAACCGCTGGCAACAAAAGTGAGTACACCCCTAAGTGACAATGTCCAAATTGGGCCCAAAGTGTCAATATTTTGTGTGGCCACCATTATTTTCCAGCACTGCCTTAACCCTCTTGGGCATGGAGTTCACCAGAACTTCACAGGTTGCCACTGGAGTCCTCTTCCACTCCTGCATGACGACATCACGGAGCTGGTGGATGTTAGAGACCTTGCGCTCCTCCACCTTCCATTTGAGGAATCCCCACAGATGCCCATTGGTGTTTAGGTCTGGAGAAATGCTTGGCCAGTCCATCACCTTTACCCTCAGCTTCTTTAGCAAGGCAGTGGTCGTCTTGGAGGTGTATTTGGAGTCATTATCATGTTGGAAGATCATGCTCTGCTTCATTATGTCACAGTACATGTTGGCGTTCATGGTTCCCTCAATGAACTGTAGCTTCCAGTGCCGGCAGCACTCATGCAGCCCCAGACCATGACACTCCCACCACCATGCTTGACTGTAGGCAAGACACACTTGTCTTTGTACTCCTCATCTGTTTGCCGCCACATATGCTTGACACCATCTGAACCAAATATGTTTATCTTGGTCTCATCAGACCACAGGACATGGTTCCGGTAATCCATGTCCTTAGTCTGCTTGTCTTAAGCAAACTGTTTGCGGGCTTTCTTCTGCATCATCTTTAGAAGAGGTTTCTTTCTGGGACGACAGCCATGCAGACCAATTTGATGCAGTGTATAGCGAATGGTCTGAGCACTGACAGGCTGACCCCCCCACCCCTTCAAACTCTGCAGCAATACTGGCAGCACTCATGCGTCTATTTACCAAAGACAACCTCTGGATATGGTGCTGAGCATGTGCACTCAACTGCTGTGGTCGACCATGGCGAGGCCTGTTCTGAGTGGAACCTCTCCTGTTAAACCTCTGTATGGTCTTGGCCACCATGCTGCAGCATCAGTTTCAGGGTCTTGGCAATCTTCTTATAGCCTAGGCCATCTTTATGTAGAGCAACAATTCTTTTTTTCAGATCCTCAGAGAGTTCTTTGCCATGAAGTGCCAGGTTGAACTTCCAGTGACCAGTATGAGAGAGTGAGAGCGATAACACCAAATTTAACACACCTGCTCCACATTCACACCTGAGACCTTGTAACACTAACGAATCACATGACCCCGGGGAGAGAAAATGGCTAATTGGGCCCAATTTGGACATATTCACTTAGGGGTGTACTCACTTTTGTTGCCAGCAGTTTAGACATTAATGGCTGTGTGTTGAGTTATTTAGAGGGGACAGTACATTTACACTGTTATACAAGCTGTACACTCACTACTTTTCATGGTAGTAAAGTGTAATTTCTTCAGTGTTGTCACATGAAAAGATAAAATAAAATATTTACAAAAATGTGAGGGGTGTACTCACTTTTGTGAGATACTTTATATATTATATAATACATTTATATATACGGTACAGTCTCTGCCCTCAAGGAGCTTGCAATGTAAGGCCCCTATCTCATATGCATTCATCCACATACCAGGGTCAATTTAGAGTGTGGGATGAAAGCAAAGTACCCAAAGGAAATCCATGTAAGCACAGGGAGAACATGCAAGCTCTGTGAAGATAGGAAACTGATGATGCTAGCGCTACAAGGCATGAGTGCTAACCACACGAGATTCCTTTATTTCCTATGAGGAATACAGCCAAAATCTGACATAGCACTTCCCCACACTATTCAAAAAACAGAAAACATTTATGTCTGGAGTTTCACTTTAGATTATTATCTTGTTTAAAATGGGTTAAATGGTCATAAAGTCATAGTATGTAAATATTAGAAGGTAGGGTATCCTGCAGCAATTTGTGCTGCGTGATTTGTGTTGTGTGACTTGATTTCTCCAGAAACAAGCAAACGCATGTTACTATTTTGTGACATGCAGAGATGCTTTAGTATTATGTGTTCTGTAATCCTTTGCACACTTTGGCCATTGCTGAAGGAGATATTAATTGATAGAGGCTGAGGCTGGATGCTGGATATGCATAAGGAGAACACAAGAGATTAAGCAAACATAAACCATAGGGAAGGGTATCCAGGTACTGTTATTTCTAAAAGTGAGAGGAGTGTACAAAAATTCTGATTAGGCATAGGGGAATCATATTCTCATTACTCTCGTGTAACAAGGGTACATTTCCTTTTTTGATGTAACACATTGCGGTCCGCTCCCAACCGAAGGCAAACAACCCTTAATTTGCTACGCCAAAGCATTTCTCTCATACTTAGTGTTATTTTAGTAAGAGATGTGTTCACTAATTAAAACCTGGAGTACACTCGTCACATGTTCAATGGCTGTCGGTCCCCTTTGCTGGGGGGGGGGGGACAATGGCATCATGTGAAGCCCTAGAACAAGCTTTTTCCCAGGGTTATCAAAATGAGAAATTGTAGTTACTAATAGGGAAGAGGGGCTAGAAAGCCCAGAAAAAGGGTGGAGAAAAGAGAGAGAAAAAGAAAAAAAAAAGGGGGTGTAAAGGGGGGGGTGAAAGGGTAGGAGGACCTCGCACTCCAATATTTACAGACCAACAAACAATTTAATCGGGTAGTGTCCTGGGATCAGCAGCCAAGTATTTGATCAACAGGTCCCAAACCCTTCATTTTGTCTTTTAAAACCGCAGATAAACGCTCATTTATCAACATCCACAGGTAGCACATTTAGGTTGATTTACTAAAGGGATTGAGACTCTTCATACAATACATACTTACTTCCTTTATCCAATTATGTGAAAGCTAATTCCTGTTTACTTATTTCATCTGCACATGATTGGGTATTCAAAGTGAATAGGAATTAGCTTTTGGCATGATTGGATAATTGAAGTGAATAATCACACAATTGTGGGAAGATTCTCAGCAGCATTAGTAAATCAACCCCATAGTTTGTCATTTTTTTTTTTTTTTTTTAAAGTGAGTTCATATACTCTTGTTGCTAACATAAGCATCTGCCCAATGCTGAGTTAGAAAATTACACTTTTTTTTATTTTATAACTCTTTGTGGTGAGTTTTTATTTATGTTGACTTTATATCTGAGTATTCTGTATAGAACATTTTTTAATCATATGTAAATTCTAAGGTTACAGTGACACCAGTGGCAGCCCTGCAGAATACCAAGATTTTTTTTCTGCTATTCGGTCAGGAATAGTTGTTTCATTTTGGAACTTTGTGTCATATATAAATCAGGTAAATATAATAGTACTTTAAAAAAAGTGTGAGAAAAGCTCCTGCATACTATATACACAACCTGAAACGTCAACCTGATGCATGGACTCAGAAAATGGGAAATGATTGTCGACACTGACACACATACACCTACACAGATTGAACGGGATAGGTTGTGTTTTCTGTATTTATATAATGCTGGAGGTGACAGCTATTATGGGGCTGTTTGCATTGGTATAGGGCACAGTTAAATGTCAATAAAAGAAATCCAAATGCACATTTTCCATGGGTGACTGCAATATATGGTAACATACAAAGCAGTGTGATGAGCCATCAAAGTGTTGTGGTGCACTGTGTTGACATAAATGCTGCAGAAAACTTGGTTTGTGTTGGGTTGGCAGCCCATTCCATATATACAGATTTCCCTATGGAAGCACAAGCTAACATGCCAAATAATGCACATAACACCCTCCCCCCATCCCAGCAGTCTAAATCTGAGTTTACCAAGTACTGACAATGATCAGCATTAAGCCCCCGTACACACAGGCCGAATGCTGGGCGATATCAGTCGGTTCTATAAAAACCAGCCGACATTTGGTCTGTGTGTATGCCACTTGGTCTGACCGGCTTCTGTCGAATGAGTATGCTGGAAAACCAGCAGTCCAGCGGCTCCTGATCAGCGCTCTCAGCCAATGGCTAAGAGCACCGATTGGAGTGTTCTGGTGGGGGGGGGGGTCGTCCCTCTGTCAGAATACAACAGCTCAGAGTGGCGGATCGCTGTACTAACATCAGATCGTTAGGTCATCGACTCAGACTGGAGCTGACAAGTTTTTTTTTGTTCAACCCCCTGGGTTGAATGGAAAGAACTCATGGTAAGTACCTGGCTTAAGATAAATTGTTTTACATTGATTGGTGGGGTTTAGTGAACTGCCAAATCCTGTTAAGTCCTTGATGGAATTGGATTAAATTCATTTTTTTTTGTTTGTTTTCTTGTTTTGTTTTTTTTGTATTACTAAGTGCTTCATTAGTGCTTACATTATAATCAACGTTGCTGGCAATCAAGATAAACAGGCTGATCTGATTGCCTGCACTAAATTTACAATCATCAGGTTAGTAAAGTGATTAGATCTTTACCATGATTTATGGTCTTTTCTTTTCAGTGCTATAGGATGTATGGAAGACCCTACAATGTCTGCCCAGGTTGTTCCTAGCAATGCCTGGCTGTCTACTGAGAATATGAGGTTGATTTACTAAAGGCAAATAGGCTGCTCATTTTGCAAGAAAAGTTGCATTTTTAAGGTAATTGGTCCCAGAACTTTGTGAATGTGATGAAGTTTCAAATTGAATAAAATACCCGATCGCATGCAAGGAAAGTAAAATCACAGCATTTTGCTTTCACAGGATTGGATGATGGAAGTCAGCACAACTTTATTAATTAAGCTTTGTGGAAAATTCCATTGAAGAGCAAACAACCTATTTGCCTTTAGTAAATCAACCCCCAAGAGTAAATTTCCTGTTTTTGGCTTAACCCCTGGTTCACACCTATGCATTTTTTAGTGCATTTTGCAAAACAGTACAGTCCGTTTCCTATGGATCTAGGTCATATACGTATGTGTGTTTCGAGCCAGTCTGTTTTTTGGAAAGGGTCAGGGATTTTTTTTTTTTTCGCATCAGATCGCCTTTTTTCTGTAATAGACTTCAATGGATCCACAACAAAAACGCAAGCCTTGCATTTTTATGCTTTTTTGATGCATTTTGCGGGGGGAGGGGGGTTGGCCAATCGGACAGTATGGCAGTTCTGTTAGCTGAGTGTGACTTTGATGCGACTTTACACTCTCTGGCACTTAAGTAAGATCAAAGTTGCATCAAAGTCACATCAAAGTGCAGGAACCTTTATTTGTCCAAGGTCGCATGTTGGGGTTAGGGTTAAGGGCTAGGATTAGGGTTAATTGTTAGGGGTTAGGGTTAGAGTTAGCGGTAATTGTTAGGGTTAGAATGTTAACCCTAACAGTTATTGCTAACCCTAACCCTACTGATTACCAATAACTCTAACCCTAAACCTATCGCTAACCCTAATCCTAAAATTTAGCCTTAACGCTAACATGCAACTTTGGACACATAATGGTTCCTGCACTACTTTGATGCAACTTTGATCTGACTTTGATGCTACTTGAGTGCCAGAGAGTGTAAAGATGTGAACATAGCCAATACCTTGTTTTGCATATTGTCATGTTTGAGTGGCCTTAGTGTGAGTGACTAATGCAATCTCTGCCTTAATTCAGGACTTTGAAAATGCAAGATTTGTTTGTCCTTCAAGATGAGAAGACTTTGGGGTTGATTTACAAAAGGCAACTATACTGTGCACTTTGCAAAGTGAAGTTGCACTGTGAAGAAGCAGTTGCTCCAAAGCTTATTAAATGAGCAGACGCTCTGCTGACTTCCCTCATCCAATCATGTGCAAGCAAAAATGCAGTTCATTTTATTTTCCTTGCACGTGATTGGGTACTTTTTGCAAAGTGAAGCATTACCTCATTTACTAAGCTCTGGATCAACTGCACTTGCAGAGGTGCAACTTGCACGTCTTTTTGCCTTTAGTAAATCAACCCCTTTGTTTTCACAAGACTGTTTTCATTTATATTTGAGCTTCAGTTATTTATTTATGTTGCACTTTTTACATTTTACTTTAGAAATTGCACTATTAAGTATCTGCTACAATATTTCTATTTTGTTTTACAGAATTGTTTATATGTAGCAGGCTTTCTACTGAATTTGGTTCTAAAAACACTATCAGGAGTGCTCATACCTGACACACATAATGAGAGCTATTCATTGAGAAACCACAAAAGTGTGAAAAGTCAGCTGAAGGGTGAAGATAGATCCAGCCCAGAGCTAAGGAAAATCATGGCAACAATATGAAATCATTCCTATTTTAAGGTCATTAGGGTGAGGTCATTAGAGGGCAAACATTGTGGTCAGGCATTGGTAAATAAAAAGTAGAATTTCGGGGTGCTGCGTGAAAAGGAAGGTCTTAAATATTTTTTTTTTTTTTTTCGTTTAATATGTTTTTATTAGGATATAGAAAATACATAAACAAAAATATACCCAGCCGGAAGTAAACAAATTCCATGTACAATTTTGTGACATGTAGGTATGACATAGGGTATCAGGATATAGCATACTGATTGGTAAAACGTGAAACCCACAAATACGGGAATTGTGTAGTGTACCAACCAGGTATAAGAGCGAAGATGCTCAAAGACATAATGAGTGGAAAAGAAAGAAGGGAAGTAGGCAGACAAGGGGGAAAGAAGAGCGAAAAATAGAGAAAGGCAGAAAAGGGAGGGAGAGGGGGGGGGCTCCCATGGTGTATCTCAAGTCTTAAATTGGTTTTACCTCCCCCTCCCCCCCCCCCCCAAAAAAAAAAAAAACGAATTCTTAAGGAGAATACACACTGTTTTTTCTTTTTTCTGTTCAACCTAATGGCTTGGTGGCTCGGGAGTGAGCTTGCTCGGGTGCCCTCATAGCAAGCTGCTTGCTATAGGGGCACTTGGCAGGGGAGAGTAGCCAGGAGCTCCAGTGGGGGACCCGAGAAGAGAAGGATTTGGGCTGCTGTGTGCAAAACCATTGCACAGAGCAGGTTAGTATGACATGTTTTTTATTTTTCAAAAAGTTTGCCTTTATATCACTTTAAGCTTACACCTGTGTGAGAGGCCATGTTTGCCAGCATGGGATGCACATGTGTTCTGTGCACCGAAGGCAGTCCCATTCATGTCTATTGGGACACAGTGGTTGCATGGACACAGTGTGGTTGATTTACTAAAACTGGAGAGTGCAAAATTTCTTGCAGCTGTGCATAGAAACCAATAACTTGCAGCCATTTTTTTTTGGTCAAAGCTTAATAGAACAAGTTGAAGTTAGAATCTGATTGGCTACCATGCGCAGTTACTGTACATCAGATTGTTTTAATAAATCAACTCCTGTATTCTTTCACACATGCAACCTGATGTATGTTATGATGTGTACAAAGCCTGGCTCCACTTAACGAAAACCTGTGAGGATAGAAATATGGAACCTACCATTGCTGACAAGTATGCAGGTCAGGAGCCCAGACACTAGTTTCACGTGTGTTGTAGGCAAGGTAACCAACCAGGTGATACTGCAGTGATGACTAACCGCCCTTAAAATGTTCATTCCTATACCTATGCAGACACGTTGGCTTTAATAAGGGTTTTAGAAAATGTTAAAGCAACCTTTCCCTGCCTCCTGCCAAATCCTTCTTAGCACAAGTAACCCTCATGCAGTAGCCCCCCCCCCCCCCCAGTACTTCCTAATCCTAGCAGCAGAGGCGTAACTAGAACCTTCAGGGCCCCGATGCAAGAAACCATGAAGGGCCCCCCAGACCCCTGGCCGGGGCCCTTCCCTTCAAGCCCGGGGCTCTTCCCACTAATCCTGGGGCTCTTTACTCTCATTGCATGGCCTTTTATTATGGTCCCGCATCAGGATCCTTTCACAAGTTCTGCAGTGGGCCCCCTTCCTGCAATCTTGGGGCCTCCCCACAGTGCTGAAATGCCAGGGCCCGGTCGCAAGTGTGACCTTTGAGATCCTAGAGGTTCACCCACTGTTTTGCTACCAGGCCCCCTGGAGCATGGGGCCCGGTAGCGATTGCAACCCCTGCAACCCCTGTAGTTACGCCCCTGCCTAGCAGCTAAGGTTGAAGGTTCCTTGACCTCCAATCCAAAGGTTGTTGCATAGTTCCCTGTCCAATACCACTTGGCGGCACCAGCTACATCACACCAATAATTTTTTTAGAGCTGTCTGGAATGGTGGAATTATGACCACAATAGCAAAGCAGCATTCTTCCCGCTGATCACCAATGACTTTGTTTTAGCAGGGGTTCCCTGAGACCTGAAAATTATTTCTAAGGGTTCCTCTAGGGCAGTGTTTCTCAACTCCAGGCCTCAGGACCCACTAACAGGCCAGGTTTGCAAGATAACTGAAATACATCGCAGGTGATATAATTTGCTGCTCAGTGATTGCAGTATTCTGGTCTGCATCTCCCCAAGGTAATACATAAAATCTGGCCTGTTAGGGAGTCCCGAGGACTGGAATTGAGAACTACTAGGGTAAAAGTTTTGAGGGTGGGTTCACACCACACATTTTGGCATTCTGGGTGGATTTCTGAATGCATGTTTTTGATGCATTTCAGTGCGTTTTTCCCCCTTTTTTTCTTCATCTCAATTGATGCATTTTGCCATGTTCCAGATGCGTTCCATACATAAAAAGCAACATGTTTTGCTTTTGTTGACTGTACTGGAATGCACTGCACTGGTGTGAACCAGGGCCATTGGGATCCATGTTAAACACTGTCCATGGGTTTTTGATGCAGAATAAAAATTTACCGTACTGCATCTGGTGTGAACCAGACCTAAGATAGGCGCTTGTAAACACAGCCTGACATAGAATAGGCTGTTGCACACAGAACAGACAGAAATCTTTATCTGAGGTCTCTTATTATGTCCAGAAACATGTCAAGGAGGTTGAAGATGAGATTATATATGAGATAAGGGTAGTTGGAACTTCTGGTATCCTTTAACTGCTTGACCTCTGCAAGATTTACCCCCCTTCATGACCAGGCCATTTTTTGCTATACGGCACTGCGTTATTTTAACTAACAATTGCGCGGTCATGCAACGCTGTACACAAACAAAATTGATATAATATTTTTCCCACAAATAGAGCTTTGGTGGTATTTGATCACCACTGGATCACAGAAGATTGAACATTTTGAGAAACAAAATATTTTTTACTTTCTGCTATAAAACATAGCCAATAAAAAAAATTTAAAAAATCACCAGTAATACCAGTAATGGCGGTGATCAGCGACTCATAGAAGGACTGTGATAGTATGGCGGACAGTCTGACACTAACTGACACTTTGTGGGAAGCAGTGATACTAATACAGTGATTAATGTTGAAAATATGCCATGTCACTGTACTAATGACAATGGCTGGCAAGGAGTTAAACATCCAGGTTGAATAAAGGGTTAAATGTGTACTGTGAGGTGCTTTTACTAAAGGATGTAATGGTTTGTATTAGGGAAACAAAAACTGCCACATCCCCACTGACAGGACAGAGCTCTGTATTGTTTACATATGCAGAGCTCTGTCCTTTCTCCCTCTTCACCAATCAGCAGGTGCCCATGGTCATCAATTGGCTGACACCCGCTGATTGGCCTGTGCTGCGTCTAATCACAGCACAGCCGGTGCGCCCCCTTACCTTGAAGTGCCAGATCACATACCAGGTATGCAATCTGGCACAAGAGAGCCACTTTGTCCCCATATAATAGCGTTATGGGGTTGGCAAGTGGTTAAAGCAATAGGTGGTGTTATATGCCCTCTCAAGCCATTTTGTTTCACCATGAGTCCTCATGCTCTTTGAGCCAACACAGTTACCAAATGTATTTTATGCAAAAAGGATGTATATAACAAATAAGTGAAGGGGAAAATGTTTTGTTTCCTATTTGCATATGAAAGAAATGTGTGATAATACTGAATGAAGGCACAGCTTCTGTCCTCATGGAATGTGGCCACTCTAGGTCATGGCCTAATTAGTCTTTCAGCAGATCCTTTTTGCGTATAGTTAGCAGTGATTAGATAGATGTGTGCTTCTAAGGGACATGGATTTGTATGTCAGATGCTAATAGCAGTGATTATGCTAATCACAGGAAAAATAACACCCAGCTGGCTAAAAAAAAAAAAGTCCCAACCAGTCACAGTCTTCTATAGCTGGAGGTCCTCCAATCCTCCAAGGTTCTTGGCTGTAGTTTAAAGTTATCCAAAGAGCCCAACTATCATTCAAAATCCCAGTTACAAGACAATGGGCATCTAGTGCCTAACGGGCTAATTACATTAATCCTACTCTTGTTTATTGAAAGGCGTGTTGTGTTGTACATCCTCTGCTATGAATTTACACAAGTGGTGACACCCTATGGGCGCAGGGACTGTATACGTGTCTACAAGCTCTGAATTAGGAAGGCCTGAAAAGAGTTTTAAACGCATTTTAAATAACTGTGCATGTGGATTGGGGCGTTACAGTAAATGTGTATTTGAGTGTTTCTTAAATATATTAACATTGTTACATTTATTTTGCTAAACCCCTAATTACATTTATGTTTGATCATTACCCGTAATGAGTTAAAGGGTCAGTTCACCCAAATCTGATAGTATAGTTTTTGGTAGATGCCAAACAACCTGATTTTCTTCTACCTCTCAGAGGCACTTTTGGTGCAATTTTGAGTTTTATGGTGATTGGCTATTAGGAGATCACACTCTTTTTTTTTTTTTGTGGAGAATGCAACAGGAAGCACAGTACTTTTTTATTGGACGGGAATAGAGTAATGAACTGGGACAGGGAGCTCTTACTGTATAGGGAGTTTAGGGCTAGCCATACACACTTTGATTCCTTGCAGGGCTGAAGGAGAGAAATCAGTAGACTTGCCCATCAATGCTAAACAGCATGGATGGAGGGATCTTCCCTGGGGGGCAGCACATGTGGCAGTCTGATACTGAAACAGTGTCTTCATCTGATTAAAAGGGACATCTACACCTCAAATTTTGGCCAATTACTGCTGAATTTCAAGCATTGTATACCCACTTTAAGATGTCCACCACTCTCTGCCTATTGCTAAATAATGACTTTGGGAGGACTTATGGACTTTCCCTTTTTAAATAGATAAAATAACTTAATTAGATCTGATCTGATCACCTGTGAGTTCATATATGATAAAACTTTAGACCATTATAGTGAGTTTAATTTTAACAGCAGAAGTCCCACCTGAACCTCCCCATAGCACTCATGTATAAGTAGTTTGAGAGCCAGTGTTGTGAAGGAAGCAAAAGCAAGTTAAGCTGGCCTTACATGAATCGAAATTCAGCCGGTTCAGCAGGAACCAGCCAAATTGCAATCCATGTATTGGCTCTGTACTGCCCTGTCGAGCAGCACTGCCAGCTATAGCCAGCAGCACTGATCAATGTATTCTGATAGCAGGGAAGTCTCCCCACTGTCAGAATACAAAAATTCTGCGGGAGGATTCCTCCATACATCTTGAGTGTGTGGATGGTGTAATCAGGTCAGTTGTTTTAGCGAAAAAAAAAAAAAAACTGAGTCAGGTAAGAGCTGCCATAGATGGAGTGAATTTGATTCCTGCAACCATGGTGCTGACAGGGGAATCCCTCTCCCGGCGAGGGGGCAGGGGAAGTCGTTCCTGCTGTAAGACACAGTGAATATAGAGGCCATACCAGCCGCTACTAGGGAACATTCAGCCCACCCATACATGGTTCGAACCCTCTATGGCTGGTGTTCTGTGAAAAAACCCTACCCGTGAAAATTCCCTACCCTTGTCACTTTCTGTGCACCTATGTCATTGAACAGCTGAGCAACTTATCACTGCGCATGCTCACAGCTGCGGAGGGTAGGGAATTTTCACGGGGTAGTGTTTTTTAACGTTACACCACATCAGCTGTTGCCATGGGCAGGGGAGGACTGGGCCAGGGGGCAGGGGGGCAATTGCCCCCTGGGCCACCCTAATTCCCCGTAAAAAGGCTGCACTGCTTCTGCCACAGACATGCCTAAAGGATTCCTGGTGAAGAGAAGTAAAAAGTCCCCACTGCTGATCTACTGAGTGCGGGTTGAGGACAAGGACAAAGGCCTCCCCCCAGCATGGATGGTGTAAACTGTGTCTGAGCAGAGGCCGGTTCCATACCCCACTGGAGTATCTTTTGTCCTGGCAAGCCCCAACCAAGCTGTCCCAGCTCCCCCCCAACTGTCCCCTGCTAGCCAGGTCAGGAACCCGGATTCAGCTGGTAAGTAGAGAGTATCTGGAGCAGGGCTTCAACCTGCAATGGGGGTCAGGAGGAAGATTAGGAGAGTGGGGGGGGGGGTGAGGGGAAAGTGGGAGGGGGGCCGAGTCACTGCACCATGGGCCTCTGGTTTGTACTTGCCCCCTGGGCTGAAAGTTGCCAGTCTGCCCCTGGCCACGGGTACATTAAATCATCTCCTCTGCAACATTAAATCATCTCTGCTCCAACCCCTCTGACTTCCCTGATCTCGGCTCCAAAATATAAAAGCGGCGGCGGGTCTATGAAAATATAAATCACAGAGCCGAGATCTCCGTGATTTATATTTTAATTGACCTGCCGTCGCTTTTACATTTTGGAGCCGAGATCAGGGAAGTCAGAGGGGTTGGAGCGGAGATGATTTCATGTACCCGCGGCAACAGCTGATGCGGTGTAACGTTACAAAACACTACCCCGTGAAAATTCCCTACCCTCCGCAGCTATGAGCATGCTCAGTGGGAAGCTGCTCAGCTGTTCCATGACGTATGTGCACCGGAAGTGACCAGGGTAGGTAATTTTCACGAGGTAGGGTTTTTTAACGTTACACCGGCTTTAGGCTTTAAAACACAGATACAATAGTTCTGCCAACTACAGTACATGAGACAGTTGTGGCTGTCTGTTTTGTTGTAGCTATTAAACCATAAAATTGTTGCACTTGTTACAACGATCAAGTGTAATTTAAACACAAAAGACTCGTGCTATGTGTCTGCCCCAAGCAATCCCACAATGTTACATTTAATGACATAATGTATTTCACATGTATAAACACAGCCAACTCAAAAAAGAAAAAATATCTAGCAATTCCTCTATGTATTTCAGTGACAATTATCAGTGGATGTGTGATTTCTAACCCCTCCGGGCTTCACACAGTCAACAGCCTAACCTGAAAAGTCTTGAGGAACTTATACTCAATTATTAGTGAATGTGTTTTTAGCCCCCAATAAGTTTTTAAAATGATGGTCAGATGCCTAAATTGAATATTCTTCTCCTTAAAGTAGCAAGTAAAGTACCCTTCTCCTTAAGGGCCGGTTCACATTATTGCGGCTGCGGCGATCGCATGTAATTCGGAGCGCACTGCTCCTTCATTACATGCGATCGGATGTGCGGATGCGAATTCAGCCATACACTTTGTATGGCTGAATTCACACTGTATCCGCACCAAACTCGCACATGACCCTTTTTTTCAGCCGCATCAGGATCGGATCGCACAGTGGTTCACACTTGTGCGATCCTATCATGTGCGAACTGTCAGATCGCACTGCGATATGCGATCAAACTGGGGGTGTCGTTAACATTTAATTGACACCCCCTGCGTATCGCATATGGCAGTGTGAACTGCCAGATGTGCGGGTGCGATGCGGGAACAGGCTGCGAATTCGCAGCCTTCCCGCATCGCACAAGTGTGAACCAAGACTTAAGGAGAACTAAAGGCAAAACTTTTTTTTTTTTTGAAGGGAGGGCTATAACCTGTCAGTTTTTTGGGTGTTTTTTTTTACTATCTGTTTCCCATTGCGGAGATTTTCCTTCACTTCTGGTCTCATAGCCAAACAGAGAGTGAGAAGAAATCCCTAAAAAACTAAGGGAATCTCTTGGGGACCCCCAGGTCACCAGAACTAGTGTCCCCATGGGAAGATTTCCCTTCTATTACTTTTCTGGGGATAACCCTAAATTTGGGATTTTCCTTTTCTTTCACTTTCAATGATAATGGTAAACAGGACAAATAGAGAGGGTGAATCTCCTTCACAGTGGCACAAGCCGCAATAAAAACTGTCAGAAATTGTAATCCCTCTCAATTAAAAAAATTTTTGTCTTTAGTTGTACATTTAAATGGGAATTGTTAATATGGTTGGAGGGTGACAGTTTACAGTCACTCTCAGTATATGGAAACTCAGTAATTAACATCTCATATGAACTTTAACATGTTAATGAAACTGTAAAAATGTCAAACGTGCAACACAATGGAAAGAAAGAAAGAAAGAAAGAAAGAAAGAAAGAAAGAAAGAAAGAAAGAAAGAAAGAAAGAAAGAAAGAAAGAAAGAAAGAAAGAAAGAAAAAGAAAGAAAGAAAGAAAGAAAGAAAGAAAGAAAGAAAGAAAGAAAGAAAGAAAGAAAGAAAGAAAGAAAGAAAGAAAGAAAGAAAGAAAGAAAGAAAGAAAGAAAGAAAGATTTCTCCATCCTCCAAGATGGATGGAGAAAATTCCCCATGCTGGGACATTGTATTCAGCACCCACCACTGTCAATGTATACTGATCAGCTGTAGCAAATCAACTGAAGCCACTGATTGATGGCAAATTTCCAACATGTTCCTTCAACAGAAGTCAGTTACACAATTCCTATACAATTGTCAGGATATGTGTGTTTTATGGCTGTTTAATGTTTGAAGATCCACTGTAAAGCATTGTAAATGTGTTGTTACCATCAGAAATGCTGGAGTGCATACATGTAGACAAGAAGTGGCTGCAAAGAGGTTGCAGGAGACCAACAACATTACGATGCTTCAAAGGATGAAAAAAAGTGAAAATAAGTATGGGACAGTAGACAGAACCTCACAAAATTCTAACTCATTTTTTTATAATAATAATAAATAAGACAAAAATATGGATGGAAACTGGCCACGGCCCTTTATTAAATTCAAAAACTTGTATATATCATATAACGAATATATATGTATATAAAAACCAGTATAGCATAAAATAACCACATTTATTAACTCAGCTATAACCGCTCGAGTTAATATTACTCCACAACACTTATCCATCCACAATCAAATTCACATGTAATACAAAGTCATCCAAAAAAAGGACCGTGACAAAGTGATAGGGAGTGAGGGTGGGACAATTTTCTTTCTCTGTCCCCGCCATCTGAATAACTGTTATTGCCTTTTATATGCTCTGCTCCTGGAATAAAATGTTAAAAACTGACTCTAAACAATTTTAACCACTTAGATTATGTATACAAATTAAGTAATACTTAATATTAATAAGCCTGAAATTGATTGGTCTGTCACTGTCCCATAAGTGTAGGTGGAGCAATAAATGCCCCCCCCCCCCAAACTAAATGCCTCTCAGGGCCTATTCATGCCACGTGCAGTTATCTGCATTTTTCTTCATGGTAGATGCAGGTAACTGCAATGATACACAGAAAATGCTAGTTTTCTGCATGTCACGTTCAGACCAAGATGCAGTGTTACACTGCTTGCCAGGGCTGTGGAATATTATGCAAAACATTTTTATTATATCGCACTGTTCTACATGGTCCTACATATCACCGCACAGCAAGCACAATGCACTGTTACTTTGTACATTAAAAATAAAGGTGAGTAAAAAAAAAGGAACTTTGTGATACAATCAAACACGCATCTTGCTGCCAATGTTGCACGGCTCTTCAGCCCAAAACGCTGGGCAGGTAGCAGCTGTTTGGGCATCAGGGCATTGTAAATGGGCCCTCCATTTGGGCTTGTATTGTAAGGTCTCACAAGCAGGGCCCCCTGTACCACTCTGCATTTATTCGTAACTGTACTGTATCTCCCGTAAAGCCTAACTAACTGTTGGCACTATACTATACTGTAAGTAGAATAGTAATACCGTGTTTCCCCGAAAATAAGACCAGGTCTTATATCAATTTTGCCTACAAAAAATGCACTAGGGCTTATTTTCAGGGGATGTCTTATTTATTTATGGTATGTACAATGATGAGCCGGTTCACACTGGGGCGACCTGCCGTAGGTCGCCTCCCATAGAGAAGCTGTGGACCCGTTCTAATAGGAGCGACACAAGTCGCTCCGACTTAGAAAAAGGGTCTGGAGCTTCTTTGGGGCGACAATGATATGAAGTCCGTGCCGGCCGCCCCGAGGTCGCA
This sequence comes from Pelophylax lessonae, assembly GCF_965119305.1. Taxonomy (NCBI): domain Eukaryota; kingdom Metazoa; phylum Chordata; class Amphibia; order Anura; family Ranidae; genus Pelophylax; species Pelophylax lessonae. Next base: position 673,690,237 of record NC_138768.1, on the reverse strand, counting down.
GTGCGAGCTGCGCACCGCGATCTGTGAGGTCGCCCTGGCAAGTCGGATCGCCCCAGTGTGAGCGGGGTCTTATAACCCTAAAATAAATAAATATCCTGATCCTTTAAAGCATGGTAGACAGCACAGTGCTTGTGTTAAAAAAAGTTCTCTCCCTGTCAGCTCAGGAGTCAGCATTATGACATTCTGTAATCCCAAAAATAAACCTAGGATAAAGTCATTGTAAAATTATGTAATCGATTTGTAAGAAGATTACCATATATAATGTGCAGTGTGTCTCCTTTTTGTAACTTTATTGTGGAAAATACCTTATTTACAGTGCCGCTGGGCGCTCACGTGACCCTCTGGAGCTCTACTTTCCCTCTCCGAATACTGCAGAAGGAGGGGCTGAGATCAAGGATTTTACTAGGGCTTATTTTTGGGGTAGGGCTTATATTGCAGCCATCCCTGAAAATCATGCTAGGTCTTATTTTCGGGGTAGGGCTTATTTTCAGGGAAACAGGGTATTTATTTTGATGGGGAATCCATGTGTCACATGCAACTCCTTATAATTATTATGCACTATCACATAAAAGAGAAATAAGAATCATAGGAGCTTCTCCTTTAGATCCACAACTATGTAGTGCAAGAGCTTTCCTAATTGAATAGTTGAGGTAGGTCCTCATATTAAAGGAGAAGTACAGCCAAAGCTCATTTGGCATCACAGGAGTGCAGTTCATTCTGTACTCCTGTGATCCGTTTTCAGCAGACAGCCTGCTGACGTCACCAGGCTCGGTAAGGATCATGACCATATGATTGGGATCCACCCACACACCTGGACAGGCACCCGGCTCAGCTTTTCAGCAAGCCTCTGAGAGCCTGAGCCAGCTGCTCCCACCCCTTCACAGCCCAGCGCTCCGGTGAGCACAGGGGGACAGAACAGACAGCGGTGACTGACAGTCACCAGCTCTTTGCTCACGAAGCCCTGTGAACCTCGAGCGATCGGCAGTGTTTGATTTTTCTATTCTCAGTATTAGAGCCATAGGGGGACCGATGCTGCATCCACCTAGGCAAGTATGAATCTGAAAAAAACCCAAACCCTGTACTTCTCTTTTAAAGTATCAAGCTAAACCAGAAGGTGGTTTTCTCTCACCCTGCTTGGGTCAGGGTAAATGTTTGGTAGGTCCTCATATTACATGGTATTGGAGGATAAGGTTGATTGAACAGTCAGACTGTAACGTGCATAGTGAACATTATCGTGGCCATACCTGTGCAATCTGGGGAAGACTGGGCCAGGGGGCAGTGGGGAATGCTCTGATGCCCCATAAAATGGCTGCACCGATTCTGCCACAGACATGCCTAAAAGATTCCTGGTGAAGAGAAGTAAAAAGTCTCCACTGCTGACCAAATGAGTGCGGGATGAAGACAAGGACAGAACGCAGACCCCCCACCCCCCAGCATGGATGATGTAAACTGTGTCTGAGCAGAGACTGGTTCTATGCCCCACTGGAGACCCTTCTGCCCCAGCCAGCCCCAACTGAGCTGTCTCAGCTCCCCCTAACCTAACCCCCCCTCTCAGCCCATAAATGGAGAGTATCTGGAGCGTGGCTTCAGCTTGGAATGGGGGTCAGGAGGAGGATTGGGTGAGTGGACAGTGGAGTGATAAAAAGGGAGAGGGGTTGGTCCAGTCGCTGTACCATGGGTCTCTGGTTTGTACTTACCCCCTGGGCCGAAAGTTGCCAGTCAGCCCCTGTGGATCTCCCATCCACTCCACAGCCCAGCATTCCAGTGAACATTGGGCAAGGGGCAGAGCAGACAGTGGTGATTGACAGTCACCAGCTCTCTGCTCACGGAGCCATGAGAACCAAGCGATCGGCAGTGCTTGATTGCTCAGTTCTCAGTGTTAAAGCCGATTGGGGACCGATGCTGCATTCACCTAGGCAAGTATGAATCTGAAAAAAAACAAACCCCATACTTCTCTTTTATATATCAAGCTAAACCAGAAGGTGGTTTTCTCTTACCCTGCTAGGGTCAGGGTAAATGTTTGGTAGGTCCTCATATTACATGGTATTGTACAGTCAGACTGTAACGTGCATAGTGAACATTATCGTGGCCATACCTGTGCAATCTGATTGCACGGTTCTTCTCAGAAATACGATCAAATCTATGCAGTATCAAAAAGACATAAGTAGACCATAAATTATGCAAAATGATTGAACTATCTCTTAGATCTCCCATTACCTATGTAGTGCAAGGGCCTGCCTGATTTCATACAAACGGCATGGTATTTGTAAGTTTGTCCTTGTATTACATTATTACGTATTTTTTAAGTCTAAGGCAGCCCTCAGATTTTTTTTTTTTCAAGCAGAAAGGTGAATGAAGAAAAAAATGATTTGATTTCCCCACGTTTAAGGTGGATTGGGAATCCTCCTGCTGTGCCTTTGTATTCTGACAGTGGGGAGGCTTCCCTGACATCAGAATACACGGATCAGCGTTGCTGGCTATGGATGGTCTGTGGCGCTAACTGAGCGGAAGTCATTCTACCAACCACCTTGCCCATAGATGGATTGGAATTCGCTGAACTGGATGAATTTCAATCCATGTATGGGTGGCTTAGAGGGGGCCATACATGCTTCGATAAATGATCAGTTATCTTTTCCAATTGATCTCTTGCAATATAATTTTTCAATCTATTGAGAGTTGACAAAGCATTTAATCGATAAGCCACACACAGGTAAGTGGATTTTGATCAATAGTTAAGATATGTTTCTGATTCTTTCTCTATTTCCACCATACAATCTCAAAATCTCATCACTCGAACTACGATCATATTCATGAACAAAGTATCTCAGTGATGCCAGCTGATCCAAAATGATTGATAATATTCCACCCCGGCCAATCAACTTTCATCAAACTAGATCAAAACTGAGCCTAAAACGATGGGAAGGAAAATTAAAGCTATTTGATTGTTTGTGGATTCGATTGTTTTGATTGAGTCGCACCTGTTTATAATCCCATCACTGTTTCTCATAATCTGATTGCTCGAAAATATGATCATATTAATGAGCAAAGGGGTGGATTTACTAAAACTTGAGAGTGCAGTTCTGCATGGACGCCAATCAGCTTTGTCAAAGCTTAAAGTGATTGTAAACGATCCCCTTGTAAAACAACCCATTCAGTTGGAAATAGAAATGAAAGACAAAACATTTGTGTATTGATATAAAAAAAATACATTATAAATACCTTTTTTCCCCTTTTTAATAGATTATAATTTATTGCTGGGGGGTGGGGAGGAGATGCAGCAGCACACTGAGCTTCCCAGTGAATGGCTGTGCAGCGGGGGGGGGGGTTTAGGACAAGTCTGATCATTGGAGGAGAGCAGGCATAGCTAGAGAACTGACCATGGAGTTCTCCTGCTTAGTGTGGTCAGTTTTTAATAGGAAAGCAAGGGGACTGGCAGGAACACCAGGGATTTCACACAAAGGAAGCAATACAAAGAGAACAGGATACTTTCTCATACAAGTACATGCAGCAGGCAAATATCGCAGGAATATGAGATGTTGGGGTAATAAATGCTCTGAAGAAGCTAATTGGCTACCATGCAGAGCTGCACCAGATTTTGCACTCTCCCGTTTTAGTAAAGCTCCAAAGTATCTCAGTGATGCCAATTGATCCAAGATGATTGATAATATTCCGCCCTGACCGACTTTGATCAAATGTGATCAAATACAAAAAGGAGGCGCAGCATGTTAAAAATGGCACCACATTCCACAAAAGAAGACGTGCGGCACAGTGGTGTAGTGGTTAGCACTTTCACCTAGCAGCAAGAGGGTCGCTGGTTTGAATCCCAACCACGACACTACCTGCCTGGAGTTTGCATGTTCTCCCTGTGCCGGTGTGGGTTTCCTCCCACACTCCAAAGACATGCTGGTAGGTTAATTGGATCCTGTATAAAAATTGGCCCTACTGTGTATGAATGTGAGTTAGGGACCTTAGATTGTAAGCTCCTTGAGGGCAGGGACTGATGTGAATGTGCAATGTAGATGTAAAGTGCTGAGTAAATTAACAGCGCTATATAAGTACCTGAAATAAAATAAAATAAATTTACCAGGGAAAAACAGAAATAACGGGCAGAGCTGGTTCACACCCGAAAAAAACGCACTCCAGATCCATTCTGGATGCATTTCTGCATGTAGTTTTTTAATGCATTTTTGACGTGTAGTGGTGCATTTTCTATGTGTTTCTGGATGCATACCAGGTTTTTTTTCTTCACTTTTCCTGTATTTTTTTTTTTTTATATACTTTATGGGGTCCGGTACATTTTTGATGTGTTTAAGTGCATTCCGGTGCGTTTTTATGTGTTTTACTGCGGTCCAGTACAGGAAAAACGCAGCATTTTTTTTTTCTGGAACTGGAACGCCCTTAAAACTGACCGCACTGGTGTAAAATATGCCATTGGAAACCATATAACCTATTTGCCATGCATTTTTGATGCAGAAAAAAATGCACTAGTCTGATTTTGGTATAAAAAAGGGTTTGCAATTTTAATTACAAGGTCAAATCTGATAAAACCTGAGCCTAAAACAATTAAAAGTTATAGCTATTTGTTAGTGGATTCAATTGTTTTGATCAAGTTGTACATCCATTGGATAAAAAATAATTGAAGCCTGTGTGATCACCATAAAGGCAATACAATCTGATTGTATAGTGTATGGCAAGCTTTACTATGTCATCCAACAATGTTGAGGAAAACCTATCGATTAATCAGCATTGTTGTGATGTGGATGGAGGATGTGATCAGAGGAAAGTATTGGATGTTGATGTTTCATCCTGGACTGATGAAGAATACAATTGTTTGGTGTATGAGCACCACTAATAAATGAAGATTGGGGGTTTGTGTGTAGAATGAGGAGCTCACACAATGCAGTGCTCAGCCCTTTGTCAGCCTTGTTCTATGGCAATGGAAGATTTCTTCTCCCTAAGGAGCAGGCAGGCAGGCAGTGACCAATCCTTCCCCGATGATTGTCAGCAGGCTCCGCCCACTGGCTGTATTAGCATAAAAGATGTAGAAAAGTGGAGTGTATCGGAGCTGTGCGCAGAGTGTCCCCTGGATGCCGGCTGCTGCTGCTGCTGGGAGTGTGCATGTAGTCCGAGCCTGGTACCTCTTATTGTTTCCTCCAACCATGTGCCTCCGAGCCTCCTCCATCCTCCTCCTCTTCGTTCTGGTTTCCGACTCGGTCAGGGGATTGTTCCCCTTTGGGCAGCCCGAGTTCTCTTACAAGAGGAGTAACTGCAAACCCATCCCTGCCACCTTACTGCTGTGCCATGACATTGAGTACCCTAACATGAGGCTGCCCAACCTGCTGGGACATGAGACCATGAAAGAGGTGCTGCAACAAGCCTCCTCCTGGATCCCTCTGATACAGAAGCAGTGCCATAGGGACACCAAGAAGTTCCTGTGCTCCCTCTTCGCCCCCGTCTGTATCGATGACCTGGATGAGACCATCAAACCGTGCCGATCCTTGTGTGAGCAGGTGAAGGACAGCTGTGCCCCCGTTATGTCTGCCTTCGGCTTCCCATGGCCAGATATGCTGGACTGCAGCCGCTTCCCCCAGGACAATGACCTATGCATCCCACCAGCCAGCACTGAGCATCTAGTGCCGGCCACCAGAGAAGGTAATGTCACCCAGGGAAGGGAATGTCATACAGGGAAGGGAATGTCATCCAGGGAAGGGACTATAACCCATGAGAGGGACTATCATCTAGGGAAGGGAATGTCACCCAGGGAAGGGAATTACACCAGGGAAGGGACTGTCACCCAGGGAAGGGACTGTCCTCCAGGGAAGGGAATGTCACCCAGGGAAGGGACTATCATCCAGGGAAGGTACTGTCATCCAGGGAAGGGACTATCCTCCAGGGAAGGTACTGTCATCCAGGGAAGGGACTGTCATCCAGGGAAGGGAATGTCATCCAGGGAAGGGACTATAACCCATGAGAGGGACTATCATCTAGGGAAGGGACTATCACCTAGGGAAGGGACTGTCATCCAGGGAAGGGACTGTCACCCATGAGAAGGACTATCATCTAGGGAAGGGACTATAACCCATGAGAAGGACTATCATCTAGGGAAGGGACTATCACCTAGGGAAGGGACTGTTACCCAGGGAAGGGACTGTCACCCAGGGAAGGGACTATCATCCATGAGAGGGACTATCATCCAGGGAAGGGAATGTCATCCAGGGAAGGGACTATCATCCAGGGAAGGGAATGTCACCCAGGGAAGGGACTATCATCCAGGGAAGGGAATGTCACCCAGGGAAGGGACTGTCTCCCAGGGAAGGGACTATCACCCAGGGAAGGTAATGTCATCCAGGGAAGGGACTGTCCCCCAGAGAAGGTAATGTTACCCAGTGAAGGGAATGTCATCCAGGGAAGAGACTGTCACCCAGAGAATGGTCTATCATCCAGGGAAGGGAATGTCACCCAGGTAAGGGACTATCACCCAGGGAAGGTAATGTCACCCAAGGAAGGGACTATCACCAAGGGAAGGGAATGTCACCCAGGGAAGGGAATGTCAATCGAGGAAGGGACTGCCACCCAGGGAGGTTCCTGGAGTTATCCCGAGATGTTTGTATTATTTAGCTTTTCTAAACGCCTTTTATTAGAACTTCTACCTAAATCATCCTAATAATTTATCACCAAAAGATAAGAATGCTGCATAATAGTTACATTTCTCACAATGGACTTGTATTGCTTAGACCAGGATTTCTACCCATTTTTAGTGCAGGGATCCTTAAATTGTTTTCAGATCTGGGGGTACCCCCTGCTAATTCATTAGGGATCAATGGGACAATGGGAAAGAATGGCCCTTACATTGGTGTTCAGTGGGAAGAACTACCCTAATTAGTTTGGTGGTCAGTGGAAAAATGCCCCTTACATTGAAGGACAGTGGGAGAATGTCCCTTTTACATTGGTAGTCATTGGGAAGAATGTCTCCTTTACATTGGTGGTCAGTGGGAAGAATGTCACCCTTTAGATTGATGGTCAGTGGTAATAATGTCACCCTTACATTGGTAGTCATTGGGAAAAATGTCTCCTTTACATTGGTGGTCAGTGGGAAGAATGTCACCCTTTAGATTGATGGTCATTGGTAATAATGTAACCCTTATATTGGTGGTCATTGGGAAGGATGTCCCCTTTACATTGCTAGTCAGTGGGAAGAATGTCACACTTTAAATTAGTGGTCAGTGGTAATAATGTCACCCTTACATTGGTGGTCATTGGGAAGAACATCACCCTTACTTTATTGGTCAGCGGGGAGAATGTCACCCTTACATTGGTGGTCAGTGAGACCAATGTCACCCTTATATTGGTAGTCAGTGGAGCAAATGTCACCCTCACATTGGTGGTCAGTGAGAGGAATATCACCCTTATATTGGTAGTCAGTGGAGCAAATGTAACCCTTACATTGGTGGTCAGTGGAAAGAATGTCATCCTTTACATTGGTAGTCAGTGGGAAAAATGCCCCCTTACATTGGTGGTCAGTGGGAAAAATGTCATCCTTTACATTGTTGGTCAGTGGGAAGAATGCTTTCCTTAAATTGGAGGGGTCAGTTGTAAGACTGTCACACTTATATTGGTGGTCAGTGGGAAGAATGCCCCCCTTACATTGGTGGTCAGTGGGAATAATGCCACTCTTTATATTGGTGATCAGTGGGAAGAATACACTCTTACGTTGGTGGTCATTGGGAACAATAGCCTTGCTTACAATGTGTGGGATTATTGGGAGGAATGTCAAGCTTAGATTGGTGGTCTAGAGGGAAAAATACCCCCTTACATTGGTGGTCAGTGGGAAGAATGCTTTCCTTACGTTGGTGGTCAGAGGGAAGAAAGCCTTCCTTACATTGGCGGTCAGTGGAAAGATTGCCTTCTTTACAACAGTGGTCAGTGGGAATAAGTGCCCTCCTACATTGGAGGTCAGTAGAAGGAATGTCCATCTTACATTGGTGGTCATTGCGAAGAATACCCCCTTACCTTGGTTGTCAGTGAAAAGAATGTCCCTTACATTGGTGGTAAATGGGAAGAAGCCCCCCTTACATTAGTAATTGGCTGGAAGGCTACCCCCTTACAGAAAGCTAAAAAAATGTTATATGTCATGCAGATTGGCCCCTAAAACTATGCAAGCACTATCAAATGGGTGGTAAATCAGCCACATATCAAAGAACCCTTAGGAACTTTGGAGGAACCCTGGTGGAGAGAGGCTAACAGTACTCTGATTAGATCAGCATTTAAGCCTCCCTGGAGATTTTTAAAATGTTGGCAGCTATGTAATTAAGCATTGTTGCAGGACTGATAGCTATGTAGTATATGTAGCAGCTTACAGGGAGTGGGGTGGGAATCATTCATATATGTTAATAGGGGCATGTGCTAGGCTGGTCATACACTGTACAACCTAATTGTACAATCCCTGTACAGTTTACTTTCAAGTTTCCAAAACTATGTAATATGAGGACAAACCTAATCAATCTTTTTAATTAGTATCAAATCAGGCAGGCTCTTGCAAAACATAGTTGATGGTAGATCTAATAGTGATTGTACGATTACATTGTATAGTGTATGGTCAGCCTAAGGGCTCATGCAGACGGCTGCCTTGGGCATTCTAACACACTACTAAAATGCATGTGTTTGAATGCAAAACATCAAGCTTGAAAATTCTGTATAATAATTGTGTCTATAGGCAAAGGTTAACGGATCACAATCCTGTGTTGTAGCTAAGAATAATCAGTTCGATTTTGGCTTATACTATTGCATTCTTATGCTAATTCTTGGTCAAAACTCAATAAGAGCATGCATCATCCAAAAAGACCAACAAAACTCAGATAAAACTCTATAGAAAGCACTGCAAGGACACCAATGCTTGTAAAAACAACGCACAATAAAAAAAAAAAAAAAAAAAATATATATATATATATATATATATATAGCCTAGATCATTATATAGAGAGAAAAGCAGAGCACATCGTTCTGGACATGCCTGCGTTCACTGAAGCAGCCCTGTAACCCCCATTAGCACTATAAAACCTCTACATAAAGATGTCCCCCATCTGGTTACTATAAAATCTGGACCTGACTACATTCTGCTGTCCTCCTTTCCAAATTAACAAGGCTACATGCAATCTTTTGCTGCGAGTTAAGTATGCTTTTAAATAGTCCTACCTCTTATTTACTGCACAGCCTGGACAAGATGCAAGACAAACTTTACTGGCATGGAGCAGCATGTGCCTCTGCAATGACCTTAATGGGTGCAATTTTAATTTAGTTCATATGCAGCCAATAAACATTGAAGACAAACCAGCGGATGGTTAAAACCATCAGTGTCTGCTGTTCTCAAAGTATATCTAGAGCCCAAACTTTAGGGGTTTTTTTTAATCCTACAAAGCAAATATTTAGTTTTTTTTGCCATTTGTCTACCAATGTGGAATTTTTCCATCAACTCATGTCCTATAGACCCAACAGGACAGAGCAAATCCCCTCTCAGACAGCGAACACTGGAACGAGTGACCCCCATTGGACAATTTTCCCTCTTTTACTGACAACTTTATTTATACTTTTATAGCACCATCAATATATGCAGCACATTCATATACTAGGGCCAATTTAGACAGGAGCCAATTAACCTACCAGCATGCCTATGGAGTGTGGGAGGAAAACCATGGAGGAACAGGGAGAACATACAAAATCCAGGCTGGTAGTGCCATGGTTTGGGATTTGAACCAACAACCCTAGTGCTGCTAGGTGGAAGTGCTA